>NC_072791.1:84185322-84810322 GCF_028583425.1 Eublepharis macularius | reverse complement strand
TATGATTACAGTAAAAAGGAATTGTGGGGAGGCATGGGGAAGCAGGCCCACCAGTGGCAACATGTTGATGTAAAACCTTGCCAGTGATGCTAGGAACAAGCTGACACCAGTGGAAGAAGGCTTAGAAAGCCCAGCGCCAAGAAGTCCAGGGCAGAGTGGGGAAGTGGTGATTAGCACGGAGGCAAGTTGGAGTCATCTCCCTCCCTCAGCAAGGAAAACAGGAGAGGGGGGTGCTCCAGAAAGGAGGAAACGGAGGGTGTTGGTGGCAACTCCATATTATCCAGCCTCTCACCAAGCAAAATTTGGCAGGGATGACCCAAGTGAAAGAACTCAAGGCAAGGGAAAGCTGGGGTGATTAAAGGGCAGCAGGGCCACAGCGGTGAAGGAAGACCATGAGTAAGGCTGCCCAGAGAGCTGCAGTAGCACAGTGGTTAAGTGGTTTGTCTGCAAATCAGCACTTCACTGGTTTGAGCTCACTGGTTTGAGCCTTGGGTCAGCCACTCCTCTCAGCCCCAGCTCTTCAACTGTATCATGGGGATTATAACAACACTAACTTGTTTACCGCTCTGAATGAGGCACTAATCTGCCTAGAAGAGCAGTATATAAGCACAGTTATTTATTATTATTATTTTATTATAAAAAGAAGAGACTGGAAAGGGCCAATGTTGAGGCTTAGGAAGGATGCATAGGGAGCTCCTGCTTGGGGTGAAACTAGTCCTTTGAGGTCCTGCCCCTTTTTCTTAAAATAAATTTTCCTCCCATGAGAGTCACATCATGATAGCTTTACCACATCAAAAGTGAATGAAAGAATCAAGCCTCAATTTCCCAAGTCTCCAGCAAAGGTGTGTTACTCCAGTGCTGCTGCTATAGGATGCTCAGCCCTAAATCCCTTTTACTCTCTACAATGGATGGTTTTAAATGAAAAATTCTTTTTAGCCTTTCCTGAAATTTATCAAAATTATCTATCTCTGCCACAGATATTCTATTTGTGCATGTTGATGTCCAGCCTCTCTTAGATGTCCAGTCTAATTACACATCAAGGAAAACTTACCTCCACAATCTGATTAAGCAACATGTGAGAAACATTTCCTTGGGGTTTTTTTTGAGCAAATCAACTTTCAGTTTAATTCCCCCACCCCCCATGGCTGGCACATGCTGCTGCCTTGATGTACACAGGCCCAGGAATACAGGACAGGGAGGAAATACAACAAATCTGGGATGAATGGTACCAGTCATCCAAGCTGCCAAGCACAGTCCTTTGTTCTCCAAGGTTCTCTGCATGTAGAATTTGTGTTGTTCGGTATTTGGGCCAAGCTTGGATTCTTGACAGTTTCCATATTTTGAAGAGCAAAATTTCAAATCATTGTAGCTTTACAGCTCTGAAAACAAAAACTATATGCAGAACCTATATACTGTTCTGCAGATCTACCATCTATACCTTCCATTTATTTATTTGTATTGTCTTTAATTGTATTTCTTTAAAATATTTATATACTGCTTCTTCCCAAATCAATGGGACTCTAAGTGGCTTACATCATTAAATGAGCTAAAATCTCAGTCCACAGAGATATAACACAAAAGAAGGAAGCAAGCCATTACCACCAGATACTCAACCAAGAAAAATGATCAAATCTACTCCCTGCTATGTTTTGAAGAGGAATTATTTAGGTTTATAATGCCTTGCCTTGGTAGATGATCCATTGGATTCCCTCCATCTTTTTGATGACCTCTCAGAGCTGGTCTATGTATTAAACTTACAGCATATATCTGAAGAAGAGAACTTTGCCTCTTAAAAGCCCATACCCTAGAAATCTAGTTGGTCTTTAAGATGAAACTGGACTCAAAACTAGCATGCGCTCGGATTCGGTTTCATTTTCTTGGCCATGTCGGACGCTCCTCTCCGCAGGTCCAGGAGGAAGCGCCCGAGCAGCCTGACCGGGCGGCTGACCTGCAAAGGTTAGCCCCCAAGACTCCCAGTGAGGGTGTCAGGGTCCGGAGTGCGACGGGAAGAACCCCCCCCGAAGTCGATGCGGGGGGTAAATTGCCCGTTTGCTCCTATGGAGGCCGGCAGACTTGCGCAGCACTTCACGTGCTGCCGGGCCATGGAGAACGGCAAAAAGCAGATCTAAGGTGAAAACCTGTAAGTAGCTAATCTCTTCTGTTACTACAAGCGTATGCGAAGGATTGGTGGGATTTGAAGCTAAGAAGGCTCGGATTTCTTCCCCCTTACTGAGTACCGAAACTTGGCTGGCGGATTTCCCCCCCCCCCTAAGATGGCGACGAAAAAGCAGAGCCCCGCTACGGGCAAATCTATCTCGACTGCTTTGCAGGGGAAAGGAGAGTCTCTGGAGGAGCTAGTAAAGCGGTCGGTCGTCAAAGCCATAAAGCCCTTTGTTGACAAGTTAAACAAAACTGATCAAAGGGTTGGCTTAATTGAGAGTGAAGTGAAAACCATTAAGGAAGCAGCGGGGGGGGGGGCGGAAAAGTCTGCTCGGGAAAACGCAGCACTCATGAGGGCAACAAACAAAGACCTAAAGCTGTTGGAGAACCAACTGATCGGTTTCAAGTGGATCGTGCTCAGACAATATTGCGTCTCCAGAATGTAAAGGAGGAGGAAAATGGGAATTTAAAGGATTTGGTGTCGGAACTTTTGGCGATACCCGTGAAGGCAACTAAAGAAGAGTTACAAAGCGCCATTTTGGAAGTCCGTCGGGCTTCTTCAAAATATGCAACGAAGCGTCAGCTGCCTCGCGAGATTATTATTGACTTTTCATCTAAGAAGATCCGGGACACCATCCTCTATAATTCATATAATGCGGACTTGGACTTTCTGGGCAATAAGGTCAAGATATTGAAGGACGTTCCATTTTTAGCTCGGAAAAGAAGATTTAAATATAAAAGGTTTGCAGCTTTTCTGAGGAAACGTGAAATAAAGTACAAATGGTTATTTCCAGAAGGTATTTGGTTCAGCTATAAAGATCAAGCTCACAAAATAACATCAGAAGATCAGCTAAGGGACTTTGTGTGTAAACACCAAGATTTTCAGTAAGAAGAAGAGGATTTCAAGCCTGAAGGGGGAGGGGAGGAGGGAACGAGCACAGTGACTGTAGCTGTTCAGAGAGAATTGCGACCGAGACCCAAAGGGGGGAAGAAGACCCAATCCTGATTGTAGTTTGTATTTTATAAGATCTACCAATCTAACAGCATTTTACAAAGTTTTAACGTTAAATAATTGCAGTATGAAGGGAATGCATTACTTGTAGATGTAGTGTTTGTGTTGTTATGTGTTGTTTCTTCCCCTTCTCCCTGTTCCCACTTTTTCCTTTTTGTAGTATTAGTAATTAAAAAAAAATTTAAAAACTTTCAAAAAAAAAACCTAGCATGCACTCAAGAGGCCTATTCCCATTGCTTAGCAAATATGTCCAATGAATACATCCTGCTTCCTCATTATATGAAAGATCTCCACTCAGCAATGTGCTCTTACTGAGCCAAGTTGATGGTGGTTTGGAGACACCTTACATCACTGAGAAATAGGGTTAGTATATGAATGCTACATATTAAAATAGTGGGAAATTGACAGGTTGGGGGGTTCCATGTGGTACAGCTGCTCTCCAATTAAGCTGTAACCTTACAGTTGAAGGGCTACAGAATGCAGCCTGGGGAAGCACTTCTGTTTCCCAACCTCACACTAACTTATTCAGTATGGAGAATGATTGACTGAAGTTTGCGGCAACCAACGTGTACACATTATTACATGGTACAATTCAGAGCCCCTTCCTTTGCTGCCTCTGTCTACGAAAGGATCTTTGAAAGAATTTGTTTTTTCTAAAAGACAATCTATCAATAGAAGGAATTTGTGGCTTTTCTTTTAAGGCGTAACTGAAAACAAAGTGGATAAGGCTTCTTTGTAAAACAAGGTTTATTGGAGGAAGGGAGCTGCCTTTGCCACTAAGTGTCAGAGGATTCTGGCCAACAGATGAGGCTGTTTATTAGTTTCCTGAGTCACAAAGAGCTAAAGAATAAAACAAGAGCAGGGGAGTAATGGAACAGGGAAATTCTTAAACCCTAGCAGCTTATTTTTATTATTTAATTTGTTTACATTTTAAATTTTTCATTTATTTGTGCAAAGTAAAAGAGAGAGGGGGAAAACAACAACAACAGCAATAGCAACAAAAATAATGGTGGTGAATCTATACATAAACTTCTGACAACTCATCTCCTGCCCTGGTGTGCCTCCAGAGGGTGCTGTTGTGGAGGGAAACCTAGATGAGGCAGCCTGTCCCTCCAGAGAGCGCACCATGGCAGGGAGCCAAGGCCAGGATCAGGCATGGAGCAGGTGGCAATGCCCACCCCCCCTTCACCTAGCTGGGATCAAGAGTGAAGAAGGTGGCAATGCCCACCCACCCCCATTTTCACCCAGCCAGGATCAGGAGCAGAGCAGGTGGCAATGCCCACCCCTCTGCCTTCACTCAGCTGGGATCAGGTGCAGAGCAGATGGTAATGCCCACCCTCCTTCATCCAGCCAGAATCAAAGCATGGAGCAGGAAGCAATGCCCACTCTCCCCTTCACCTGGCCAGGAGTGGAGCAAGTGGCAGTGCCTGCCCCCTCTTCACTCTACTGGAATCAGGCATGGAGTAGGTTGCAATGCCTGCCCCCCCCCTTCACCCAACTGGGATCAGGTGTGGAGCAGATGGCAATGCCTGCCCCCCCTCATCTGGCTAGAATCAAGCACAGAGCAGGTGGCAATGCCAGCCCACTGCCTTCACCCATCTGGGATCAGTCACAGAGGAGGAGGCAATGCCCACTTGCCCACCCTTCCCCTTTCTAGATCCTGTTGTATTTTTCCCCACAATGTGCTTTGTTACTAGTGTAAAAATAAGTCCATATGCAATTATCATCTATATGCAATACATTCAAAGGTTGATAAATGTATAAGGTCTTCAATCCAATGAGTTATGGAAAGTATTATACAAGTCTTTTATAGTGAAATCCTAAGCAGAGTTACTCCACTCTGAGCCCAATTGAAATCAATGGGCTTAGACTGGAGTAACCCGCATGGAGGGTCGATTTCTGCTGACCATTGGTCAAGTTCCATCAGACATAAAAATAATTTAAAAGTACATAACCATCCTCAAAAATAAATGAGTATTTTATTACAAAAACAATATAAGTAATTTTCTCCCAAAAGGATCGAACAACCAGACATGTGCAAACCATATGTTTAAGAGATGCATCTTGTAAGTTGCAATGCCAACAACTAAACACTGTACTTAATCTTTTATTTAAAAGACACTATGCTCTCCAATGTACCCTAAACATAATTTTTGCTGAATAAGTCACAGCATAAGATCCATGGAAGCAACAGGTATAAGGCTTAAAGCCATGTCCCAACTGTCCCATTGCTTTGGCACAACTGGACAATGATGTTCCTGAAAAATTTGCAGGTGGCGAAGAAAGGGAACAAGGTACATCCATTCACTGTGTAGTCTATCTCACTGCCTACCCAGTGGTGGTAAGACAAGTATATCAGAGAAAACTCTAGCTGCTTTGTCCCACACCTGGTAGTGGTGGGTATGCAGGGAGAAAACAGCAGCGTATGGGAAGTTTACTGTGCAGATGAAAGATTTCCTTTGGCCACCCCAGCACTCCCATTTGATATAAATACATTTCCTGTCTCATAATTCTTTGCCCCTACAATCCCTTAGTGTGCTTTTTTATTTTCCTGGTATCATTGGTACTGCTCCTATCTGAAGAACAAGTTTATCATGAAAAATGTGAGAAGAACAGAATACTCCCAAAGAGCATTGATGCCATGTACATTTGTTCCAATCCCCATTTGCTACATCGATTGTCTGCATTCTGCCAGCAGAGCCTTGTGCTTGAGCTTCTAGAGGCAGAAAGACTTATAAGCCTTCCTTCTGCCAAGCTCCTTAGGTGCAGAGAAAATGTATGTGCTCTTTGCTGTAACAGTCACTGTGCAAAAAAGGAAAAAAGGTCAATACTGTATTTTCTGCGCTCCTCTGACATCAATGCATTAACCAACAGATGCTGTTCCCAGAGTTCAGCAACTTTCTCATAACTCTAAACAAAAAGTAAAACCCAGTGGAGCCAGGCGGAGTCCTAATTTATCAGAAACAAGGTATTTACTTATTTTTCCTTAGAATTTATATCCTACCACATGGCTCTACAGAGCACACAGGGTGGCTGGATCTGATTCCATGAATTTCCCTCTCTTTTGCATCAGAACCCTGTATCTAAATCCCCAGGAGCTCCTAATCATGAAGCAAATTACAAAATGGGGGGACAGAGGACATGAGAATTTAGTTACTAACACCATCCCAGATCCAGTCCGTCCCCCCGTCCCCCAAGTTCAAGTATTATGGGAGAGGGAGAAAATCTACCCACTTTCTCAAGCTCATGCATAATTTTAAAAACCTCTATCACATCTCCCCTTAGCCATCTTTTTTCTAGACTGAAAAGTCCCAGACTCTCCAGCCTTTCCTCCTAGGAAAGATGCTCCAGCCCCTTGATCATTTTGCCCCCCTTCGTTGTACTTATCCAGCTTGTCAACATCCATTTTGAAATACAGCAAACAGAACAGCGTATAGTATTCCAAATGAAGCCACACCACAGTTTTATCGAGGAGTGTTACAATACCAGCCATTTTATTTTTAATTCCTTTCCTAATAATTCCTACCACAGAGCATGCCTTTTTCACTGCTGCCACACACTGGGTCAACAGTTTGATCAAGTTTTTCACTACAACCCCAAGATCTCTTTCAATCTGTCTCAGCCAATTTCAGACCCCATCAACATATATTTAAAATTAGGAATGTTTTTTGTTCCATTATGCATCACCTTCACTTACGCAGGTTGAACCTCATTTACCATGCTGTTGCCCACTAACCCAATCTAGAGAGATCCTCCTGTAGAGCTTCACAATCTGCCTTAGTTGTAACTATCATGAATAATTTACAAACTTGGGTATACCTCTGCTCACCCCCCGATTCCACATAATTTATAAACAAATTAAATAGCAACAGTCCCAATACTGTTCTATACTTGTCTCCATTGTGAGAACTATCCATTTATTCCTACTCTCTGCTCCTTGCCATTTAATCAGGCTTTCATCCATAAAAGGGCCCTTTCTCTTATTCAGTAAGTGCTAAACTTACTCATGAGTCTTTGATGAAGAACCTTGTGAAAAGCCTTTTGAAAGCCCAAGTATATGATGTCTACCGATCACCCTTATCTGCATGTTCAATTTTTGAGCAAAGTAATTGAAACAGTGGTGGCTAGACAACTTTAGGTTTTCCTGGATGAGGTAAATTGTTTACATCCTTTCCTATCAGGTTTTAGGCCTGGTGATAGGACTGTCTCAGTCAGTCTAGTAGATTAACTGTAATGGAGGATGAACAGAATCAACATAATTTGGGCCTCTCAGTAGCTTTCAGTACTACTGATCATGGTATGCTCCTGGACTGCCTTTCCAAGCTGGCAATGTGAGGCACTGTTCTGTGGTGGTTCTAGTCCTATCTGATGGGTAGGTTTCAGAAGATGGTGCTGGGTACCACTAAGTCCCCTTACCTGAGCAGCTTGAAAAAGTACTATGAGATTTTTTCCAAGGTCTCAGAGATTTTTAAGCCATAAATATTGGTTGGGTAGACCTGGAGTTTGAAGGAATGTTTGTTGGGGGGTGGCATTTAGGTGCCTTGTTTTGGGGCTTGTCCTGGAAAGGGTGGTTCAAATTGTTAAAGGATTGGAGTGGGAAACAAACTCTGTGTTTTCCCTTTCTTTAAATTGGCTAGAGAATTGAATGAATCTAACTGTTGATGTCTGTCCTTCTATCCCCATGACAGGCACTTGGCGGTAAGAAACAGACAATACAGCAATTGAGAGGGCAGACCAAGTTGCCCCAGTATCTAAAAGGCAAGAGTAGGTAACACCATTCACCTTAACTAGAGATGGGCCCGAATCGAATTACGACCCCCAAAACACATGAACCAGGCCGGTTCATGGATCGCAAACCAGTGGTTCATGGAAGCTCATTTCCACAAACTTCCACAAACTGGTCTACTGGTTCATTTGGGTCGTAAAGAGGCAGTTTAAATGGCCATTTCCCCAGGGAAATGGCCATATAAACTTTTCCTGCAGCTTGAAGGGGGATCCCCCCCGCCGCCTGCCAGCTGATAGTTTAAAGGGACCTGCTGCTTGCAAACGACAGGGCCCTTTAAACTGCTCAAACCCCAGCCCCCACCGCCACCGCCGCGCCAGCCCCAGCCCCAGCCCCAGCCCCAGAATTACCTTGCCCTGCCGGTCCGCAGCGTCCTCCCCCTCCTCCTGCAAGTGTGGGAAGGCCATTTTTGGCCTCTTCTGCTGTTGCGTGGGCTGGCAGGTGGAGGAGGAGGCTGCAGTGGTGGCTATTTGAGGGGTGAGAAGGTCATTTTCGGCCTCCTCTGCTGCCGCGCCACCCTGGAGGGCAGCCATTTGAGGGGCAGGAAGGCCATATTTGGCCTCCTCCTCCACCCTGCAGGCCCATGCAGTGGTAGAAGAGGCCAAAAACAGCCTTCCCACCCCTCACAGGAGAAGGGGGAGGATGTCTCAGGCCCACAGGGCAAGGTGTGGGGCTGGGCTGGGGGTGGGGCTGGGGGCTAGGGTTTGGGCAGTTTAAAGGGCCCTGTCGCTTGCAAGCGGCAAGTCCCTTTAAATTATCAGCTGGCAGGCAGCAAGGGGGGATCCCCCCCTTGCTGCCTACCAGCTGATAGTTTAAAGGGACCTGCCACTTGCAAGGCAGGAAAGGGCCCTTTAAGCTGTCAAATGCCCCTTTCCCTGCCACTGCTAAGCAGCCGGGACGGAGCATTTAAACCCCACATACCATGAACCACGAACTGGTTCATAAACTGGCCCCAGTTCGTGTCAGTTCATGGTTCATGAAAACCCACGAACCACGAACCTCATGGTTTGGGGTTTTTGTGGTTCGTGCCCATTCTAGTTAAGGTTAGAATCTGAGGATCACAAACAGAACAACAAAGGTAAATGAAACATTAGAAAAGGCTAAAAGGGAAAAATCCGATTCTTGCAGGAGATACCATCAGTATCATCTCTAAATATTTCTTTTTGTGGTGGCTGAAACTGAGGAGGGGTTCCCTGGGAATGAACAAGACATTCATTTTGCCAATGATCAGGCTGCTTACAGTACTGACAAACATCAGACAAATTCACATCAGACAGTACAAAAGGAGAAGAATGTGACACAGCAATCCCTCGACTCTGCCCCCCTGACACACTTTGGGCATCCCCACTGCGGATGACCTGAAATGGCAGCAGCTAAGCGAGAGATTTCCTCACACTTTTGAGCTTGTTCCAGTCTTAGTCGACATAAGTAGCAATAAAATAATTTCAGTCAATGGTGCAAAAATAATCTGAAACTGTTGTAAATACTTTTCAGGGTCTTCTCTTAGCTTTGGAAACTATTGTTTCCATAAGACAAGATCAGATGTCGAAAAGAGAACATGAGAGTATGCAATAACAACACCTCCTTTTTGGAGCACTGGGTAAGTTCGCAGTGGTGCCTGAACAACTGACGTAGAATCAGAGCCAGCCTGATTAACAGTTTGATTCTGAATACAAGCAGGGGACAAGACAGGAGCAGCTTGAGGAACCTGAGTGGCTTCCAGAAAAGGAACCGAAAGAGAGTGCACAGAAACAAAGTCTTGAGAGCCAAAAAGTCTAGGGTAGTGACAATAAGAAGGCAAAGACAGAGAAGGTGGAGAAGAAACAGAGTCACCCAGGGGGAAGAGAAGGCAGTTTAGCAGCAGTTTCACGGTTAGCAATATAAGACCAGGTATACCAATAATCAAGTTCATCAGTTTTTCAATCAATGTTATCCTTCTTTCGTCAGGGAAATTTAGTTTTCTTAGTGTGCTTTGGCTGTATTCTACAGCAGAGTTCTATTAGTCAACTTTGAGTTATATTGATGGTTGTTGTGGGTTTTCTGGGCTGTATTGCCGTGGTCTTGGCATTGTAGTTCCTGACGTTTCGCCAGCAGCTGTGGCTGGCATCTTCAGAGGTGTAGCACCAAAAGACAGAGATCTCTCAGTGTCACAGTGTGGAAAACTCACTACATTCCGACACGCACAGAAAACTATACAAGACAGAAGCACAGCCACCTAGACTATATGGACTCCCCAAAATACATAAGGATTCAGTCCCACTCCGACCCATTGTGAGTGCCATTGGTTCACCGACATATGAATTAGCTAGACATCTGGCCGATCTCCTGCAGGACCACATCGGGAAAACCTCGTCTTACATCAAAGATTCAGCAGATTTCATCAACAAAATCAGTTCTCTGAAACTCAATCCACAAGACATACTTGTCAGTTTTGATGTTGTATCCCTGTTTACCAAGGTTCCAGTAAAAGACACTATTGCACTTATTAATCAGATTTTCCCAGAGGATGTAACAGCCTTATTCCATCATTGTCTGACAACCAGTTACTTCCAATGGGATAACGAATTCTATGAACAGATGGATGGGGTGGCCATGGGGAGCCGTCTCAGCCCAGTTATAGCAAACTTCTACATGGAACATTTTGAAAAAACAGCTCTAGAATCAGCACCCCACAAACCTAGTGCATGGTTCTGGTTTGTGGATGATACATTTATCATTTGGAGCCATGGGGAGGAAGAATTGATGGGGTTTTTGAATCATCTCAACAACATCCACCGGAACATACAATTCACAATGGAGAAAGAAATCGAGGGAAAACTCCCATTTCTGGATACCTTGGTCATCCGCAAAGCAAACTTTCATTTAGGTCACAAGGTCTACAGGAAACCAACTCACATTGATGGGTACTTACACAAAAACTCCAATCACCACTGCCGACAGAAAAGAGGCATAATGAAAACATTAGTGGATCGTGCAAGACGGATATGTGAGCCGCACTTTCTCAATGAGGAAATTAATCATCTAAACCACGCACTTCAGGCAAATGGCTACTCCAGAAATGAAATCCGAAGAGCAATCAAACCCAGGATGAATCAAACAACCAAGGAAAAACAGTCTCCTACAGGAAAAGTGTTTTTGCCATATATCAAAGGAATTACTGATCAGATGGGAAAGCTTATGAAAAATCATAACCTTCAAGCAGTATTCAGACCCACCCGAAAAATACAACAGATGCTACGATCAGCAAAAGACAGTAGAGACCCCCTTACCTCTGCAGGAGTATACCGTATACCCTGCAGCTGTGGACAAGTTTACATCGGGACCACAAAGTGTAGCATCCAGACAAGAATAAAAGAACATGAAAGACACTGCAGACCAAAAAAGGAATGAGAATAGCACCCTTAACTGAAAAGGACAAGTCAGCCTCTCAGGTGGGACAAAACAGATAAGATCTAAAGAATTTGATGTGTGCCTACTGTCTGGTCGTTCCCGATGCGGGCTTGCCTCCTGGCTGGTTCGCCTTATTGTTCTGAGAACTTGTTCTTTGAGGCAAGCCGGGCTATCCCTAGAGGACTGAAACAGGAAACAGCCACTCTGTTTCTTATAACCTGAAAGCTTTATTTTTACCATGCACAGGCTCTGGGAGTCTCCTACAGAATAAATCACCTCATAACCTTATACTTGTTACATAAAAAAGAGCACAAGGAACCAATAGAAGTATTACAACACAACCATCTCCTTATATGGGAGAATTGACAGTTTTCTCAGTGTTGTCACTACACCCTTGGGCCTGGCATACATGACCTGCTTGCTTTCAGCTTATGGCTCCACTCCTGACCTCCACCAGTACCATAGTCAGATTTCCCAGGGACAGGTCCTGCAATAATAACATTTGATTTATATGCCACCCTTCAGGACAACTTAACATCCACTCAGAGCAGTTTACAAAGTGTGTTATTATTATCCTCACAACAATCACCCTGTGAGGGTCTCTTGCATACAGATGCAAGAGACTTTGACTTTTCAGTATTATGTGTGGTCAATACCTCATTAAATTCTAGTGTTCAAAAAACGTTGTTACTAGGGGTGTGCAAGCCAAAAAATTTCGGCTAAAGCCGAAAGCCGAAAGCCGAAAGAAGAATCTCTTTTGAATAAGCCGAAAGCCGAAACGGCCAGCCGTTTCGGCTTTCGGCTTTCAGCTTTGTTTCGGCTTTCTTTCGGCTTTCGGCTTTCAGCTTTTCAATGGGAAAATGCCTCCGTCTTCCCGGACGTCTGGAGGAGGCATTTTCCCACCGAATCAGCCCAAAATTGGTGGGGACCTTCCTCTAACCCCTCTCTAAAACCTCCGTTTCAGACCGATTGGACTTTGGGGGGCCAAGTTATGGCCCCCCAAAGCAGGTCCCCCTATCCTCCCATAAGAAAGCGAAGGAGCAGCATATTGTTAGCATGCTGCTGCTCATCTTCTTCATTATTTCCTATGGGGAAAAAATGAAGAGGCAGGCTTCCTTTGCCAGGGGTGCATGAAAAATGCCCCCTTACCCTCAGGGGCCCTTCTCCCACCCCTCCTAACACCCCCCACCAAGGCTCAGCCTGCTCCCACTTGGGGGGGCCATTTCATGGCCTCCCCAAGTAGGTGCTCTAATCTCTACCACTGACAGCTGGGGGAGGCTTGTCTTGCCAGGGGTGGCATTTTGCATGCAAAATGCCCCCCAGCCCTCAGGGGCCCTTCTCCCACCCCTCCTCCCACCCCCCACCAAGGCTCAGCCTGCTCCCACTTGGGGGGGGCATTTCATGGCCTCCCCAAGTAGGTCCTCTCAGCCCCTAATGTCCACCCCTTACAGCCCCACACAAACCCAATTCCCCCCCAGCTGCCACACACAGACCCAAATCCCCACATTAGCCCCTCACAGACCCAAATCCACCCCCACCTGCCCCACACCCATAACCCCAGAAACAGGCTGGCAAAGGCCAGCCCTCTCCCTTTGTTCCCTATGCTGGGAACTTCTAAACTCTCTTTCCCTGGGCAATTCTGCACAGCCCAGGGGTGCCACAATGGTGGGCACACTTCTGAGTGCCAGCTGGTCCCTGTGAAAGAGCACCTGAACCACAGACACCCTCCCTCAAATTCCCCCACCACCTACAGGGATGGCTGGCCAGCCAGTCCCATTGTTCCCTATGATGGGAACCAACTGCACAACAAAGAATAAAACACGAACAACACAAAATAAAGTTTTTTAAAAATTATTTTCTCCCTTTCAAAGTACAAGTAGGCAAAGCATTATGACACATTACACCAGCAGTCCCCCACACAGAAAAATTAAAACACAACTCACTTAACATCAGAGAATCACAAAACACGATTCCTGTCAAAAACACTTTATTTCTTGAACAGCTTTAGGTTACACAGCAGGGGGGCACACCAAAGGGCATGGCAGCAGTATCTTACACAAAAATAACACAACTCACTTAACATCAGAGAATCACCCCAAAATATTGCTGTCAAAAGCACTTTATTTCCTTAACTGCTTTAGGTTACACAGTAGGAAGGCACAAGAGGGCATGAAAGCAGTGTACTACATAAAAATAACACAACTCACTTCACATCAGAGAATCACACAAACACAACTGCTGTCAAAAACGGTGAAGTGGGTTGTATTATTTTGTGTAGTACACTTCTGTCATGCCCTTTGGTGCACCCCCCTGCTGTGTATCCTAAAGCTGTTCAAGAAATAAAGTGTTTTTGACAGGAATTGTGCTTTTGTGATTCTCTGATGTTAAGTGAGTTGTGTTATTTTTGTGTAAGATACTTCTGCCATGCCCTTTGGTGTGCCCCCCTGCTGTGTAACCTAAAGCTGTTCAAGAAATAAAGTGTTTTTGACAGGAATCGTGTTTTGTGATTCTCTGATGTTAAGTGAGTTGTGTTAATTTTTCTGTGTGGGGGACTGCTGGTGTAATGTGTCATAATGCTTTGCCTACTTGTACTTTGAAAGGGAGAAAATAATTTTTAAAAAACTTTATTTTGTGTTGTTCGTGTTTTATTCTTTGTTGTGCAGTTGGTTCCCATCATAGGGAACAATGGGGCTGGCTGGCCAGCCATCTCTGTAGGTGGTGGGGGAATTTGAGGGAGGGTGTCTGTGGTTCAGGTGCTCTTTCACAGGGACCAGCTGGCACTCAGAAGTGTGCCCACCATTGTGGCACCCCTGGGCTGTGCAGAATTGCCCAGGGAAAGAGAGTTTAGAAGTTCCCAGCATAGGGAACAAAGGGAGAGGGCTGGCCTTTGCCAGCCTGTTCCTGGGGTTATGGGTGTGGGGCAGGTGGGGGTGGATTTGGGTCTGTGAGGGGCTAATGTGGGGATTTGGGTCTGTGTGTGGCAGCTGGGGGGGAATTGGGTTTGTGTGGGGCTGTAAGGGGTGGACTTTAGGGGCTGAGAGGACCTACTTGGGGAGGCCATGAAATGCCCCCCCCCAAGTGGGAGCAGGCTGAGCCTTGGTGGGGGGTGGGAGGAAGGGTGGGAGAAGGGCCCCTGAGGGCTGGGGGGCATTTTGCATGCAAAATGCCACCCCTGGCAAAGGAAGCCTGCTTCTTCATTTTTCCCCATAGGAAATAATGAAGAAGATGAGCAGCAGCATGCTAACAATATGCTGCTCGATGGTTGTTGGGGGTTTTCCGGGCTGTATTGCCGTGGTCTTGGCATTGTAGTTCCTGACGTTTCGCCAGCAGCTGTGGCTGGCATCTTCAGAGGTGTAGCACCAAAAGACAGAGATCTCTCAGTGGACACTGAGAGATCTCTGTCTTTTGGTGCTACACCTCTGAAGATGCCAGCCACAGCTGCTGGCGAAACGTCAGGAACTACAATGCCAAGACCACGGCAATACAGCCCGGAAAACCCCCAACAACCATCGTTCTCCGGCCGTGAAAGCCTTCGACAATACAATATGCTGCTCCTTCGCTTTCTTATGGGAAGATAGGGGGACCTGCTTTGGGGGGCCATAACTTGGCCCCCCAAAGTCCAATCGGTCTGAAACTTTGGGAGTTTTTAGAGAGGGGTTAGAGGAAGGTCCCCACCAATTTTGGGCTGATTCGGTGGGAAAATGCCTCCCCCAGACGTCCGGGAAGACGGAGGCATTTTCCCATTGAAAAGCTGAAAGAAAGCCGAAAGAAGCCGAAACGTTTCGGCTTTTTTTCTTTCGGCTAGCTGAAACGTTTCGGCTTTCTCCTAAACGTTTCGGCTAACCCGAAAGAATCCGAAACACTTTTGTTTTGGCTTTCTTTCGGCATTCAGAAAGCCGAAACGCACATCCCTAGTTGTTACAATTAGAGTCACAGTGGATCTTTAGATTAAACAGCAACCCCCCCATAGATTCAAAAATGAAATCGATTATTCCTTCTTTTTATAATGGTCAATGCACCTTTAAGATGATTTTTTTTGTGAGGCTGTAGATACTTTAAATATAATGAGATGTAATGTTACAACACAGCGCCTGATCATCATTTATTAAACCAACTCGGTGGTGAGAATGTAACTGTTTACTGGGTTGTGAGTATATTTCAAAGGACTGTAAAATTGTTATTGCATCAGAGACGAAGGAAAAAAAGGGGGGGGACTCAACCCAAAATAGTATGTGAGACAGAAGGGTCAAGCTAACATTAAAAATATACCAAAATTACATAAATCTATTAAGAAGTGTATATACAAAATACAATTTAAAATATTAAAATTTTAATTTTGGTATATTTTTAATGTTAGCTTGACATTGCATCAGAGACAACAGGAGAATAAGGTTGAGTTATATATGTTTTTATTACAGGGACTATTTATTGAATAATACATTCGCCTTTGAAGAAGTTTGGTTCGAAATGGGAAAGTATCAATATGCTGGCAAAACCTGTTGGCTTTTTGTTACTGTGAATTTCGACTTTTCGATACATTGAATCCCTGTGACTTCTCTGGGTGAAGAGCAACTCATCTGAAGGGTGCACACCTATAGAAATAGAGAAAACAGGACAAGTCATCCAGGCATTTGCCACAACGCAAAATATACTTAACTTCTTCACTTCTCCATCTCTTAAAGGAAATAATGTCTTGTATTGAATGAACTCTCACTGATTGGGTATGTGTTAATCTCATAGGACTTTTGTTGATTATTCCTGAGATATTTATTCAGTGATATTTATTCATTGATTGATTTTTTTGTATTAAGTGTTATACTTCATAGAGGATATAGGACCAATCTGATTGTATAATATTATTACATCTTATAAGCTTGGCATTTTCAGCATGTTTGCACTTTAAAGAATATATTGATTTTGTAGCAATCATTCCATTACTATCCCCGTGCGGTTTGTTCCTTTTTGGTAGTAGCTCGTAATCTCTATGCCAAACTGACAAGGTTCCACCCTGTCCCCTATTCTCTTTAACATCTACATGAAACTGCTGAGTGAGGTCATCCAGAGATTTGGGCTTGGTTGTCACCAATATGCAGATGACACTCAAGCAGTTCATTTGAGATAAATATAAACATCTATTACATTTTGGGGAAGTTTTCAACACCCCTGCTCTGACCAAAACTGCATGAGAGATGTACTTCCTATAAGCCAGATACATCACTAAAAAACACATGTTGCCACCTGTAATTATTTGGCTCTGTCTCAGAGCCAAGTTAGACATGACAGCAGCCACTGGTTTATCTCTGTGGCCACTGACACCATGTTTCATGGAATTTGTAGTTTTTTAACACAGAGCCATGCACATGGGCCAGCTGGCTTGGCAGGAGCCGGGGTCTCACTGCCTCACCCTGGCATGCTGATGGAAGGGACAGGGAAGGAAGAGATTGCCCTGCAGTCCTATGCCTGGTTGCTTCTGCGTCTGCCAGCTACTCACCCGGCTCCCCACCCACTCCCTGCACTCTGGGTGATGGTGTGACACGGGTGTGGACAAACCCATGTGTCTCTGCTGCCATCTTCTTCCTGTTTTCACCTGGTTTTACAGGCTGAGTCACCTCTTTCTTCCTGGAAAACCAGGCAAGAGCAGGAGGAAGGGGGCAATGCACAACAGCCTGCACCCCCAGATGCACAGCCACTACCACATACCACCCAGAGCATAGCTGGAAGCTGAGCAAGCAGTCAGAGGCAGCAGCAGCTAGGTAGTAGTCTGCAGGGCAATCCCTCCTCTCTGTTGCCCCCACCCAACATGCCAGAGTGAGTCAGCAAGGCCATGCCTCCTGCCAAACCAGCTGTCCGGTGAGCCTGCACACCTGGTTCTGTGTTAAAAAACTACAAATCCCATGAAACACAGCATCAGCAGCCACAGAGATAAACCCGTGGCTGATGTCACATCTAGCTTGGTCTCAGAAAGCAGTATGAGCAGGAGTACAATGTGTTGGGCTCAAAATTAGAAGTTCCTGAGGGATTATGAGCT
The DNA here is from genome assembly GCF_028583425.1 of Eublepharis macularius. Classification (NCBI taxonomy): domain Eukaryota; kingdom Metazoa; phylum Chordata; class Lepidosauria; order Squamata; family Eublepharidae; genus Eublepharis; species Eublepharis macularius. The sequence continues at coordinate 84,792,949 of NC_072791.1, read as the reverse complement.
GATCTAAGACTGGGTGCTGATTGGCAAGTAGGGTTGTAAAAAGAGAGGGAAAAATATAAGAGGTGCAAAATGTAGCAAATGGAAGAAAAAGTGGGATTGATGGTGTTGGTGAAGTGGTCATTAAGTGAATTGGGCCAGATCTTAAATGTCACTGACCCCAGTTTGTTAGGCAGGATTGGTTAAAGAAAACTAATTATGTTTCTGGAGAAGTTATTAAAGGAGCAGAAAAATATGTGTTGCTTCTTCATCCTTTACAGCAGTTACAACTTCATATTTCCTCTTAGGCTAGGCTTTTGCAAGGCCCACTAGAAGCTGCCATTCAAGGAAGATAAGTCTGATAAATGCAACATCTTTTGTCTTCTGTTTTTGCTGCCAAACAAATTTCAGTCCAGTTTTTCTTCCAGATGGAGGCAAGACTTTCGAAAGAAAAAAGAAAGTAAGTATTGAGGAAGGGGCTCAAGACAGTTTTAGGAGACCACATGATGTCATGGTCATCAATTTGACCACATGGACATTTTAAACATACAACTCTTAGACTCTGGAACTCTGACCATTTTCAGACAGCATGTCAAGTGCATTAAAACTCTCCCAAGTAAGTAAACTTGAAGAGGAATTTTCCATTGCATGAAACTAAGGCAGCAATTAAATTGTTAATGCAACCATTTCAGAAGAGAAGGATCCACTTAATCTCCCACTCCAGAAAGCAAATGGACATAATCACCTTGCCAAGAGCATTCAGAATTCTGCTGACTTCTTCGCCCTATTCCAGAGTCAGCTGTATGGAAGGAAGGAAGGAAAGGATTTCACTGGGGGGGGGGAGGTGTGCCCTCAAAAACAAGAGCTATTTACAGTTCCATAAGCATGTTAGAGATGGCTGGGTTTTCAATGCTAGGCTTGTTCGAATACATTGTCGGTCTTGTAATTGACTGTCAGCTTGATTTACAATGGCAGCTGTGATGGGTTTGGTGATTTCATTCCAAAAATCTCTTTGAAATAAGTGAGGGGAAAAGTCAATCCACTGAAGCAACTCGATTTGTTAATATCATCAAAGTCTAGGGAAGGGTTTAGGTGCCACATCAGCTCCAAACACTCTTGGCTCAGAAATGCAGCAGCCTAGGAAGAGGCAGTTTATCAAACCAACCACAATAGCAGTTGGCATTAGAAAAAAAGATGTGAGAGGGAGGCAATGAATGCTCAGGAAGAAGAGCTGTGATGGAAACTTCTTATACAATCATGGCCTGATTGTTATGCCAGCCAGCTTGTAAAATAATTAACACAATTTGCAAAGTAGGCACTTGTGAAACCATCTAGTCATTATTAGTGTAGGCCTTTGTATGTCTGATGCTATAGGACCGACAGTGCCATCATATGTAGAGTTACACGCTTCTAAGCTCATTTACTAAATTCTGTTTTGGAAGGCAGGGCTATTTTACTTTTATTTGTTTAGAAAATTTATGCCCTACCCTTCTGCCTTCATTAAGGCCACCAAGATAGCTAAAAAATTTTTTAAAGATACACAATAAAACCATTAAACCAAGAAAAAAACATAATTAAAACAATTAAAATCAAAACTAAAATACATACAACACCATAAAAACAATTAAAACACTGAGCAGGAAGGAGGGATGATTGAGGGAATATAAAGCAGAACAAAAAGTCTTCACCTGCTAATGTAAAATAGCAATAGAAGGGGACGGATGAGTCTCCCTCAGGATAGAGATCCAGAGTTTTTGTGCCATGACCAAGACGGCCCTCTCCCAGGTTGCCACCCAATGCAAGGCCTTTGAAGATGAGTATAGTGGTCAGGTAGGTTCATAAAGGAGTACGCAGTCCTTCAGATATGCCAGTCCCAAGTCATATAGAGACTTCAAAGTCAACATGCACCTTGAATTGTGCCCAGAAACAGATTGGGAGCCAGTGTAGATGGGCCAAGAGAAGAGTGAAATGGTCTCTACAACCTGCTCCAGTCAAAATCCTGGCTGCAGCATTCTGCACAAACTGAAATTTCTAAACACTTTTTGAGGGCAGCCCAAAGTGCATTGAAATAATCTAATCTAGATGTAACCAGGACACGCACCACAGTAGCCAGATCTTTTCTGCACAGGAAAAGTCACAGTTGACACTAACCAGCTGAAGCTGGCAAAAGGCATTCCTAGCCACAGCTGCCACTTGCTTATCCAACAGTAGGCCAGGGTCAAGAGAGCACTCCCAAACTACAGGCCTGTTCTTTCAAAGGGAGTGCAACCCCATACACAATGGGTGACACTTTAAATCCTGAGTCAGACCTTCTTCTCACCATTAATAATTCCATCTAGGCAGGATTAAGCTTCATTTTACTATTGTTATTGTGCCAACAGTCAGAATGGTTCCTATCTAAAACTGTGGATCATTGGCCTCTGTGTCTCTTCAGATTCTTGATGAGATTTTCTAATGCTATGGACAACATGTGGAATATTTTAATAATTGTAAAGCATACAGAGTCCTGCATAAGTGAAAAGAGGTCAAATGCCAGGTGTTTTATCCTGAAATGAACCAGCCTGTTACCTTCAATTTATTAACCCTAAAATTTCAGTGGCTAACTGAAAAAGAAACAGGAGAAGGCTAATGATAGACCAGTTTTTGGTATGAGCATCCTGAATGCACAAAGAAGCCAAAAGCCCATTGCATTATATCTAATCACAACCAGTCAACCTTTCAAGTAGCTGAATTATGCTATACATTATCTGCCCACCTATCTAAAGGATGATCTCTCCCATATATCTTTAGAACCATATAAACCAATGCTGTGTGACTATTTGCATTAGTTTCATATTTCCCAGAAACTCCCACTTTCTGAGCTCTCTCATGCAGAGGTTCAATTCATAGTTGCCCATTTCAGGTCATTTTCACTCAGTATTCATTCAGGTAAGATTTGGCCCTTTCTTGTTGGCATTAAGGAAAGCATACAATACAGTATTGTTTTGGAGGGGTTTCTATTGAATGAATGAGTGATATTCATTATGATTTTAGGGTTGGTTTTACTATTGCATATTTTGTAAACCACTTTGAAAAAACTGTGTAGGGAATGGTGACCTAGAAATCTTTAAATAAATAAATAATAACAATCCCTGAAAGAACCCTGTACGATAGACCAATATTATTATCCCTATATAAAAAACTGAGAGGGGGATATGGGAGTGTCACTCAGCAAGTTCATATCTGAGAGCCAAACTAGACGAGACGAATTACACAAGGTCATGCGAGTGTCTAGAATCATGTCTGTTTCTAACAGCCCATGTCCATTTTACCCCTGATGAACACGTGTCCTGTAGCCCTAGTCTGTGCATGTGTCGGGTAACTGGTGTAGTCGTGGTTGCGAGTGTCCATAGCCATAATCAGTGAGTTGCCATTGCAGAGCATCAATTTTGAGCGGCTTCTGCTTCCCCCTCTTTTTGCCCTTAGATCCAGCTTACACTCAAACTGTTTTGCTTTTAATCTGTCAATATTTAAATTGACAGAAATTTAAATTTAAAGGCATGATCCATGGGTTTCCCCAGTTCCTCTCATTTTCTCTTCACAATAGTAAAAAATGGGGCAGCTGATGGCACCTACTTTGAGGGGCTTCAAAATAACCTCCTCAAGGTCCAAAATCCTACAAATTTGCTGGAGACCTACTCCTCATTGTCCTCTAAAGACCCCCCCTCCATTTTTCAGGGAGATTGAACCCTGGGAAAGGCATGATCCATGGGTTTCCCCAGTTCCTGTCATATTCGCCTCACAATAGTAAAAAATGGGGCGGCTGAAGGCACCTACTTTGAGGGGCTTCAAAATGACCTCCCCGAGGCCCAAAATCCTTCAAATTTTCTGGAGACCTACTCCTCACTGTCCTCTAAAGCCCCCCCCCCCCCGCCAAAGTTTCAGGGAGATTGAACCCCAGGAAAGGCATGATCCATGAGTTTTCCCAGTCCCGGTCATTTTCTATTCACAATAGTAAAAATTGGGGCAGCTGAAGGCACCTACTTTGAGGGGCTTCAAAATGACCTCCCCAAAAGGTGGCGGATGGAACTTTCTTTGGCGGTCCTAAAATGGCTCCCCAAGGTCTTAACTCCCTAAAACTTGAGGGGTCTTTAGAGGACAGTTAGCAGTTAGTCCCCTGAAAATTTTGTAGTTATTTTGCAAAATGCCACCCCACCCCCCTGGATAGCCACCATAGTTTTCCCTATAGATAATAATGGAGATTGGAGGTGGCTGAGGACAAACAGGCAGGAAAGAGTTTACTCTGGATGACAGCAAGATACGCTGTTGTGACTTCCAACATGGGGATTGCCCCCCCCCTTTGCATAGATGCCCTCCCTTCCTGGCAGGCCGAGCTGCAAGATCTCAGCAGAGGTGTGGAACCCTCATTTTCAGCAACCCCTGGAAACCCAGAGGGTTTTTTCCTGATACGTCCAATTGAGTAAATGTCTCCCTCTCAGAAAAGCTGCAGAGGAAGGTTTGAGCACGAGTGAAGAGAAGATGAATCATAGGATACCATCTCTCATCTGGGAGGAATGGGGAAGAAACACATGCCAATCCGATCATGAGATTGAGTGCAGTGTAGCCACATTGTGCGAGTGAACAGGAAAGCAATGGGGAAACACATGTAAGTGCATTCATGTGTCATACGCGTGTAATTCATCTCATGTAGTTTGGCTCTGAGCTGAGATTTGAATCCATCCATCTCGTCCCTTGTTCTTTTAACCACAACTATGCTAGTTTTATCACTCAATGGACATCTCACCTTTTCGACAATGAAGGACAGCCCTATCCTGTCTTCTGTTCAATTCAAATACCAATTTAGCCAAAACAACCAAAAATCTTCCCTGGATGTTTAGGCTATTCCAATCCTTACCACCATGAGGACTGGAAACGTGCTGTGTATTCAAGTGAAAGCTCTCATTATCAGTGTTCTTTGATGACAATGGGCATATTTTTCTATGCACAATGTTACCATTTGGGCTACTCTCTTGCCTCTTTCCTGCATTCTGAAGTTCATTACTCGGAGGTTTTTCTTTATCCCTGAAGTGCAAAACACATTTCTGCTCCAGTATTATTACAAGACTAACTCAGCTGAACAACTGATTCTTTTCTAGTCTCTTGAGTGGTGTCTCTTAATTTGTTTAATTCTGGCTTTGCATATTATAGCATACCTGCCAAAACCTAAGGGAACTCATTAAAATACCTTTATTCTGCCCTCCATCCCAGTGGAGAAGGTAGAACAACTGTATTAATTACACTATAATTAGATCCCAATGTCCCATTAACATTTCCCAAAAGGTACTTGGTCATGAGTCTCCCTCAATTTATAATCCCCCAGGTTGAAATTTTATTTATTTTTCTGTCTGCAGCTCTTTGGGGATTGGTCTTCGGCCACTTTTAAATATGAGAAAAGCTGTGCTACAGCTGTGTCACTTTATTGAAGTAAATTTGGAAATTTCCTCCAATGATCTCATTAGAACCATACTAATAGTGAGAGTAGAAGACAAAGGAAAACCCCCAAATGTCCTTGAAGAGTCACACTATCCATATAATACTAACCAAGGAGTTCCAGATACCACCATAAAGTAGAATTACACAGAGCAGAACAGGAAGAGCAGTCCAGCAAATACACTAGGCTGCGTCCATGCAGGAATGATTCTCCATCATGAATGCTTTGCCCCTGTGAAGGCAATGGCATTCACAGGAGCAATGGAGTGTCCATAGGGAAGTTTTCCCCTGTACTTTCCTCCATCACCCCCTTGCAGCTACCATAGCCCTTTCACGTGCCATCAAATGGGTTTTTGCCTGCTTTTTTAAACAATCAGCAGTTGCTATATCACTATAGTGTTTTGGATTGTTCCCCAGAGAATCTGAAATCTGCTCCAAAGTAGATCCAGACAAGTGCCTTTACAGGTATCTCCTTAAAGGTATGTGGAGTTGAAAGTTTTGGAGCACCTTTCAAACCATATATGGGAACACACAGATGCACCTCTTTCATATTACTTAGGTATACACCTGGGCCTAAAGGGTCTGGTTTGGAGAATATTCGTGAAACACATTCAGTTGTTTCGGTTATTTAGATTGATTGAGGCACCCACTAGTATATACTCAAAAGAGGACATTTCCTCCATCTGTTTGCTTCCTACATTACAAGCCAGTCTTGTAGCACGAGAAGCTTCTCTGGCTACTTTGTATAGTCATGATGACTTTCCCAGAAATGAACACATGTACAAGTTATTCCTGCATATATAGAGAAAAGATTTACAGGAGCATTGCTCTGATATTTAAAAAGTAACATCTTATATCTTATGAGAAATCTCCTGCCTTCCAGGCAGCAAAGGCAAAACCCCAACATTCTGTACCATCACAAGAGCAACCAGGAAAGGCCAGCAATATTTTAGATCTGATGGGAGCCTGTCTCAGATTGCATTCCCTATCATCTTCTTTGGGTGCTACTTTTCCACAGATTCCAGGAGTACAGTCAACTTGTACCACAGCTTCAGAGTTTAAACGTGGGGTGCATGACATGACCATGAACTTGTACAGATAATTACAGAGTAGAATCCTACTCAGGTCTATTCAATGGGACTTACTCCCAGGAAAATGTTCTTAAGATTGCACTGCTAGTTTATCTGGGAAATCAATGCCAGTTCCAAACATGGGATTCTCCCCCTCAACCCAGCTGAATCCCAGGTCCTAAAAAGAGGTACATAACTTGCTTGTCTTTCAGTGCAGTCCTAAGAACACTTTTCTGAGAGTAAGCCCCATTGAGCAGTCCTGGGTAGGATTCTGAATAAGCCTGCTTAGCATGACACTGAGGCAATGTCATGCTAAGCAGAGTTACATACTTCTAAGATCATTGGAGTCAATGAGCTTAGTAAAGTGTAACTCTACTTAGGATAGCACTGTTAGACACCTAAAAAATAGTACTTTTGACATCAGTGCTAAACAAGATACATAAAACCACCCTTCCTAAAACACAGATACAAATACACAATGCTTGCATTCTTTAAGCAATGATTTTTGATAAGCAGGTTGCTAGGGTACAACACGAGCATGCAGTAGCCCTAAATAATTAACTTTGTGCAGGGCTCTCTTTTCTCCTACTTCCTTGGTGACGCCTTGCAGTTTCCCTGCTTTTGGAAGGGTGTATACTTTTTCTCTTCAACACTTCTCCCATTTTTTAACGAGCAACTAGGAATTTCTTTTGCAGCAAGGCTATTTGTATAGGTTTTGTGCTGTTGTTCCAGAGTGAAGCTAGCAAAAAAAGAACCCTAAGGGGAAATCTCTTTTGATTTCTATCCAAAATTGATCATTTTTAGTAAGTTTTTACAATTCCATCTCTGATCTACTTGCCAATTCTGGATCTATCAATAAAGACCTACGACTCCAAGAGACAGCTCAAAAAATAATTAAATAGCAAATACAAGAAGAGAGGATGACTGAGTTTCCTGCTCACAATTTAAGGGAGGTAACAGTAATAAATGTCAAAAGAAAACCATCGTCCCCAGTGATTATTGGTAGCTTTTGAAATATCACTTGAATTAATATTCTAGAGTCTCTGTTTCACTAAAGATGGTAACATGTGAATGCTAGATCCCAAACAGATAAAACCAGCCATTGGGTCTGCCTCTCAAAGGAGCCATTAGTTTCTTGGTCCCTGCATTTGAGGATGAGTGATTACTTTTAAGTTAATATTTTAGATGATAAAAAGAACTTGATTGAAAAAGAAATAAAAGGCAATCAAAGGTCTTCAGAGGCAGAGGAGGAAAGAGGAAAGTGAGGGGAAGCTAATGAGGTCAGTTTCCTCATTAAAAACTAAAAGTAACTGCACCATCACTGTGGCAGTTTTGCTGCCTAGAATGGCCAGCAGAATTTGGCTGGAATCTGACTTTTTGTCAGCAAACCCTTTTGGCTGCCTCATAGCTGATTTCAACATGTGAGCGTCATGTCCTACCTGCCTCTTTTAAGTTAATATTTCACAAGTTAATGCATCTTATGTCTTCAAATGGAGAGCAAGTTTTCTTCTTACACGTTTCTGATATGCCTGCACATTGACTTCCTCTGCAGCACACAAATGTTGCTTACCAGGAAAAAAATGTACACGTTTTAAAAATAATAAAGGTAGCTCCCAAACTGTCTTGCTTCTTCTCAGATTCTTGGTACATAATTGCTTTAGCACCTTAAAGACTAATTCGATTTCCATGGTATGAGCTTTGATTCTCGGAAGCTCATACCCTGGCATTCTAATTGATCTTTAAAATGCGACTGAATCTGAATCTTACTCTTCTACTACACACCAATGTGGCTACCCACCTGAAACGGATCCAGCTGGTTATCCCTCTGTTTCTGGGCACAGTTCAAAGTGTTGGTTCTTACCTTTCAAATGGCTTGGGACTAGGGTACCTAAAGGACCATCTCCTCCCATACTATTGAGCCCGATAGATCTGCCTCTCAAACCCTGATCTCTGTACCACCACCCCTCACCTTCAGATGTGAAATGGGTGGTAGAGACAGGGCATTTTCTGTGGTGGTACCTTTGGAAAACCCTCCCCCTTGAGGCTTGCATTTTGGATTAGTATTTAGTATTAGAATCTAATCTGGAGAACCGGGTTTGATTCCCCATGCCTCCGTTTGAAGCCATCTGAGTGACCTTGGGTCAGTCACAGCTCTCTCAGAGCTCTCTCAGCCCCACCCACCTCACAGGGTGATTGTCGTGAGGATTACACACTTTGTAAACTGCTCTGAGTGGGCATTAAGTTGTCCTGAAGGGCAGTTTAGAAATCAAATGTTGTTGTTGTCGTCATCGTCGTTGTTGCCCAGAACCTACTGTACTTTCTTTTAGGTTCCCTGACAAAACACATCTTTTTAATTAGGAGTTTTATCTTACCAACTTTTAAATGGTCTGTTCCTGTTTTATGGATTGTTTTCATGTTCTTTATGTCCAATGTTTTTAATGGCTTTTTTTTTACATATTGTGATGTAATTTTAATTGTAAGTCACCTCGAGTAAGACTCTGAAGAGGCAGCATAGAAATATCTTAAATAAATAAAACTATATTCTGAGCTTTGTGCTGGAAACTTAATTCCAGGAAAGGGTGGACCCAATTTGGATCAGAATCACAGAATGTAAAGAGATGGGGCTTCATGTCTTCCCCATCCTATTTTCCTGACCTGAAATGGGCTGGGGGGAGGTGCGGTTTGCTCTCATGGGTCTCTATGTGAACTCAGGGGGTACATCAAGTTTCTCCATGGGGGCATTTCCAGTTGGGGGAGATGGGAGAAGGTTTATGCCCCCTCTCCTCGTGAGCCATGGTGCTAATCCAAATCAGCCCCACTCATGCCTGGGATTAAGTTCCCAAGACAGAACGTGCAATGCATGTTTTATCCATAGACCTGCGTAGGGCTCTGAGAAAACAGAATGTGTAGTTAGGGCCACAGTTAGTTTCTTGCAGCAAGAACAAAATGTAAGGTGTTCATTTTAGGAAAATTTGATACTGATAGAAAATAAAAAGGAACATTCTCTGGCCGTGAAAGCCTTCGACAATATAACATTAGCCATGATGAGCAACATTAGCCTGGTAACGTGGTTAAGAAAGATTAACGTGTAGTCTACATGTATTTACCTTTCCATATAATTCTGACCACTCTCTCATAGAGGCCCCACTCTATATGATCCTGCCTTCACAGGGGAGGTGAGCTATGAGGAACAAGGCCTTCTCTGTGATGGTGCATTGGTTTTGGAACTGCCTCTCCAGGTTAATTGGACTGGCTACTACATTATTATCATTTAAGCACCAAGTTAAAACTGATGTATAGAAGGAAGATTAATGTTGTTGATGAATGTTGCTGAAACTAGTCTTATCCAACAGTTATTGTCTTGATTCTGACTTCATAAATAAACCTCTGTTACTTTGGGATGACATGGTTAGTAGGCATTCTCCTCAGGTCCTTCTGTCGTCCCCTTATATATACAGTGTAGGGGTACCAGGTCCCCCAGGGGCCAAACTGGGCACATCAGTAGGGGCAGACACAGTGGGCATTTATCCCTCTTGCATATGCCAAGTATGAATGCACACCCATCGTGACAGTCACTACAGGTCGCATCAGGGGCACTTTACTAAAAATCACTCACACCCACCCCGCACGACCCATAGCTTCGACATCATGCTGAAAAACGACATTTTCTGGCATGAAGCAGAAGCATGTGCCTCCTCCTAAACTACCTTCCCCTCCACCAGCCAGGTGAGTAGAGGGGGCCAGGGGCTAGGAGAGGGGGCAGGGGATCCCTGCCCCAATGGGGAGATGACATCCTTTGTGTAGTGCAATTGAAAGCTCCTGGTTCTAGATGCCTTGAATCAACCTCAAATTTGCAGTGATGTCTGAATGCAGATATTTGGGCAAACTAGAGCCTGTTTCTCCCCACAAACTGACCAGGTTAGGTTGTAAACTTGCCCTTTGGGTCTTTCCATACCTCTGGACAATTCTGTGACAGGGTAATTCAAATGATTTACAAGCATGTGTACTTTGACTCCTTTCCACACATTCCACTAAAGACTTTAAAATATGCCTGAATGGTTTACACTGTTTGCCAAAAGTGTACAGCTAAAAGAGACTGATCTCAAACCCTGAATTTCAGCTTTATCAGAAACTATTTTAAAAAGCAGACTAGATTTAGCTGAATGGCCCAGGAGGGATCAAAAAGGCTTTATTGTAGAGAATTTCAACTTTAGAAGCAGAATTGCTTCACTTACAGTTACTCTGAGGCTGGGTCTCAGCAGAGTGTATGTGAATATAACTGTCTTAATACTATGTTCTTTAAAATAAACACACACACTTTTCTTGTGGCTTTTTGGAAACACTGAGTTCTTTCTGAAATACAGGTATATTACAGAAAGCTGATTGATACCTTTGCTAGACATCAATGTAGCATTAAAATGTTCAAAATATTTCATGTGGATTATTTATTATTTGACTATACCATACCTACAATTTATTTTTATCTAACTTAACAGCTATTCCAGTGGGAGGTGGGGTTAGTTGACAGATAAAAATGATAAAAAATAAAAGCAAAATAAATCAGTCCTAAAACTATAAATATGATACAAAAGAGCAGCAAAATCAACCAAGTACTAGCAGAAGACAATCTTAAATGATTCTAAAGGCGAACAAAAATATTTTCATCTTGTCTGTTGATGCTGCCCTCCTTTCTGCACCCCTCCCCCCATCATAGGGTTGCCAAGACCCTCTATCCTCCTGCTGGGAGCATTGGGACCTGGCGCTTACCTTCTGCCTGCTCCATTTAAACCCTCATGTACGTGTGAAGCACACGTGCACATGCGCTCTGGCATCAACGTGATGATGTCACTTCTGGAAGTGACATCACCACGCTGGCTGCATGGCAACAACACTTCTGTAAAGTGACATCATTGTGCCAGCTGCACGTGCAGCCCCGCATTCCACACAGAGCCAGTTCTGCTAGTTGGGGGCCCAAATCAGCCCCAAACAAAGCACAGAAATGCTCCTGCAGGTGGTGTAATGGTGTCACTTACAGAAGTGACGTTGCCTCACTGGTAGGGAGTGCACATACAGCTCATGCTCCTGAGGTGCCTGCTGGTAGCGAGCAAGCTCCAGGAGCTTTTCCCCTCACTGGGCAATTGGGGGCCAGGGGGGCAAATCCCTGGGAGTTTGGCGCCACTGGTGGGCACCTGGGAACCCTACCCCACCAGCCCTGCAGCAGCAAGCACCATCTCCAGGCACTGCAGCACTTCTTCCCTTGGCACCTCAGCCACCTCTCTCATCAGAACAGCAATTGCTGACACCCATACCCAACCCTGGGCAGCAATCCCCAGCCAAGCAGTTGACTCACCTTTCTCCTGCAGTAACATAGGCAGCTCAGTCAGGCCCGTGGGAGGTCACTAGCAGCCTGTGCAGGGCAGGCACAGGCCCCAGGCAGGAATTTGGAGCTGGAATTTCAGACAAGATGGCAATTGCTCATATTGGGAAGATGATGATCAAATGTAATAACTGAAAAATGCTGCTCTCTCATCTTAATCTGTCTCACAGGGTTGTTGTGAAAGGTGACAGCCATGAGATCCATTGATAAGCTGTGATGTGAACCCCTACTCAGCTGACTGGTGATAGAAATAAGTGTCCCTCCTCATTACAAGGATGACATTCTTTAGAAGAGAAAAAATGTAATTAAGACATGGTAATTAAAGATTGTGGCTAGGAACTGAAAACATGGGAATTGCCTATCTTTCAGTGATGAAGAAGGATATCAAAATAAACATGAAGCTGCCTTATACTGAATCAGACCATGAGTCTATCAAGGTCAATATTGTCTATTCAGACTGACAGCAGCTCTCTGGCTTCTCAGGCAGAGGACTTCCACATCACCTACTGCCTGGTCCATTTACTAATAGAATAAAACACCTCTACATTGTGGGAGCCTATAAGGGAGCTTGATTTTTCTTGGTCTTGGAGGAGTTTGGGAACCATTTTTCCCCTTAGGGCACATTCATAGACCCAGGTTAACATTAATTATTATTTATTTATTTAAAACATATCCTGCAAGAAAACTCTAAGGCGAGTGGCTGTTGAGGCAGTTTATTACTCCAAGGTATACATCAATGACACTTTCTAAAGTTAATCACAAAATAGCATTACAGTGAATGGACACCCTGATAATGGCCATCCTATTAATTTGATAGATCCTTACTCTTTCAAGCACAGGGCCTGGGTGGTTCTTTGCCGTTAATTCTGGTAGACATTCTGGGTTCTTTGGGCTACACAAGACTAGGGATGATGATTTGACGTAACATGTCGTTTTTGTGTTCTCTTCCCAAATCACCTCTAAGCAGGGCTTGTTGTTGCTATCTCAACCTCTCAGAAACTTTTCTGGACTCCAGCTTAGCCTGCCTTATCACTGTGCTTCTTACACTCTCTCCTTTTCTACTCAAAAGTGGCATTCTGGGCAAGTAATTGCTGCTCTGTCAAAAATAATGCAGTGCTCCATCTTTGCTGCATGCCTGAAGTATTATCTTCCCTACCGTAAAGAGAAACCAAAGTTAGACATGAGCATGTGTGTTACAGTCCCAAGTCAGGCCTGACAGCAAAGAGGAAAAGGCCAGGCTTATCAGCCTATAGCACATTCCATGGCCCTTTCTGAGGTGTCATCCATCACTCAAGTGAGGCTAGGCACTGCAGGCAGAGAGAACTACAGCATTGTAGCCTATGTTTCAAGATAACCTTTGCTAGAGAAAAACACCTTCCTGCCCTAAATACCAACCCAATCGTCATAGTCAATGAGATGATTTGCTCTCACTCCCTGGGTTCACTTTCTTTCCCTTAGTTGTTTTGAAACCTTTGAGACCATTTTTCTCCATTCCCAACCAGTTAAAGATATAGGTTAGTATCCCCTGTAAGAATCTAAAGTTATTTCTTGTTGGGTTTCATCTTTGGACTCTCCTGACCTTCACTACATCAGTGGCTCTACATATTTAACACATAGTATTTAGTGCCAAGCTGGAAATTACAATAATACATCAACTTTCTAATGACATGTGGATGAGAATGAAATCAAATAATCAACTGCTTTACCTAGAGATATAGTAGACAGAACTGTTAACAATATGAATAATGCAAAGAGCAGCATATTTAAGAACAATGACAATTCTTTTATGCCCTCTTTCAAATTCTGATGAATTGCTCCTGCTCACAAATTTATTTGTTAACTTGATGTAGCTGAGATCTTTGGAAGATGCCTATGTGTGGGGAAAGTAAGTTTAGGTGAAAATACAGAAAGGACTGTATTCACCCTGTTCCAGCTGTCAAGTTGGAAATATGGGCGATAGCTGTATGCTTGATATAGTGCCAGTAAATCAGAAGGATTTGAACTGAGGATCTCAGAGCTGTAAGTGAAAAGTGTGAGGAGAGATGCTCACTTGTTCAAGAAATGGGGAGCAGGCCACACAATATGCTGTCTGCAGGAAAAAATTAGAACACACTTAGGGGAGCATAGAGATTAGATTGGATTGAAAATTTACTTAGCCAACCTTTAGGGACCCATTCTTGCCTGTATGAACTGATTTCACTGCACTATTTGTCTTGGTAATGCAACCAGAATTGCTTTTGCCCTTCTGGGGATTCAAGTACCTGTTGCTCTAACTCTCCTGAGCTAAAACCACAGCAGTATTACTTATCAGAGAAATCTTTTACAATGAAAGCCCAAGCCTGTCTTATATTTAAAGACCAACTTCAAAATTTCTTAGTTAACATTGGCATTCTAGTGCCAAAAGCCCCCTTGTCTTAAAAAAGCAGTGGCCATACCCCAGACCTGAAAGTGCTTGGCTAGGAAATTAAAGGAGAAACAATTTATGTCTGAAGGCTGATTGGAGCTTGATTGCTGTCTTATGCATATCAGCTTTGGATTTGCATTTGTTTATTTTGGCTAAAGAACCTATGAAAGTGAAAGATGTTTGCCTGCTGGTAATACATAGCTGGGAGCATGCCCACCATATAAGGCCTCCCAAAGCTGGCACTGTAGTGCACACATAGAGGCATATGCAGCAAAGAAAATTCCTGGGATTCTGTGCATCTTTTCTCTGATATGCTCTGGGCTCAAGTGATTTTCCCCTGCTGCCCTGTGAAGTATACTGTGACCAATGAGACACAGGAACTGTGACTTGTGACGTCCCAAATCACTAACTGGCATATCTGAGACCTCGACACTTAATTCCCACAACAGCTTGGTCTAAGATAGGAATGAAACAAACCAATTATGTTATACAACCAGGGCTTTTTTTCTGGGGAAAGAGGTGGGGGAACTCTCATCCGGGGTGACTCCTGGGAGGAGGTGGTGCACGTCTCAATACATGCGTGCACACCACACCATGCTTGTGCTCCCAGGAAGGCATGATGAAGTCACTTCCAGGAAGTGATGTCATCATGCAGGCATAGCTACCCCAGGAGTGCTTCTGTGCTCCATGGGGGGGGGGGGGTCCAATTTGGCCCGGAACAGGCCGCTTCGCCACGAGGGAGCACTCCTCTGCCTGGCAGTGGCTGGATCTGGGTCATTTTCGGCCAAAACAGGCCCAAAATGGCCTGGATCAGCCTGGAACAGGCTGTTGCCACATGGGAGAGCACTCCCCCACCAGGCAGCAGCCCAATCCTGGCCGTTTTGGGCCCAATCCTGGCCATTTGGGGCTTGAAATGGACCCAAAATAGCCTAAAGGGACCCAAAATGGCCAGGATTGGGCCGCTGCCGGGTGGGGGAGTTTTCCCCCGCCCAGCAGAGGCCCAAGCCTGGCAATTTTGGGCCTAATCCTGTCTGTTTTGGGCCCCTTTCAGCCTTTTTGGGCCCAATTCAGGCCCAAAATGGCCAGGATCGGGCCCAAAATGGCAGGGTTGTGCTTCTCTGGGTGGGGGAGGTTTCCCCTGTTACCAGAAGTGGTTTCCTTGCAATAAATAATTTGTGGGGGGAATTAGCAAGCAAGGAGAACAAGCGGGAAATCTCCACCAATTTCTACCAGGTCCTTCCCAAAGTAGCATATGAGGCCGTTCTTGAAGTCAAACAATAACTTTTATTAAGAACAAGGCTTCATGCACATACACACAAAGCTACTTGGGGAAAAATAATTACACACACAGAGAGTCCTAAGAAACTTAGCCAGAGATTGGGAATAGAGAGAGAGGAAGTAAGTATATCTACCTATCCTGGAGAGTAGTCCAGTCCGCGGTGAGGAGAGAGAGACAGAGAGAAGCTTCAAACGTCCAGCGTCCTCAGCTAAGAGAGCAAGAAGCCCAGAGCAAACCTCAGGGAATAGCGCTTGTAGATCCGGAAACATGTCTGATTTGAATGAGGCCAGAGCTCTACCTTTATAGGTAAAATGTGCCCTGAGGTGGAAGAGCCCACCTAGCCGTTAGAACAAAGGCTCCAATGGTCAGTTCCTGGGGTTTGACAGAAGATTTGATTGCCGTGGTGGATAGCTGCCAGGGTGTGTGAATACAAATGTAAAACTAGTTCTAGCGCTGCACAAAAGGGATAGTTGGCTGATGAAGTCCACTGGAGCTAAGTTAAGTACTTTTAGGGAGGGACTGTTCTTTCCCAGGAATGACTGTATATACTTATGAATGTCATTTGCTTAGCTCCTCAATCACGGACAGGAGATCTCATCACAGAAGAAGGGAAAGGAATGTGTTAAGTGGGGATGATTCTGCGAGACCTTCATTGCACTGGGCACCTTCAGGGCCAGAGGGACTGCAAGTCCAATCATTCCTTAATCACCCCGCATTCCTGGGTGGCATTCTATTCATGCCGGGTTCTCCCAGGCGGGACTCAGTAACTGTTAGAGGCTCTCTAGTGGCAATACAGCAGCCATTTTAACTCCAGAGGCCTGGACATCTTTATTATCATAAACAGCCATATCCAGGACTGCTTATTAAAATGGTGGTGGCCGGTCTGACCACTTACACCCCTGCCTGGCTCTGGCCCAATCCAGGTTGTTTTTGGCCCGATACGGGCCATTTTGGCCCCAGTCCTAGCTGTTTTGGGTCCTAAATGGGCCCAAAATGGCCAGAACGGTCCTGAAATGGCCCAGATTAGGGCCAAACTTGCCTGGAACAGGCCACTGCCGGGCAGGAGAACCCTCTCCTGCACGGCAACGGCCCGATCCAGGCCATTTTGCTAAGGGCTAAACGGCCCAGATCGGGGCTGAACCACCCTAACTGGCCGCTGCCGGGTGGGGGAACCCTCCCCTGCCCTGCATCAGCCCGATCCTGGCCTAAATGGGCCCAAAATGGCCAAAACGGTGCTGAAATGGCCAAGATTATGGCTGAAACAGCCTGGATCGGGTTGCTGCCAGGCAGGGAACCTTCCCCCACCCGGCAGCAGCCCAATCCAGGCTGTTTTGGACCAAATCTGGGCCCAAAATGGCCAAAAAAGATATTTAAAAATACCCACATGACACCAGTCATGTGGGTATTTTAAAGAGCTGCTGGAACGCCATTCCAGGGTGTTCCAGCTCAAAAAAAAGCCCTGTATACAACTATTACAACATAGTTCTTCCCAGTGTCTTTCAAAGTATTCTGTATTTCACACAGAAAAATACAGCCAGACTTTCATATCTTTTCCAATGTTTGCTTCCAAAACTCTGTCTCTTAGTACCCTTTTAATATCAGCCTAGGATTTCCCTTGATCTTTCTTAGAGCCCTGCCCTGAGAGATTGATTTGATCTCTCTATGACTGGGAAATGCTCCCTTGTCCACAAGTTTCTAGTTCTGGCAATTCCTCACCCACAACTGCTTTGATCTATAGGAACAATATATATTGATTAGTGACTGGACATGAAACTGTGAAAGGCTGAAGGACGCTTCTTTTATTGAGAGCTGATTCTCTGCTCGCTCCATTTTCTTGTTATGAACATCACAAGCAAAGATTAATGATAGCCGTTCCACTTGTTTAAGCAGCTGATGTCTCAGCCCTGTATCCCACCTGGGGCTCCCTGCTGGACAATAACAATAGACCATTACTGAGCTAACCAAAACCCTATAAAGACAGGCAAAGCTTGAGCTTCCAGGCAGGCAAAGAAAAACTATGCTCTTTCAGACTCGCAAAAAGCTATTGGAGAGATTTTTAAAAGCATGCCTGTCTGTGGACCTTGAAAAATATTTAATGTAGATGTCTAGAAACTTCAAGAGAATGTTGTATTTTGGAGGGAGGGGGTCAAGTAGATATTTTAGACAGGGAGTATTGAAACACCATATGCAGCAGCTCAACAGCATTACTATTGTATACTATTTATCATTTTGTACTTTTTTATTTCTAAGTGTTATCTGTATGCATCTTACGTCTAACTCATAAAACCAATTGTATGTGCTTACATGAATACTAATGAAAATGAATCTCCTCTTTCTCACACACACATTTTTTGTCCCACCCTTTCTCCAGGGAACTTAGGGTGGCACACATTTTATCCCCTCATCTACCCTGTCTACTAGGTTAGGGTGAGAGAATGTGATTGGCCCAGAGAGCATTTCAATTAAGTGGGGATTGAGCACTGACTGATAAAAGTCAATGGTGATATGACATCTCTCTCAATGTATGGATCTCACCTTCTGCCTGCTGTGAATGCATCAGATTGTCCGCATCAACTTGATTTAGGGTTGCCAGGTCCCTATGCGCTCCCAGCAGGGGGGGCGGGGGCTGGCACTTACCTTGCACCTCTGGTAGTCTTTTTTGGGAAGTGGCATCATCACGCCAGCCACTGGCATGCTCCTATGCTTTGAACAGGGCAAATTCAGCCATTGGAAGCCAAAATTCACCACAGCGAAGCACACCTGAAGCTGGTGCAATGCCATCACTTTGGGAAGTAATGTCATTGTACTTCATTGGGAGCATGCCTAGTGTGTGCTTCCCTGGATTGCCTGCTGGTCGCAGGTGATCTCTGGGAGGGGGGTTGCCACCTCCCACCAATCACCAGTGATTGGTGGCCAATGGAGCAAATCCCCGGGAGATTCACCGCTGCTAGCAGGCAATTGGGAAGCCTAACTTGATTGTTTCAAATTGTCTGAGAACAGACAATTTCCTATTAGTGCATTGAACTACTGAGGGGATCCTGTCCTGCTCAATGCCGACAAATTCACTAAGTGACAGTTGACAAGTTAAGCAATATCTGTCTCTTCTACAGTTGCCACTTTCAGCCTGGGAAATTTAGAAGCAGTGCCTGTGAAGGAGGAGATTTATGGAGGGATTTCACCTAGAATCCATAGTATACCATAGAGTTTGCCCTCTGACGCTGCAATTTCCTCCCCAGGAACTGATTTCTGTAGTCTGGAGATCAGTTGTAATTCAGGGAGAAATCCAGGTTCCACCTGAAGGTTGGCCACCATACTCTCAGCCATTCTCTTACAAAGTGTACAAGGGCAACAATGCTGGCATATGTTACAGAGAAGATGATTTTCTTAAGGTGTTTCTTAAGAGTCCCTCTATGTAAGAAGTAAGGTGGGAAGCTTCCTGAGACAGGGCAATCTTTGTGGTATAATTCTGTTTCTGAACTCTCTGTCTATACCCATTTTCCTAACATCCACATTGCTGAGTTTTAAGCAGAACTTCCTTAATTACCAGCACCCCCTCCAACCATCCACAATTCTGCTGGCCTCCCAAGACAGGTATCCTATGACAGGCAAGGATCGGAGGTGGGTGGGGGTTGTACCACCTTGTTCCTTCTCCTGCACTGGAAGTTGCAGCACCCAACCACCTTTCCCTATGCTTCCTCCTTAGCCCTCACAAGAACCTGCTTTTTAAGGATTCCCCTTTCTTCACCTCCCTGGGTTTCCTTTCAATCCCCATCCAGCCTCCCTGAGTGGCCCTTCTCCTGGAAGGGTCAAGTAGATTGCAGTCTCTCAGCCCCTGTCACTCCAGCCGAATCCACACTTCCCTACCTTCCGCTTTTCATTTGCAGTAACCGCGCTGGATTCTATCCCGCAATGTCCCAGTCTGTGTTCACATCCCTTCTCTTACTGCTGCTGCCTTGCGCTATACTTCATCCACATCCCTGGTAGAATCACGCAATACGGGGCGGGTTTAGATCCGACGTCACTGATGATGACATCATGTTCATTTTTTTTCATTTTTTCATCAGACTTCCGCTATAGCGTTTTTTTGCTAAATTGCTATGGTGAGGCCACACCCCTATGATGCCTGTGATTGGTTTATGTTATTCTATGCCTTCTTCTTTGAAATCCATTGGACCATTATTCTGGCGGGCTAATTTGAACTGATATTTAAGGTGGGGGTGATCCAAACGGGCAGACTAATTATTTGATGCTTGAATGTAATGTTAGAATGACGGATTTCCGCTATAACAGTAATTTCAACCGTTAAAAAAAATTAATTTTAATAGCCTCCGATATTTCCGACTGTTCGGCATCCTAAAAATGATACGGAAATGGAAATGACGCCACCCCTTGATGTCTCCGCAGGGATTTTGGAGCACCCCGATTAAGATTTATGGCCGGGATTGTGCAACAATGCTGGGAAAGTCCCCTTTTTTAAAAAAAGGGGGGGGAAGGGCGGGCAGGCAGGCATGCTGCAGAGAGAGTGGAAAAGCTTGATAATTGCACGGCAAAGAGGGATGGTGTTCCGGAAAGGTTGCAAACACGGAAGTGGGGTGGTTTGAAGGGGGCGGTCTCCTTGTCAAACGCTTCTATTTGTCCACATCCACGGTGAGAACCGTGCAAGAGAAGCGTTTGCATGCATGACAAATTCGTCTGAGGCGCAACGCGAAAGACGCGAGAGAATGGCGGGATTGAGGTAAGAGTATGTGAACAGCCCTCTGAGAAGCAAATAATGGGTGGGGGGAAAGTGGAAAACTTGAGACGTGTGGATTCGACCTCCATTTCAGCCCAGGGCAAGGCATTTGACCTGGTAACAACAACAACAACAACAAACAAACAAACAACAACAAATGCACTTATATTCTGCTTTTCTAGACATATCAGTGTCTCACCCAAAGCAGTGAACAAGTTAGTGTTATTATTATCCCCACAATACAGCTGGGGAGCTGGGACTGAGAGGAGTGGCTTACCCAAGGCCACCTACTGAGCTACTGTCGCATGACCTGCCAAAATCCACTCTTCTACACTATCAGAAATGATACAGGAGCCAGGGCTGCCAGTTCCCCGTGTTGATGGGGCATTCCCCACCCCCAGCCACCTCCATCCACCATCCACCATCACCATTCAACTAGCCAGGAGGTGGGGAGGAAGGCACAAAATCTCCCAGCAGTTGCCAAGGTAGTATTGGGAACCCCAATTTCCATTCTTGCAAATCCCGTTATAATCTGGTGTGGGTGTGAGTGTGGTGTGTATATCCAGTCACATTAGTCTCTCAACGCTCTTAGGTGAAACTTTCTCACATCCATCGTGCAGCTCTCCAATGACTCTCTGAAAGCACCTGATATTTCCAACTATAATTAATGTAATCCTCATATCTAGGAGAAGAATCAACTGCTTTCGGACTGGCTTTGCCTAGAAACCTTTCTTTTATAGTTGTTGAGTCCCTCCTGATAAATGCATCTCCAACAAAGAGACACATAACTTGAGTATGTGCTTTGTGGGCACACAGATCCTGCTATAGGCAATGAAACAGCCAAAGGCCAAACTGCTTGAGGTGTTTTTGCCACATAAATGTACAATACAAAGTATTTTTCTCATTAGTCTTATCAGCCCTGTGAAGCATGCCTACTAATCCCTACCTCATGCTGATCCTTTGGGCCCTTCCAGCAGCCATTTCCAATAGTCATGGATTAATGATACACAGAAGTTGAAAAGAAATAAGAGAAAACCGAATCACAAGACACTAAATACAACAAAACAGTAGCTTCAAAGTTTCCAGGAAACATTAAAAAGCTTTCTTAGAAAAACAACATTTTCTAGGTGAATGTGTATCTTTCCAGAAGCACAGTATAAAAATAAGGATTTTCTATTTCCTTGACAATTAGCATTTCCAGAGACAAAAGTGAGGAATGTGGTTCAGTAGAGGGTCACATATGCTTTAAATGAAATTAAATGAAGGGCTTGATAAATTGCATTTTTAAAAATAAATTATTTTATTATTAACTTGTAACATACAAACTATAACAATAACAATATAAAATACTTAAATCGTATATTGCATTTTTAAATAGTAGCAGATTCCCATCCACAGAATGCAGAGTCAAATTGTATTGTTCTTCCCCCGCTCCCCCTACATATAGGGAATTTTTTAAAAAAAGGAAAGTTCTCCCTTTCTTATTAAGTTGTTTGTCTCCCATCAATGAGGAAGAGCATCCACACAGGAACCCATGATAAATAGTGAGGGAAATCCCTACCTATACGTTAACACCAGTGCTGTCAGTTTGTACTTTGGATGCACTGAAAGGGATGCCTCTAGAGGCCAGGGAACAAATTTGGGTAGCCATTCGGGTAACTTCGGAGGGGAGAGAGGGCTCAGACTACCATCTTAAGTGTGCCTGCTTTGAAATAAATGGAATCGGTTTCCAAACAATGAACGTTTTATCTGAACATGGTATTTTTAAAAAGCAGGTTAACTTCCTGGGCTAGCTTTAGGCATTTCAGCTTGCAAAGTCAAATACTGATCTGATGTCCTTGCAGGATCGTCATCTCTCCATTTATGTAACATGCATTTCCTGCTATGATACTGCCCCCACCCCCATACTGCTGCTGACTTTTTGTATAATGTTCCATATTCGTTGCACCAGACCGTCTAGTTCTCTTTGGCATGCCAGCTAATCCACTGAACCTACCATAACCTATTTTAATGCACAGCTATAAAAGATACTTTACTCTCATGATTTCTGGGTTCCTGCAAAAGCACATGGTATTCATGCTCAGTTCATGTTGACCCCACAGTAATTTAAACAGTAGATCAGTGCAATCACAGACAATGCATGGGGATTCTCAGTGCCAACAAAATGGTACAATCCACGCAAAGAAAGGGCATGCAAACCCCATACAACATGGTGCTTTCTTGGGTGTCCTGCTTCCCATGTTTCTGGTTTTGCTCTACAAACATGACTTATGGAAGCAACTGTATAAACTTGTGACTCTTTTACTTTGCAGACATATCGGTCCGATAAAGGATGTCTATACTTGATCTACTCCATAGCTCTTATTTTATGGAACCAGTATGACAACATGCACCACATCTTGAAGGACCCAAACATTTCAAAAGGTTGCAGGCTCACTGACACTGCATAAGGTCAAACTGACAACAAGAGTTGGTTTCCTAAAAAGCAGGCCTTGCTTGTACTACACAAACATGCTTTCAATGATGCATGGAAAAGAATTCTGCAGGTAACTGGCACAGATCTCCCTTGTTCTGCGCAGAGCTCTTTCTTAGCACTCATTCAGAATCAAAACATATTGTGGCCATGCAATCATTACCAAATTACAGAAAAGTGATTTCTAACAATGGGGGAAGCCTGTTAGTTGACAAGCAGCTACAAAGAAAGCTAGACTAGCTCAGCTCTTTCCTGGCTACTTTCTATTGAAAGGGCAGCTAATTGAAAATTATGCTTTTAAAGGAAAATCACTTTCTAATTCAGTATTGTTTAAAAGCACTTAAGGATTCTGTAGTCTACTGAATTTCCAGCATGCTTTGTATCCATTTTTTGAGAAGCCAACAGAGGGTGTTGCCAACTTTGACTTGGCAGGGCTACAATTAAACTTGACTGAAGGTTTGTAAGGGCTGGTTTAGAAGAACCAGTTAGAACAGCACTCATAGGACTCACTTTAGAATGCATGAAGGGAATGGTATATCTGAATGGTCCAACAGCAAAAAAAAAAAAATCCATGTATGTGGAAAGCAGTTTTGTAAAAGAGAAGGGTTCTACTTTACAGGAGTAAATGGATTTGAGAAGAGGTCGTATGTAGAAAGAGCCTCTTCTGTAGAAATAGCGTCTGGGCTATCTCCTTACTGTGTTATTTCTCTATTAGCAGGCTTTTAAAAAAATGTCTCCCTTTAGTCATGAAATTCATCCACTCATATTCTGAAATGGCCCCGTCCTGGACGAGATATACCACATGATTCTTCTGGAGGTGTAGCTTATTTCAAGATGCTAAGCTATAGTGGATCACAAAGAAGATAATTTTTCCCTGAACCAACACATGTGAGAGTCACACAGAGCTGTCTCCTGGGATAAGATTGAGAGAACTCTTGTTTTCGAATATCGCTGCTGAAAAGGTCCACCAGGTTCCTCCTCTATGTTCTGCCTTGTGGGCTATCAAACCACTCTGTAAATACATGAACAGATGTAGGTTCAAAACTGCTGTGGGTAAGCAGTTAATTATCTCTACCCACCTCTCAAATTATATACAATCTTAGATCATTTTTATGAGCTCCTAACATGTAAAGATGGACTCTAGCACATGTGGACATTTCTTTCCTATTGGAATTCAAACTATGTTTGCATCATCAGTCCCTGTAGCACTTATAGTTTCTCTTCATACCTTGTTTATTCCTGTAAAGCACCACTTTACATGATCCTTGTTCACATGAGCTTTTTCCTCTCAAAATTAATAAACTGTTTAGGGATTTGAGAAGTGGGAAGTTGCATGTAGAAACAGCCTCTTCTGTAGAAATAGTGGCTGGGCTATCTAGATGTTAAAATCTTGAGAGAGGGAAGGGCAGAGAAATAGCCTTGCTAGGTTGCCAAAAAAAAAAAAGTATGGGAAATGGAAACAACATGACTTGCTACCCAATCATCAACTTTTGTTTTTTTAAATAAAGGAAATCAAATCACTATTTCAAAGCATCAGTTGGAGTTTAGGTCAAAAGCAAAAAATAGATCATACTCACTGCTCTAGTTCACAGCGCCAGGGCTGAGTGGCAAAGGATGAGTGCCAGAAATTGCTCTCTGGGGCCATCTCTGTCAGCCACATCCAAGCAAAGCCCATTAAGTTCAAACTAGTTCCAAATCCTTAAATTCCCCTGTCAGTTTCGGGGGGGGGGGGGGTTCAGTCACATTTTCCTACTAATTGAATTCCTTTCCTCAGCTTTGCTGCTGTGCAAGTCTCTGCCAAATAACAAGGGATAGGCTGACCGTAGATAATAAAAAGGTAGTCACGTTGCCAAATGCACAACAGAAACAAGATGTGTGATAGCACGACTTTCCCAGTGTAAAGTGACCCCAATCCACTGAGAAGCATGACTGTAAAGCTGTTTCTCCATAAGGCAGAGAAAAAAATGTAAATCCTTCAGCGAAAGAAACAGTGGAAGTGAGGAAGTTCCTGAATGAAGAGATGGGAAATTTGGCAGGAAGGGATGCTTGTTGAAAAATTTGGCACTTTGAATTCTTAATGGCTCCTCTGCTTCACAAGAACAATCACTTCTCTTTTGCTGGACATCAGAATGCTGCCCAGCTTCTCTTGCCACCATTTTTTACTCAATTATCCTATGTCAACAGCTATAAGACTGGAGCAAAGGGTGTTTCTGTACATGCCTAATAGGGTTCTATCCACTATAGTGGTTATAATTTTAGCATTTCCTTCAAAAATCCCTATCAAAGTCAAAATACATTGGATGTTTTCTGAATATGTATGACTGGATATTTCATATTAAAGATTATCTTCAAACATCTGTGGTACGTTCCTTTTGGTAATACTGCCTAGCCAGCGTACAGCACACTCTTATGAGGATAGTAGTAGAACAGTAGATTGTCCAGTAGAACAGCAGGATTTGAGTCCAGTGACACCTTAGACACCAACAAGATTTTCAGCGTGTAAGCTTTCAAGCACCAGGGCTCCCTGAAGAAGCTAACGACGACGACAATTTATATATTGCCCTTCAGGATGATTTAATGCCCACTCAGAGCAGTTTACAAAGTATGTCATTATTATCCCCACAACAAAACACCCTGTGAGGTGGGTGGGGCTGAGGGAGCTCCGGAGAGCCATGACTAGCCCAAGGTCACCCAGCTGGCACCAAGTGGAGGAATGGGGAATCAAACCCAGCTCTCCAGACTGGAGTCTCACGCTCTTATCCACTACACCAAACTGGCCCCATTGAGCTCTGAAAATCTTGTTGGTCTCTAAGGTGCCCCTGGACTCAAATTCTGCAGCACACTCCTATGAAGAATTAGACACTACTATGCTCCCTGAAATATAATGAGTCAATTGCAAATACATCATTGTAGCTCTATATTCTTACTCTTGAAATCTCAGCTGTATGCCAACATTTAAAACTGTCTTGAGCAATCCTTCCGATAACAACCTAAAAGAGTATGCCTCCTATGCAGAGGATCAAGATACCCTGTCATAGTCAGACTTGCATAGTATCAACTTATGGAAATGTCAATGTTATCCCTCTCTATGAGAGACTTTTGTTCCCCACATAGAAATTACCTAGAATTCTTAAATTTATTTTTGTCCATCATAAATAACAATTTTGATCTTTCTATGTGAGAAAAAATTCATTGACTTCTTGATTGGGCACTTAATTAGAAGTGCTTGAGGCAGCCACTACATAGGAGGTTAATTGTCACAAAGGGAAATCAATCAGTTTTGAGGCAGATGTGGGGGCGGGGGGGGGGGGGGAGAGAAATGACTCAGAGTAGGAATCAAGACAAAAAGATCACACATGCCACTAACAGCATGGACCTATTGAGGAACTCTTAACCAGGAAATCTTTATTTGCCTTCTCCTTTATTCTCAGGTGCCCTTGACTGATTTGGGGGGGGGGTCCTTACAATAAATGAATATGCCTCCATTAAAAAGTGAAAATATAGCCATGAGGTTAGTGATATGTAAACAGCTATTACTATTCTACTACTAGATTGATCATCTTAAATTGGGGAAAGTATCCCTGGTCATTCCAAGTCCAAACAATCTTTTTGCTTTATATTATTTGTGCCATCCTTGTTGAGAAATGAGTGTGGTAAAGTGAGCAGGGACAAGAATGAAAAAGTGTGTATTGAGTGCCACCTGCAGGCCAGTGAAGCAAAAACATATCATGCCTGCAAGTGCATACATTTTTAAGTTTGTTCAATGTTAATAGCCTAGTCCACCTACCAGGCTGGGATGACTGTAGATAAACTAATTTACTCCCATCATATCTCAGTGGGATTAATATAGTTTAAATCTAAAGACTCTTGGATGTTAGATCTTATTGTGAGGCTATAACCCCAAACATGAAAACACTAGGAAATAAGCCCCATTGAGCTCTGTGGGACTTACATGTATAGCATCAACTGTGCCAGCACAGAGAATGGTTTCATAAATAAATAGTAATTGCCTTAAGGAATAAAGACTTGGCTGTCCTTATAGAAAAGTCAATGGAGGGATTCATTCAGTGGGCAAGCAGCATAATAATTGGTTGTATTAAACAAGAAGAGAGGGAATAATAAGTGAAATATCATAACACTCCACTGTGAGCATATGTTATGCCCTCATTTTGAATAATTCATGTAGTCTGAAACATCTCATATTCACAAAGACATAATATGAATAGCAAATTTCCAGAGGAGGATGATGGCAATTATTGGAAGCACTAGAGGAAAAAAGAATAAAACTACTGTTTGCAAGTGAGGCAGAGAGTGTCTCTTAATATCTCTACCACATCATGAATGTGGCCACTGCAGAGGCACTAACAGAGAATTATCTGAGTATTTTAACCATTTATTAGAGGTTTATTTTCATAAGCCATTGCTTTTTACAAAGTAATTTCCCCATAGTTCCTTGCATTGAATGATATAGGAATTTTAAAAACAAATTAAGGTACACATTATATAAGCACAAATCTGTTGCCATTATATGAATTGGGAAGCTAGTGTTTGGTTTAGAAAGCTCCTAAAACTGTGCAAAAACAACTTTCCAAAAAACAAAGATGGTTTTCAATAATCTAATGGCTATACCCTATACAACAAAGTCAATAGCAATGCCATTCGCAATTCTGTGTTGGAATGCTGAAGGTAGCATAGCACAACACTTGTGGCAGTTTGTTGATGCTGGAAACCAATCCTGGAACCATTAATAGCATAGAAACAGCCACTAGCACATGTGCACCCAAAGGGATTGGGAATATCTCAATGAGCCAAAGGTTTGAGACTGATCCATAGTGAGTACAGAATGCAGAATAAATTCTACAAAGGACATCATAAAGACTTGAGAAGTAGATGAACAAAGTGGAGAATTTCCTAGGTATCATGAATCCTGTGCAACTGACACGCTTTTGCTATGTGGGGATAGTCAATGGCTATGCCAATCAGCATTAGTCCAGTGTTTAATAGGGTTGCCAACACTGGGATGAGAAATTCCTGGAGATTTGGAAGTGGAGCCTTGGGAGGGGGTTAGGAAGAGGCATAATGCCATAGAATCCACCTTCCAAAGTAGCTATTTTCTCCTGGGGAACTGATCTCTGTAGTCTGGAGATGAGTTGCTATTCTGGGAGCTTTCCAGGCCCCACCTAGAGGCTGACAACCCTAGTGTTTAGCCAGGGCAGCAAGGGTGGCACAGACTATGTAGCATTGTAAAGAAGGGTCACTGAAACCGCATTTCATGGCCTCTTCTGCTCTAACGTGTGCCAATGCTTCCAGCATTTCATTTTTAAGGCTACATTGCAGGACATGGTCTTATCATGAGTGCCATTGATTCAAATGCTGATCAGATAGTAACAAAGGAATTGCTATAAAAACAGACAGCCCAGTGTGTTCATTTACTCAGTTTATTAGCTTAACTTCCCAAGTAAATTGGGGAAGACATTGATGGTTTAAAGCAAAAGCCAGTGTAAAATAAAGAATAATATTTTACTAAAATACAAACTTCCGTTAAGAAATATCCTCTACAGATCTTCTGTTTGGATCTGCTTATCATGGTTCATCCTGCACTTCCCTAGATTACGTCTGATTTTATTTGTCTGTCTATCAACAGCTGAGCCTGGTCCTCACCCACTCTGTCTGGATTGACTAATTTTCTGATTGCATCTTGTTTTAAACTGGCCTCTGTTTGTAACTTCTTCCTCTTCCTTTCTGCCTTTCTGTTGTTACAGTTTTTGTATAAGTGTGGCTGCCTGATAGACAAACAGTCACACATCTAATGAAGTCAGCTCTGATTAGACATGGGCACGACCCAAAAAAACCCCAAACCACGATTCGTGGTTCGTAGCATTCCACGAACCACAAACCACGAACTTCTGACCTTTTCCCAGTTCGGGAATTGCCCTGTGGCATTTCAACCGCCCTGCACCAGTTGCTGAAGCCGGTGTGGGGCGTTTGAAACAGACAGCCCCCTTCTTCTGCTGCCCGGGCAGCAGGAGAACGGGGCTATCAGTTTCACAGACCCCACAACGGTTTCAGCCTGTCAGATAAACCCAGTGCAGGTTCTGTGAAACTGATAGCCCCTTTCTCCTGCTGACCAGGCTGTCAGTTTCACAGACCCCGCACAGGTTCCAACTTGGGGTCTGTGAAACTGACAGCCCCTTTCTCCTGCCGCTCTGGAGCAGAAAAAGAGGCTGTCAGTTTCACAGACCCCACGCCGGTTTCAGCCCATCGGCTGAACCCAGCACAGCATCTGTGAAACTCCAAACCAGCCATGGAACGGCTGGAAAAATTCGTTTGTTCCATAAAAACATGGTCCCACGGAACGCGTGTTTCGCTGCAAACGAACCAGCCATTCTGTACGGATTTTTGTTCCGTGGTTCATTTCGTGCCCATCTCTAGATCTGATTCACAAAGCCTAAATTGCTATAAATGTTATTAGTCTTTAAGGTGCCTCTAGACTTCTTTTGCCTGTAGAGAGGTAATGCATATCTCAGTTCTAGTTTGAAATTTCTAAGTTTAAAAGTAACTAGAGAACTCAAGAACATACGGTTCTGGGGTTTCTTTACTAGCTAAAGGATGTAAATGTTTTGCTCTCACAAACACCTTCCTTCTAAGCAAAATAAATTAATACAATACTATGTGTGACCCAGAGTGCAAACTATCATGGACTTTTACTGCCACCTAATGGCAGTATTTGGCCTATGGAGTTGATCCCTGTTAAAATTAAACCTGTTGTGTGTTACTAAAAGGTACTTTTACCAGAACCGTAGCAAAAGCATTTTGTGGTAATATCACACTTCATATTACACTTGGATGAATGTAACAGAACCTTTTTCTTTGTGATTTTTTTAGTTTCTGATTTTTAGCTAGATGAGGCTAACATACATAAACATATTCTAATAACCAGATTGAAATTCTATAGCACCAATCAAGGTTGCCAGGTCCCCGGAGGCCACACTAAGGGGTAGGGATGGCAGGTACCTACCCGGCACCTACCCATCATGCCTTAAAATGACATAATTGCCAGCATGATGCGGAAGCAATGGGTTGCACTAGGGAATCAATTCTCTAAAAATTAGCCCCAAACGTGGTGATATCATTTTCCAGCACTATAAGTGAGCATGTGCACTTCACACACATGCTTCAGACCTGCCTCTGGCTCTTCCAGGTGCCTCTTCCTCTTGCCGGTCAGGTGAGCAGCAGTGGGGAGCAGGTGGTGGTGGAAGCTGGGTCCAGGGGCTGTACAAGGATATGTACAGCAACTGTTTTATTTTGCTGCTCTAGACTAACACAGCTGCTCATCTGGAACTCTATTTGCATTTGTGTGTGATTCTTTGCCAGGGTCATACAAACTAACATGGGGCAATCTACAAAGTGTAGGGTTTATTCAGAACTTCTGGAGACAATTTGGAGGCATTTGAGATTTTAGGCAGCCCCTTCTTTCTATTTGTAATGGTTTCTGACAGCCAGCAGAAGAGTTTCATTCTGCTTATTTCACCCCAAGGATAAAATCTCCACTCTATTAATGGTCAAGAAAAAGTGGTGCACAGCAAACAGGAATCAAACCAATCAGCAATGAGGTGGCTGATTGCCATCAGTGCAGGCTGTTAGTGAATATACGCCTGAGATCTGTATTCCATATGCATCTAACATAAAGGTAGGTAGGTAAAGGTGCAAGGACCGAGTCATTACTCACCCATGGGGGGACATCGCATCACGACGTTTTCTTGGCAGACTTTGTACGGGGTGGTTTGCCATTGCCTTCCCCAGTCATCTGCACTTTACCCCCAGGAAACTGGGTACTCATTTTGTGGTACTAGCATTCCTTTAGTGCCCGTTCTGGCCTGTTTTGTGCTGTTCTGGAAGCATTTTGGCAGGGAAAGGGTTAATAAAAGCATGCCAGTTCAGTGTTTTCACTTCTCAAATTATTTTCTGCAGTGTCTTTAATGTATCCCACTGTTTTTTGCGTCCTACCATTTCTTTAGTGGCTGTTCCGTTGTGTTCTGGGAATATTTTGGTAGGGAAAGGGTTAATAAAAGCTTGCCATTTCCATGTTTTCATTTCAAAAATATTGTTCTCCAGTGTCTTTAATGCTTCCCACTTTTTTGGGGGGGGGGTGGTACTAGCATTTCTTTAGTGCCTGGATCTGGCTGTTCCAGGAGCCTTTGGGCAGGGAAGGGGTTAATAAAAGCATGATATTTTCATGTGTTCATTTCTAACATATTGTTCTCCAGTGTCTTTAACACATCCCACTGTTTTTTGCGGTACCACTATTTGTTTAATGCCCGTTCCGGCTTTTACCCCTTCCCATAAATAAAGCTGTTCTGCCTGGAGTGAAGTAAAGTTTAAGAAACATTTTTCTTATTTAATCCCCCACGCGCATACATTCTTACACGTACATACGAAGCAACTGACGAAATTTTAATGCATTTCCTCGAAGAACTTTAAAACAACTACTTTTAAATGTCAATTAAAAGAAACACTTCTCCTTCTCAGCTCTGAGCTGCCGATCCTATCACTAGGCAGCGACAACCCAGGAGAGCCAAGCACTCGGGAGACGCAACGACTCCGCCTCGAACAGGAAACCTACCCCGCCGGCCGCCTTTTCTAGCTCTCGGACGCTCGCCAGGAGGCAGCCGTATCGGCAGGGGGCGCTGTAGGGAGAAAGAGGCCGGATGTTGCGGCCGGCCAAGCGCTTCCTTTCGCTTCGTCTGGTGGAGGAGGCGGAAAGTGGCTGTTGCAGTGGCGTTGGCAGGCTCGAGGACCAGCCGCTGCAGTAACAGAACGATGCCTACCGTGGAGGAGTTGTACCGTAATTACGGCATCTTGGCCGACGCCAAGGAGACCGCGGGGCAGGTGGGGTGCGACGAGGCGAGGCGAACGGATGGCGGGCGAGCTAGCTGCGCTCAGGGCGTTGAGGCCTATCCTGGAGAAAGAATTGGTGAAATATCGGGGCGCGGGGAGGGGAGGACAAGTTTTGTTAACCTTTCTGGGGAAGAGAGCTTGCTGGAGAGAATGGCTGGTGTAGAGCGTGTGTGTGGCGGCTGGGTGTGTTGCCCGTGCAAAGCAGCGTCTTCGTTCATTTACTCCCCACCCGGGCATAACTCCTTTACCGTAGTTGTTTATCTACGCCGCTATTCAGGGGGTCTTTGAGACGGAGGTGGTTGAAGTCTTTTCATCTAGGGATCCACCCCCCCCCCCCGGTCAGTTATGCTGAATCCGTCAGTTTCAGATGTGCAGCCTTAATGAAGGACCCCCTCCTAGTGCTGCTTAGAACCCATTCTCAATAGGAAACACCCCAAGGAAAGATGGTGGAAAGACTTTTGTCTTTCCTTGGTCCCCCTAATTGCGATCTGGGTAGACATAATAGGTGAAGTGCAGTGGTGGGCTAGAATGCCACAGTTGTGGGCTGCAGTCTGCAGCGTAGGGTTCTTCTTTTGTAAGAGTGAAAAACAGTTCTCCTTCTTGTAAACAGGCAACCCATCTATCATGAAGATGAATTTAGCATAACATTCTATCTGACGTGCTAACAATAACCGTTGTGTTTTGTATGTCGATGGGTCCTAATAAAATGATTTTTGCATTTAGGTTTTTGGTATACCAATCTACAACACACATTTGGGTTGCTGATTGATTACGTTCAGCATAATCTCTTTAAAGACCACCCCCACCCCCTTGTCTAAAGTGCTAAATCCAGAATTCTACCACTTCAGACTGCCAGCTTATTTCCACATACTGTGTAGCATGGCCCCACCCTATAGTGTATTGCATCCACAGAGCCTCAGGTGCATTCCCTTGCAAACATACTGTATTTGCTACCTAACATGATCCTCTACTTTTGATCAAGTTGACTTCTGCTGAGTGAATGAATGTTCAGTAGATGAGACTTCCTTCACCCTGCTAGCACCACCCACAAAGGCTTCGTGCAACCATTTCTTTTAAGGTAAAGGAAACCTAAAGTACTGTATGTTTCCTTTACTTTAAAAGAACGTTTTCTGAATCAGACTATCCACAAACTATAGAATATATTAGATGGTCATTCTAAAGTTTTGGGGAGAAGCTAGCAAGACATTAGAAAGTAAAGTATCCTTTACTTGATTGATTTTCAAAGCTAAAAGGTAGAACATGCTAAATCTTCAATTCTTTACTAGGTGAAGCCTGATCCGCCAAAAAACTCACACAAACAGTACAATCTTATGATGCTTAAATAAGATGTTCAGTCTTTGAGTATCTAAAGACAGTTCCATAGCTGCAGAACAAATACACAAAGCATCACCCTTTGCCTTTGCTAGTTGCTCATTTTGTTCCTTAACAGGATACTGGAATAATGTCTAGAAGGGGTGGATTCATTGCAGGAAGCCATGGAGTTTAGGCAGGTTCTTACCCATGTTAGCCCAAGCCATGCAGTGCTTTATTAGCACTTTCATTTGTGCTCATCAGACAATAAGAAGCCATTACAGATGTTACAGCACTGGAATATTATGCTCTTGGAGTACTATTCCTGTCAAGTGACAAGAAGTTTGGTTGTACCGGCTGACTTTCAGGACCATCATAAAGGACAGCATCATATGATTATTCTCAAAGCACCTTATCAGTTTGCCCCACAGCTCTTAATAAACCAGAGACCATAGGTCTAATATTATTATTATTATTATTATTATTATTATTATAAAAAAGGGTAACTGGCATCATCTGCATCGTATCTAATTTAAATAGAGTTGGCTTATGCTGCCATCATCGGGCCCCTTTGCATTATCCATTTGTGTGTGTGTTCGTAAGATTTTTTTTCTAATCTTTTTCTCAAATGTGAATGAACAGTTCCATAGCCCCACTAAGTTTTCACTTGGACAGGAGGAGAATTATCTACGTATTCCCTGGCACTCTGGCATTTCCTTTGGAGAGCTTGTAAGTGGTGGACACTGCTAATCTGTAATAGCCTAAGGTTACTTAGCTTTGATTACTTTGATCCAGGAAAGCATATTAGTTGTTGCCCAAAATGTGACGCTTTTATACTATTCATCTCTGTAATTTGTGTTAATGTTTGGTGTGGTTCTGTTTCCTGACACTTTTTATTCATAGTGCTTGTCTGAGTGTGTGAATAGTATGTGCGCAGCATCAGGCTATAATGGCAAAGTCCTTGGTGGATTTCAAGTCTGTTGATATTGTTACCAAGATTCACAGTCTAATCACAGTCTAATGCATGTGTATTCAGAAGTGTTCCACTGAGCTACATAAGACATACCATCTGATGAAGGGAGTTTTTACTGTCAAAACTTTATACCCTGGAAATCTTGTTCGTTTTTAAGGTATACTGGACTCAAATCTTACCCCTCTTCTACAGACTAATATGGCTACTCACCTAAAACTGTAATGATTTTAGTTTTAATTTCAGTGTTGAGAGATCAATTTTAGAAATTGCTTGGTGTAGGGTTGCCAGTCCCCCAATGGGAGTGAGGGATTCCCTGCTCCCCCCCCCCCCCCGCCCTCACTCATCTGGCCAGCGAAGGAGGGAAGGTGCAGGAACGGGCCTCCCAGGTGCACTCTTGGGGCGGCACGATGATGTCATTTTCTGGGGGTGATGTCATTGCGTCACCCCAAGAGCACACATGCACGCGCTGCTGCGCAATGACGTCCCCCATAAGTGATGTCGCCAGAAGTGACATAATTGCACAGGGGCATGAGAGAGAGGGACACAGAGAAGGTGGGTGCCAGATACCTGCTCTCCCACCAGGAGGGTAAGGGGACCTAATAATCCTATCTTGGTGCCATGTATGTTCACCTAAATATCTGTTATGTGGTAAGATGACAAGTCATAATGTGTTAACTAATATGTGCTATTTTACCCAACACTTTGTTGTCATTATGTGTTTCACTGTCAGAAATAAACATTTATGCAAATCTTTCCAATTAAGATAGTTAGTTTTCATAGATTTGAAAGCCTTGCTCTTAAGAGCCCTTACTAATGGTCTTCATTTTGCATATTTTCTCTTCTAGCACAAAGATGCATACCAAGTGATCTTGGATGGTGTCAAGGGTGGTGCCAAGGAGAAGAGACTCGCTGCACAGTTCATTCCAAAGTTCTTTAAACATTTTCCTGAGCTGGCAGATTCAGCTATCAATGCCCAGTTGGACCTTTGCGAGGACGAAGATGTTTCTGTAAGGATTTATTCTTGGCCTTAATTTATTAATTTTCTTTTGCTTTTTTTACTCCTTCTGAAGAGGTTAATATTAACTAATCTGTGAAGAAATAGGAAACGTTACTCTTCAATTCCATCTAATGACAGCCATTTGACTAGTCAAACATTTGGTCAGTTGTCCAGTCAAATACTTTTACAGCATTCACTTTATTAGAACAAAAACATACTTTTAGTTATCAAGAGGTTTGTTCCTTTTGCTAATTCCAAAAGTAAGTTGACTACTGTGAAACAATAAAACTAACTTTTTAAAAACCTATAATGAATTATTATAACTCAGAAAAGTGTCAGGTAATGTTTCCAGAAGTGTAATTTGACTGTTGCCCTGTTGTGACTGTCTGTCACAACATGATTGCCTCTTGGAACACTTCACACAGGAACGTGGGGAAGGTCTGAACCACTAGAGATATTGCCCAAGAAGAAGACGTGGTACGAAACGGGAATTGGAGAATCGTGCCTGCACCATCCCGTCGGCAATTCTGCCTCTTGGCATTATATTCACCTAGTGGAGACCAGCGAGTCAGAATTCCATCCCCCTTACTTCCTGGTGCTCTCTGTGATTACAAAACATTTCAGAACTTTTGAAACTCATTGGACAGACAAACATGAATTGATTTTGCATAGCAATATTTACTGATATATTTATTGATATATTTATTGTATTTATTGAATGTATTGTATTGCACTTTTGCACTTTAACACATGCTAAATATATTAATTGAAGAGTTTTTGACTGCACTTTATATCCCTGCTGTTCTTTAGTCTACTAGTGTTGCCCTGGAACAGCAAGGGCAACTTAAAATTTCAAATTACTGTAAACAAGTGAAATTAATATAGAAATCATGTACAGTAACACAAGCAGTGGAGTTTTTTGTTTTGTTTTTAGTCTTTAAAAGCAGTGATGCTGTGCAGACCGCAGGGCAATGCTTCCTGTTTGGGGATGTCTACAGTGGATATTAGGAGAAATTTTGCTATGTCTGTCCCTGCTAGTAAAAATACTTGAGTCGAAATGTAACTGAATTTCTTAAAGTTTTGTTGAAAGCTGGTAAAGATTGAAACATTGATTCAGTGTTTCTTCTTCAACTAATGAGTATGTATTTGTATATAGATCCGGCGCCAAGCAATCAAGGAATTACCTCAGTTTGCTACAGGAGACAATCTTCCCAGAGTGGCAGACATACTCACTCAACTTCTACAGTCAGGTAAGAGAGAATGGTGTTTGTATTTGTGTATAATTTATATCCCACGTCACTATTGCTCCTCCCTTACCAGCTTATTTGAAAAACCACATCTGAACTTGTGACTGATTGTCTCTAAGCCAGTTTTTTCAAGATAGGTAGCTGTGTTTGTCTGTAGCAGTGGAAGAGAAGAAGAGTCCAGGAGCACCTACGAGACTAACAAAATTAGTGGTAGGGTATGAGCTTTCATGAGCCACAGCTCACTTCTTCAGAGCTGTGAGCTGTGGCTCATGACATGAGCTATGGCTCATGAAAGCTCATACCCTACCACTAATTTTGTTAGTCTTATAGGTGCTACTGGACTCTTGCTCTCTTCCAGTTATTCCAGTTATGCCATAACACTATATATGTTGGGGTCCTATACAGCTTCAAGATTTGCATCTTAAAAGCAACATGGGCTTGTTGGATATGATGCTAAGTAAACTGATGGAGTAAAACCTTTGATACCTCAAAACAGCTAAAGTGTGGGTCATAGTTTTTAGTCAATATTTCCCCATTGTTACATGATACAGCCACAAAATATAAATATTATTTTTAATTAAACAAAATTGTTAACTATGTTTATAGTAGGGGGGGAAATTAGTCTGCTGGATTATT
Organism: Eublepharis macularius; assembly: GCF_028583425.1. Taxonomy (NCBI): domain Eukaryota; kingdom Metazoa; phylum Chordata; class Lepidosauria; order Squamata; family Eublepharidae; genus Eublepharis; species Eublepharis macularius. The sequence goes on along the minus strand of NC_072791.1, from coordinate 84,756,107 downwards.
TCAGATTGTTTCTGTATCCTTGGCAACCGCCTTCTGGTTTCCTTGCAAATATTTTGTCACATTCAATAATTCTCGGATGAATTTCTTAATGTAAGAGATTTTTCTGATTCCTTTCAAAAGCTGCAGTTAGGCATGCTGACATGTTAGGAAATAACCCAAACCCAGCAGCATACTACATTTTATTAGCTAAAATGTCTCCATTCACAAAGTCTGCTTACTAATTTGTGATGTTTGTGTTGGCCCTAATAAAAAGAATTACATTACTGTTACATTTGAATCATTCTGCTTCCTAACTTCCAGTACTTGCCTTTGTTTAGGGCTTATAAAGTTATAAAGATTCTTGATTTTCACTATTATTGTTTTCCCAGATGATTCTGCAGAATTTAATTTGGTCAATAATGCATTGCTGAGCATATTTAAGATGGATGCTAAAGGTAAAATACACGATCTCATATTCTTGATACAACTTAGAACTTTAAATGTTTCTTAGACCCTGTTGACAATGTGAAGTGAGGCAAAAGATTTTTTACATTCCAGAGGATATAAGAAAATGGTAAATTGATGTGAATTTCCATTTTTTTTGTGACAAGCATTTTAGAATAATTTTTGAAGGTAACAAAAATATAAAGATCTGTACTGTAACTGTTATTCAAGGGTGTATTGCAGATTTATTCCTCCACAAGAATGTTTCTAATAATATGGTATAGCATAATGTAAACCTTTTCAGAGGTGTTATCCTTAATATTTCTAAGGTGCTTCTTTCAGTTATAATGGAATTTGTCTAATAATGCCTTTTGTTGGCTTTTTTAGGAACATTGGGTGGCTTATTCAGTCAGATTCTTCAGGGAGAGGATATTGTGCGTGAGCGAGCTATCAAATTTCTCTCCACAAAACTCAAAACATTACCTGAGGAGGTGCTAACAAAAGAAATAGAAGAGTTCATATTAACTGAATCAAAGAAAGTGAGTACATTCATTTTGATTTTTTTTTAAGTATAAAAATTATGCATTTTATCACAATTTTTATGGAGAAGAAACCCTGTTTATTTAAAGGTTTCTCTGCTCCTGGCAGTCTGGGAGTCTTTCCTGTTCCTGTTCAAAATATACTGTCCCATATTATGATGTGACCACATTACGTCAAATGAAAGATGCTGATTTAAAGCTGTCAGCAACTGTGCGACACAGAGAAGAGTGTTGGACATGGATAGTTAATCTTCAGATGTCTGATAGGAAACGAAACTTACTGGCTGCCCTTGGACAAAATACTCAGGCTGAACCTGACCCTTCACAGCTTGGAATCTATGAAGCTAAGCAAAGAGCATTGTACATTTTGAATGCAGAATGCTAGAGAAATTTTTAGAACTGCAAATAAATTCATTGGTGTCCTTCCTCAGTAATTTTGCCATGGCTATACATTCTCTTCTATTTTTCCCCTTTGTTTCTTTTTAAGGTACTTGAGGATGTGACAGGTGAGGAATTTGTGTTGTTTATGAAGATTCTATCTGGCTTAAAAAGTTTGCAAACAGTGAGTGGAAGACAGCAGCTTGTTGAACTGGTGGCTGAACAAGCTGATCTGGAACAGACTTTCAATCCATCTGATCCAGACTGCGTGGATAGATTGTTGCAGTGTACTCGTCAAGCAGTCCCACTTTTCTCTGTAAGTATTTCTCTAAAGCATGCTTGTTAATCTTGTCTTAGCAGTAGTTCCTTAAGTTAGTTCTAGTTGATAGAGAATGAAAGACTGATGTTATCCCTGGAAATCAGATAAAAGGTTACATTGAGTATTTTGCTTATTCCACAGAAAAATGTTCACTCCACAAGATTTGTCACTTACTTCTGTGAGCATGTACTGCCAAATTTGAGTTCCCTGACCACTCCAGTTGAAGGCCTTGATATCCAGTTAGAGGTAAGATAAGATAGTAATCTCTGTCATCTCAATATGAGTTAAAATTGTCATATATTGGATGGAAGCAAAAAGAAATCAGTCACTATTAATTCTGAACATGTCAATATTTTGTCTTTATGTTTTCATTTAAAGTTTTAGAGATAGCTTTGTATCCTTTAGAGATACTTTTGTATCCTTGAAGCTGTGCAGAACAAAACTAAAACTGATCTAACAAGTTTGCAGCCTGAAAAATTGGTAGAGAAACATTCTCCTGTTTTATGGAGTGTGACAAGTTACAAAGTACTCCATGCTAAGCACAGTCTTTGAAAAATCACCATCTTTGGCTGCTTTGCCTTGGATATTTGTTTGTGTTTGTGATGTAGTTATATTTTTTTATTATTATTTATGTTATTTATATTCCGCCTTTCTCACTGAGACTCAAGGCAGATTACATAGTGTGAGATTAGTACAATTAGTGGCAAGGACAAGGGCAGGCATTTCCATACAGTGTCAAGAACATTTCCGTAAACAATGTCAGAGGGTAAATGAATACAGTTTCAATAACATTTCCATAAACAATGTCATGGGGTAAAAGAATATATGTTTACAAAGATATAGTATTAGCAAGGATCCAGTATGGGGTTGCGGAGTTGCTGAAACAGAACATAATCAATTCTAGGACTTACGTTGAACAACATAAAGTACAGGTAGGATATAGGAGTACATATTTAAAGCAACAGATAATACGTAAGGCAACATAATGGTGAAATCTATCGTTTCTAACTCATTAACTAAACATCTGGGATCCCTTTCCTACAATACCACCCTCTTAGCTGAGAAAAAAGGTCTTTTTGAATAATTCAGTTTTGCATTGTTTGCGGAAAGCCAGGAGGGTGGGGGCTCTCCTGACTTCCTCAGGTAGGCCGTTCCATAGGGTAGGGGCCACCACAGAGAAAGCCCGTGTATGAGCAAGCCATTATTAATCTTGTTATTGCTAAGCAGCTCTTGTTTAAAAATATGCTGTGAAGTTGCAAGTTGTTTTTTTCCATCTTCACAGGTACTGAAACTGCTTGCTGAGATGAGTTCCTTCTGTGGAGATATGGAAAAACTTGAATCAAATTTAAAGAAGCTTTTCGATAAATTACTGGTAAGATGAGGGTCCTAGTGAAATAAAACAGAAGTCCAGTAGCACCTGAAAAACTAACATTTTATTCCAGTGTCACCTTTCTTGAGTCAAAACTCACTTCTTCATATGCAGTGAGAGGTATATTGCTAGTACCTGAAGAATCAAATCATGACCTGAATAATGATGGAAAGCTCCATTTTAAAACAGGCCATATCTTACAAGGATCATACTTTAATAGTTTACATTTTCCTAATTTGATTATACATCGTATAATCACTAAATAGAGTAATGTTATACTCTATAAAAGTGTTAAAAGTGCTTGAAGATTGGTTCTCCATGGACAGATAGATGTTTTTTCACTGGTAGCTATAACAGAATAAAAAGAAAGTCTTAGTAAGCTATCATATGAATAGGAAATGTGTATACTGTCTGAAATCAAATGTAAAGAATACACAACTGGGGCAGTGACATAATGGATAGTATACGAATGGAGTGATTGTGCTATTTTATTTATTTATTTACTTAAATTTATAGTCCGCCCTCCCCAACCAAGTGGGCTCAGGGCAGATCACAACAATTTAAAAAAACATTACAAAGTTCACCAGCAGTAGCCATTAAAAATATAAATAATACATATTCATTTAAAACATATATTAGCACCATGTATCAAAAATAAAACATAGCAGCACGTTATACATTCACCTATCACCGTCTATAGAGCAAATTACAGCGATCATATAAAGGTGTGAGATGACTTTGGGCAGGAGGGCACAGAATCTCACCCCCCCCCCCACTAGGGGGGAGGAGCACCGCCCAGCATCACCCATATATCTGGCGGAACAGCTCCGTCTTGCAGGCCCAGCGAAATGATAACAAGTCCTGCCGGGCCCTGGTCTCGCAAGTCAGAGCGTTCCACCAGGTTGGGGCCAGGGCCGAAAATGCCCTGGCCCTGGTCGATGCTAGGCGGGCCTCCCTAGGGCCTATGTGATCCTTCTCATTTCTGTTTCTCAGGAATATATGCCACTTCCTCCAGAAGAAGCAGAGAATGGAGAAAATGCTGGCAGTGAAGAGCCCAAGCTGCAGTTCAGTTACGTGGAGTGTTTGCTATATAGTTTTCATCAGTTAGGCCGTAAACTTCCAGACTTCCTGACTGCCAAGCTGAACACAGAGAAAGTGAAAGACTTCAAAATCAGGTACTATTTCGAATTACTTATGTAAATGTTTCACTAGAATGTCAGTAACGGAGTCATGGCTGAAATGTCAGTGTAGAATCCTATTCTAAAGGCAACTTGATGGACTTTCTGAGGTGAAATGGTTGATCACAGCTGTAATAGTTGGTCTTTCCAGGCTTGGGTTTAGTTACAGGGTTTATTGGAAGGAAGTTTTCCTTCAGTATATGAGAGCCTTCCTGCATGTAACCTATCTAAACTTGACTGAACATACCCTCTTAGCATTACACATACATAAGAAAGCTCCAGAGTCTGAAGTCTTCTCAGCTGTGGAATACTCAGGAGATGTGATAAAACTTCATACTCAGTATCTTCCCAAAGTGGTACTGACAGTTGTATTTTCACTGGTTCTTGTGTCAGGGATAGAGTGGTATATTACTATAATACATGGGTGTACAGCATGTGGTCCCGCAATTGTATGGCTTGCATTCTTCTCCCTTAGGCTGTGGGAGGGAGGCTCCTCCATAATCATGTACCAACTCCCACTCGGTCGTCCTGTGGAAATTTTCTTGTAGGGGATAGAAAATCAACTTTCGACTGTCTAGGTTGAAGTAGCTTTCTGTCTCCCTGTGGAATGGGAAACTTAACTGCTTTTCAGTCACAAGCTCTTTGGATGCAGTGGTGATATTTTTTTCATATTCCAAGGGGATTACCACTGAAATGCAATCCCTTAGAGTGTAAAAGGAAAACTTCCAATAGTGGAGGGCGGAAGCGGCTAAAAGTTGCCTGTCAGCCCAGAGAACAGTTGGCAGGCAGAGTTCTGAACCCCCGCTCCTGTTCCAGATGATATCATGGACCACCTGACTTAGCTCTGCTAAAAAGCCATAATGGCCCACATAACAGTTTTTGAATTGTGCTCTCCTGCTCTAATAATAGTCAGTAGAACTTAACCTGTTTAAAAGAGTTATTTAAAGTTGAATCTCAAATAAATCTACCCTGCTATTTATACTCCCTAAAGTCAGTATTATCTAGGTTATTCTGCAGAGCATATTTTACTAGTGGAAATTCAGTTTCCAGTAGTATTTTTTTAATTAACCCCTTTTTATTCTGTACTGAAATGCTTCACTTTGGTTTGCATATGTCCTATGTCACTACATACTTTTCAACTCTTTTTGCTAGACTACAGTATTTTGCTCGAGGTCTGCAGGTTTATATTCGACAGCTTCGTTTGGCGCTCCAAGGCAAAACAGGGGAAGCATTAAAAACAGAAGAGGTATGCAGCACTTTCCGATGTTACTCTTATCCATTTGAGTGAGTTAGTATAGTGTAGTAGGTACGTGAAAGAGCTGTGATCCAGAAGTTCAGTGGTTTAACTTTTATCCCTGCCAAAAATGCAGGTGACCTTTGAAAAGTTATTCTCTCAGCCTTATGCCCCCTTCTGCATTATAATAATATGGCTAACCATACCAAGCTGTAGTAAGAATTACCATGAAGGGGTTTAAATACTGGAATTGTTGTATAAGTGCTAATAATGATAATAATATAATAATAACATTCAATTTATATACCGCCCTTCAGGATGACTTAACATCCACTCAGAGCAGTTTACAAAGTATGTCATTATTATCCCACAACAATAATCACCCTGTGAGGTGGGTGGGGCTGAGAGAGCTAGAAGCTGTGACTGATCCAAGGTCACCCAGCTGGCTTTAAGTGGAGAGTGGGGAATCAAACCCGGTTCTCCAGATTAGAGCCCTGCACTCTTAACCACTACACCAAACTGGCTCTAAGTAGGAATATTATCAGCATATAGATAATATTGCTATAAAACTGGTGTATTATTTACACAACTTAGCTTGATTACTGACAGAAGCTGTAAAGGATCAACAACACATACAGCAGAAGCTGGGAACCTTTTATTGTCTACATGATCCAAACTACTGCAATGAAATTGCATGTTAAGTTGTGGTGAGTAACATAAGTTGCCAGGCAGAGCCAGTATTACATAAGTGTAGGGCTTGGACTGGGGTGAGCTGAGTTCAGATTTCCATAGTGTCTTTAAACTCATTGGATGACCTTGAGCCAGTCTGACACACTCCATCTAACTTTCAGGGATGTTCTTCAGGTGAAATGGGATAGCCATAATTTATGCTGCCCAGAGATCTTTAAAGGAGGGGCAGGATATAAATGCAAGTAGGAGTAGCTTATAAGCACAAAGTACATCAAATTACAGTAAAGTGCACTGAAAAATAGTTGTCCTCAAATGTCTTAAAACTTTTCAATTGTATAGACTTTAAAATTGTTGCAACTGAAAATGCTGTATGTTTTCTTATCTCGCAGAATAAAATTAAAGTGGTTGCGCTGAAAATTACAAATAACATCAATGTGTTGATCAAGGTAAGTAATTCTGTTTTTCATCCAAGATCTGTTAAAATCATTTCCTTGGGAACCCTGTTTTAGGAGGAAAGGCAGCATATAAATGTTTTAAATAAATAAAATAATAAAATATTTGAGGAAGTTCTAGTCATAAAACAATTATACACTGTATCAAGCCTGTGAAAAATGAAGTGCATGGTGGTGTATCTCCAGAAACAATACAGGGAAAATAAGTATTCCATACAATTTCATGAGCTGTAGATAGGAAGAGCAGTACATTACTTTTCGTCTTCAAGCAAAGAATATGAAATTCAGAATACTCTCATTTCACTTTATATTACTGTGATCGTGTTGGGTTTTTCCTCTTACACCAGCAATGCCTTTTTATTAATACTAGAGATAGCAATTAAAGTTTTTCAGGAAGCTTTTGTAACTTTCTATGTTAGTTGTGACTAAAATTAGTAGTGCATTGTGCTAATCTGTTCCAGGAACTGTTGGTGCAGCCTACTAATATTTGGGGGATAATAATAATAATAATATTCGATTTATATACCGCCCTTCAGGACAACTTAATCACTTTTTTAAAAAGGCCTCTACAAGAAATCTTTATTTCATGATTCAAGGATGTTGAGGAATTTAAAACAAAAACAAATTGTAAGGTAGTAGACAGAGTGTTGCATATTTGCATCTTCCCTCAGGCACAGCCTTGAGCCTATCTTTGAAATCTAACATTACCTCACAGGATTATTCTGAGGAGTGGCTGCCTTGAACTCCATAAAGCAATGGTGTAATATCAATGTATCTAATTCTCAACTTGGCCTGATCTGCGGATACTTAAATCCAGAGATTGGAGCCATGAACAGTCAAGACAGATCTTTCTACAAGAAAAGATGCAAGTTTGCAGAAAAGTGTGAAATCTTTTTTTAAAAATGGGGGGTTAACCACCACCCCGCGTCATAATAGAAGCAGCACCTGTTGCATTAAAAAATGGATGCCTTCTCTGTGGTCATTGCTAAGCAACCACAATAGTATTGCCAGCCTTGAAACCTTGGTTTCTGCCAGTAAAAGGCAGCGGAAGGGGGCAGGTCCCTTTTCTGACCTTTGAGTGAATACTTACTGGGCCAGGCCTGTCAGCAGCCACTAGATGACTTCTTATCACGCAACTTGCATGACTCACCCAGAACTGGCTGCTTGGTTACTGTTCAACAGCAGCTATCCTAAAAAAGCCAGTGTGGTGGGATACCCAGGTTCAAATCCCCACTCTGCCATGGAAGCTCACCAGGTGAGGGGCAGGAAATGGGCTGTGAGGGCTTTCAGGGAAGAGAAAGAGGAGCTAGTGAAGATGGGGAAATGAGATGCCTTGTGTAAATCCTTGCAGATCCCTTTCTTGTAGATTATAAAATGCTTCTAACATAGATTTGATTTCAGAATGAAATATTTCTCACTTTGCCTCTAGGATCTCTTCCACATTCCTCCTTCATACAAGAGCACAGTTACACTTTCTTGGAAGCCCGTGCAAAAGTCTGATGCTGGGTAAGTTGCTAACTAATGAGATTGAGTTAGTTGCCTGCATTAGAGAATCTTGTTTAGTTTAACACTGGAATTTTGTGTCAGGCTTATGGAGCCCAAAAACTTTAAGATGAAATTAATCTGTAATTTACTGTTGTACATGAGCTGTGATTCTTTGTTCAAGTTTCTTGATGATTCCAATGTATTGATCCAACAGAATGAGAGCGGTAAACAGATAATATATTTACTGTAAAATAGCAGTTTGTTAAATGCTCCAGTTGTAACTTTAATTTCATTACATATATTGTATGCATGATACTATGTATAGAGTCTGACAAGATCCATAAACACAGAGCATTCCCATGTGCACATAGGGGGAGTAGGAGTCTGAACCCCCCTTTAAGTGCTGCTCCAAAGGCTTCCTGAATTGTTCTTTGACTGTCACACAAGACTGAGGAGATACTTTGGATCCTGACTGTAACTGTTTTATGCTGCTCTTCCTGAAATATACTGAATCATTGTTTAACAAGAGTCTACCTAATTGCTTCTTAATTAAATGCAGACACGTGACAGGTTTTTCAAAAGAATTCCAGTCATTTTTACTTTATCTTATATCTGGAAAATTAATAGGAGCTCACTGACGTATGTTTTACATGTTCTAATAAGGAAAACAGGCTTACTAATAGCCTTCTTTCTCTAAGAAATTTAATCAAGATTATTCTTCAACATAACATTTGGTAGAGATTTTTTTACATATCTGAAATACTCACATAAAAAATCTTGTACTAGGCTGTGGGCTGAATCCGTGAGCTCATTTTTGTGGAGTAAAATATTTCCCTCCTACAGCCCAAAATGCCCTCCCCAAAATGCATTAGGGCCTTTTGGGCTGCGGGGGGAGTCATACTACACAGGTAGACATCCTTTCATCCGCAGAAACACTCAAGTGCATCCAAGCATGTATTTATCTTGAGATTCTACAGTATGTTGATGTGGGCTATGTTTTCTTTGAAGACAAAAAAGAGCTGGTGAAGATACAGCTTCAGATTTACCAGTGAAGAAAGCTCCAGCAGGACCAAAAAGGGATGCCAGACAGATATACAACCCACCCAGTGGGAAATACAGTAGTAACCTGGGCAACTTTTCTTATGGTAAGGATTGTATACACTAGGAAGAAGGGGTATTGGTCTTAAATATGATTTTGTCTCACGCTGATAAGTTCTGTACACTGAATATTTCTCATGTATGTTTTTATAATCTTGCTTTTCTCCCTGAAGGGGACCGAAGCAGCTCACAGCAACACACTACAAGATAAATAAACCAAAACATAATGCTAATTATTTTTCTTGCTATCTGTGATATCTTTGAGATATGAAATCAGCATGATTTTTCTTTAAATGTCTTATGAATATTATCTAAGATCTCTTCCTTTCATCACATCTAACTTCTTACCCCTATGAAATAATACAAGTTTGTCTAGTACTATGATTATTTCAATAGGATTTTAAACATGACCACGTAGAGTTGCCTTATACCAAATCAGACCGTTAGTCCATCTAGCTTGTTTACTGTGACTGGCAGCAGCGTTGACCTCAGGGCATAGAAATTTTTTCCAACATCTCTTACCTAAGATCCTTTATGTGGAGATGCCAGGGATTGGACCAGGGACCTTCTGCATTCAAACCAGGTGCTCTGCCATTGAGTAACTCCTCCCCCTGAACATGAAAGTTCATTTGCATTGCGTGGGAAGAAGGCATTGCAGGGAAATGGTGTTTGGATGTGCTGAATGCTATTTTACTTTCACATTGTTCTAACTGAAAGGTAAGTAAGAATTAGGCACTCACTAAAACAAGTCCATTTGTGCTATTTCCGTTTTTTCTAGAGAAAAGCTATATGCAATTCCAGTTTTCTTGTATCACTTTAAGCACTTAGAACAGATTCTGTGGTTTGCAGGTAGATGATGTGTTGCATGTAGAAGGTCCTAGGTTCAGTCTTTTGTACTCTAATTAAAAAGGATCAGGTAGTATGTGATGTGAAAAGCCTCTTCCAGAAACCTTGGAGAGCAGCTGCCAGTTAGAGTAGACAATACTTACATTGATAAACCAATGGTCTTACTCAGTATAAGGTGGTAGTTTCATATACTGATTAGACTACAAAGTGTCTCTTATGTGTACATGTGCTGTATCTCACAGGTTTACCAGAGTTCAGAGTGGCTTAAGTAGTGTGAGGGGCTGTGGGTCATATTTGAGAACCTTGCAAGCTCTGCTGCATGCAAAGACCTGGTATCCTACTACTTACATAAGCAGAGGCTGGTTGTGTTCTCTAGTGGAACATTTTATGTGCTCTCAAGCCAATGCTGCAAATAATCTCATAGAAATACCTGGATGGCTTGAAAGAATGGGGAAATGGTATGTGAAACAAGGCTATCGTGAACTGCATTGTACATGGTGGGTGTGAGTTGTTCTATATAATCATGTCCCTTTGTTCATGGTCACATGAAGAAATTTATGTAAAGAAACATCCTTGTCTAGTATTGTCTTTATTGGTCATTACAGCAATTCCTCCTCAGTCCTTTCCCCTTATGTTCTGCCCTTGCCCACTCTTGGTCTCTTTCAGTTGTTGTCCCAGTATCATGGAATAGCCTTCAAGAGGCAGTTTTAAGACCCCCAACTTTGGTGGCCTTTCATAACACTTGCAAGACAGTCTTCTTTAAAAGGGCTTTGTATGATTCAGCCTTGTCTTCAGTAATTTGGTGGTGACTGTTACTATTAAAACTTATGACTCGTCTGTATTTTCTGACTGTATGGTCATAGTTGTAGGCAATCTCAGCTTTGGTAAGAAAGAAGGTGTATAAATATATTAAATGAAAATAAAATCTGACAGCAAAGTCCATCACTATATTGGTATTGCTGCTATACTTAAAAAAATGTAACATTAGATGACTTTGTTTGCATTTATTTTCAGAACAGAGAGGTGGCTTTCGTGGTGGTCGAGGAAGAGGATGGGGTGGACGTGGTAATCGCAGTCGTGGGAGAATTTACTGAAAGTGGCATTTCCCATAACTAAAACATCTTTAAAGTTTGAAGGATTGACTGAAGCGCTGCATAGGTTGATGGACTGCCTTCTGCAAGAGACTGATTTAAATGTTCTTATACCTTTGTATGTATGATCTACTTTTCTAACGGACTACAAACTCATCCACAGTGAAGCTACAACTGTATTTTTGGATGCTTAGCAAGCTGGTGTTTTTAGTTGTTTTTTTCCTTAAGCATCTTCCTGATCTGTTCAAGAAAAAGCATGGGTATTCCAACTGAAGCTACTTCGGTATAGATGTTACATTCACAAGCATGGGTAATATACAGTGGACTATAGTGTAAAGTACATTCACATGCTAAATAATGGATGGAAATGTCATACCTGAAGTTGGTAGCAAATTTTCTTCTGATAAAATTTATTTTTTGCAATAAGTGGGGAAGTGATGTTGCAAAGAAAGTAGTACAAGCTGCCAGTGGTGGCATTGATTATTGATAGAAATCCTTCATTTTTAAAGCGTGCAGCGTGGTTTCGGATGACTGTGCTGTTATCAAAAGTCAGTCTATTTACTTTTATGGAGAATGTGGTGTTTACTTGAACGTATCTTGCTCTTCTCCAGATAGTATGTGTGTTTTGCAAATGGCATTTTTAATGTTCTCTATAAGTGTGCATATATATATGTATAATATATGCATACGCCATAAAGTTCTACAGAAAAATGATAAAATTGCTAGAAACTCTACCCCCAAAGTGGCAAATGTGGCAGATGTGATGTGATGGCAATTATTCCAAGGTCTGGGGAAGAGTAGTACTCTTTTCTGTGAACTGAGAATTTAAATTGCCTTGCCTTTAGAAGTAGTTTTGACTTTTTAATAGTTAAATAGCCATGTTAAAAATGTTAAACACAGCATATTAGATTACCATAATATTCCAGCTATTCAGTTGCACTTGAATGGAAATTTAGATAATCGTTATGTAACGAGGACCCTTATTCTAATGCTAGAAGCCCTTAAACTATATTAAAGAGAAAATGAAGTATCAAACTTTTTTTTTTAGCTTTCACCACTCTCGTTTCTTGGGTCACTTTGTGAAGAGCAAGGATCATAAAATGTAAATGTCAATAACAGGGAAAACTCTTAATGCAACACGGATATTTAAAGTGCCCCATGTTCATGCTTTGTTTGGATGACTGCAAGCTGCCCCATTTCCCTCCAGCATTTTTGTATCTATACTGCAAACCAAACACCCATATGTAAATGTATTCCCAAGAGGTTTCATGTGTATTTGTGAGCAAATTGGACACACACGTCTTCATAATCACTCTTCATTTTTACAATATTGTTTCCTATACCTAGCACAAGGTTTTCTGGTCAAAGTATTTAGGAAGGCCAGAACAAAAAAAGTTCAAGTTCAAAAAAAAGGAAGAGGTTGACTCCCCAGTTGCTCATGACGACAGGTGATTTTTAAATTACCTGATATCAAGTATGTGAAGAAACAGAGAAGCTCTAACCAAATGAAAGTATCTATGAGTTTCTCTACACAAGACATCTGGCATGTGTTTTTCAAGTGTCAGGTGACACAACGTTTCCTGGGAATTGTAGTTTTTCAAAGAATCGTTTGGGATCGCTGTGGAGAGAAAGTTCAAAAATACAAGCAAAAGTAGGTTAGAGGCATTTTCATAGTGTAGTTTATGAGCGCAAGCCTTTAGTCCCTCCCCCCCACCACCACTCTGGATAGAATCTGCCAGGTCTTAAAACAAAATTTTTCAAAAGATCCCTGGGGGAGAGGAACTTTGCAATTCCACCTAGAGTGTGGAGGGGTGCGGGGGAGAGAATTGCAAAGTTCGTCTCTTTTAGAAATGTTTTGAAAATGTTTAAGACCTGGCAAATTCCACCCAGAGTGAGGATGGAAGGGAGACTAAAGGTTTGCACACTAGAAAAATGCTTCTAACCTAATTTTGCTTGTATTTTCAATCTTCCTCTCCGCAGTGATCCCAAGCGACTCTCTTAAAACTACAGTTCCTAGGAAACATTTTCATCACCCTATACTTGAAGAACAGGTGACCGATGTCTTGTATAGAGATTCTACGTCTCATTATTTCTCTAGAAACTGGCCAGTTTTAAATACAGATTGATAGTTGGTCAAGATGGATTTTTACATACTGTCTCTCACTTTGGTATGTTGCATATTTTGGCAATTATGGCAACTTGTGGCTTTTCTAAGAATTTCAAAGACTAATTTTTTAAGAATGAGTAATCATTGCACGTAGCTTTGTGGATTTTTTTGTTTGGCTGGACCCTCAGGTTTGAATAACAAGATGATTTCAGATTTTTTCCATCCAGAGATAATGTGCAGATTGTCCTTAGAAATAGCTAGTGTTCTTCGCATTGCAGATGCAGTGAATTCGTTAGGTGATTTCCATTAAGCCAGTTCATTTTCTTTGTAAAAATTTCCTTTATGCCTTTCCAATAAATCCATTTTGTAATTTTGTTAGTGACACTGTTTTTTATTGGTTTTTAATAACTTGGTAAGACATTCTGAATTTGAGCAAAAGTGGTGTCTAGATTTTTGGAACAGATTTAATGGGGCGTATGTGAACAATTTTACTGATTGAGATGACGTGGTGCATTAAATTGTGTTAAACACATTTGATTTAGATTCAACAGCTTAGTTGTGTGCTCATATTTGTACTTGGTTCTGTGCCCAGGAAGTTGGAGATGCACCACTTGCAGTAAAATGTGCTTGTACTGATTAGGAAAAACTGAAAATAGAATTTGGTAAGAGACCTCCCTCCTTATGGACTTTGTTGCTACTTATCTTTCAAATTTTTCTCTCAGTGTGTAGTATAGACAAGCTTTTCAAGTTGGCTGAGCATACACTGTCAATGAATAGCACCATTATAAAACTCACCCATAACATTATGAAACTAGAGGGAAGTCCGTTAATATGGTAGAATATAATATGGAGAGTGAAAAACCAATAAACATAGTTTGCAAAAACTTGCTGAAGGGGTACACCAAACAACTACATTTAGTGAAATTTAAGCCAGTGTTGGTGTCATTTACCAAAACACAGAATCTTTTTTTATTACATCTCTGGCAGTAAGACAAAAAACTGGTTTTCACTCTTAGCTGCTTGCAGATCCTCAGCTCAGATTTAGACTGGAGACAGCTGCTAATACTGTGATCACACACACACACAGACTTAGACGAGGGATTGCTGTTAATTTTCACTTTTGCTGAGCACATTTTCATACTATTTCAGAAATTTGTTTTGATCATATATCTTTGAGGTGAAAAAAGAGCATATACCTATTGTCTGCCTTGAACCTTATTTAAGCATGACACTGGTTGAAGCAAAAGCACTTTCCTGTTGGTTTCTGCACTTGTACAGCATTTCATTTAGACCCAATTTATACATGCGAAAGAATGAAGACTTAAAATGCTTAACATGCTAGCATGGGCTGTTCTACTGCAAAGGTTCACATTTGGAATGTTTTTTGCAAACAAATCAAGAATTTGCTATTTTTCTCTATTCGCTGAGTTTCTCCTGCATCTATAAACAAGGCCTTAAACCAAGCTTGTACCCATGCTAGCTAGCCACAGTGCTGGGTAGCTGATTTCCATAGGTATAGCCCAGTTAAATATTGACACCATACTTGTGCAATGTTTTAACGAAAATGCTTGTGCTTCTGCTGCAAAGTTTAGTGGAAGACTGAGGAAAAGGAGTTCATTTAGGGTGCCCAGATGTCCTTTTTCTAAGGTGTGCCCTCTTAAATGTCCAGGTTCTGCTTTCTGTAAAACTAGCTGAAAATGCTATGGAGGCTAGATTCCTGAGCAACTACAGGGTTGAGCTGCCTGTAGTTGGAAAAAGTGCTATTAAAGCTAATCAGAATGTCAAGGAAAGGAAGACCATGGGTGCTGACTAGTTCTCCCTTAACGGTTAGCACCGGGATAGCAGGTGAAACTGGTACCATGGTGATTTGTGTTTAAATTACAGGAAGGATGTATCAATGTGCGTTTGTGAGTGCAAATTTGCACTTGCAATCTTTGGCTCATGCTTTTTTTGATCATCTGCAGTTAGCTACAGTTAGCCTCTGAGGACGCCCAGCTTCGTCTTGCACGCTGGGGCAAGCCAGGCCCCGGGCTTCTCGCCACGAGTACAGAGCAGACAAGAAGGGCAGCCCAGGCACGCCGGAACAGGGGGAGGAGCTGTTCCAGCTAGCTCTTCGATATGCGAGGCTCGGCCCTTTGGGGCTTCCTGACCGTAGGACAAAATGAGAGCGGTTTACGAGAACGCTTTGTCCGTGAAAATGACTGGCCTCTTGAGGACTCGGCAGTGGTTTGCGATGTCCCTTTTGGCAACGCCCCCTTGGCTGTATTCCGTTGCTCTCCCTGGGAGGGGCCGAAGAGAGCCTCTCCTTGTAGTCTCTCTTTCCCAGCCTTCCTCTGTCAGAATGGTGGCTTCAGCAGTTCCGCTTCCGGATAGCACGGCCAGGCGGGGCTGGAGGAAGATGGCGGCAGCTGTAGCAGAGGGAGCGTCCGGGCGGGAGCCGGTGCATGCCGCCTTGGGCTGGCTGTTAGGCTTCTTGTTGCTGCTGGGCTTAATGCCGCGACCTGGCGCAGCCACTACCCACTGGGTGGTCACCGAGGACGGCAAGGTCCAGCAGCAGGTAAGGGAGGGGCTCCTTGCGTCGCTGTGGACACCATCTCCATAGAAACATTCTCCCTCGTCCCTTTTCGGTAATGGGGCGTCTGTGCTGGAGGGTCCCTTCCCCTGTATGTGCTGCTTCAAGGAGTATCTGAGTATTGATGTAGCGTTGCGGGGGCTGGGGGGGCCGCACCAGGCACAAAATTTTGAGGAAGCGCCTGGTCCGTGGCCCACCCCAGGAGAGCCGCTTTGCCGCTGCTGCCGCCTGCCCGCCACTTGGCTGGTGCTGCCGGGTGTCCTGACAGGCGAGGGAGGCGAGCGGGGAAGCGGGCTGCCTCGCCGCTCGCCTTCTCGCCCCCAGATGCGCCGAAGGGCAGGGAGGCAAACAGGAAAGCAGGACGCCTCGCTGCTCGCCTTCCCACCCATTCACCGGCGCTGCTGGGCGCCCCAACAGGCGGGGAGGCAAGAGGGAAGGTGGGCGGACTCGCCGCTCGCCTTCCCCCCCTTCACCGGTGCTGCTGGGCGCCCCAACAGGCGGAGAAGCAGGGAGGCAAGAGGGAAGGTGGGCCACCTCGCTGCTCGCCTTCCCGCCCATTCACCGGCACTGCTGGGCGTCCCAACAGGCGGAGAAGCCTGGAGGCAAGAGGGAAGGTGGGCCGCCTTGCCGCTCGGCTTCCCAATGCTTTCGCCTAGCGCCCCGACAGCTGGGGAACCAGGGATGCAAGAGGGAAGGCAGGCCACCAAGCTGCTCGCCTTCCCACCCTTTCACCAGCACTGCTGGCCACCCCAAGAGGCAAGGAAGTGGGAGACAAGAGGGGTGGTGGGTCGCCTCGACACTCGCCTTCCTGCCCCTTCGCTAGGCGAGAGGGGAAACGGGCTGCATCGCCGCTCGCCTTCCCACCCCTTTGCCGTCACTGCTGGGCGCCCCACAGATGTGGAAGCAGCAGCCCTCTCACCTTCCCACCCCTTTGCCGGCGCTGCCGGGTGCCCCGACAGGCAGGGAAGTGGGGAGGCAGGAGGAAAGGCGGGACGACTCATTGCCAGGCGCCCCAACAGCTGGGGAGGCAGGAAGGGAAGGCAGGCCACTTCGCTGCTCGCTTTCCCGCCCCTTCACCAGCACTGCTGGGAGCCCCAACAGGCGGGGAAGCGGGGATGCAAAAGGGAAGGTGGGCCACCTCGCCACTAGCCTTCCTGCCCCTTCGCTGGCGCTGCCAGGCGCCAGGTGGCATAGAAGGCAGTAGAGAGGCGAGCGGGGAAATGGGCTGCCTTGCCGCTCGCCTCCCTGCCCCTTCGCCGGCATTGCCGGGTGCCCCGACAGGTGGGGAAGCAAGGAGGCAAGAGGGAATGCGGGACACTCACCTTCCTGCCCCTTCGCTAGCGCTGCCGGGCGGCACGGAAGGTGTTATGGAAGCGAGTGGGGAAATGGGCTGCCTTCCCGCCCCTTTGCTGGCACTGCCGGGCGCCCCGGCGGCACAGAACCCAGTGGGGAGGCAAGCAGGGAAGCGGGCTGCCTCATGCTCCTCTTGCCAGCACTGCCAGGTGCCTTGACAGGCAGGGAAGTGGGGAGGCAAGCAGGAAGGTGAAAGCCACCTCCCTGCTCGGTTTCCCGCCCCTTCGCCAGTGCTGCTGGGCGCCCCGACAGGCAAGGAAGCGGGGAGGCAAGAGGGAAGGCGGACCGCCTCACCGTTGACCTTCCCGCCCCTTCACCGGCGCTGCTGGGCGCCCCGAGAAGTGGGGAAGTGGGGAGGCAAGAGGGAAGGTGGGCTGCCTGGCCACTCACCTTCTTGCCCCTTCGCTGGCACTGCCGGGCGCTCCAACAGGTGGAGAAGTGGGGAGGCATGAGGGAATGCAGGCCCCCTTGCTGCTCGCCTTCCTGCCCCTTCACTGGCGCTGCCAGGCAGCACGGAAGCAGTATAGAGGTGAGCGGGGAAACGTGCTGCCTTGCTGCTCACCTTCCCACCTCTTCACCAGGGCGCCCCAACAGTGGGGAGGCAGGCAGGGTGAGCCACCTCTCCCTTCGGCTCCCCCCCCCCACCTTTCGCAAGCCTTGCCTTCCCTGCGAGGAAGCAAGGAGGCAAGAGGTAAGGCGGGCTGCCTAGCCACTCGCCTTCCCGCCCCTTCACCGGGGCTGCCGGGCGCTCTGACAAGCGGGGAGGCAAGAGGGAAGGTGGGCCACCTCGCCGGTTGCCTTCCCGCCCCTTCGCAGGCACTGTCGGACACCTCGAGAGGTGGGGAAGTGGGGAGGCAAGAGGGAAGGCAGGCCGCCTCGCCACTCGCCTTCCCACTCCTTCACTGGCACTGGCGGGCAGTGCGGAAGGCAATAGGGAGGCGAGCGGGAAACGGACTGCCTCACCGCTTGTCTTTCTGCCCATTTGCCCACTGGGCGCCCCAGCGGAAGCCACCTTGCCGCTTGGCTTCCCACCCCTTTGCCAGCACTGCCAGATGCCCCAACAGGCAGGGAAGTGGGGAGGCAAGAGGGAAGGCGGGCCGCCTCGCCACTTGCATTCCCGCCCCTTCACTGGCCCTGCTGAGCACCCCAAGAGGCAGGGAAGCAGGGAGGTGAGAGGGAAGGCAGGCCACCTTGCCACTCGCCTTCCTGCCCCTTCACTGGCACTGCAGGGCAGCGCAGAAGGCAGTAGGGAGGCAAGCGGGGAAACGGGCTGCCTCGCCAATTGCCTTCCCACCCCTTCGCCCGCACTGCCTGGTGCCCTGGAGGCATGGAAGGCAGTGGGGAGGTGAGCAGGGAAGTGGTCTGCCTTGCCGCTTCTCTTGCCAGTGCTGCCAGATGCCCCGACAGGCAGAGAGGCAAGAAGGAAGGCGGGCCCCCTTGCCATTCACCTTCACGCCCCTTCACTGGCGTGTCCTTCCCTCCCCACTTGCTTCACTTGTACAAAAGAGAGGTGAGGAATAATAAACTTATACTGCAAAAAATGTGCCTTGCAGGACAACTCTGTTAATTTTAATTTTAATGTTTCATTTTCTCATGACAAGGAACTGTTTATATTTACTTAAAGGAAAACTTCTGCTTATAAAGGTCCAATAGAACACTTGTGCAACTATTAAGACTTAGTTTGAGCTTAGAAGCCAACTAAATGTCTTTAAAGAGGAGAGGAGACGGTGACAATTTACTTATTAATAGGAAAATGTAGGTTGGATTTTAATGACTAAATGAAATGTCTGGTGGAAATTTGTCACAGGCGAGGGTGTTCTGGTTGGAAGTAGAATATGGAATTTACAAAAGGCTCGTAATCTTTCCTTTAGAAGTTCACATCAACATCTACAGTGAAAAGTCCTTGATTTAAAAACAACAACAACTGAGGCACGTTTAAGGAGTTCCTTTACTATCCATTCTCTTCTCTCCTTGTCTTGCTACCCTTGACAGGAGTTGAGAATGAGGCTGCAATCCTATGGCTGTTGACCTGGGAGTAAGACCTATAGAATGAGATGGGACTTCTGAGTAAACATGCATGTGTTGTGCTGTATTTTCATATTTCTTGTATGCTGTAGTGGCAGTGCTCTAATGATTCTATTCTTAGTCATATAACGTAATTAGAGTTTCAGATTTAATACTCTTGTCATTATGTTTCAATACAGAGAAGATTAGTAAGACCTGTTGGGCTGCAGATCAGAACTTGTGGGATGCATTTTGGTATTAGGAGCCCTGTGGCGCAGAGTGGTAAGCTGCAGTACTGCAGCCCAAGCTCTGCTCACAACCTGAGCTTGATCCTGGCGGAAGCCGGGTTCAAGTAGCCGGCTCAAGGTTGACTCAGCCTTCCATCCTTCCGAGGTCAGTAAAATGAGTACCCAGTTTTCTGGGGGTAAAGTGTAGATGACTGTGGAAGGCAATGGCAAACCACCCCGTAAAAAGTCTGCCAAGAAAACGTTGATGCGACGTCCCCCATGGGTCAGTAATGACTCGGTGCTTGCACAGGTAAACTACCTTTACCTTTTTTACCTACATTTTGGTACTTGTCAGTTTTATTCTGAAGTTAGTTTCAAGTAGATGTACATAGAACTATATGCATAATGCAGAAGTTCATCCACTCTGGCATTCTAGCTAATTACTGTAAAGTCTCCTGGGAGTAGTAAGTTTTTTCCCTTTACCCCTGTCAGACTTAGTAACTGCGGTGCTGTCCTCACAGACCTGGCCCTCTGGCTAATTTTTTCTGGTTCACTGTGGGCAGCATGCATTTCAAAGGTGTCTTTTTACTCTAGTCTTTGTTCCTGTTTGGGTTCTTCCTTGGTTTCCTTTGGGATCCCTTTTGTCCCCTTTCTTGTCCATTCTTGCCTAAATGGTTAACTTTTGAAGACCATGCTATAAGTGAGATCCTGTAGATGAGCTCCCTTTAGATTTTTGGACTTGTCATCTTGAAGTCTTGATGAATTCTGCTATTTGCTTGAAGGTAACAGCTGAAATAAGCTTAGGGATTTCTAATGTATGCTAGCCTAGCTAAATAACGTTTGTTAATTTACTTCTCCTGTGGCACTCTTCTAAGCTCTTTGATAATCGGCTTTTTGCACTTCCTTAATAAATTTTATTAATTCACTCTTGTGTGGAGTCTTTTCTGTTGTTGCTTCAAACTGAATCCAGCCCATTTGCTACAAGCTGCCTAGTTAATTTATCTCTGGACTCAGCTTGCCAGGTGCCTACTCTGCAAGGCCGACTCCTCTTTGTTTAATGTCCTGAGGGCTGGAGGCTCTCCTCTCAGTCTCTAGCTGTTGGATAGTCCGAAGGGCTGGTGGTAGCCACTACCTGGGAATTGGAAATCCACTTCCTATATCTATGGTTTTGTTCTTGTGACCACTGAGACCTAGGGCAGCCTTCTTGAGGAACCCTGGCTGGGGCAGCCCTCCTTCTCGTACATGGATTACTTTGTGAGGTCAAGACTCACAGGGGCATCAGTTTGGATAGTCAAGCCCGGGAGGTTGATGGATCCTAATTTTTTCCTGATGTCTCTTGAGGATTTTCTCATCAGGTGGACACTCCTTCCACTATCCTGATCAACCTGTGGAGTGCAGAGATTATCCAGACATATTTCTCCTAAGTGCTCTCTCCACTCCTGCAGAATCCAGAATGCTCCTTGGTTTACTGAGCACCTGTGGATAATGAAACAGTGAGGGTGAGGTGCTGGCTATGGGAGAGGATGGGAAGCCAGTGAATGGATTTAAATTCTTCTGTCACAATGATTTAGCTATTATTGTTGATTTATAGATTTTATTATTATGTATTGTGAGTCACCTTGAGTATTCAGAGGAGTAGAAAGACAGCACACAAATATATTAGAGAGCTGCCACATATTCTCATGAGAAATTCTTTTGGTAACAGAAATCTGGATGGAGATGTTAATGGAAAGCCAAACAAAAGATGTGTCCATTATTCAGGATAGGAAGTTACTAGAGCCATGAGTGAGAGTTTGATCAAAGGATTAGAGGTTTGCATAAACTAATTGACAATTGCCATCATTGCCCAACAGCAGTCCTATCTAGACTGAGATCTGTAGTTTATATCCTGGTCCCAGACAAGGGGAGACATGTGTACAAGCCAAACTTGGCTTTCTGTTTTGACTACTGCAGTTTCTGCTTCTGAGAAGAAAAACCTCTTTTAAAATGCTGCTCATCAGTTTAGCAGTGGGAAGAGTTATGACAAACAGAAAGCAAAACTTTGGTTGTGTGTTTTCTTTGCAGATTTCCTTTGCTTCCCACGTGTAACTGGGAAGTGCTGGGTTTCCCCAGAAAGTAAGGCTGTGAAATAGAAAAGCTTTATCTACTTTTGTCTCCTTTGTGTGTTTCCCCCCAAAGTATCAACAAATCAATGTGATAGTCTTATAATCCCTGCATTCTATGGTTTATGCAATTAACAGTGTTTAATGAGATTTCAAACTAAGAGTTTTTGCATGGCAACTTATGTTACTGACTAAAACCATCTTGATAAAGGACCATCTGCTGTAATTTGGGCACACATCTACTGTAATTTGGGCAGTTTAAAGGGCCCTGCCACCGGCAGGTCCCTTTGAACTATCAGCTGGCATCCCCCCCCCCCGCCAGCTGATAGTTCAAAGGGACCTGCTGCTTGCAAGGCAAGAAAAGGCCCTTTAAACTGTTAAATGCCCCTTTCCCTGCCACTGCTAAGCGTCCAGAAAGGGGTATTTAAACCTCATGAACCATGAACTGGTTCATAACTGGCCCCAGTTCCATGCCAGTTTGTGGTTTTTGGTTTGTCAAAATTCACAAACCACGAACCTCATGGTTCAGGGGTTTTTTGGTTCATACCCATGTCTACTTATAAACCATGTTGGTGCTTATTTCTCACACTTCTGAATGGTGAAGTACAGGGATAGTAATGCAGAGTTTTTAGTCTCCTTTGGATGAGAAAGTACTGAAAGTTTATAGTGTCTTTATAATATCCATTAGGTTTACAAATAAAAACCAACTTGAAACTGTTAGTTTCCAGTAAGGAAACCAGTGCTTTCCCCCCAGCCCCGGCCCCTTTCTGGTTGAGCTAATTCCAGTTTTTGCTCTCAGCTCTCTATCTGTGTCTCTGAATTCAAAATCAAACCATCTCCAAACATTTTGTGGCTGCTTACTGGATTTACTCATTACATCTGAACAAGTGAGGTCTGGCTTGTGCTTTCCTGTGAGCTTCTTAAGGGAGAAAGAGAGATGCACATCTGCAGAAACATTGGACTTCATCAAAACCAGCAAACAGCTAATCATGTGAAGCTACATAGAGAGCTGGTATTGTATAATGGTTAGAGTATTGCACTAGGTTCTCAATCATGATGGTTGTTGACAACCTTGGGCCAGTCACTCTTTGCACCTCACCTAGCTCACCAGGTTGTTGTGAGAAGACAAGGAAAAACCATATACATTGCCCTGAGCTTCTTGAAGGAAGAGCAAGCTAGAGATACATTAGATAGATCAGGCTTTGATGAATTTCTTTGGTTCTAGAACCAGCCCAAAAATGTGGAAGCCAGACTCCATTTTTCAGCCTTGAGAGTTTTTTATCTTTATAACCATTTTTTCTGATTATTGTTACCATAAAATCTAATCCTATTCAGTGTCTCATAATTTTATTATAACTATGAGAAAGGTGTTATAGTGTGTAAATAAACAGAGGGGTAAAGTTAAGTTTATATACAAACAAGCAAAGGCAAGAACTTCATGCACATATACTTTTATTTATTCATTTATTTACTTTATCTGTAGTCTGCCTTACACACTTAGACTCAAAATGGGTTTCACAATTTGAGTCAATACAATCCATAGGGCAGGACAGCCAATAAACAGTACAATAAGATCTGGGTCACAGAAATCTGAAACAGAGCTGAAACAAAGTACGTGCATTAATATGACACACTAAATTATGTAGAAATTACTTGAGTCACTGCTGTGGACAAATGACTAAAAGTGAAAAATCTGAAATTCAACCCAGACAAAATGGAAGTCATGCTGGTTGGAAAGCAAAGATCTTTTGATGGAGTTTGTTTGACCCTTGCCGACTCATTTAAGAGCCTAGGAGTAATACTTAATCTGTCTCTGCTGCCAGAAAACCAAGTAAAAGGAGCAGCAAGAATGCCTTTTTCAATCTCAGTCCAACCCAGAAGGTGGCCTCCTACCTTGATATGTCCAATCTGGCCCAGCTAGATCCACACAACAGTAACATTGAGACTGTAGTGCTATAATGCACTCTGCATAAGTCTCCCCTTGAGATTTGGTTATTATCAGGAGCTAGGCGGAGCATGCATATTTCTGTAGTCACTTCATTGGCTACCCATCAAGTCAAGTCAAGGTGTTGACTATCACCCAGAGGGTGCATGTACAGGGACTTGATGTTGCCAATTTGAAGGGTGACATCTGCAAAAGTCTCTACTCAGATGAGTGAAACTGTTGTGGCAGATCATAGGGGAGAGGCAGTGCAGCAGATATGAGGGACCAAAGCCATGAAGGGCTTTGTTATGTGAGAGTCTCTTTTACTACTGTTAAACCTTATCCATCCCTTGTGTATGGGAAGAGGTACCTCTCTGCTTTCCTACTCTCTCTTCAGCATAAGAGTATCCAAAGGACAGCAAGCTGGTCTTGGAGAAGGAGCAGTCAAGAGAAGCTCAATTGCTCCTTACAACATTGAACACTTCATTTATTTTGCTCTGGCATAAAATGAAACTCTTTTATTCCAAACACTAACTATGCAAGCTGAACACTTGGAAGTTTACTGATATTTTTACCATTTTTAAGGCTTCAGATATTTTGTATATTTTATTTCAGAATTGAATCTTGTTCTTTCACCTGTGAGAACAAATACTAGAAATATTCGTATTAGTTGTTAAAGCTTCAAGGGATTTGGTGGATTGTTCAGTTTAAGGCCAGCAGCCATTTTCTGTGTACAGATTCATACTAGTGTAGTTTCCAGTTCATTGTCCTTTTTTCTGTTCTGTGATTAATTCTGACAGATTTTTCATGAGATTCTTCCAACTACTGATATACATTTAGTTCAGTGCAATCTCTGATCTGTATTTGGTAAGTTTTGGGGATGTTGCTTAAGTAATCCCAGTGATTTAACAACTTTGTGCTAATGACTAAAATAGAGCTGTCCCTGCTTCCCAAACACAACTTTTGCTTCAGTTCGAAAAAAATACTTGTTTGAAAGTAAGACCATCTGGTTTGTGGTGGTGCTTGTTTCCCAGTAAGTATTTAAATTATAGGCTTAAAGCTGTGATACTCACTCAGTGGCTTGGGAGCCACATGTGGCTCTTTTACATGTAACTTGTGGCTCTTCTGAGCACCATTCCTCATTGTGGCACCTGCCCTGTGTTTAGGATAAGTGAGAAAGACCCTTGCCCAGTGCAGCTTGTGGTTAGCAGTTGACTCCCACTTTGAAACAGCTGCTGCTAGAGGAGTTGGTAAGCTGCAGACATTATGACAGGGTCTGAAGTAAATGTAGCACTTCTGATTGATGGTAATTGTGAATGTGGCTGTCTTTGAGGCACAGAGTGAGCACCACTGGCTTAAATCTATCCTATGCACCTCAGGAACATGCGCCACGCACGCGCTCCCAACAGGTGCAGCAACGTCGCTTCCAGAAGTGACGATGTTGCACCGGCCGTGGGAGCATTCCCATGCTGTGTTTGGGGCTAATTTGGGCCCCAAACGGGCCAAACCAGCCCTGTGCAGAGCACAGGAGTGGTCATGCAGCTGGCAGGTGACAGCCCTGGGGTGTGTGCATGCATTGTGCACATGTGAAGAGGATCCTTTTCTTTTTATTAATTTTTTTTTATTTTAATTACTAACATCAAAACTACAAAACTACAAACTACAAACAGAAAAAGGAAAAGAGAAACAAGGGGGGAGGGAAAAAACAACATAAGAACACAGACTACAACTACAAGTATTGAATTCCCTTCATAATACAAGTTATTTAAAGTTAAACTTTCTAATATGCTATTAGATTGGTAGATCTTATAAGATATGAACTACAGTCAGGATCAGGTCTTCTCCCCCCCCCCCCCCGCCTCTCGGTCTCAGTTCTCTTTGAACAGCTACAATAGCTGCACTCACTCCCTCCTCCCCACTCCCCCCTTCAGATTCTGGATCTTCTTCTTGTTCGAACTCTTGATGATTAAGCACAAAATCCCTCAGCTGTACTTTCGATATTATCTTGTAGGCTTGGTCTTTATATCTAAACCAGATACCTTCCGGAAATAACCATTTGTATTTTATATCACACTTTCTCATAAGAGCTGCAACCCTTTTGTATTTGAATCTTCTTTTCCGAGCTAGAAATTGAACGTCCTTCAATATCTTAACCTTGTTGCCAAGAAAGTCCAAGTCCACATTAGTCGAATTATATAAAATGGTGTCCCGAGTCTTCTTAGATGAAAAGTCAATAATAATCTCGCGAGGCAGCTGACGCTTCGTTGCATATTTTGAAGATGTCCGACAGACTTCCAGAGTATCGCTTTTTAACTCTTCTTTAGTTGCCTTTGCGAATGACCTCAAAAGTTCTGACACCAGATCCTTTAAATTTTCACTTTCCTCCTCCTTCACATTCTGTAAACGCAATACCGTCTGAGCACGATCCACTTGTAGTCCTATCAGTTGATTCTCCAAAAGCTTTACTTCTTTGTTTGTAGCTCTCATGAGTGTTGCATTTTCACGAGTAGATTTCTCTGCCTCGAGCGCTACATCTTTAGTGGTTTTCACTTCATTTTCAACTGAACCAACCCTTTGTCTGATTTCATTTAGCCTATCAACAAAGGGCTTCATAGCTTCAACGACCGACCGTTTAACCACCTCTTCCAGAGTCTCTCCCTTCCCCTGCAACGCAGCCGAAACCGATTTGCCCACAGCAGGGCTCTGCTTTTTCATCGCCATCTTGGGGGGGGGGGAGTCCACCAACTAAGTTCCAAAACTCAATGAAGGGGAAGATATCCGAACCTTCTTAAGCTTCAACTCCCACCAATCCTTCGCATATGCTTAAAGTAACAGAAGGGATCCGCTTACTTAGAGGTTTTCACCTTAAATCTGCTTGTTGCCGTTCTCCATGGCCCGGCAGCACGCGATGTGCTGCGCAAGTCTGCCGGCCTCCATAGGAGCAGACGGGCTATTTACCCCCTGGAATGACTTCAGGGGGCTCTTCCCGCAGCGCTCCGGACCCTGAGCCCCTACCTGGGAGTCCTGGGGGTTAACCCTCGCAGGTCAACCACCCGGTCAGGCTACTCGGCCGCTTCCTCCCGGACCTGCGGAGAGGAGCGTCCTACATGGCCGGGAAAATGAAACCGAGTCGCACATGTGAAGAGGATCCTTGTGGACAGCACGAGGTAAGTACAAGGTGTCCCTACCCTCCTGGCAGGAGGTGAGAGGGACCTGGCAACCCTATATGCAACTCAAAATAAATCCATTAAAATCAAAAAGACCAACCTGCACATAGGTGCAGATAAGATCAGTGGTTCTTTCCATATACTAATGTTTATTTTTCTGTCACACAATTCCACATGGTTGTGGACTACGAATTGATGACTTAGCCCTGGAGTAGAGGCAGTTTGTCTGAATCTTTTCAGGAGCTTGTTCTTGAATGAAATATTGTACTGTATGTTGGATCCTATTAGAGCTTCTGTGTAAAAGTTGCAACTTTCATTGAAATGGCTTTGTGTTGCAGTAAGTTCCATTTAGTTTTGGCTTACTCTCAACTGGCATGTGTGTAAACTTTACAGATGTACTGCTTTTTAAAACATGCAGATAAAAAAAAGATAGTTATTGGTACGAAATCCTGTAAGAGTAATCTTGACTCTTGACATTCCTTAGTTGGTGATCTAGTTCACTAGTTCCCTTATAAAAGAATATAACAAGCCAATGAGCAAGTTCCTACAGCTGAGATTTTCAAAACTATCTGAAACCTTAATTAAAAAAAACCTTTCCCAAACAAAAGAGATACCTCATTAACATGATATGGGGGTCAAATAGCCCCCACTATAAGACATAAAAACAGTGGGGTTCTGTGAAACCGAGCTCCTAAAAATCAACGATCAGAAAACTAAAATTGTAGCTTTTGGGAGCAGAGCAAAATCTAGAAAGTAGGCAATTAATGGCCATCAGATCAAACAAGTCGATAGTTTTAAATACCTGGGAATAGTTATGCAGGCCAACGGTTTTAGGGTTAAACACAGCAAGTATGTTGCCATTCAAGGGGAAAGACCGACAAATGCCATACTGAAATTTTTTCAGACTCGAAGGGGACGCTTCGTTCCTGCAGCTCTAAAGTTACATAAGGCCAAATCACTGGTGCATCTGTTATATGGAACTTTTTAGAACCGCCCTCCTCATGCTTTGCCCCACAAGAAAGAGTCCAGTCTAAATTTTTGAGAGCTGTTCTGCAAGTCCCAAATTGTGCATCCAGTACCTGGATACAATTGGAGTCAGGTATTCTCAGGAAAGAAACCAGGGTATGCATTCAATCCATTTATATGTGGCTAAAAGGTCATTTTAACCCACAAGGTTTGTTTCCCCTGATCCTTCATGATGACTTCCAGTCTAGCTGGCTCAAGGCTGTTCATAGCTGTATTGACAGAATAGGCTTTTCTCCCCAGGTACTCTTAACTTATGTAGCCAATCAAGCAAAAGGGCCAACCAGACAAAGAATAGAGGATGTTGAACATCAATCTGACATTTCCAGTGCATCCAAACTTGGAGTGTTGCTAAACGTCAAAAGCACTTTTGAGCCAGCAGCGTAATTGGTCTCTGTGGAAGTTTATAGTTTCAGAAGGGCGTTTGCACTAGCTAGGTGTTCCGCTCTTCCATCTGCAGTTATTGACGGCAGGTATAATAAAATCCCATACCTAGAAATGTTGTGCTCATTCCTCCTAGGAGAGGTTGAGTCTGTAGAGTATATGGTTTTTAGCTGTCCATTTTATAGGGAGGTTCATCTTAGATTTATTACTCCAGCATTTGATATGATCTCTGGTCATATAACTACCAATAAAGCAAGGCTTCACTGGTTTTTATCTGATAAAAATGTTATGATTACATGTCAAGTAGCTAAATTATGTGCATTCATTCTTAAACTGCAGGATTTGCATCTCAGAAGTTGTTAAAATTGATCTTTTAGACTGTATTTTCTTTCTGATTAATCTGTATGTTGGTTTTAGGACCTTAATAAACATAATCTGAAACAGTGAGATTTCGTTGCGAATGACACTGCCCGTAAAAATAAAAATAAATGATGCTTCATCAAGTATTTCCCTTTGGCAGTACAGGAATAGAATTACAGTAAAGACACCAGTATAAAAGGTTTAAGTATAATTTTATGAAGGTCACCCAATATTCTAATTTCACTTTTCTGTTCAGTGTAATAGATACAAAAATGGCTCTGGTGCTGAGTATACACTACAATTTTCAAAAAGTTAGGGGTGGAGAACATGAAATACCATAGAGCAATTGACCTTATGGCAGAAGAATTCACAGAATATGTAGGATTGAAACTTAAATGTTGCCAGCATTTTCTACTCCAGATCAACTTGAGTCCATTTCTCAGTCAAGGATTTGGTTCTCCCAAAATGTTGTATTTATATTTTATAACTAATAATGCTGTTGATATTGCTAATATTACATATAAAGAACCAGTTTGTGTGCTTGCTGAAATTTGAAAGAGATACTACTTTTGGTGACATAATCTAGCCAGAACTGAGCATGTTAGATTTAGTTGATTTCAGTGGACAAGACTGAACCATAAATTTAACTAACCAATTAACAGGAGTTAAGTGGACTTGATGGTTTTGTAGAAAGAAAGTAACCTGAAGTGGTATATAACTGAGAATCAGTGTGGTGTAGTGGACAGAGTATCATACTAGAATCTGGGAGGCCCCAGGTTCAGATCCCTATTCTGCCATGGAAGCTTGCTGGGTGACCTTGGAGCAGTCACATCTTCTTAGCCTAACCTATCTCACAGGGTTGTTGTAAGGATAAAATAGAGGAGAGGAGAACAATGTGAGCCACTTTTGGGTCCCCATTGAGAAGGGGGGGGGGTTAAATAAAGTAAAAAAGTGAAGTATTCGCCTTGGGGGGAAATCATTGACCATAATTTGATATGGTCTAGAGGCTACTTTATGTGCTGTTTTTTGGTTACAAATATTAATATTTTGTTTGGGGAGAATCACAATTTTATAATGTTTGAGTGGCAAAGCAAAGATCTGTTTCATTCCAACATATGTTTTATTATTTACATGCACGCACTCTTGATTTTTCCTTTGTGAAAACACCTGAAGAAACTCATCAGAGTCCCATGAAAGCATATCTCATTCAGTTTTAGAAGCAGCTATGGGTGGTTATACTTTATTCTTTCCTTTCATTCATTCACTAAGGACAAAGCTCCACTGTCCTAAAAACATTTCTGATAGTGCAATGTCTTCCATGTACATTTTTAAGGCACCATGTGGTCAGCAAGACACAGTGGTGTTGAATTAACCTTAGCCTAATGATAGCTGCTGTCATGCATCACCATTTGCAGGCACAAGCTTGAATCTAAATGGAGCATTTGTGCAGATTGATGAATTTCTGTTTGGTAGATATTACTTTCTTACTACCGTCTCCTGCTAATGCCCAAAATGCCACCTGTCTTGTCTCTTTCTGGAGCAGCATTTTGGAGGGCTGCAGCAGGAGGAAGAAGGCAAAGCCTGCTCTGTGAACAGAAGTAATTCCCAAAGATTTTGTAAATAATCTGGTTTACAGTTAAGAAAAGTAAGACTGCTCATCATAGTAGAACATCAACATTTGCATGTACTACCCAACATCAAGCTTAATTTTGGAATGGGATGAATCTCTTGTAGCTCTGCATTTTCTTACACCACTGTTGCTAGATGTGTCATAATTTTCCTTTTCTCTGTCTTGCATTTCATGAAAAGCAATAGGACAAAGAAAGAATTATTGTGTGATAGGGAGATTGATTTGTTCAACCGTCTTCAGAGCAATCCTAAGGGATGCTGCATCAGGGGCATACAGACACCTGTGTAACATCAGTGGCATTCATCTACTCTCTAAGGGCTTTCTAGAGGAAGATATGCCAATGGGCAAACCCAACCAGGCTCAGACAGCAGAGCAAGCTCTCCAGTCTTCATTGAAACGCCAACAGAATCCACCAGTCACACAACAGCTGCTGTTGACTGCTCCATGAGTGGCAGCTAAAGGTGGAATCAGTCTCCAGCCATGAATGCAGCTGCCGCTTGTCAATAGCACCCCCTCCCAGAGAGCCAGAGGACAAAGGCATTTGGCTTGAGGGACACCCTCCCCATGTGGCAGACAAGTCACTCACCTCATGGCTGATGAGGGCCAGACTGGCAGCAAAAGCACCACCCACTCACAAACACTCCCCTCCCCCAAGCCACACACCTGATTCCCCTGGAAAAGTAAAAACAGAAAGTCAAAGAGACCAAAAAGACCAGACCAGTTTCAAACCCACAACCCCTGACACTCAGGACCAGTCCTCAAGCTTCAGAGCCAGGAGAGGAGGTCCCAAAGAAACATGCCATCAGGGACTAGACACCTCGCTGACATCACCACTAGCCATATGGGACCAGGCTGAGAATATCACACAGAGCAGCATGGCTCAGTAGAATAGCATGGCTGGGGCTCCTAGTTCAAATCCCACTTGGGCAGAAAGGAAAGGAAGACTAAAGCCCCAGGTCTGACTCCCGTCCACCCTCCCCCAACAAATGGAGAAGGGAGAGCAGGATGGCCTACCCAATGGGATGCCCCAGAGATCCACCAGTTTGGCTGGCACATGGCTTCACAAATCCTCTGCTGCATCCATGGCCATGGTGCTCTGGTGTTGAACTTGCATCCCCACATGTGCTAACTATTTACAGGGCTTATCAGACGCCAGCAGTACTGTGGGAGAATGTGAGCCCCCCTTAGAGCCGCCCTTCCCAGAGCAGCTCCACGCTGTCTTGGACAACCCTCCAAGTCATACCCTGCTCCCTGCAGTGTGTCTGAGGGGGAGGAGGGGGTGTGTGGAGCTAAGTGAGGGCTCAGCCTCCCAGGTGCCAGCGAACCTCTGCTCTGTTACACAGCAGAACAAACAGAAGTCCAGTGGCACCTGGAAAACCTTACGGAGCCACCCCTTCATTGTCACCTCCAAGCCAGAGGCCATCTCCTGGGATGTGTGAATGGGCAGCCCTGCTGGCATCCAAATGATACTTGCCCATCCAACGAGGAAGTGCTCTTTCACTATCAATTTGGTTTGATGCTGCTGATACTGCCACTGCTGCATGGAGCTCTGACCCTACAAGGGTATGAGACTAAAGATTGCTTGGCCACCATAATGGGGGAGTACAGAGAGCCAGCTTCCAGGCACCCTAACCCACAGTTAAGCCCTGTTCTCTGCAGGGGGGAGGACCCGTCAAGGTAGTCTGTGCACAGCCCTATCTAGCTCTGTCTAGTATTCTTCCCTGGGAGCTTCCCCCTTTGTTAGGCATGGGCCATGGTGGCTAGAGGGCCAGAGTCAGGCCATTGCCACCCCCCCACATGCTGTTGGCCTCAGCTGTGGAGGCCAGCATTTGAGGGGCAGTGCCCAGCCTCATATGAGGATGACGAGGGAGGCTCCCCAGTCAGCTCTTGCCTGTCATTGTACCCTTGCCTCTTTGAGCTGAGCCTCCGGAGTGACAGGGGTAATTGTTAGAGGACTGCAAGGAGAGATGTTAGTAACACATTCTGAACTTAGCCGTCCCCCTGGGGTGTAAGTACAAAATGTTCACCCAATTTTGCTAAGTCCCCACTCTGTGCTCGTCCTGCCATTGAGGTGCCTTACACTCCAAGTCACACGGCAGGGAGCTCTTGGGCAGAGCCCTGTGCCATGTCCCCTGCTTAATGAAGTAATGGGTGTCCTGACCAGGGTTTATAGGGCCATGATTGGATGCTGGGGAGGGGGCTTGGCTGCTACTGGGGCACAAGCAGATTGGTTGCAACTTTAGTTGGCATCCTGTGCTCTTCCACGCCATTTGGTTGGGGCTAGCATGGGGGGGAGTCAGTCAACTTTCCGCTTTGCTTGGGTGTCTATGGGCTATGCTGTCTTTTTCATGCATAACATTCTGTCACTGTTTAAGGTGTTACCCAGCCTGGAGCAGTTTAGTGAGCAGACTGTCTCCTGGTCGGCTCACTCCCTATGTTTTTAACTTGTTTTTAACTACAATCTTGTGTACACTCATATTAAATACTTACTTGGAATATTTTTTAGTTTGTAACTTGACCTTGTATTTTCCCCCACTCACTCCCATGCCAGGATTTACTCTCGAGGCTCGCCAAGGCGAGGCACTGGGGAGCTGTACCAGTGTAACTCAGACTTTTGGTAATGTAAGTTTGGGATGCATCAGCAGAGGGGCTAATCAGATTCCTGAGCACCCCCACGCACCCCCGTCTTAGGATTGCTCTTTTTGTATTGTGTATGTATTAAGGATGTTGCTTTCCATTGTCTGGCTATTGCTCTCTATTAGAGATGGACATGAACCGAAATACGAACCAAACTTCATGATGAACCAGGCCAGTTTGTGGTTCGCCACAGTCCATTTCTGACGAACTGTCACGAACTTTAGGCTGGTTCATTTGGTTCGGTTTTTTGGTTCGTCACTGCAGACAGCCTTGCACCAATCAATCAGTTTCCAAGGCAACAGAGGATGGACTTCCTGCAGACCTTCTGCTGACCCAGAAGTGACAATTTGCTGACCTGGATGTGACATTTTCACAAACCAAATGAACTGGTTCATGAACTGGGGCAGGTTCGTGAAAGTTTGTGGTTCGTGAAATGCGACGAACCATGAACTGCACGGTTTGTTTTTTCTGGTTAGTGCCCATCTCTACTCTCTATTATTTTGATACTGTGAAAGAGGATATGGTTAATATTTTTGTTATGAGTATACAGAAGGAACAATTCTAAGCGGAGCTACTCAGAAGTAAGTCCCATTTTATTCAGTAGGGCTTACTCACAGGAAAATGCTTTTAAAATTGCATTGTAAAGAGCACAGATTGAATCAGAATTAGGATATAAGATCTCCACTGTAATGATTCACGTCTGGAGTATGGACTAGCATGATATCTCTGTCCATACTCCAAGAGGACTGGCAGCGTGAAAGCAGAACAAAACGTCTTCCAGAAGCTTGCTCTGTTTGCAATTCTTTGGATCCATCTCATCTCTTGAGACTTTGTCTTAAGCTAAACACTAATCCTTTTTATGTTTATCTCCCACAATGTATATCTGATTTCACACTGTCCCACAACGTATATCTGATTTCACACTGTCAACCTGATCATAACCCGCCACTAAATTAGTAGAAAAGCAAATAATCAGTGAATGGAGGTAACAATGATTCTTCTTGTTAATGTCATTTACCTCAAGAAATAAATTTGTCTTCTATTTTATGTCTTCCATTTTATGGTTCATAGTTGTTTTCCCCTCTAGATATCAGCAAGTAATTTAACTCTCATGAGAAAATTATAACCTTGAAGGCTTGCTTTCCTGTAGAGCAGCACTACTAAATTCAATGTACTTGTGAGGAAAATCAGGTTGTAGGCATTTAACAAAGTGGGACTATTATCTAATACTAACTAGATAACAACATTAATGATTAACCTCTCTACGTAAGGTAGAATTTTAACCTTAACAGAGTTCCACCCTTATTAAGTATAAAACTTTAATCTTAGAACCTAGCAACAAACACTGACTACACAGTACAAAATTGCAGGTGGTGATTGTGCTCTTTGGAAATAGCACTGTGCCATTTAGTGCCATTGTTAACATGCTCTCTTGATTAAAATGCATGCAAACACTTCCTCAACTAAATCAATCCTCAGATTAACTTGGCAAACTTATAATATTTGCTACGCTATATCATCAGTGTGTATGTCAGTTCAGTCCATCCCATGCTCCTGAAAATCAGGAGAAATAACTGTTCTAGTTATGAAACCTATACTTTTGGCTAAGGCCATGTCTCTCATTTTCCTCTTAATATTTCTGTTCCCCTGATGTATACATCAGGGAAGGGAAGGATATGTAATTTTAACAAGTAGGAACAGCCCTAGTAAAAATCTGAGAATTACCTTTTTTATTTCTGAGAATGCAGAAAGTGATATTAAAACATCCCTTGTGATGGCTCTTGTAAGTAATGACACTGTACTAATACATAGAGATGAAGTTATGAAGACCTTTCCTGTGTATTAAAGCCATCATTTTTCCACTGTGAGAAGTCTTCGAATGTAGTAGACTTCTGAATGATAGTTTTGTGTTTTGTGTGTTTAATCCTCTCAGAACTGAATGGATATATGATGTTGTTCTGTAATTCACTTGGCAAGATGTTGCAACCTGCTTGAGCTTTGGTGATGGAGTGTCTGCTTTAATGTGGAAAATCTTGGGGGGATCCACAAGATGCAATCTTATGCCCCATGTGGTCCAATTTCTGCATAAAGCCTTTAGGAGAAATCATTCACAGCTGTGGAATTGGATACCCATCAATATGTAGATGATATCCTGCTCTATATCTCACTTTCCAAATCTGGTGATGCAGTAGAGTTACTAAGTTGCTGACTGACAGCTGTGGTGGTCAAATGACTGAAAGCAAACAAATTGATACGGAACCCAGGCAAGACGGAAGTGAGGCTGGGTTCCATTTTCAATTTGTTTGGGTTAAGAGATCTTTTTTTTTTTTTTTTATAAAAATTTTTATTGGATTAGACACATAATATTTATTACAATCACATTCCCTTAGATTTTCCAACTCTAACCCCCTCGCTTTCCCCGTGTGAGGTAGCTAGGCAGTACTGGGGGGAAATAATAAGAGTAATGAGTGAGATTTTACAATTTCAAGTTAATAAGAACCCAGAACTCCTGCTACTGAACTTGGGAATGGAAGACATTCCAGCACAATACAGGACATTGTTATTTTACATGACAGCAGCAGCTAGACTTTTGTACGCGCAGAAATGGAAAGTACAAGAAGTGCCAACTATTGAGGACTGGATTTATAAATTGCTGTACATGGCGGAGATGGATAAAATGACAAGAAAATTGAGAGACCTTGACCCAGGACAGTTTAACACGGACTGGGAGAAGCTGAAACGATATTTGGTGAAAAAATGGGAGGTGGGAGGACTGTGGCAGTTCGAAAATTACTGAAATATAACAAAAGGAGAGGGGAGTGACTATACTGGGTTAAGAGATCTTGAAGGATGTTGTGTTTCCTGCCTTTGTTGGGGTTCAGTTAGGGGGGTGCGCTTCGGGTTTCCGATTCAGGTAAAATACCTGAATCAGATCTGATCTGTAAAGATTTGGGATTCTCAAATTGGAGCCAGCTTGCTGGCCCCGATTTGGAAATCCCAAGTCAAAGCTTCCTGAAGCATTCAGGTCGCTTCGGAAAGCTTTGAGACCCGAGTTTAAAGGGCCCTATCCCTGTCTCTTGCAAGCAGCAGGTCCCTTTAAACTTCAGCTGGCAGGCAGGGGAAATCTCCTCTGCTGCAGTGGTAGAGGCGATGGTGTGGCAGCGGCAGTTCCGGCCTTCCCAGCTGCCCAGCAGGCCACATGTTGCTGGATCTGTCCCTCCCAACTGCCCTGTAGCAGGAGGAGACCGTGCAGCAGTGGCTCCAGCCCTCCCTGCTGCTATGCAGGGCCGTGTGGTGGCAGAGGAGGCAGAGAAGGCCCTCCCTGCCCCTCAAATGGCCACCACGGCTGCCATTTAAGGGGCAGGAAGGGCCGGAGGAAGTGGTTCCAGCCTTTCTTACCACCCTGCAAGCCACTGCGGGTCCGGAGGAGGCGAGGCAGTGCAGCAGCGGCTCTAGCCCTCCCTGCTGCCCTGCGTGGCTGCGCAGCAGCAGAGAAGGCCCTTCCTGCCCATCAAATGGCCACCGCAGCTGCCCTTTAAGGGGCAAAAAGGACTGGAGGAGATGGTTCCAGCCTTCCCCACCACCCTGCAAGTCACTGCGGGCCCGGAGGAGGCGGTGCAGTGGCGGCAGTGGCGGCTTTGGCCCTCCCTGCTGCCCAGCTGGCCGCTGAGGCAGTGGAGGAGGCGGTGCAGTCCCACAGAAGCCTGCTCCATGCTTCCCCATCGCCCAGCTGTCCGCTGCAGTAGTGGAGTAGGCAGCACGGGCCATGCAGGAGCCAGCTCCACGCTTCCCTGCCGCCCAGCTGGCTGCTGCGGCAGCATAGGAGGTGACGCAGGCCCTGTAGGTGTCAGCTCCGTGCTTTCCCACTGCCCAAGCTGATCGGCCTCCCTTCTCCCTGCCAGCAATGTAAGTGAGGTGAGTGGATTTTCCCCAGAGGGGTGGGGGGTTGCTCCTCCTCACTTCAGTATGCTCTGAATCTTTATGGAGCATACCAAAGTGAGCGAAATACCAGAATCTTGAAGCGGCTTGCCACTTCGGGTTTCTGATTATTCCAGATTTTCTCCCCTTTGGGTAAAACCGAAGCAGGCAACTCAGATTTGGGGGGGGGGGGGTGGAATCTAGGGGTTTTAATGGTTCCAGTGCTGCTGCTAGAGAGGCAAGTAAATACAATGGCAGAAAAGCTTTCTCCTAACTCAGACTACTCTGAAGATGGCCCCTTCTTGACACGGCTAATCTAACTCTCTAGATCCACAGTAACATTTAGAGTAGACTATTGTAATGCATTCTACATATTCAAGTCAGAGACTTCGAGTGCTGCAGCTCAACTACTGTCAGAAGTTAGGCATATTACTCCCATTCTGTAGTCACCCCATTGGCTACCCATCTGTTACTGGCTCAGTCCAAGATTTTGGCCATCAGATATAAAACCTCATGGCCTTGGTCTCTCTGATATGTGGGATTGGCTCTCTACCTATGTTCCACCACAGCAGCTTTGTTCTGAACAGGGCCTTCTGCAAATGGGCAAAATCAACAACAGCCTGTTCATGCACATTCTCTGTTGTGCCACTCTCCCCCTTTATGGAATGGCCTACCTGAAGAGGTCATGAAAGCTTTGTTTTGGCTTTCTGCAAACTGCAAAACTGAATTATTCAGAAGGGCTTTTTTATTCAGGCAACAGGGCTGTGCTGTAAGGAAATTTTTAGAGAGATGCTTTGATAAAGGGCCAGGGACTGTAGACTATACTGGGTGCTATCTGTTTATATCGACATGCTCCTACCAGGTAGTTTCTACATTGTTTAATTTGTCATGTCAAGTTACTTACGTTTTGTTTCAGCAATGTTTTACCTCTGTATTCCTGTGTTTTAATTTTAACTGTTTTTCCCATTTCTACAATTCATACCATACTGTGTTTCTTTAGGTTCCAGTTGTTGATTACTGTATGTATGCAATATCTCTTTAAGCCCTACACAACCCTCACTGTTTCTGGGACACTTATTCTAGTGCTGTCTCCAGGGGCTAAGGTAGGGCCATCACCTGCTGCCAATGAAGAGTCTACTGGAAGGGAAAGGACAGAGCAGCATGTGGAAAAGCTGGTACTGAGCAAGCTTCTCTTCACGCAAAAGGGAAAGAAAAGGTGGATAAGTTGGCGACTGGTGATAAGTCATGCTTTCTCAACTCCTAGCCATTCCACAGCAAGCATGTCTTCCCAGCTTCCACATCCTGTCTCTTGTCTTTTACCCTTTTGCGCTAAGAGAGGAGCCAAGGACTGATGAGACATACTTGTTCTGGGTGATGAAGCACTATCTTTTCACACTGATGTTGACTTTTCCTGGTGTGTATTACCCAGAATGCTTTAGCCAATTTTTAATTTGCTTTGGGACCTGAGTGACAGGCATAGTCTAGAATCTCAGTGTCCTAAGTGTTTTACTTATATAAAAATGCAATTTGGATGGATTCCCTAGAATGTAAGTATCACAAAGATTTACTGTGTAGTTTCTGATATGGACACAAGGAGAAGTTTGTTTTATAAGTGGTATAAAATTTGTCTGAATGATACTGATTTGTGAAAACAGGTTAAAGAGAACTTAAAATACTGGCTATCTTTGACTGTCTTCCAGGTTGATTCACCAATGAACTTGAAACACCCTCATGATTTAGTAATACTAATGAGACAAGAAACAACTGTTAACTACCTCAAAGAGCTGGAGGTGAGACTCGTGTTACAAATTAATTTTAAATTTTGTAAGCAGTGGGAAGAGTTACACTAGTTCCTTGGTAAAGCGTATGCATTTGAAGAATTTAAATAAAACTATGAAGAACATATCGTTGGCACATAATAAAAAATAAATATTTTAATGTTTATATAGAGAACTCCTACAGTTTAAAAATTGTTTGTTATCATATAGCTGTTCTGTGTTATCTGGCTTGGCCAAGAACCATGAACTTATTTTTACTAGTCCATGGGGGGTTCAGGCTTGTTTTTCTCGAACAGCAGCTCTTGCTGATTTCTTCTGGAACTGGAAGAAAGTCCAAAGCTACTTGATTAGTGCTTATAAGCACTTTGCATCACTGTCTTTTATCTAAGTAACTCTTTTCAAGTTTTTACTAAACACAGTTTATTGCTACTTAAAATGGTGTATCTTTGCTAACAGCATTAAGAAAAAATTACCCCCTTTCATGTCACTTGGGAAAAATATTTCTCAGTTCTATAATAACTGTCTCCCAAGGTAAATATATAAATATTTTGGTATTCTAGACCTCTGTATCCAAAGATGGATACAGTAAGCTTTGGCTTTATGAAAAAGTAGTGCCCCCCCTTTGCTGGAAAGCTTCTTTTGAACCAGAAGGGTCTTTCAAAAGCAGTTGGTGATACAGCTTGTGAGGAGGTCTGGTATTATAAAGAACATTCACTTGGTTTGTCCATCCTTTTCTATATACCTGTGTAGATTCCATTCCAAGATTTTTGGAATATTCAAAATACACCCACTGTGAAGTGATTTAAAATTTTCCCCCTTAAGTATCTAGAGCACTCCTACTTCTGTTTTCTACAAATTATCTAAATGAACAGACTCCCCACAGTTTCTTGGCAGCCTTGCCACACTGAGAGATCTCTGTCTTTTGGTGCTACACCTCTGAAGATGCCAGCCACAGCTGCTGGCGAAACTTCAGGAACTACAATGCCAAGACCACGGCAATACAGCCCGGAAAACCCACAACAACCATCGTTCTCCGGCCGTGAAAGCCTTCGACAATACATCTTGCCAACAATATTGTCCCCTCAGTGCCCAACTGTTTTGAGTATAAAATGGTTGTACACTTGAGTTTTTCATAAAGAGAAATGTTTATTGAACCATGGCTGAATACACATTACCTCCGTGCGTCCCGGTGTTGCACTAAATGTTCGCTAAACACCCGGAAGTATAGCGTCTTTCAAGCGCGATTTCTGAATCGCGCTAGAAAGACGCTATACTTCCGGGTGTTTAGCAAACATTTAGTGCAACACCAGGACGCACGGAGGTAATGTGGATTCAGCCCATATGTATTACTTATTTTGCTTTCTTGTAGAAACAACTGGTTGCTCAAAAGATCCATATAGAAGAGAATGAAGACAGAGACACAGGGCTGGAACAAAGACATAATAAAGAAGATCCAGATTGCATTAAAGCAAAGGTACCCTTGGGGGACTTGGATCTCTATGATGGCACATATATCACCTTGGAAAGCAAAGATATCAGGTAATGAGATGTATAAAAAGTTAAAATAGCTGTCCTTTCAGGAGGAAGAGTGTGGAAATCCCTCTTCGAGCAATGATGAAGCTTCTGAATTACTGGATGATCTTTAAATTATGGCTACATGTTTGAAGGATGGGGAGGATACTTGTTCTGTTTTTGTGTAGCACTTTTTAAATGTACTGAATGTTGAACACACTCTACAAAAAAAACTTTAAGGAGTGTAAGCATTGCTGTGCTCATAAGAGTAGCCTTCTAATAAGGCCACCATATTAGCAGAAGGGAAATGCAAACTGGGGATTTTCTGTTTCATAGCAGAATCTTTTAGCATCTGTGCTTTTCCAGACTCTACAAGTATCTTAATAAATCTGTTTATATCACCAGTAGAGATGGGCATGAAACGAACCATGGAACAAAATTCTGAACGGAATGGCTGGTTTGTTTGCAGCAAAACACACATTCGATGGGACCACGTTTTTAAGGAACAAATGGATTTTTCCAGCTGTTCCATGGCTGGTTCGGAGTTTCACAGACCCCGCACCGGTTTCAGCCCATCGGCTGAACCCAGCATGGGGTCTGTGAAACTAGCAGCCCCTTTCTCCTACCCCTCTGGCAGCAGGAGAAAAAGGCTGTGAGAGTCACAGACTCCGCGTTGAAACTAGTGCGGGGTCTGTGAAACAAAATAATGAATGTTTAGCGTCATTCTTACATGTCTTATAGTTATTTGTGATCTAATATTCTATTGTTTGCATTTTTTTATTTAGTCCTGAAGACTATATAGACACAAAATCTCCTTTACCCCCAGACCTAGAACAACCAGAATGTACCAAAATTCTAGACCTTCCATATAGCATTCACGCGTTCCAGCACTTACGAGTAAGTTACAGTTCTTTAAGTTTTTCTGCCACTTTGCCTCTGACCTGTCCCTCCTGCTGAAATCACTAAATAAATTGTTGTAGTCCATATTGCTTCTTATATCATTACCTCATTTACAGAATCATCTTTGTGAAGCAAACAGTTTTTTTATCTTTGTAGCTACACTTTCTTTATAATATTTGCCAAAAGTCTCAGAATGCAGGGCAGGCTAGACCTTCAGGTAGTCAGTTCAAATTTCTGGCCTTATATTTCAGCTACTGTTTTATGGACATGCATGTGCCCACACCCCACCCCTTTTGACTAACTAACACCAGTCTCTACCCTTCAGATTCTTTTTTCTCAAGTATTTTGCAGAAATGTTCAAATTCTTTTGATACTTTGAAAAATAAATACATGTATATTTTAGTCATAATTCATGACAGAGCAGTACACGTTCTAGATATTTAAACATTAATTGTTAGCATACAGGAGGAAGTGAGGTTTCTTGGTGTCCCCTTGATGCTATCAAGATGTTGTATATTTGTGTTACTAAGTAGGCATACATGACCAAACTCCATCAATGCTAAGATTTCTTGCAGTAGCATATAACTAGTAATAGAACTACTGGTAAATGAACACGTGAATTAATTGCAGTGCTGTAAAACAATAGGTTGGATCCCAGTGAACATTTCCTCTGATCTGGAGCAGGGGGACAATTTTCACTGGTTCTCCCTCCAGTTGCAGACCTCTAACTCCCCCCAACCCCCGTGCTTTCCTGGTCATCCTCAACTGCCCAGGAGAATTATTTTGCTGTTCATTTTGTGCTTCAGCAAGCAGAGGGAGGCAAGACAGTCATAGTCTGCTAATGGAAATCCTTCCGTGAGCTGTAATTTTTTGTAGGATTCAAACAAGTGTAATTGGTTCCATATACAAATATATGTGATCAACATTCAGCACAGAAATGCTTTCCAGAGCAGCCCTATTGTGATTCTTGGCCGTGCTAACCCTCCCATAAGGAATGTTGCAACTCCTGGCTTTTTCACAACTTGTGTTGAAGACTAGGGCAGAAACCACATTGCTTGTGTGCTCAGTACACTCTCAAGCAAATACTCTAGTATCAATAGCAATACACTGTTTCCAGTGGCTTTTCCAAATGGAGAATCTTCCACACTTCAGACTTCGCAACATTCAGGAACACATGATGTCTTCTCCATTTCCTGCGTGCAGTACTAAGCTGTTCAAATCTGGGTTAATGCAGTATGGTTTTTTAGTTTGCTTTATATTTTATTTTTTGTAGTCTACCTTTGGCCTTTTAAACAAATATTTTTATCAGCACCCAGTGACACTCTTAAAAATCATGCCATAGGTATATCAGATTTGGAGACACTGTATATCGTAACTGTTTTGTGGTAAGTATTTTGCCAACATTAAACACAATATCTGCCTTGTCAGGAGTTCAGCCTAATGTTTATTCATGTTTTTTGAACCATTCAGTAGCTCATGTTAAAAACAGAAGTGAGCAGAATGTGAAATGCAAAACTACCAGACAATTCTTTGTGGACTGCTTAGCATTTTGGGGTCTTTCTCAAAAAATGTTGGACCTAGGCTCGCTGATTTCTTCTAGCAAGTCTCTTAAGCAAGAGTGCATACTCAGGCCTTAACTTTTTTTTTTAAAGAAGTGCTTTAACTGTTTAAAAATACCTTTGAGTATGCACTCTTCGTTCTTTTAAAATACATTAGTGGAGAACAAGATTTCTAGTAAGGGTATACAATACAAGATTAGAGTGAAGTGTGTGGCCAGATCACTGTGCCAGATCACTGATTTTTCTCTTCCTCCCAATCTAGGGTATTCAAGAAAGAGTTAATCTTTCTGCACCTTTGTTATCTAAAGAAGATCCTATATTTACGTACTTATCCAGGCGGTTAGGAAGAAGCATAGAGGAGATAGGCCATCGCATTTATGACAGTCTCATGAAGGTATGATTACCGTGGCCACCTTGTTTGTGTTCCTAAAAAGACTATCTAGAAGCACTGATACAGCATGAATGCACTAGATGTTCAAGACATCTTCAAACGTGGACTATGTACTAGTTATATGAAAATGTCCTAAGAAGTAAAGATGTGCTAGTGGAATGTAACTTCCTGGCTGATTTTATTGCTGATAAAGTCTGTTTTCATTTTTCTATCCTTCATGATTACCATTTACTGTGAAAAACAGATCTGGTTTCAGCTTCTTCTACAAAACTCAAAATTTTTGTTTTGTTTTTACATTGATTTTATCTTTTTATTGTTACAGAACTCATCTTCTTGGGTATTGTATAACATGGCTTCCTTCTATTGGCGAATAAAGAATGAGCCGTATCAGGTGGTGGAGTGTGCCATGCGGGCACTCCATTTTTCTTCAAGGTCAGGACTTCTGCATGAAGCAGGGAAATAGCATTTACAAGTAGCATACTATTGTACGGTTGAAAATTAAATTGAACAAAAGTTGCAGTCTTATCCCATCTAGATTGAATAGGCAAGTGTGGCTGTGACATGAAATTTAGCCTTCATATTCCATGTAGTTGTCTGTAGGCCTAGCTGCCTTTTGTCCCAGCTTAACTATCACCAATGGAGGCCTTAAAATGCTCAACACATGCTGTAAGTTAACCTGGAACAAATCACAGTGAACATTTTATCTTCATGTTAATTATAAGGCTTATGTTGAGGTGTCTGTAAGCTGCTTTAGGTCCCCACTAGGGATGGAGGGACGGAGGAAGGAAGGAAGGAAATTGGCAAAGGCTTGATAAAATTAGGTACATTGAAATTTGTTCCTTGTGTAGCTGTTTCAGATAGTTTATTCTGACACCAAATAAGGCTAATAAAATGCTAAGAGTAGCAGCAGAACTGTATAGTATTTTAGAACTAGTCTAATCCAGCTGCTTTCTTCAGAGTAGTTCTTTCCCAACAGTCTAGCAGTCCAGATGATTTTAAGAATATATTTTAGCTTAGTATGGTCAGTAAATCATGAATCAGAAGTACAGTTGTGTGAAGTTAGGAAATTAAGAGCTGCTTCATGTGGAGCCAGATCTGCAGTTCTGCAAGCCTAATGCTGTGTTGACTGGTAGTTTGTCTAAATCTATCTTAGCATGAACTCAGGGAGGTAGTTTCCTAATTCCATCATCTTGGCTTCCTTAAGGAGGAATGCCAAAGATCAGACCTGGAGCACCAGATTTGCCAGCTATGTTAGAAAAGCACTTTCGATAACATCTCACTGCGAACTTATTCTTTCCTCTCTTTCAGGCACAATAAAGATATTGCACTGATAAACCTGGCAAATGTGTTACACAGAGCACACTTCTCTGCTGATGCAGCGATCGTGGTCCACGCAGCTCTGGATTACAGTGATGTCTTCACTAGCTATTATACTTTGGGAAACATATATGCAGTAAATACGATATTTTCAATCCTCTAGAATGGTTGTGTCCCGTTGGTTAGTTCTGTCAAGCAGTGAGACGGATGCATTTTCAGGATGAGAGTGACTGGATCCAGCTGCCTCTACAGAGGAATTGATTTCTCAACTGACAGATAGATAGCAGCTTTTTATCTAAAGAGGTTTTTTAAAGAGCTTGACTAAAGTGGCTAATACATTACACATAATTCTGCTTTCTGAGCAATCTCCTGATGAAGCTAGTAATTGCTATAAAGAAGCTCCAAAGTGATATTTTATTGCTATCTGAATGCTGCTAATGGGCATTTTTTCTCAATCCTTTTTCAGATGCTTGGGGAATACAACCACTCAGTACTGTGTTATGATCATGCTTTACAGGCCAAACCAGGGTTTGAGCAAGCAATAAAAAGGAAGCATGCTGTCCTATGCCAGCAAAAGCTTGAGCAGAAACTGGAAGCCCAGCATAGGTAGGTGGTACATCGTCTTAAAATTCAAGCAAAGTTTCATCAGTGGGCTCTTCACACTGTGGCAAGCTAAAACTCTACCTAGTTCAAACACAGTTAAGAACAAACAGATGGAAAGCCCCCACTCTTTTGAAACTAGTGCTAACATATATGTGTGGGAAAAGAATATTTAAAGTATTTTGAACTTAATATTCATTGACCTTAAATTTTTCAAGATCACTTCAGAGAACATTAAATGAACTGAAGGAATATCAGAAGCAACATGACCATTACTTGAGGCAACAGGAGATTTTAGAAAAGCACAAGCTGATTCAAGAAGAGCAGATCTTGAGGAACATCATCCATGAGACACAGAT
Organism: Eublepharis macularius; assembly: GCF_028583425.1. Lineage (NCBI taxonomy): Eukaryota > Metazoa > Chordata > Lepidosauria > Squamata > Eublepharidae > Eublepharis > Eublepharis macularius. Next base: position 84,711,181 of record NC_072791.1, on the reverse strand, counting down.
GGCAAAAGAAGCACAACTTGGTACCTATCAAATAATGAACATTCTTTGACCATTTTGGAAAATAAAAAATATCCGTGTCATTCTTGGAGGAATTCTGTTTTTATATGGAGCCAATGCTGTTTCATGTGTAAGACAGGAGGTATTCTATGGAGTGGAAAGTTTGCTTGGGAAGTATTCCAGCTCAAGAATTGTTTGATCCAGAAGTTGCTTTTCAGTAAGTTCTGCTTATCTGTTAAAGTTCCATTAGCAAGATCTAATGGGCTATGTGTGAGCTTGTCAGCCCTTCCCTTTTGGCTTCATCACCTTGCATACACCAACCCAAGCTCCTGCCAAAAGTCAGGGGGTCCTTCAGGGCAGCATTGTATTAGGCATACGGGGCTGCTACTGGAAGGATAAGTGGTGCTAAAATGTTCTGCATGCAGACAGTGGCCTCTTTAGATGCTGGCCAACAAATACAGGACATGGAGCGCTCTGAAAATAGTCAGCTCTTGGACATCTTGACTTTTGCTTAGTGTTGAATCTCACGTCTGCTGGCTGTGTATGAACACAACTGGAACATAGGATCTGAAATGTCCATGTTCCATGAAGGTTTTTTGGGGAATGATCTTTTCTGTTTTTGGACACTTTGGTTAAGCACCCATATACTTCGTGGCATTAAATTATGCTGGACAATATCTCATTAGATATAATTTTTTTTTATATCCTGCAGGGAACCATCAGATCTGTCGCTTGGGCAACCAGCAGCATAGTTTGCATTGCCAGTGGGACCAACCTGTTCGCTATCACCGTGGTGACATGTTTGAAAATGTTGAATATGTTGAGGTTTGTTGTAATTCACTGGTCTTTTTTGCTCTGTGATCTATAAAGTTCTTGGTGCTGAAATAGGCACCTCCATGAGCATGCATAAAGCTGTGGGGTTTAAGGCTGCCTTGAAGTGTTCTGTAACACTGTGTTCAGCACACTATGGTTTAAATGTAAACTTAGGCATTGTTCTGTATAAGTGATTGTAAATAATAATATCCATTGTGCAAAAGTGTATTTAGCTTGTTCCTGGGAAAACAGAGCTCCTTTTTCTGGTTCATAAAGGCTGACCACTGCAACACCCTCTGACAAGGAAATTCTTTGTTGTCCAAAACAGATGTAATAAACAGGTTCTGAGCTGAAATTCCTCTTTTCCATTGGTGGAGCCTGGTATCCTTGTGAGAGCTGCTCCTCCCACCAGTTCCCCAGCCAGGGTTATGCTGAATATCTTGCACAGTTCTTCTGTTTTGAGCAGTAGACAAATTCCCATGCATTTTCTTCCTGCTCCATAGAAGCAAAGCATTTCAATATCTTTGTTTCTCACCTTCAGCTCAACAGCACCACCTTTCTTCCTAAGGCAGTGATCCCTCTTCCCTAAAGCCAAAGAGCCAGTCCTGGCTTTCCTCCATCTTACTGGAGGCAGTGACTGCAGGAGTTGAATCTATTCAGAGACAACTGCCTCCATCATAGGAGGATGTTTGTCTTGCAGCTTCCTAACATTCTGTAATTGGTTCCACCACTGCATGGCAGTGATTTTGTGGTGGTGCCACTCCCTGTCCTCCAAGTCAAAAGTGCCCACAGGCTCAGCAAGATTGAAAACCTCTGCCCTAACGCGGGGGTGGACAACATTGGAATCATGCTGTTGAAAGCTTTTTAAAAGACTACTGTTTTCTCAGATGTGTCACAGCTTGTCTCAGTTGAAGACAGTGCCAGCTCCTGTAGATGCCTAGAGACCTCCCTTCTGTCACTGTGGAGGCTCGGAGTAGTGTCCTCCAGTGATCTAACCAAAGTCTGTGATAATCAGCCAACAGAACCTGAGTCCTAGCAAATCTCTTCTACTCCTTCTCCTTCTTCTGTTCAATGTGTGACTGACCTCATTGAACAGTCTCAGGAATCCACCAGTGAGCCCAAAGGGAATTCCAAAGTCTACCCAAGATCAAGGTGGCTACGCAAACGATCCCTTTCCCAAAATCCTTCAAGAAAACAATCTGCAAATTGTGGACCACTCCAAGTGTGATCAAAAACATTGCCAAAAATGTATGCACTCCCTGGTACAGCTATCAACTCTTCCGGTATTCCACTAGAAGATATTCCAGTGGCTACTCTTCTGTCAGGGCGCATAGTCCCAAGGAATGAAGTTCCCCATATCAAAGAGCCCAGGGGCCAAAAAAGGGGGGTGGCATCACATAAGGTGCATGGATCTAGCCATTAGAGCTTGTATTACTAACTCAGTTTTTTCTAAAGCAGTAGTTCTATGGGCAGAATAGCTCCTTCAGACCTCTTCGCTCCCCCAGGCTACAGTCAGAAAGGGAATGAGGATGTCTGCATATTCATTATTTAAAAGCTCAGAGGTTCCTTATCAGCCATGACAAGTTGCAAGAGGCCATCCTGCATATACTCCAAAGGGCCGAAGTGTATCTGACTCTTCCAAAAATCCAGAGCCTCATGATCACCTATCTCAACACTGTTCCTTGGATCTGCCTCCAATTTCTTCCTATTCAGGAAAGCATTGCCCAACAACATCGGATTCAGATCTCTACTTCTTCTACTCAGAAGTTCACTGCTTGTTGTTCTGGCCACTTCAGCTCCAAAACCTGCCAGTGAGCAGGCCACTCAAGGCTCCAGCTCCAGTCAAAGTCACTGCTGTAACTCTCTAGCTGAAGGTAAATGGTCTCCAGCAGAAACAGTATACAGCATAAATTGACTAAGCTACCAAACATCAGACTAGCCCTACATGTTTTCAAACAATAAGTAGAGAAAAAGCTGGTTAAGAGCTAACACAGTGTAGTCATTAGAGGCTGTTAATAGCATATCAATAGCCAGGGAGGAACAAGGTCCTGCAAGGCTAGTTGTTCAGGCTAGGAACTGGGAGACCCAGGTTCGAATCTTTGTTCTGCCAAGGAAGCTTGCCAGGTGACTGGGGCCCACCATACACTCTCTCAGCCTAAACTACTTTGCAGGGTTGCTGTAAGGATAAAATGGAGGGGAGGAGAATGTTGCTAGCCACTTAAGGTCCCCGTTAGGGAGAAAATGCAGGTATAAGTTAAGCAAATAAATAGACACCACCACAGCAAAGTTGCATATCAACAGCCAGGAAGGATCAAGGTTCTGCGAGAAGTCCTCCTGCTCCTGCCCTAGCTGGAGTGACACCACAATCATTTCAGTCCAATGTGTAATTGGCAAATCAACACCAAGACTGGCTGGATCCAGACCCACAGGGAAAAGGTCAAGAACAAGATTTTCTGAGTAATTGCCAGAAGACTAGGGCAATCAATTTTAGATTTATTCACATCACCATCCAACAATAAACTTCCTAGATTTTTGTCTCGTTCAGAGAGAACAGAAGGTGAAGATGTTCTAAATGACCCCTGGCCCAGAGGTTTGCTGAATGCCTGACCTCAGATTCCCCATAATAGGAGCAACCAGGACAGGGCAGAGGTGGTTTTCGCTGAACCTTATTAGCTAAGGATACCATGGATCTCAGAACGGATGAGCATGGCAACTCACCTCTTCTGGATTCTTACACTACCACATTAAATGCACATTCAGGGTCCTCTGACAACCCCAGGCCACCTGGAGCTGAAAAGAGAGCCTTGCAATGCTTTCAGATATGCCGGATCAGTCTTCTATATACTACTGACTACTTGAATATCTTCAATGAACAGGATCTGTGAAGTGACTTGGAAGGCATTCATCAGGCTGTGTCAAAACCTGAATTTCTCAAAAGCAACAGAAAGGGAAGTATTAGGCCTTCTCTATGATAATCTCCAGCAAGGGCATTGCCCTAAAACTCTGGAGAGTCAGATCACGTCCCTCTCCAATGTCATGAAGACCAATGCCACACTGTCCATGTATCCTTAGTCTGATGCTTCCTTAGAGATTCATCAGTACTTAGACTTCCAGCAGTTCACTGCTTCCCATGTGGGTTTTAAGCACAGAGACCTCGGGAGGATTCAGCACAGAAAACCCCCTTGGATCCCAGAATTTCAAGAAATTTGAGATCCAAATAAAGATTTCTAACGAACATTTTACTACAAAAAGCATAAGTCATGACTAGGTTGAAGCTTTTTTTTCATGCAAATGTATCCTTGAGTATACCCAAACTTTGCTGATGTTTCAGAACCACAAAGTAACCTAGAACCATGTTTTTAAAAAATTGGGCCAGGCATTTCTGAATGCAATGTTTATAGTAATTTTTGTAAGGCAATTGCTTTCATTTCAAAGAAATCTTTTGAAGGTATCTGTCTCATTCTACTTTTTGTCTTGGTTTAGTTTGGTAGTAGTGATTCAATTTCAAGTATGACATCCATGAATTCTGAACCTCTTGCCAACCACAGTGATGTGAGCCACTCCTTGGGATCATCCCCGTTAATCCATTCTGTGTTCTCCTTATGGGGTCTAGATTCTGATGCTTACAGGGTAAGTGAACAGAATAGCCCTTTTTCTTGAAAGAATGTTATGGATGGTAGACTTTTTGTTCCATAATGGTGATAGCTCAGAGAAAAAGTACACAACTATCCATATGCATATGTTGGAGAAAATAAATCTTACTGGCCTTATGATACCTTATAATACATTAAAACTCAAAACAAGCTATTTTATGTGTGTGAGTATAGCATGCATGCTCTTTTCCTTCCGAATTTAACTCTTCCCTAGCCCGTGTGCCAGTCTTCATTGCACTCTAACTATAACTTGTGGCACAGTGCAGACAAAAGTGCTGTGATTGCAACGCAGATGCATAGAGATCAAAACTACAGAAGAGATATCTGTCAAGTGATAAGGCTTGGACTGCTACAACCATGCATTTAGCTTCAGAAACTGTGGATATTTAACTGCTCTGATTTGCAGTTTGCCTGTGTTTTGAATACTTTATCCTAGCTGCTAGCCAAGTAATACAATTTACAATCTTTTTGACAATTTAAGAAAGAATGTATTTTCTTTGACTAGGAAAATCAGAATATTCTGTGGCCTAAAAGATCAGATTGTATAAAATCCTATCCAACTATCCCCACCCCAGAGGAGCTACCAACCTATTTCCTGCAGCCAGAAAACAGGGGACAACCGTAAGTGTTGATCAATCAGAAAAGTGGGAATTGGCTGTAATCTTATTTGGGCTTATGAATAAATATTATTGAAATAATTGGTATGTTCTTCCAAGTAAGCCTATATAGTATCACACTACACAATAATTATTTTGTGGGCCTTTGGTGATGTGATATGGCAGAGAGCACAAGCTGAATGTTATTGTGCATTATCTGACAAATAAAGAACATTGGTTCTTCCGTTGCTAATTGTATGAGGATGTAGCCATGCTCTCTGCGGTAAAAGCAGTCTGAATATATATTTGTGTGTTGGTTTCTATGATTATTAGGATCCATTCATTACTCAACAGCGCAGAGGAGGACCATGCACACTCAGAGGTCTATGAGCCGGATTGCTCTTCCATTTCTGATGCCCATACGGCAGACTCATTGTACTTCTTGATCAAAGAACTAAACAGTCATCTGGACCTGAAAGAAAAGATGCCAGACAGTCATGCAAAGCAAGTAAGTAATGTGTGTGGTCTCAGTGTCGTCTTCATCCTGCAAATAGCCGTTTCCAGACTTGAAAGGTTCTTTAAAGCAAGAAGTCCTATCACACAAAACCAAATTTGGATATAAGTCTTTAATAGCTGACATACCTACAAGTCAATTAAGGCAGCACAGTCTTTGGCACTGATCAGATCTTTGGGGGCATGATTTGTTTGGTGAGCTTACCCAGTTCTTATAAAGGAGGGTATTAATTTACTCTGACATTTGCTCTGAGCATATTAAATTAATCCAGGGTGTGTTACTTTGCTGGTGTAGCATAAGAAGGAGCTACAAATCAGAAAAACCCCAGTTCAAATTTCTCCTTGAATTCATGCAAGGTACTGTTTCTCAGCATCACCTGCCTATCTGCAGTATGGAGATAATAAAATTTGTTTGTAAAGTTGTTTGTAAAGTTTTCAGCAAGCTTATGTCTGTGAAGCACTTTGAACACTCTACAATGTTACGTAAATGCTAAGTGCTATTTTTCTCCCACTGCCTACCATAAGTGAGAGGAGTAATATACTTTAGAGTATATTGTGTCTGTTTTGAATCATGGTGATGGGAGTAACTTACTATGTCTTCTTCTAGTCTCTACTGCCAACTGTTAAGGCTTCACCAACTGAGACACTTTGGTACTGGTTCTGATGAAGGGAGCTTTGACTCTCAGAAGCTCATACCTTGGAAATCTAGTTGGTCTTTAAGGTGCTATTGGACCCAGATCTTACTCTGGTTCTGGTGCAGTTTCCACTTGCTTGCTGTCTGTTCTGCTGTTAGAGGAGCACAACCTGCTGTCTCTTCTATATTTTTTATTCTCTGGTCAGACTTCATCTATATCAAGTTTATGAAATTAATGTAGCAGTTCAGATTTTTTCCACTTAAGTTTAGTATTGCCAATTTAGTATTGCCAATTTAGGCAATTTCCCCCCTTAAATTTAGTATTGCAATTTTGCTGTTAGCTTTGCATTTTGTTATTAAAATCTAGTGATCCTTTATGGCTGTAAATCTGGATAGCCAAGCTGGTTTTTCTGCATTACTTTTATACTTCTGATTAGGATTTTCAATGTTCTTTCTATATTGTCCAGATCTTATACTCTCGTGTCAACAGTCAGTTGTCTTCCCAGCAACAAATAGGATCATTTATCCATCATGCCATTGTAAAGGTAAATCTGCACCTAGTTACTACAATATGCACTTTTTGCTTACTTTTCAGAACATAACATCTTTGTTAGAAACCATGTGCACAGTGACCTACGTGCAAAACAACTATCTTATTTCATAATATAAGGCTTTCTATTTATTTCTTTTAATTTAAACAAGTAAGTGGATTGACTTTGATTTTCAGAAATGCTAGGTTTTTTTTAATTATTGAGGCCATGCAATAAAACTATGAAAGAAGATATAGGTATGCTTTCCTACTCATGTCCAAGGGGTTGGATCCTATGGATCACTGATGGTGATGCTTTTCTCCAGTGTAAGGCGCCTTCCTCACACAAAACGTTATTCCTCTGGTGGCAGAACCTCTTAGGTGAAGAGAAGACTCCTTGTGCCAGAAGAAAACACCACCATTGCAGAATGTATCTGCAGATTCCAGCCCAGTTATCTGCAAATAAAGATTTTAATATCTACTGTGCAAGGGTAACTAGAAGCAGACTGTGGCATAATTGAAAATATATTAGTGACCGACCAGCCTGGGAATACAGAAAGCTGTGGAGCAGTGAATTACAATCACAATTCCTCTTGCACAGTAGAAATAATGTGGCTATATCTAGCCTTCAATTTCAACAAATGAAACAATTGAGGAAAATCTTATAAAATGTTGCTGTTGGCAGTATAAAATGCCAGCTAAAATAAAGAAAATACACAGTGCAGTGCATTCCTAAGCAGTTATACCTTTCTTAGCCCATTGATTTTAAAGGACAGTCCTGTAGATAATTGTTTTTCAGTTGTTCCTAATGCTGCTTCCAATGCAAGGGAAAATCAAGTTGAAGTTGCATAACTGTAGCTTGGCAGAAATTCGAGAACGCAGTGAAAGTAGGTCTCTTTCTCTCCAGCGGAGGTCTCAAGCGCAAGTGGGCAGAGCCCTGTATAAAGGCGGAAAAGGCCTTGTCCTTAATTCTGAGTCCTGATACCACTGAATTTGATGCAAGTTAGCCACTGTTAAGGGAGAAAGGAGCATGCATGTGATTGCCATCATTCTTGGAGCTACTTAAAGAACTACTGTTTTTCCTTATTCATAATGCTAAGACTAATAAAAGCAGTCACAGAAGCACCTTGAAGGATCTCATCCTTAGGTAAGAGAAGGAAGAGAATAACCATCTTCTGCATCTCAGCATTTTTCTGTTTATGCTTATGAATTTGGCTAAGTCAGCTATGGCTGCACTGCCTTTTATATCTTAGTAGAAAAAGTCAGTGGAGGAAGGATGGAGTTGTCTTTTCTCCAAACACATGGCATTTCTCTATTTCCTGTCCTCTCATCACAGAATCACAGAGTTGGAAGGGGCCATACAGACCTTCTAGCCCAACCCCCTGCCCAATGCAGCCCACCCTTCACTCGCTCCTTTCCCTCCAGCACACTCCCCCATGGAATGACTCTCAAGCCTCTGAGTTCTTTGAAGTTGGCCCTACGAAAATCTAACCTACGAGTCTGGCTACAAACCTCCTTGGCCCCCCACAGCAACTGGAATTCAAGGAGGACATAGTCACTTCCCCACCACCTTCACCCCATCTACCAATTTTTCCCTGTTGGTTAATATTAAGTCTAGTATGGCCGAGCCCCTTGTAGCTTCCTCCACCATTTGAAAAAGGAAGTTATCGGCCAGGCAAGTCAGGAAGTTGCATGATTCTTGTTGCTTTGCTGATCTTGTCTCCCAGCACACATTGGGGAAATTGAAGTCACCCACTTGTCATCTATTCCTTCATCCAAGGCATTTATAATGATGTTGAACAATGAAGGGCCCCTGACAGATCCCTGAGGCACTCCACTGGTCACTCCTTTCGAAGAGGATAAGGAACCATTTACAAGCACTCTGAGTGCAATCAACCAGTTACAAATACACCTAACAGTGCTAGGATCCAAATCACATTTTACCAACTTGTCAACAAGAATATCATGTGTAACCTTATCAAAAACCTTACTGAAATCAAGATAAATTATGTCCACAGCATTCCCCTGATCCACTGAAGTAGTAACTCTCTCAAAAAAAAGAGTTAAAGTTAGTCTCTCATGACTTGTTCTTGAGAAACCTATGCCAGCTCTTATTAATCACAGATGTGTTTTCTAAATGCTCAAGGACTGACTGACTAATGATTTCTTCCAAACCCTTTCCAGCTATGGACATCAAGGTGATGGGGTGATAGTTACCTCGATCCTTCTTTTTCCCCTTCTTGAAGATGGGGACAATATTTACCTGTCTCCATGGCAGCTCATCTCTTCTCCAAGAATTCTCAAATATGATAAACAGAGGCTCCGCAATTACATCAGCAAGTTCATTTAGTAGCTAGGATGAAGTTCATCTGTCCTTGAGGACCTGATTTCATTTGAAGAAGCTAGGTAGTATGTACCACATCAACGCCTATCCTAGGCTGCAATTCCCTTCCTTCATCTTGATTTCTCTTTTTGCTAGGTGAGCACAGTTTGTTTATTTATTTATTTATTAAACTTCTATCTCGTCCTCCCCGCAAGTGGGCTCAGGGCAGGTTACAACAATAAAACATAATTTACATTAAAACTTAAATATAAACATAGACTTCCTGTTACCACCCCCAGACAGGCTAGAGCCAGGACAGAAAAGGCCCTGGCTCTGGTCGCGGCCAGTCTAGCCTCCCTGTGGCTTGGGACCACCAGCAGATGTTTGTTGGCTGATCTCAGCACTCTCCAGGGCACATATGGTGAGAGGCAGTCCCGTAGGTATGCCGTTCCCTGTCCGCTAAGGGCACGTTCCCTTTGCAAGAGGAGACGGAAGCAAAGTAGGAATTGAGCAGTTCTTCCTTCTTTATTACCTGTAAATGTGTCACTTTCCCTGCAGTGGGCCTATCATTTCCTTATTCTTTTTCTTGTTCCAAATATAACCAAAGAACCCTTTTTTGTTGTGTTTAGCATCCTTCACTAGCCTAAGCTCATACTGATCTAACACTCTCTCAACAAGCACTGGTAATTTGTTGATATTCATCCTTGGTTACACAGCTCTCCTTCCATTTCTTAAATGTGTCTTTTTAAAATTTCACATCTTTAGAACACTGTTTATGGAGCCACCCTGACTTATTTAGTTTTCCTCCCATTTTTCCTTCTCATTGGAGTTGTTTGTGGTTGTGCCTTCAGTATCTTACTTTTAAGAAACTCCCACCTTTCTTGAACTCCCTTCTCCTTGAGTATATCTGACAATGGGGCTTCTACTCAGCATAACTTTGAGTTTGTTAAAATTAGTTTTTCTAAAATCCAACCTATAGCTCTTAAATGCCAAAATTACATGGTCACTAGGTGCCTGCTACTTTTTTCACCTCATCAACCAGTTTTTTTCCTGTTGGTGAGAATCAAGTCCAAGATAGCAAATCCCTTTGTCTTCTCCTCCACTTTCTGGAAGATGAAGTTGTCAGCAAGACAACTCAAGAATTTATTAGACCTCACATTATTTGCAGAGTGACTTCCAACAGATATCAGGGTAATTGAAATCTCCCATGACCACTCTACCCCATCTCTTTAAGAATTCTGTATTTTCTCAATGGGTCTGAAGAAAGATGAGAAGATTTGATCTACTTCTAGCTTTGGTAAAGATGTTCCAAATCATAACCATATAATTTGTCTTACAGTTTTCTATCAGATCTATACCTTGATACCAACATAAAGGCATATTGGAATCTTGCCTGATCCACTAGTAATTCAAGAAAAAAAAACAGTTCAAGTAAAACAGCTTCTCTCAACATCTTCCCATCTGACCTTTCACATACCCATCAAAATAGTTATTCTTATGTGTGTCCTTCTTCTCCAGATCTTCCTGACTGGTGAAAACTACTTGAAAGGCAGGTTTTGTCTCTATTGCAATGCTGTGTCCAAGAGTAGGGCTTTAATTTCCCTGTAAAAAGGAATAATAGTGATTCATAGATACAGGAGAAAATAAAAGTATGTATTCAGGGATGCCGTTGTTGGAGGACTTAAACCTCCTCCTTGTAATTCCAGTCATTTATAATCAACCCCATTCCTCTATTTATTGCTTTTGTGTATATATCTTGGACATACTAGAGTGTGACATAGTGGAGTGGAATGTTGGGAAATGGTTTTTATACAGATGGAATCCTTCAGAGAGTGTAGTTTTGTTTCAGGTATGCATGACCCTCTGTTGATATTCTGTATTTGTATACCTGTAGCATCAAAAGAGCATTAAAGCACTACTACTGCAAGGAAGATGGTGAGGATAATAAGAACAAGCTTCCTCACATGCACACTTTTTTGTTTGTTTTAAAATTTCAGGCAAAGAATCCTTTATGGCTGGTGCTCAATGAAGCTGGCCTTTACTGGCGTGCCTTTGGAAATGGCACCTTTGCTTTCACCTGCTTACAAAAAGCATTGAACTTGGCTCCACATGAATTCCAAGATATCCCTTTAGTCAATCTAGCAAATCTTCTGATTCATTATGGCCTTCACTTGGATGCCAGCAAGCTTCTGCGAAAAGCATTAGCCATTAATGGCTCAGAGGTGAGGTGTTTGCCTTGAAGTGCATCAACAAGAAAGAAGCAAATTTCCTACCTGTGTTTGTTTGTTCTTAAGCCATTTAAAGGTCAAATACAATAATTGCACTGATTTGTTAGATTTGAATCCTAAGCTTAAGGTGTTTCTGTACTACCTTTAACCAGGATTTGAACATCAGCAAGAATAATAGATCAATTAAAAAGTAAACATAGGCAGTGCACTTGATTGTCTTCCTGATCCGATAACTAGGCACTCTGTGATGAAATTTCACTACATGGTGGCAGCTACATCCAGCCCAGGGAGTCAGTGGTATGTAAGGAAGCTAAAGTGGCTGCCTCATGTTATTGGGCATTTGGAGTATTGTTTTATGTGAGCTTCATATCGAGCTTTCAAGAATTATTAGTTCTCCATGTGGAAGTTCTCCATGTGGCTCAGCTGCCTTGAGCCCATCTGTGGGGCGTGTGGGGTTTAAATCGAATTAAATAAATAATAAATAAATACATGAAGCCTGATATAGTGAAATCACAGGTGTGCACACACACACAAATTCGGGTTAGCCTCAAGTCCACAAGCTTGTAAAGTTATAAATATTTCAAGTATAAATATTTTAAGTATAAGTATTTCAACTTGAAGTTTCCTAGGTCTTGCCTCTTTGCTTCATCTGGTCTCATATCTTTATTGTCTTTCACATAATCCCTTGCCCTCTTATTAGAATGCACAATATTTATTCCTCTAGGATTCCATATTTATTTCTCTAGGATGAGGAAGTTTGCTGATCAAAATATAGAGCATTTTAAGCTGTTTAAAAAATTAGCCTTTAATGTAAAATGAAGGTAAGAATAGATCAGGGCCCTTTGCATCTCATTTTTTCTGTGGTTCACACTTCTTAATCATTTCCAATACAAATTTATCAATTAGAAGGAAACAAGGAGAGAAGTTGAATGAATGGTTGATGCAAGCTAAGATTAAGCTTTGAGCCCACATCATAAGGAAGAGAAAGATGGTAGAAAAGTTTTAAAATGAATTAGAGCATCATATTTATGCTGAAACTGAATTTATCCCTGTGGGTATCATATACCTTTTAACTACTGAATTTAGTTTATCCAGTCATGTTTAAAAAGACCTTCTGAAGAATACTTCATAGGAAATATTTTTGGAAAGCCTTACCATCACTAAAATTCTCAGTAAATAAAAATTAAATTTTCTTGGTTAAACAAATTGATTGCCCATGACTTGAAGTGTTAGGGGGTTCCAGCCATATGGTTTATTTGAGCCTTTTTATTTTAAAGAGCGCCTTTCGGCTTTTTGTAATTAAACCATAATTGTTACAGGAATTAATGCTTTAAATTATACTCAAAGCAAGTCTGAAGAATGAAAGTACTCAGATTGCTAACATTATTACAGTGTTTTATGTATCTAGTACAAATATTTCTGACTCATAAGAAACAATGGGCAACAGCTGAAACAATTAACTTGTATATATGTGTTTGAACATAAAGAACTGTAGCCCTGTTCATACACCCTTCATGTACACACGTACATCTGTTTCTGAGAAAGAGCCAGTGCACATTCAGTTTACAAATGAAACCAGGGACTAGTACCTGGGTAAATATGCAGTTACAGTCCCATGTTCAGCTAAATTGATGTTACATTTTGCTCCCATGTACATGAGCTAAATGTAACATGAGACAGAATGTAACATGTAGACAGAAAAAGCAAGTGTACACTGTGCATGGATTGTACATGCATTCACTGTAACTTATGAACAGGGTGGTATGTGGGTGTATTAGAGCCTCTTTAGGAACTCTTGTCTAGAAATGTATTTTTTATTCTGACCTTTCACCAAGGAGTGCAAGGAGGCATATGTGACATGCCCAAGTTCTCCTAGTGAGCTTCAAAGCTTATATGGAGAAAGAGAAGCTCTCTAGTCTGTACATAACATATTAAGCATGCTGAAATCAACAGGCATAACTGTACTAGCTCAGCCCCTGCGTAATTGCCAGTTTATGAGCTCTGTCCCTGTAACCAAGAGGAGCACCACCTTTTCTACTGTTTGTGATTTTGGGGTGGGAGACTATACATGTACATTTCCTACATTCATAGACGCTATGCTAATTAACCAGGGATTGCACATAGGCAAGAGGCAAGACCAGCTTATCTGTGCATGCTCCCCTTCTGCACACGCTGATTTCAGTGCATGTAGAGAGCTAGAAGCTATATATATTTTGAGGCTCAACTGCTCAAAAGGATTGAGTAGTGATACCTTGCTGCTTTGAGGAGGATGCATTTTATTCTTCCTAGATCTTAGAACTTCTTGATAGTATATTTATAGTTTTGATTTAAAGGCAGCATTATATGACTATATTGATGTTTACAGTTTATAATATATGTTTACATTTTAAACCAGGATATGGAAAGTTAAATGTTGTAAAATTCCCAATTCTTTTTTCCTCTCAAACAGATGAATAGGATTTCTGTGCTAGTTCCTAGTATTGTCAATTTGTTAAAAGACTTAAATGTTTTCTCCAACAACCCTTTGGGGATGTTAAAGGCCTGATCATTTGGCAAGGTGTACAAGTGAAAAATTCTGGCTTCATTTCTGTCTGTGCTGATGTAAGTTTGCTTTTCTCCTTCTTTTAGCCTCTGACATTCTTGAGCTTAGGAAATGCCTACTTGGCTCTGAAGAATGTCAGTGGGGCATTGCAGGCTTTCAGGCATGCCCTGGATATTACCACCAAGTGTCTGGAGTGTGAGAAGAGCCTGAAGCTGATCCGCTGCTTGCAGTTCTATCCATTTTTGTACAACATCACCACCTCCTCCTGCAGTGGTAAGCAGCTGATGATGAAAAGTCCCCAAAATTATAACCTATCTTTGTAAGGCTTCCCACAGAAATTGGACTACACCTCTCACCAAGAAGCAGATTTTATCCACTACACTGTTTTTATTTATTTAAATATTTATACCTCACTTTTTTGCCCAAGGAGGACCTAAGTCAGCTTAAATCATTATTCTCCCCGTGTCCATTTTATCTTCACAACAATCTTGTGAGATAGGTTTGACAGAGAGAGTCACTAGCCCTAGCAAGCTTCCGTGGCAGAATACAGATTTGCACCTGAAATGATATTGTCCCTTCGGATCTAGTTGTGAGTAATTTCTAGAGGTCTGGAGGAAAATGCTGTTCCCCTTATTCCTTACCCAGTTTTTCTGAGACTTCTCTGCAAAGAGCATTAGGACAGTATTACCGTTACCCTTGGAATGTTTATATCCCATCTATTTATTTCGAAAATATAAAGAACCCAATATTAGTGGGAAAGCTATTAAGGAGCAATTTGTCATTTTAAGTCTAACCTTTCCTTTCTGTATAGAGAGTGCATATATGCTCATTTTAGGAAAGGTTTGGGAAATAGTTTTAAAGCCCCTACCACTGTATTAAAAACAAGAACACTTTTATTTTTCATTTATAGTCTGCCTTTCTTACTGATACTCAAGGCAGACTGATACTTACTTCTGATAGCTTTTTAAACTCAGCAGTGAAAAGTTTGAACAAATATCTTCACAATTAAATATAGAAGCTGGGATGAAGGCCACATTATTCCTTCTGCAGTTCAGGAAAAAAATGCAAGACAGTGTTTTTTACAAGCACCTTTGACTAAATGTGATTTTTACACTAGCAATCTTAATGGTTTTTACGATGTTATTTTTCATTTTTGTATACTGTCTGGAAGGAAACCACTTTGAGCTTTCTTAGGAAGAACAGTATATATTAATATATTAACGACATTCTTGCTTGTTACCACTTGTACTTTATTTAAAACATAGAGGTGGGAAAAAAAACTGGAAGTGCACACTAGGTTCCTGCACCAAACAAGAGATACCCAGATCTTACTCAAGAGGTTCGCCCCACAAGTGACAATTCTATTCCAGTCCCGTCCCCCCCATTTCACAACAGTAGTATTTTTCAAGGACTAAAATAACATGGCAGCTGAAGCACTGCTCATCTGGTTCACAGAACAGAACAGAACCTGGAATTTGGCTTCCTGAAACTCTGTGTTAGTTTCTAGATCTTAGTTGCAGAGAGAAATGTGATGCTACAAGGAAAATTTCAGACAGAGACTCAAGCCTAATACTAAAGTGATGCTGGGGAAGTCAGAAGCAGGAGATAAAGCTGTCTGCAGTATACAGAGATTTTTTATTCTCCCAGAGCTTGTTGACACCAATCCCATTCTCCTCAAAATCCCAATCTCCATTCTTCTCCTCTTTTGCTTTTTACCAGCTTCTGAGATTCTGAGCCTGAACCCCAGAAGTGGGCTTCCATAATTGAGTGAAGAATCTTTCTTGGAGGATGCTGCTTACAAATATTTGCCATTCACTATTCTTAAATTTCTTGGCTGTAGCTTATCTTTTGGGTTCCACACCATGAGTAACCATGATGTCCATGGTGGGTAGCCTCAGCATACTAAATTCAAGGCCTTCTATTTGCTGATCATAGCCTGGTTCTGAGTACCAGGTGAAGAAATCTGTCCTTAACAAATTCTAATGGCTGATAAGGTTAAGTGTGTGGATTTTTCATGCCATGTTTCCTGTACAGATATTTAGAGAAAAACCTTAACCACTGTATTCTTCAGTTATGTGTGATCATTAAGAGTTATTTATTAAATGCAGACCTTGAGGACTGCTTCATTCTGCAGTAGCTCTATTGGCTTGCTTAGCTTTTCATGGGAGGGAAATGGAAAGCCTGCCCAAATTATTCATAGAAATGACATTTCTAATGTGGTTCATGCTAGTTTGGTGCTAGCATGTTGATTTCTACTTCTATCATTTGTTTACTAGATTAGGTCAGCTGATATATTAAAGACATACCAAAAGGAAGTAAACAAAACAGAAGTGGTCTAATCATCTTAATGTTAGGAAGTTCTTTATTTACATTGTTCCCTCTATGTTGCTCCTCATGTATTGTGTTCCATTCTTTTATAGACTACAATGGTAGGCAACACTTCAGGTCATCTTGTCCATCCCCTGCTAATGGGAGAGTAGAGGTGGACACGGAGCAGGAAAAGACCATGGACCGACAGTCCGTGGTCCGTAGACTTCCCCGACAGGGATGTCCCTGCCAGTCAGCTGGAGCAAGGGGGGTTAAAGCTCTCCCGGCACTGCTTACAAGTGGCACGGAGAGTGCTTTAAACCTCCCCTCCTTGCTCCAGCTGACTGGCGGGGACTTCCCTTTCAGGAAGTAGGCATCCCTGCCCAGGAGAGAGAGTAGAGGTAACACTGAAGGTGCAGACAGGGCACCCACCCTATCACCCGTCGAACTCCCATTTCCGATGAAGGCCAGGCTGGCAGCTGCAGCTCCTCTCACTTGTAAATCCCCCCCCGCCACTGTGAGAAACTGGTGCCCCCTCCCTGAAAAGTAGGACCAGAAAGGCTACAAAGAGTGAAGAGGGACCCAGCACCCAGGATCAGACCCCCATGGTCAAGGAGAGGCAGCTGTGTAGAGGCGAGCGGAGGCAGGTGCCGCAACAACCGGCAGTGCTGCTCATTAGAGACTGTCAGGAAGACTGGAAGGACCATTAGATGTGATGGGAGCAGCCAGTGCCCATTGACTTGCAGCGGCTCCATTACACATCACACCCCTAGGTGATCACCAGATCAAAAAGGTGTGAGAATGCGTGGTGGACCTCATGAGCCATGCTCCAGTCCCGAGATGACACCCTCCAGAATGGCCTGTGGGATCAGATAACCTGCTCCAGGGGCCATCATCCCATTCCCCAGCACAAGATCCCCAGAGTCCATCCCTGGCTCCGCAAAGCACAAACAAGCCCCCAAGATCTCAAGACGTTGCTCCATCCCCCTCCCCCCACAACAACCTCGCTCCCTGTATTCAGAGGTCCTCTGCCTGGCTTATTAGAAGCCAAGAGAGCTGTTGGAGAACTGGAGTCCTGCAGGGCACCATTACTACCCCCACCAGACACATACAGTCTACATTTCAAGTCCCACCGTGCTGCACACCATGAACCTAGGCAGGGGAAGGGGGAGGGAACCTGGCCGGGGTTGGAGTCTCCAAGGTGCAACTGGAAACCTGTTCTTTTGGCCTGCAGAGCCATGCAAAGGCACGGAGCCATCTAGAGCCTTGTTGGAACCACCCCACCTGTCCCATCCCAGAGTCAGAAACCATCGGCAAGCAAACAAACCAGAGGGGTGGTGGTGTTCAAAACAAATGTTATTGAACTGTGAAAAGGGAAGAGGGTGTCTGGACACATGTCTTCCCAATGTCAACCGGCCAGACCAGAAGCAAAGCCAGCCTGCGCAACTGTCAGAACTGCGGGATCCATTCCTCGTTCTGCCCTCACAGGAGTGAGGTTGAGATATGGGCTACCTGGAGAACCACTCCCTAGGCTGGACTTGAATGGCAGTCGAGGAGGATCATGGCGGGCTGGAACTGCCATACTCCTTGGCCTCTCTGATGGGCCATGACCTGCCTTAAAGGGAAACAAACATGTGTGGCAAGGGATATGGTGCTGTGCAAGCCCCAGCCCTGTCTACCACATTCTTGGAGGGTTCCATGGGTGGTAATGGCAGTGGCAGCTCTGTTGTCACAGGTGTAACCCGCAGACACGTGATGCATGCCTCTCTGGCAAGAAATCACTCCTCTTCTGCATCAGGAAGTTCTGATCCTGTGTGAGAAACAGTTCAGGGGCTGAGCACCCACCATCACCAGGGACTTACAAAAACTCAGTCACCCCAACCTGCAGCCATGCTTCCTCCTCTGTCGGTGGGGTATCCAGCTGAGCGGATCTGAACAGAGCCCCCACATGGGAAGCTGGAGCCCCCCTCCCAAATGGCTGTGTTGAGGGTGGTTGCCTGGACAACGGTCTCCGTGACCAGCAGGGGCTGCCACTGCCCCCTCCCATCTGCAAGCCTCACCTGCAGAGGGTGGGGGGGCCCTGGTGCTAACAAGTGAGCCAGGGTGCTGCTGCCCCAGCTCCTTCTTACCTGTCAGAGCACCCACGCCGTTCACAAGCCACAACTCAGGTGTCAGATAACCTGCAAGGAAACTTGGTTGGAGTATGTTAGTATGACATTCCATACTAGGAACATTTGCCCTTGATTGAGTGCAAAGTATTCTCAGATTCCTCAAAGTCCCCCAAGTGCACTCATGCCCCTCCATTGTTAGTACCCTCTCCCACCTCATGCTTTAAGTCCCCAAAGCTCTAAGTCCCTGCAGCAGGGGGCTGCCAGGTAGAGCCTCCAGCCACCTCCCAACTTACCTGAGTTCATGGGCACCTCACCCATATAGGGTGCCCGGTGAGCTGATTAGGTGCATGGAGTAGGGGGCTCGGCTGCCACAATGGTGCACACGGACTAGTCCCGGTGGTAGGCATCCTGTGTTCTGCCAAGCTGCTTGGACTGGGATGGGCATTGGACCGGCGAGCATGTTTTCCCCATACAGTGGGCGCCAATGGACTACCACCATTTCTTGCAGTGTAACTTTCTGCCACTGTAGTGGGCATGCCCAGGCCTGGAGCAGCTTTGGGAGCTGACTAAGTTGCAGCCCACCCCCCCCAGCACCGGCACGGGGACTTACTCCTCACTCTCGCCTCTGTCTGGCCATCTGTCCTGGCCGCCACCGGGCCGCAGTGGGGGTGCGCCTCACCCAGCCGCCAGCGGGGGCTATGCTCGTGTAAATCCAAGTTTCAGCGGCTTAGTCTGCTCCCTTAGTCTGCTCCCTAAGCCCTCCCCCCCCTTAGGATTGCACTGTAAAAGACAGTGGTAGCTGAACATGCAAGAAATATCATTAATACATTAATTTACCAACAGCCAGAAGCCAGTGCATAGTGAATAAACTGATGTTAATTTCCTCAGATGACCATTTTGAAAAAACATATTCTAAAATGCACACTATTAAAAATCATAGTTCTTAAACAAAAGGAACAGACTGAACTTACAAATGCACATAAGTTCAAAAAAGGAATATAACTGACCTGTAGAATAGCATTACCAAGTGTCCATAGCAGTTGAGCTTTGAAGCAAAGAGTGTGAGCCACACACAGTTTTTATCCCATGAGCAGTAGGAAATCTGATCTTTCATTTAACCCATAAGGGACCAGAGCGTTCAATCTCCAGCTTCACTCAGACTCTTTTCTCAGCAGCCTTCCGTCCCTACGATGATCTATTCTGCATATAGCCCCAAATGTAAAGCCTGTGGGACAATGGTTGTGTTCTAAAAAATATTGGATCAGTAGAGCACCTGTTTTTTTCTTAAGAATGTCACTTTTATGTTCAGAAACGTGTATTCTGAGTTTCCTAGAGGTCTTGCCAACGTATATCTTATCACAAGGGCATTTTTAATATAAACCACTCAGTCAGAATTGCACGTGGTAAAAATCTTTAAAATGTATTGTTCCTTGTAAACTAAGATTAATGGAACTTTTCTTACTCCGAGTGAATTTGCAGTGTCCCTGGGGCAAACTGGATCCTGGCAAAACCAATTGGATACTGGCTGGTTGAGACAGCAATATGCCCCAATCTGCTTTTCCTTGTTCTGGTTATTGTGGGCCACTTTTTTGCACTCTTGTTTTTCAAATTCCCATGACTTGTTAAGCAGGTATGAAAAGCTGTTTGGGGGAGATTCTGCCCCTTGTAGTCATCTTCCCTGCCTACTGTTTCCAGCTGTGTATAATTACATCTTCTGATATATTCCTATCACTGTTTAAGGTTATTTAATATGTTATACTTAAGTATAAAAAGTAAAGATGCTCCCTGCAGGCTGGTTGATACCACCACTAGCCTTTACATATGAACAGCCTAAGCTTTCCTCTCCCACCCCCATGTTTACCATTGTTTAGGCAATGAGCTCTACACAGATACTGCAAGTGACAGTGGACAGCAGTTGCCATGACAATGGCATCAGTCTTGGGAAATGCTTTTGCCAGGGTCCATCTGTAACCTGATTTGCAGTGGCATTTCTGAATAAGAATGTGATCCAGGCATAACACCGGTTTGTCATGGCTAGGAGAAACTTTGTGTGAAAACCAGCCCTATGACAAACTGGCACACACAAAAAATATGCAGCACTTTGCAGTGGTGTATACTTTGTATAATCAAGTACATTTTTTAAAAAAGAGAGCTTGTATTGTATGAATAACTGAAGATAATTCCCAGTTAAGTCAGTAGGTAAAAGGTAAAGGTAGTCCCCTGTGCAAGCACCAAGTCATTACTGACCCAGGGGGCGGGGGGGGGGCGGTAGTTGATGGAAAGTTAATAGTTGATAGAAAATTGATCTTTTTGGTTAATTTTGAGTACAATTAGATGGTGGTAGTAGAAAGTGCTGTCAAGTTGCAGATGACTTATAGCAACCCCTGCTGGGGTTTTCAAGGCAAGCATTGTTCAGAGGTGGTTTGCCATTGTCTGCCTCTGTGCAGCCACCCAGGGTTTGTTTATTTATTTATTTATAGTTTGCCTTTCCTGCTAAGGCGGATTACAACAGTGCACGTGAAAATACAATATAATCAATAGCTAAGACATTCACAGAGCAAAGTATAATAGTGAAGAACAGTTAGGACATTTGGGAAACATACAATAGAGAATGATGGCAGAATTTTTTTTAAAACAAGCATAAAATCGAACACAGATGAAATTTATCTGAAACAAAGCATAACTAATTTCACCTCTAAAGATGCCAGCCACAGCTGCTGGCGAAACGTCAGGAACTACAATGCCAAGACCACGGCAATACAGCCCGGAAAACCCCCAACAACCATCGTTCTCCGGCCGTGAAAGCCTTCGACAATACATCATAACTAATTTCCATGGCATGTATAGCAGCATGGAAATTTGCTAGTAGGCATATATCTACATCAGCAGACAGTACAAATAGTGAAGTGTTCAGTCCTCGTCCCTACCAAGGCATCTCTCTGAGATATTCCTTATGACGTAGTCCTGTAATCTGGGTAGAAGGTTCTCCTGAATAATTTTGCGTAGTTTGCAGAAAGCCTGGAGAGAAGGGGCTTTCCTGACCACCTCAGGAAGGCCATTCCATAAGGTGGGGGCTACCACAGAGAAAGCACAGGTGCAGGCAGCGGTTGATTTTGCCCAACTGTAGGGTGGTATCTGCAGAAGGCCCTGACCAGATGAGCAAAGCTGCCATGGTGGAACATAGTGGGAGAGGTGGTTGCACAGATATGAGGGGCCAAGGCCATGAAGGCCTTGAATGTGATAATCATAACCCTGAATTGTGCCTGGTAACTGATGAGAAGTCAATGGAGTGACTGTAGAATGGGAGTGATATGCATGTTCTGTCTAGCTCCTGAGAGTAGACAATCTGCAGTGTTTTGCACCAATTGAAGTCTTTTAGTCAACTTTGAGGTGGAGACCAATGTATTACAGTGCATTACAGTAGTCTAGTCTCATTGTTACTATTCCTTGATGGTGGTCAGATTGGCCTTCTTTCAGGCTAGTCTGAGTTGGCCTTCTTTCAGGCTAGTCTGAGTTGTAAGAAGTTCTTGTTTGCAGTTGCATTCACTTGCTTCACTAACAGCAGTGCTGGGTATAGATAGTATAACCTCTGTTCTCTTAACTGAGTCAACCAGGGTCCAAGTACTAATCAGGGCTGACCCTGCTTCATTTCCAAGATGTGATGAGATCAGGCTAGCCTGTGCTGTCGAGATCACAGCACAACTAGATTAAGCTCCTCTAATAAACCTTGGGTCAGTCACAGCTTCTAGGAGCTCTCTCAGCCCCACCCACCTCACAGGGTATTTGTTGTTGTGGGGATAATAATGGCATACTTTGTAAACCGCTCTGAGTGGGTGTTAAGTCAACCTGAAGGGCAGTATATAAATCAAGTGTTGTTGTTGTTACTGAATGATGCAGAACAACGAATGTCCAGAGACCTGCTTAAAATACGATTCTAATATCAGTGGCATTCACCAGGGATGAACTTCCTGCATATACATGGGGCGTAAAGTTTGTTAGCAGCCAAAGATCTCAGATAATCCACTTTACTCTCCTCTGTTTTGCATCTCCCATTTTCTCCAAATCAGTCAAATAAGCTTTTGTACATTTTACAGCAAGATTCTAATCCATTGAAGTATTTCATGAAAAAGTTATACAAGATTTATTTTTATTTTTTTGCCAAAGGGATAAGCAGGATGAGATCTGTGATTATCTCCTATCTCCTTATTCTTATTTTAAAGGCAGCTGGGGCGGGGTCTGGATTATGATACTGAAAATGAGACCTTTCCCACTGTGCTGCTTTTGCCAATATAAATAACAATCCCACCCCACCCCTCCTTGAAACTACTATTTACGCTGCTGGGGAAATGTAAAGATACCTGTATATTTTCCTCAGCAGGCAAATAGCCTGGAGGGGATTTATAACAGGAAAAGGACATAAAGAGAAAAGGTTAAGCCCACCTCTGCCAGCTGTGCAGTTCCAGTCCAGCAACCACACCCTCCCCCAGTTGTCTTAAAAATACATGTAAAGAACCAGAAAAGGATCGCAAATTTCCATCTCAGCTGGTTTGGCCCGAAGAATTTACCGAGTGTCTAGCCACAACAACTGTCATATTACAGCACCTGTTTCCATGCTTATGCAAGTATTAAATATACTCTGCAGTGTGCATTGGGCAGCTTTTTATAGTCTCCATGGCAATCATGAATTGAAGTCCCCTCCCAAAAGAATTGATTTTTTGCATGTATATTCATACCAATCTACCCTAATGCCCTCTTTCTGTTCTCCTCATCTATCAGTTGTGATGTTGTGGCTCATTTTTCTGTCTTTATGCATACTGGACACCTGTATTTAGTTGCAGCCTTCCTGCACATTAATGCTGTTGTATTAAGTAAAATAGATGTCCGTACAATCAATATAAGGGTGATATGCTTTTCATTCCATGAAAGTCCAGTCTTCGTAGGGGGAAAATTTACTCTTGAAGCAGCCCTACATATATCTAGGGAAGAGGTTATCTGAAACTACTGAGGTGATAGGAAGATGACAAATGCTGATGGGGTTATGAAATTCACCACATTGTCCAGGAAGAATCCCTCCCTGCCTTTGCAAGTCTTTTTTCTACATTGTATGAAAATGGCAGAAGTGAATAATTGTTTGGATAAACTAATAATGGGGAAGATCATTTAGCAGCACTGTAAGAATAGAAATGATAGGTTAATCTGTGTTATTTGTATCATGCTTATAGCTATCTAAGTTATGTACAAAGATAAAATAATCTGTACGGAGTCCACCTGCCTGTAAGGACTTGGGGTACTCCATGAAATATAATACTGTTACTCTAGTATAAAAACACAAATACTACAAAATACTTTATTAAGGAAAAACTTGCTATAACACACTGTAATCAGCAGAATTGGGGACAGTTACACCCTTCTAAGTCAACTTGAAGTAAAATAACTTAGAAGGGTGTAATTCTTCTTAGGGTCGCACTGAAAAGAAACCTACACATGAGAGCGGTTTTCAGGCAGTTCTTAGGAGGAGGAGACAGGCTTTGGGGGCCAGTTGAATCCAGAGAGCCTGCAACAGTCCACACGTTTAAGGTTTGTTGATGCGATTTCCAAGGAGCGGATGTTATCTAATTACAAAGTAACAACCAGAGAGGGTTTAACAACACACTCTAGACAGAAATTTATTTAACAAGACTAAATATTGGGTTGGATACAGAGGAGCATTTCCATGGATGCAAGGATTTCTGACCATGCAAAGTGATTTTCTCACTTACCCACTCTCGTGCGAGCTTAAAATTCTCCCCAAAATGCAGGGGGATCCAAGACAATGAGTAAAAGTGTGTTGGCATCCCCATGAACATTTATTGTGTAAAAGTGTGTTGGCATCCCCATGAACATTTATTGTGTAAATATCCATTGAATTCAGTGAAACCTCCAGAGTAAGTATACAAAGGATTGTATCTTAGGGCAGTCTCAAAAAAAGCCACCCCTAAAATAAGTATTTGGTGCTCATGGTTATTCAGAGGAATTATAAATCACAATAGCAAGAAATAATAAACAATCAAGGAGAAGACAAGTAAAAGAACTCAAAATGTGCTTTTCAGTCAAAACAGATGTGATACTAGTGGGATTGCACTAGAAATGAGAAAGTCTTCTGGTTGTTGTGGATTTTCCGGGCTGTATAGCTGTGGTCTTGACATTGTAGTTCCTGACATTTCACCAGCAGCTGTGACTGGCATCTTCAGAGGTGTAGCACCAAAAGACAGAGATCTCCCAGTGTCACAGTGAGGAGAAGATGTTGGCAGGTAATTTATATCTACTCAGGAAGGTGGATTTGGGCTGAGTCATCCTGTAAGAGTTTCCCAGGGTGTGGAATGCTAATGGAGGGAGGTTTCAGTGTATCCTGAGGAGGTTCTTTTGCATATGGATTGGTGCTTGATATGCTAATCTTCTCTGCAGGGAAGACAACCATCGTGAAAGCCTTCAATAGAAAGTCTTCTGTTTGGATGGGGTTGCACTCCCCTTAAAGGAGCAGGTTGGGGTGCTGCTGGACCTGGTTTTCTTGTTGGATAAGCAGGTGGTAGTGATGGCTAGGGCACATTTCACTAGCTTTGGCTGGAAAGCCAGCTGCAGCCCTTCTGGGGCAGAAAAGATCTTGCTACTGTTATCCATGCCCTGGCAACATCTACATTAGATTACTGCAATGTGCTGTACATGGGGCTGTCCTTGAAAACATTACAGACGCTACAGTATGTTGTGACCAGATTGTTGACTGGAGTGAGTTATAGGGACTATATAACTCCAGTCTTATTCCAACTACACTGGCTCCCAGTTTGTTTCCACATCCAATTCGGGGTTCTGATACTAACCTTTAAATCCCTATCCAACTTGGGACTAACATACCCCCAAAGACTGTTACTGCTGTTATGATAGGAAGGGGGGGGGGCTTTCCTTGCTGGAAAGCTTCCTTAGGCCAAATAACTTGCTGCCACCGTTCAGGAATCTCCTGAGAATATCTAGACTGGCCCACAGAGACAATGTCCTTCCAGTGCAGTACTAGAACAATACCAAGGTATCAGGGTAGAACCATGGAAGGTACCTTATAGCAACTATGTAGCACCTGCTCTGAATGGCATATGGAAAAAAGATTCCAGAGAAATATATTGTACTAAATGAAGCGAAAGGAAAAATGAATGTATCTGTAAAAGAAGGCTTATTATAGAAAAAGGGTGGAAATGATGGTTGGATTCAAAGGGAGTAGGAAAGAGGACAAAATACAAAACATAAAACACACTAACACATAGCACAAGGTCTATCAAAAGTAGTAAAGTTGGTCTAAACCAATTAAGTACACTTTACCTAGGTTCAGCAGGCTCTTCAGACTATGTACAGAGTTCCTTGTAGTGGGGTGGAGTCTTTAATGCCAGCCCACTGGTCTTGGGGTCTCCTCTCCGGTTGTTATGCTGTTCCAATGTGTGAGACAAAGAAAAGGTCCCAGGTACTTATTGTCAATGGGATCTGACCTAAGCCAGCCTGCTCTGTGAGATGGATTAGCAGATTCAACCAATCCCAAGTAAAGCATCATCTCTGTACTGCTTCCAATCATAGAATTCCCAAAATGATTGTCCCACCCTGACTTAAATCAGCTGGTCCTCAAACCAGTTGGTCTAAAAGAGATTACGTTTACTCAGGTAGCCCCATGTGAAATAAGAAAGAGCTATTCTCATGTAAAGCCCAGGGCCCAAGATTTCAAATGCTCTAGATGGCACTCTTGAGCTATATGGAATGTAGGGTTTCTATCACAATTTCCTACTTCCATGTGAACTTACTTGACCAGTCCAGTCATCTTCAGAGGCCTTGATTTAAGTGTCCCCACCATCAGTGGCTAGATGAGTGGCAACCTAAGGGCCTTCTTGGCCATGGTGCCAAACTCTGAAACTCACCCCTCCCCCCCCCCCCGAAGATTCTTCTGTCTCACTATGTCATTGTTTTCTGTCAGGGTGGGTGAAGTCTTTTTTGTTTTGTTTAGTGGTCCCGCAGTAACTCTTGTTAGCCCTCCACCCTGTTTGCATGTGTCTCTGTGTTTTAAATGTTTTATTTAATTATTTTAAAGTATTTTATACATTTGTATCAGTATTTTTAATGTCATCTTGTTTGTTCACTACCTTGGGGACATTAAGTTGGGTAGAAAGGCAGCATACAACTGTTTTAAATAAAAATGAAATAAATAATGTTCAAGCTTTTTCAAGATCAGGAAGCATGTGATATTCACAGGGCTACCCTTGAAGGGTGTTTGAAAGCTGCAGCTATTGCAGACTGCTGATTACGGCCAGCTACGAGAAACATGTGATCCCAATATTACAGCATTTACACTGACTAATGATCTCCTCCTCAGCCCAATTCAAGGTGTTGGTCTTATCCTTTAAAGCCCTAGATAGTTTTAGACCTGAGTATCTGAAGGACTGTTCGCTTGTTTGTCTTTCTCACTGAGACAGTCAATACAGTCTCTTTCAAAAACATTTCAATAAATTATGTAATGAGGTCTATACATGCAAATTAGCAAAGATTTAAACCCAACACGCATCCAATATAGCATGGAAGAAATGTCAAAACAGAGCATAAGCAATTTTAAGACTGACATATCAAACAACATAGGAACTAGTCCCTCCCTATCCCCTTACTGATGCATCTCTGAGATAACTCCCTTACATTATAGCCCTTCTATCTCAGTAAAAACTCCCTCTTGACTAGTTCAGTTTTACATAGTTTGCAAAAAGCCAGGAGAGTGGGAGCTTTCCTGACCTCTTCAGGTAGGCCATTTTATGTGCACTACACAGAATGCACATGTATGGGCAACTGTTGATTTTGCCCGCATGCCGTATTCAAATGAGTGAAACTGCCATGGCAGAACAGAGAGAGAAAGAGAGGTGGTACCGTAGCTATGAAGGATCGAGGCTGTGAAGTGCTTTTTATGTGATAATACCTTGAATGAGCCCATAACTTATAGCCAATGCAGTGACTGTAGAGTGGGAGTAGTATTTATGTTCCTCCTAGTTCCCAATAATAGCTGATCTGCAGCATTCTGCACCAACTGGAGTCCAAGTTAACTTACACGGAATCCTACGTAGAGAACATTACAGTAGTCAAGTCTCAATGTTACTATGACATGGATCCAGATAGCCAGATCAGCTGTGTCAAGGTAGGGGCCAACTTCCAGGCTAGACCCGAATTTATAGGGGCCAATTTCCAGGCTACACTGAGTTTATAGAAAACATTTTTTTTTGTAGCTGCCTTAATTTACTTTTCTTGCAGTAGCATTGGATCCAGTATAATCCTGAGGCTCTTAAATGAGACTGCAAGTATCAGATGAACTCCATCAGGAGTGGGGAGTGGGGGTGTGCCCGGGGGTAAAAATTTGGTTTCCCCACTTTGGTTTACCCGAAGCATGAAAATAATCCATAAAAACCTGAAAGCCGAAGTGGCAAGCTGCTGGGAGACAGCTTTTCCCCTATTTCGGTATGCTCCGTAAATATTCCGAAATAGAGGGAAAGCATACCGAAATAGAGGGAAAGCATATTCCGAAATAGAGGGAGCATACCGAAATAGAGGGAAAGCTGTCTCCCAGCCCACCCCCAACCTCCACTTAGCCCCCCGTACCTCCATTCCCACCTCCACCCCCACTTACCTGTCCAGGAGCAACATCAGCTGGGAAGGCCAGAGCTGGTGCTTCTGCCGCCCGCACTGCCTCTTCTACCACAGCACCGGCCTGCGGAGCAGAGGGGAAGGCCGGAGCCGATGCCTCCACCACCTGTGCCGCCGTCTCCACCACCACAGCAGCCAGAGGGGTGGCAGGGAAGGCCATAGCCGGTGCCTCCGCCTCCCATGTTGCCACCACCACTGCAGCCAGAGGAGCAATGGGGAAGGCCAGAGATAGCGCTTCTACCACCCATGCCACCTCTTCCACCACAGCAGCAGTCTACGGAGCAGCAGCAAAGGCCACAGCCAGCTCCTCCGTTGCCTGCGCCACCTCCCCTGCCGCCATGGCAGCCAGCTGGGCAGCAGGGAAGGCCGCAGCCGCCACCCACACCACCACCTCTGCCACAGCAATGCTGCAGCAAAGGGCCAGGTAAGTGGGGTAATGGGTGGAAGGGAGGAAGCCCTTTAAAGTTTAAAGGCCCTGAAGCTTCCCAAAGAGATACGAATTGCTTTGGGAAGTTTTGTTTCGGAACCCCTGATCTTTACAGATCGGGTCCGATTCAGGTATTTATCCCAAATCAGATACTTGAAGCACACACCCCTAGTGGGGAGTACAATGGCTTCAAGTTCTCTTTGTTCCTAGCAAGCATAACTTCTGTCTTTTCAGGGTTCAGTTTCAGTTTGTTTGCTTTCAGCTATTTGATCACAGCTGTCAGACAACGACCTAAGATCTCTGCTGCATCCCATAGTGGTTTGGATAGTGAGATATAGAGCTGGGTGTCATCTGCATATTGATAGCATCCAATTCCATAGCTATGAATGACTTAAGCTAAAGATTTTACATAGAAGTTGAATAACAGGGAGAATAAGATTGTGCCCTGTGGAGGGCACAACAGCAACCCTTTGAGGCGCATCCCTTGATGTCCACTTCTGCCTCCAAATGCCTCAAAAAGATGGCATGGTCTGTTGTATCAGTGGTTGTAGATAGATACAGAATGAGCAAAAAGAAGCATGGTCGTTATCTATATTCAAGCCGAAATCATTAACAAAAGGCACCAGATCAATCTCCGTCCCATTTCCTGGCCTGAATCCAGACTGAAAAGGGTCCGATATGTTCCTGCCCAGGACTTAATCAGAGGGAGAGGCTCTCCTTGCTGTCTCATCAACCAAAAAAGCTTGTCTCATGGGCATGCAATAGAGGCCTTTTCAGTGGCAGCCTCACAATTATAGAATAACCTCTCCATTGAGGTATGCTTAGCCCGCTCACTTTTAATTTTTAGAAGGCAGCTGAAGAGAATTTTATTTAGAACTGCATCTGATACTTTTAGATTGTGCTTTTAAATTCAGTTTTTAATGTATTTTATGTCAGCCTGAAGGTAGAAAGGCAGCTAATAAACATGTGCACTGTTTTTTATGCACCAAAAACATGCTTTTCAGTACTTGGGCATTCGTAGTAGGGTGTTCGTTGCTGGACAATTTTCCATCTCTGGCCAAAGGCTTGGAGCTCCATGTTAGGGATTAGTGTAATTGGTGAAGAATTTGATGCAACCAAATTCTGCCTTATTCATTTCTCTGAGATCCATATGCAGCTTCAAAATTTTCTAGTACTTACAAAGCAGAACTGATCTTCAGGCTTCCTACACTATGTGTTTATGAGAAACATTTTGGTATTGAGCAGATGAACTAAGAAATATTACCAAACATATTGTATTCACAGTTCTATTTTCCTGTAAATTGATACTGTTCTAATGATCAGAAGTTAGGGTTTATATCAGCACGTAGGAATATAGTAGCATATTACTGAAGTTGCTCAGAATAGGTTATCACCATTCTGAGCATCTGTGCCTTTCTCTCTCTCCTGCCTTCCAAGGACAGCAAGTTATTTTTGAGGCATTAATTGAAATTCAGGCCACTGCGCTGCTTAGCCCGCTGCTCTATATGTAGCTTCAGAATACCCTGAGAGAGGCATTGCAAATAGCATTTTCTACTCTTTCTTATCTGCTGACGGTGTTGGAGAGTTAAATTTAGAAACCATCTTCCATGTTGGGCCTCGTTCCCAGACAGTACTGAGAACACACTGTGGTTTCTCTATCCACGTCACAAAGAGAACAATCCTGTTCTGCCCAGTGATGAGAGAGGACGAAGTGCTGGGATGTGGTAGCTTATAATACCACAAGTCCAGCCACTATCCCATTAAGGATCAACTGTACATTAAGGGATTTCTGCATTGCATTCAGTCATCTCAGTGAATTCTCTGGGGAGGTGGGCTTTATCTGTTTTATAGCATGTAGTAATTGAATTAAGCAGACAAAAATTTATCCCAGCTTTTTCTTTTGATTATTTATTTAGCGATCGTGTATATTTCATAAGAGTAGATTTTAGTGCTGTACAGGACTTTTTTTCTGGAAAAACAGGTGGTGGAACTCACTGGGATCATATGCACGCACGTGCTCCCAGGACCACATGATGACATCACTTCCGGGTCAGTTTGGTGTACTGGTTAAGAGTGCAGGACTCTAATCTGGAGAACTGGGTTTGATTCCCCACTCCTCTACTTGAAGCCAGCTGAGTGACCTTGGGTCAATCACAGCTTCTAGGGGCCCTCTCAGCCCCACTCACCTCACAGGGTTTTTGTGGGGATAATAACATATTTTGTAAACCGTTCTGAGTGGGCATTAAATTGTCCTGAAGGGTGATATAGAAATTGAATGATGTTGTTGTTATTGTGCAGGGCAGAGCCACCCCTGGGAGCGCTCCCATGAATTGGGCCCACTCACCTCCCCCGCCCCAAATCTGGCATCAATATTCCCGTGGTGCAGTGTTGTGAGCCAGAAATCTAATTTATGAGCAGCAACTTGCAAGTTTTGACCACGCCTTTTCCAATACCAGAATTAGGGGTGCCAGACCCCCAGTGGGGGCAGGGGATCCCCTGCCCTCGCCCCCACACCCTGCCCCCACTTACCTGGCCAGCGGGAGGGCATGCATCCTCTGTGCGTGTTCTCCTGCGGAGCTGCGCGCTCCCGCGGATCAAGCCTGTTTTGAGGCGCTGCGGAGCACAACACCCCAAAACGGGCCCGATCCACACCAAAATGGCTGGATTGGGCCCGTTTTGGGACGCTGTGGGAGGCAAGAGCGCTCCTGCACTCCACAGTGGCTCAAAATGGGCCCGATCTGGGCCAAAATGGCCCCGATCCATGGGCGCGTTTTGGGCCGCTGTAGAGTGCAGGAGCATTCCTGCACTCCACAACAGCCCCCAACGCGAGCCCCTGCGGAGCGTGGGTGCGCTGGGGGGGGGCATGTGCAGCGTGATGACATCACTTCCAGGAAGTGACGTCATTGCGCTTTGCGGGAGCATGCGTGCACCCCCAAGCACAGCGCAGGTAACAGCCAAGCCCCGATCCCCCACTGGGCCTGGCAACCCTAACAAGAATCCATTGGATTAAAAGATTTTTGAATTAGATTGTCTGAGGCATTGGTACTGGGTGCCATCAATATTTTGATGACACCCAGTTATGTATGTGGTTCTCAATAGCTTATGCTTCAATAAAGTTGGTTAATCTTAAAGGTGCTACTGGACTTTTTACTATTTTGCAACTACAGAATAACACTGCTAACTCCTCTGGATATTAAAGAATGCATCTGTACTATATGGAATTCACTGCCACATGAAGTGGCAACTGCTAGAGGATGTTAGAGACTTTAAAAACTATTAGAGAAATGTGTGGGTGAAAGGTATATTCACCCTTCTTGTAACTGGGCTTCTTGTACTGTTTTAAGCATTTTATAGGGAAAATGAAGCATCTTTTTTCTTTTAAAATGCTACCACAGCACGGGGAACACAGCTTCTATTAGCAAAAGCAAACTGAGCTTGAAGTGCCAGAACTCTTTCCTCTCCTTGCACAACCCCAATCTAAATCAGGGATGAGCAAAGTGAGACCAAGCATAGGCTTGAGACCGTAAGAGTTAACTGGGACAGTATACCACCTGAGCCCAGACCAGGACAACCCAGGCTACCCTGATCTTAGATCTTGGAAGCTAAGTAGGTGATCCCTCTAGGATTGTTTCACAGAGGCAGGCAATGGTAAACCACATCTATTAAAAACAATACTTCCTTTTAAATTATTAAGACAATAAAGAGGTATCAAAATTAAAAGAGGAGAATTACAGGGGATTTAACATAACTACCAGGGAAAATTTGAAGGGAGGATATGCAACAGAAGACACAGCATGAACACACAGGGTGAGGGCTGGTTGAGAGGGAGGGGAGGAGAACACATGATCATGTGATCTCTTTGAACTACTGAAACAGAGTTCCGGCTCATTCCAGCAGAAAAAAAACCTGGTGCTGTGTTAACTAGAAACAGTCTGACATTAGCTTTCTTTATTTTCTTTTTTATAAAGCACAAAAGAAATCTCATGGCTCTACATGTACTATTGGACTGCATGGAGTCTTTTCATTACAGTTCGTCTTACAAGCTAAAGCAACCTGCTTGATGCTTTATCCCAAACCCCCATAAATTAAAACAACCCTACGCTTGGAAATACTTTGAGGGCATCCTATTTTTGAAAATCATACAGATAATAGAGAAATTGAGTGTATAAAAATAAAATATATTATCTTCACTTTGTAACCGAAGACTTATTTCCACAGAGCACACTACACTAGTGTACATGGATGAAAGCATGTAGTACCAGCCAAGTTTAACCTATTTCCATTTTACAGAAAAAGATGAACTCTATAGTTTAATAAGCCAATAACCAGGGAATGGCATTTGTTAAATTGACTTTAGATAATTCTGTTTCCAGAATTTATATTGTTGACATCTTTGTGAGGGATGAAAAAGGAGAACAAGCTAAAAGGCTAGCGATAGCAAGGCATCACCAGAGACTGTATAGACAAAAATCATGGGAGCTGGCTAAGGATGTGTAGAGGACCACTGAAGTACTACTATGACCACTTGAAATACTGGTCAGTATCTGTAGTTCTTTGAGCCTTTATGGTCTGCATTCTCCTGTTTTAATCTTAAAGTCAGACTATGAGAGCCAGTGTTATGTAGTGGTTAGAGTGTCAGATTAGGACTTGGAATAACCAGGTTCAGATCTCTGCTCTGCCATGGAAGGTAGCTGGATGATCACACATTGGATCGGTCATACTCTCCCAGCCTAACCTGCCTTACATGGCTGTTGTGAGGAATAAAATGGAGGCAAGGGGAACAATGTAAACTGCTTCAGGTATTGATTGGGAAGAAAGGTGAGGTATAAATGAAGTAAATAAATGAGTGAGTATTCACTCAAACTTTTCTTTTAAAACTTTAAGTAGCTGGAGAGAAGGAGGTTACAGTCTGAATAGATCAAGTGAAAGGGATGGTTTTTCTGCAAGACATTTTTCTACTAATATTACTTATCCTCCAGCCACTTTTTGATGCAGGTAGTACATGAGATTGAGATTCAAGAACTTGGTTTTGAATCTGCTGGAATATGATACCTTTTTAGTAGTGTAGGCATATTGGTTCGGTGTTGACTGGAGAAAGACATTTTCCTCAAAACAGTACATTCATGTTTCTCATGGCCCTGAACTGGATGCCCTAGTCCAATCTCATCAGATCTCAGAAGCTAAACAGGTTCAGCAATGGTTAGTAGTTGGAGGGCAGACCAACCAGGAATTCAAGGATCACTACACAGAGGCAGGCCATGACAAACCACCTCCTCTGAAGTCTCTTGCCTTTAAAAACCCTACAAGGTTGCCATAAAGTCAGTTGTTGTGACTTGATGATACTTTCCACCACACTTTTCTCAAGTAGCAAAAAGTGATGGCTTGCATGCATGAATGAACTATCAGAGATCTGTAACACTACAATGCAATTTTCATACTGTTTTACGTTAACATTGTTCTTTATTTTAAATTGCAGTGCACACCTTTAATTCGGAGTTATAAAGTGCAATTATCAAATAATGCACAAATGTTTTATCCAGCCTCTATTTAATTCAAATTTATTACCTTTGTGTTAACCTTGATCATAACGAAGAACTGTTGTTAATAGCATTTTTATAATCAACAACAACAACAACAATAATAGAGTTTATATTCCACTCTTCTGGACAGATTAGTGCCCCACCCAGAGCAGTGAACAAGTTAGTGTTATTATTCCCACGATACAGCTGAGGAGCTGGGACTGAGAGGAGTGGCTTACCCAAGGCCACCTACTGAGCTCAGGGCAGTAGTAGGACATTCCCACCTCCAACACCCTTTTCTCTAGGACAGACATAACCAGACACTTCAAACTTTTTTTAACCGAGTAATGTGTCTGATATCCTCAACCCTTTATAACTTACTTTACTTTTCCTGTGCCTTCCCTAATTTCTTCATAGCATTAAAATGTGATACCTAGATGAAAGCTTAATCATAGCTGAGCAGAGCAGTTCTGTTTCCATCCAGGTTTTGCATATGATGTTGTCTCTCACCAACATTTCATTATGTATTTCATTGTTATTTATGTCATTTACACCCTGCCTTTCTTCCCAATGGGGACCCAAAGTGGCTCACACCATTCTCCTCCATTTTATCCTCACAACAATCCTGTGAAGTAGGTTAAATTGAGAGGATATGACTGGTCCAAGGTCACCCAACAAGCTTCCATGGCAGAGGTCTCCCAGATCCTAGTCTGACATTCTAACCACTATACAACACTGGCACATTGCATTTGCATTGATTGAAACAGTTTGTCATTTTGACTCATGTCCTGTTCATACTCTAATAGAATTCCTCCTCAGCAGTAGTTTCTACTATTGCTGTTGCACACTTGGTACGCCCTATCAGGGACCATCAGAATTTCAGTGTTTTGATATCTTTTGACATGATGTCTTTATCAGATCTAAAAGCAGCTGTAGAATGGTTGAAATCAGGCAAATTACGTAGTTTAGCTTTCTAAGAATAGCAGGGTTTCAGCTCTCCAGTAGCCAATGCAGTCGATTTTAAATTGGTAATAAAGATGGTACTAACTTAATCGATTTGCTTCAAGAACTTTGACTTTCTTTGTCCTCCTGACTTTCCTCATAATGTTGTTTTTAATACTCTGAAGTGTTTCCATAACATCATATCTGCTTAAAAGTCCTCTTCACCCCTCCCCTATCAGAATGGCCAAGGTTTCTCCTGTGGAAGGACATCACTTTTTTAGAATGCACCAGGCTTGTGCTGAAGTCAGTCTGGATGTGATGTCAACTAGAAGGTCTATTTTCAGCTCTTGGGTCCTGCTTTCACTATCTCTTATAATTAACACATGAAACTCTGCATATTGGATTGATTTTAAAAGATGGAACCAATCACATTTTAATGGGGAAGGGAGAGAAGATGGTGGAGGAAGTGACTCAGCTACATAGGGGAGCAATGACCGAGAAAATTCCCCCATCTCTGTGTGTGGTTTAGCTATTTTTTCCCAACATATTTGTAAAATATTTGTGGATACATCTCCATTTTGTTATTCAATAGTATATTGCCTATCAGGACATTAAAGGCAAGGGGACAGCTTTTTAGATTTCACTTTCTTTTGTTTTCTTCCCTCCTCATAAACCCAGGGAAAATGAGTACCCATGTCTGTTCAAATTTTAGTGTGGTATGGCATCTCAATTTTATCATTGGGATGTAGAATTTACCCGGTTTTCCCAAGGTCTCAAGTCACTAGACCTTTGGGAAGATTACCCCCTTACAGCCTACAGCCTTGTTCCGTCATCCACAACAGAAATAAGAACTTCTACCACTGCCACCTGCAAAAGCAAGTAGAAATCCATAGGTTTGGATGCTAAGCCTTGCTTCCATTTACATGGAACATCTTTGTATGTTAGGGAGGTGGTCATCTACCGCTGCACTTCCATAGACAGACTGGGGCTTGGGTCAAATGACTTTATATTAATAAATAGCCACAGGGGAGGGATTTAGAACAGGGCCATGTTTGGGGAAGAGGATTAGCTCTTTCCCTCTGCACTCTTCCCTCCCAACCTCACATGCCCCCACCCCCCAGAACTGCCATTTGCCCCATTAGGGGAAGCACACAGGTGACTGGTATGCATCTTCTAGTGGTTATAGTAGGAAGGGGGGGATTTGAGATCAGTAAAAGAAAGCAAAAATGAAAACATGTTAAAGAAAAAAAATCCTTTGCCCAATCCATCTGATGTAAATCGATCCTTCCTCTTCTCCATGACTGCTACCTAGCAATTTTAAAAATGCACCAGAGGTCCATTCACAATTCTTCCAACATCTCATCTGGATTGATCCTGCATCAGAGAGAAAAGAAACAGGATAAAGATGTATGTGTATGGCTTTTAAATACTGAAATTATGCTGGTAGAAAGATGTTTTAGCGTAGGGAGTCAAATTATTACTTTAGGTTTGTGCAAGTAATTTTTAATTGTTTTTCCCTCCGTAAACATTATGCAATGTAAGAATACCACTCAAGAAGAAGCACCCATCCCATAACCTTGGATGTGTGAGTTTTGTGCTGTACCTGTTTTATCCATATCTGCAGCTGAACAAAATCTTTAGGACAGGGTGGAGTGAAAAGTAACATACAGCTTTAACTGAATTCTCGTGGACAGTTACAACGTTATCAACTGAGCCTTCTGTGCCAAGAAAGGATCAGAACATAAGGTTAGCCATGCTAGATTGTACCAATAGTCCACTTAGTACAGCATCCAACAGAGAATACCATAGGGAAGCCCACAATCAAGACTCTTCACATTTCAGTGTCTCCCACATGTCCTTAACGCTTCCATCTCTTCCCTTCCCCCCATTAAATCACTTTTGAAAATTACATTTCTCAGCAGCCTTTTAAACAAATTGATGGTTATTTGTTTACTTCATTTATATCCTGCCTTTTCTTCCCAGTAGGGACCCAGAGCAGCTTACATCGTTCTGCTCTCCTTCAGTTTATCCCTACAACAGCCCTGTGAGGTAGGTTAGGCTGAGTGTGTGTGACTGGCTCAGGGTAACCTGGCAAGCTTCCATAGCACTGGAGATTTGAACTTGAGTCTTCTAGATCCTAATCTGACACTCTGAACACTACAGTGCACTTATGAAAGACAGCTTACAAAAAATAAATAGTTACAGCCAGCACTGAAGCACATTTTACTGAGTATCCAGGATCAGAACAGAGGCTTCTTTGATCTCTGCTTATTTCTGTGAGCACCTCCATCAGAGAGAGCCTGCATATCAAAGAGCTTCAGGCAATTCAAGCCAGACTTCATACTATGGAGGAAGGTAAGGGTAGGAAGCTGGTCACTAGCTGATGTTATCTGGACAGTGAAATTCATTATATCTTGAGAGTCGTATTTAGAGATGGGCACAAACAGCAATACGAACTTTAAAAAGCCACAAACACCCCAATCAGCTGTTTGCAAACAAGCTGTTCGTGAGGCCCCATTCTAAACGAACAGGTAGTCGTTGCAAGACTTGTTCGTCAAGCCTGACAGTCTGGCACCTGCAATCAATTCCCTTGGCAACCAGAGGAAGGGACTGCCTGAACTCTGTCTGAACTCCTGCTGTTGCCCTGGGAACCCCAATCTAAGCCCAATTTAGCTTAATAGGCAGGTCTTCCTTTCAAGTGTGGAGCTCCAAATTTGTTACAAGGAAGCAAAGAGCAGGGGGGAGGGGGGCTCCCAGCACTGGTTTTGCAGACAGTGGAGAGGGAGAGACATTTGTTGTTGGTATTTTGAGAGAGAGAGGGAGGGAGAGTGCATTGGAGCTTGAATTTTCTTTGTGTGTGGTGGGGTAGGGATCTACCTTTTCAAGTTCCAGGGCTGCTGCCAGGCTCTGGGCCAAGCTATTATTTATTACTGGTACCTTTCCTGCTGCCTGCTCAGGTAAGGTTTCTAGGAGTGGTGCGGTAGGGATCTTGATGGCTGGAGGAGAGCCTGCTGGTCCCCATGAACATGTTCATGAACAGGTCATGTTTGTCAATGTTCGTTGTTCGTTGTTCATGGATGGCAATGAACACCATGTTCGTTTTTTTCTGTTCATGCCCATGTCTAGTCGTATTTTGCTCATGCTAATGACTGACTCTGTGACTCTTCTCAAGCAAAACTGAGGAGTGTGAAAGTCACCAACACCTAATGCCCCAGAAGAAAGAGCAAAATCATTATAGACATTAGTATTAAGAAGTTTTAATTGTGGCATTGATTGGTCCTTTGCAACCATAAAATCAAGGCTGCAGCTGCAGCTATTGAATTCAGTACAAGTCTGAATTTTAAAAGCAAACCTAATAGTACCTTTCTAAGTACTTTTTCCAAGACTGAATTCTCAGAGTTTTGTTTTGATGCTATGTGTGTAGGAAAATCTATACAAGACTAAAAAATGTTGCTTGAGAAACTTTTTCTTCTGGCCAGCACACATTTGTGCACACATGAACCCTGGCACATGGTGGCCACTTCAGTCTTGAGTGTGTGTATGAGTTTTCTCATGAGTTATGTGTCTTCTCTACACATAACAAAATTATTTGCATGCCATCATAATGGCGGATGAGATTTGCCTTATGGTCTATACAGTGTGGTTCTTGTACTGAAAGGGCTGCCTTTTTCCTATAAGAGATTGTGAGTTCTCCACTGTGTGCCAATGTACCATATCAGGAACATGAAAACCTGCTATCTGAATATGCTGTAATTGAGATAGGGATAATAAGCCATTCGAGGATCTACTAAATGTGGTTACTATTTGACTTCCATCACTTCTGTACAGCTGCATATAGTTACCTTTTACTCATATATATAAATAATTCAGGCTGTGTAGTAGTTGCTTTGCCCAGAAGTAATTGTGTCTGCATTTCTGTCTCTCTCACAGGCCACTGTCCTGAGAAGAGCCCAAGTGAAAGACATTCCAGGCAGAAGTACTTTGACTCACAGAACTCTGCAATCTTCTCAGTGGAAGAAAATCTTGAGACAGCTGTTGAAGATGATTCGACAGATCTCATGCATAGTTCCACAAGGGATTCGACCTCTTTGACTTTAGAAAGTAAGTAAATCTTGGAACTACCGGGCACAGCAACAAGGCTGAGCTTGCATTTTCAGAGCAGATGTTATGTTGTACTCTTCTAGATACGGTTTGGCCAACAGTTTCGATATTAGTACTCCTGAGCCTTTAATAGTGGTGTGAAAGACAGAATTTTGAAAAGCACGGCTTCTCATGTCACTGTTCTGTTGCAATTTGAAAAGCTATGCCTGCCAAAAATCCCACTTCTATGCAATTATTAAGACTTCCAGAGCCTTGGCATGTGGCCTTTCCTGCCATAGGTATACCCCAGTCAGATGTATACAGGATGTAGACTACAAGTAACTCATTGAGTTCCATGCATACAGTGTCATGTTAAAATGCATTTACCTGGCATGCTGAGGACACACCAGTTTGGGCTGTGCTCATATATGCCTCCTTACATGGCAAGCCTATTGAAACATGACAGGGATGTGTAAGTGTAAGACTAACACAGATAAGTGATGTAATGAAGGCCAATGTGTCATACAAATCAGGCTGCATTATGAACTTTACAACATCATCTCAAAACTATAAAGGAGAAGTTGAAAAACAATTTTAATTGCACTGGGAGGGAAACTTTCATTATAGAATTCTTTTCCACAAACAAATGATACCACAGTCCTTTGATTCTGCTTGTGCATTTTCTGTTTGAAAGTATGGTTGGATGCTTGATTGGATAAGAATATTAAAGAGCCCTGTTAGATCACACCGAGTTGTCATTTAAAAAGGGAAAAGGGAATTGGGATGAATGGGGAAATTGTCCTGCTTGAGCCCCTAAAAATTCATAATATTTGGCGGGGAAGCTTTGGGTAAGCGGAGCATCATCCATTCATTTAACACACACACACACACACCGATTTTGTTGCAGGCTCCCAGCTTGGGTGCTTTTGCCCTTCATATTTGCAAAGTTAATGGAAACGTGCTTTAAATGAGGGAACTACCTTCCTTAAGAACAGTATGACTTTCAGGGGGTATTTTTATACCATCTGTTCTGCTTGGTTCAGGGAAACAAGAAGTGGCTTGTTTGTTTTTTGCACAGTATCTGAGCATAATAATACTACAGCTTTTGAGCCAAGTGATTTAATTTGTTGATCCTCCTTTACAGGCACTGTTATTGCAGAAAGCAATGGCTCAGAAGGAGTGGAGAATTTAGGGAACACTCAGATGTCCGAGGAGATGTTGGCGCTAGTGGATGAATTTGAAAACTCTTGGCCACTTGAAGCTTTTGAGGGGGCACTGGAAGTGAAAGGCCATCGGATGGACTTGCAAGGGATCCGTGTCCTGAAGAAGGGCTCTCAAGATGGACTGGGCAGTTCCTGTTTTGGTGACTGTGGAGATGATGATGATGAAGCTGAATGGGTAAGAAATCTCCTCGGATTGGATTGTAAATTGGATCCAGATTTTCTATGAGCCTACTCACATTATTTTTGATTCAAAGTATTTCTCTCAGTCATCATTTTGCTTCTGATAATGCAGTCCTATGCAAGGTTACTCTGGCCATTCATTTAACTCAGTTTAGAATGGAGTAACTTGGCTCAGTATTGCACTGTGAGCCATGTACAAGTTGCACAGTCTAGTGGTTTCACAGTACAATCCTAAGCAGAGTTATACTCTTTTAAGATGTTAATGGTTCTAAGTTTCTACAATACAACTGTAATCACTCTGTGGGCTACTTTTATGTGGCCTTTTTCACTCATAACAGTAATAACAATAACAACAATAATAACAAAACAACAATAACAATAATTTTATTTATACCTCTCTTTTTTAAGTAACCATGTTGGTCTGC
This sequence comes from Eublepharis macularius, assembly GCF_028583425.1. Classification (NCBI taxonomy): domain Eukaryota; kingdom Metazoa; phylum Chordata; class Lepidosauria; order Squamata; family Eublepharidae; genus Eublepharis; species Eublepharis macularius. The sequence continues at coordinate 84,670,452 of NC_072791.1, read as the reverse complement.
AGTAGAAGATCAAAATTCACGTTCCGTAACACCTTAAAGACCAAGATTTTCTAGGATGTAAGCTTTCAAGAGTCAAGCTCCCTTCTGACGGAGGAAGTTTGATTCTCAAAAGCTTGGTACTAGAAAGTGCCATCAAGTTGCAGCTGGTTGTGGCATCTCTGTAGGGTTTACAATGCAAGAAATATTCAGAGGTGGTTTGCCATTACCTGCCTCTTCATAGCAACCCTGGTCTTCCTTGTTAGTCTCCCATCCAGTTATTAACCAGGGCTGACCCCGCTTAGCTTCTGATGAGATTGGGCTAGCCTGGACCATCCAGGTCAGGGCCTCAACACCTTACACCCTGGAAAATCTTGTTGGTCTTTAAGGTGCTACTGGGCTCAAATCTTACTCTTCTATTTTCTTTTTTCCCATTAACCCATTTTTCTCCCTATAACTCATGCACTCCTTTCTGTACCACCACAGATCTCATTGCAACCCTATCTGTGTTAGACTCAATCCTTTTGTTCTGTTTCCTCATTCTAGGCACATAAACCCATTTTTCTGTCACCCACTCTCTTCTCTGTAACAGCACCAGTCTCTCTGCTTCCCCATCTCTGCTGCCTCTTTCTGTGTTCCAACCTGCTTTTTTGTACTTTGCCTCCTCCTCCTCTCTGTTACATCTAATTTGGTCCTAAGAACCAACCAAACCCATAACACCAGTAGTGAGATGGGAGAATGATCCTATATATTCATGACTGTCCTTTTGGGATTCAGAGGGACAGAATGGAGTTGATGCTAATGTAGGTTGTCTCAAAGTCTTCTGAGAGTGTAAAATGTTCAGGGAAAGAATTTTTTCCGCCTTCCTTTATACTGCATGTAGTTCTTTGTGCCCTCCCTGCTCCCCAAAAACTCTCTCTGTTTTTGGTAACCAGGGAGCTCTGAAGATAAATTGGATGTGGCACAGGTTGCTGCATCAAGACAAGAGAATTGGCAGAAATCACTTTCCATACCTTTTGACAAATGAAATAATGTCTGTGGACAGAACAAAGGGCTTTTCTGTACACTCAACTTATTCCTGATATTCTTAGTAACCGATTCTTAAGTACTCGAATCAGTTTGGGTACAGTTCTTCTACATGTCTGTCCTCCCTCTGCATTTTAACAATTGTGGAATCAGTTTATTTTCTTCCTTATGTAAATAATGAGGATTTTCAAGAGAGAGTGCTGTCATCATTAGTGGCATCATCTGTGATGTCATAACATACTCCCCTTTTTATTTTTACCTCATGCTTATGTTCCCACCTCCGTGGGATTTTTGCAATTTTTTTAAAAAATCATCAATTTCATAATCTTATAATGACCTAACATTGTAATAATAGATGCAACAGGTTCTCTGAATCCTCGGATTTCATTTTTTTAAAGTGTCTAGCCCCTTCCATTGCAGAGATATAGCTTTTTACTTAGGTTGTTTTAACTTTTTGAAGTTGATGATTTAAAAAAAGAAAGTGAAACCAAGAATGAGGGAGGAAGGCGGAGGGAGGGAGGAGTGTTTGACCAAGAAGAACAATCAATCATTAGAAAGTGGTTGGAGGTGGGTGGGAGTGGGCAGGACAAACAAAACCAAAAGAAACATTCTGCGCAAAGAACAAAGGCAACTCAGAATCAGCTTTTTAAAAAAGATTGAGGTAAAAGTGATCTCAAAAGAACGAGGAAAAAACGGGGAAAACAAAAAAAAAAATCCCCAAGGCAATCCTAAAGGCAAAAACATGTGTGTGGAAATTGGGGTATAAATTGAAGCTGTGTAGGGCCAAAACCAACAAGAAAAGCCCAAATTTGTCCCAGGGGAGGGAGGGAAGGGATTTTTGCGGATTTCCCCCTTCTTGCTGCTGCCCCCTGTACTCCCTGCTATACTGTCCCTGAGAGTCCCCTGATTTTCAAGAGAAAGGTTTTAGAGGGTTCAGGAAGATGTGAATGGGGAGGAGCTGGTTGGGAGTGTTGTATGATTTTTGTTTTTAAGTTGCTTGTTGGTACAGCCCCTGTACCAGTTCCCATGCTACTCCTGAGGGTTTCTCAGTAGGGTTGCCGGGTCCCTCCCTGTGGGGGAGGGGGATCCAGCACTCATCTTCTTGACGATCTTCATGCGTGCTTCCAGTGGCGACACGATGATGTTACTTCTGGAAGTGACATACATTGCATCTGCTAGGAGCACATGAGCTGTACATGTACCCAGGGTGCCTGCCAGTGGTAGGTCATTACCAGGTGGCTTGAAATCATGGGCCAACCACTGGGAGATTGCCTGCCACTGGTGGGCACCTGGGATCCCTATTTCTCAGTAATATCTGGATGGCTGGAAGACTTTGTGAGGCCTGATTTGGGCATCATCATTGGCCTGGCACACTGATTTAATTTAAAATTTCATAATAGAAAATAGAATATGCTGATTTTTTGCAGCTGTTCAGACTCATTTTTAGTGTGGATTTTCAGTGCTAAAACTGTTGCATAACCTTGTGTTTAAAGGAATTATTTTTATATGATTATATTTGTACAATTTGATGCACTGGGACGCGAGCAGAATGGGGGAGTGGTTACAGATACAAAGAAAAGAGAAACTGTCTGGCAATTGCCCTTGAAATCAACTTAGTCTGCTGGAAGTCAGCTAGCACTTCCTTCTTAACAGCATGTTTAATAGATTTAGTTCTGTTACCCTCACAATATTTCTGTTTGACAGATTACATTCCAAGTGAAGCGTGTAAAGAAATCCAAAGCAGAAAGTCTGGATCCACAAGAGCCTGCTGGAAGAATTGGGGAGGATGGGGTAAATGGAGAAAAGGAGAACCTTTATCATATGGCACTAGAGATCAGTGGGCCAAAAATACGTTCCCCTGGTCCACCAGGTACAATTTTTTTAGTAGCAAGAGTGAAACTTTTTCAGATGCTTTTTATTTCTACATTAGGAGACAGGTTGCAAACTATTAAAATGCATCTTGTGATTTTCATTGTCACAAAAGTAACCACTGAGTCCTTCCGTGTGTCCTCTCTCATAATACTGCAGTGCTCATGCCCCCAGACCTTTTTATCCAAGCAGTTAAGGTGGTGGTGGTAACTAGCTACTGTCATGACTGTACAATCCCTTACATTGTATGTTTGAGAGTTCAAGAATTTGAAACTTTGGTAAGAAAACAGTGGTTGAACATTGGCTACTGTTAGTGGAAGCAGATAACTTTTATCATCCCTAGTTGTGTCCTCCAGCCCTAGCAATTTAAATGGGTGAAATGGACCTTCCACCAGGGATCTAACAGGAGGAAGAGTCTGGAGCTGGCAGCAGTTACTGGCCTAGTTCCTAATGTAAGCATTCCACTGGTGATAGGCGCTCCACCAGCAGAAAAGGAGTGATATTGATTTCAGCCAATTCTGTCCCCCCACTCAAATGCAGATATGGCTGCCAGCAGGGTTGGAGAAAAATCTCCTGTTCCTTTAACTGAGGCTTAATGTGTGGAAATGAGCTGCTGAAGCTTTTCATGGTTTGGAAGTAAATAATATCCCATTGAGCCTCTGTTAAAGGAAGAGGGCATTTTGCAGTTGGCAACCCTAGTTACAAGTCCCCACTTTGTCCCTACACAGTTCTTAGGTCCACTGACAAAGACCTGCTTTCAAGAGTCATAGAAGCCATATCTGGAAATCAGAGTTTGGAAGTTTTGTTCTTGTGAGTAGACGTGGGCACGAACAGCATTACGAACGGAAAAAAACAACGAACAGGCTGCTCGGCTGCTCACAAACGGGCTGTTCATGATGGGCCATTCCAGCCGAACAGGTGGTTGTTGCGACTCGCAAGCCTTCTTGCGCTCGGCCGTCCTTCAGGAAGCCAGACACTCAGGCGCCTTCAATCAATTGCCTCGCCAACGGAGTGGGGGAGTGCCTGAACTCTGTCTGCACTCCCTCTGTCTCCCCAAGCTCTGTGGGCACCTCAGCTGAGGGTTCACACCCCAATCAAAGGCCAACTTAGCTTGATGGGCAGGTCTTCCTTCCAAGCATGGAGCTGTAAATTGGTAACAATTGGTAACGTGGGAGCAGACACCCAGCGGGGGGAGGGAGGGAGGAGGGGGTGTTCTGTGGCCATGGGAACTCTAATCTCATCCCTGCAAACCCTGTTAGGCAGTTCTGACTGCCAACCACAGACCTCTTGCGTTTCTCCATGAGATCTCTGCTTATAAAAGGGCACTGCGCTTCCAGTTCTGGTTTCACTTTCAGCAAGCAGTGGAGTGGGAGAGAGAGCCTTTTGGGAGAGAGACAGGGAGAGTGCATTGGAGCTGGGCTTTTTTCTGTGTGTGGTGGGTGGGATAGGGATCTATCCTCTCTGGTTCCAGGGCTGCTGCCAGGCCCTGGGGCCAAGCTCATTGGGCACCTCAGCGGAGGGCTCACCCTGATTATTACTGCCTGATCTGGTCAGGTCTCTGGGAGTGCTGGGCTAGGGCTCTAGCTCCAGCCTGTGGTTCCAGGGCTGCTGCCAGGCCCTGGGGCCAAGCTCAGTGGGCACCTCGGCTGAGGGTTCACCCTGACTATTATTATTACTATCAATAGCAGTGCCTGATCTGGTGGTCAGGCTTGTGGGTGTGCTGAGCTAGGGCTCTAACCTCAGCCTCCAGTTCCAGGGCTGCTGCCATGCCCTGGGGCCAAGCTCAGTGGGCACCTTGGCTGAGGGCTCACCCTGACTACTATTATTACTATCAATATCAGTGCCTGATCTGTTCAGGCTTGTGGGTGTGCAGGGCTAGGGCTCTAGCCTCACCCTCTGGTTCCAGAGCTGCTGTCAGGCCCTGGGACCAAGGTCAGTGGGCACTTCGGCTGAGGGCTCAAATTATTATTCGTGCCTGATCTGGTCAGGTCTCTGGGAGTGCTGAGCTAGGGCTCTAGCCCTAGTCTCTGGCTCCAGAGCTGCTGCCAGGCTCTGAGGCCAAGCTCTGTGGGCACCTCGACTGACATTGATTATTATTACTATCAATATCAGTGCCTGATCTGGTGGTCAGGCCTGTGGGTGTGCTGGGCTAGGGCTCTAGCCCCAGCCTGTGGTTCCAGGGCTGCTGCCAGGCCCTGGGGCCAAGCTCAGTGGGCACCTTGGCTGAGGGCTCACCCTGACTACTATTATTACTACCAATATCAGTGCCTGATCTGGTCAGGCTTGTGGGTGTGCAGGGCTAGGGCTCTAGTCCCAGCCCTCTGGTTCCAGGGCTGCTGCCAGGCTCTGAGGCCAAGCTCTGTGGGCACCTCGGCTGAGGGTTCACACTGATTATTATTACTATCAATAGCAGTGCCTGATCTGGTGGTCAGGCTTGTGGGTGTGCTGGGCTAGGGCTGCTGCCAGACTGTGGGGCCAAGCTCAGTGGGCACCTCAGCTGAGGGCTCACAGTGTTATCTCCTTTTCTGTCCTCCTTAATTCTAGTTTGGTGGCACAATGAGTCTTCCTGTTGTGGTGGCCGCCATGGGTGGTCGTGGGGTGAAGTGTAAATGCAGTCCTCCTGGTTTACTTGTGGAAAGCAGTACTGAGTGTGGCTCGGGGGCAGCAGAGAGTACTCCCGCTCCCCGAGATTCACCTGTGGGGGCTGTGGAGGAGGCCAAAGAGGTCTTTCTGCTAGGGGGGAGGATCTCTCTCAACGTATCGAGGAGGGGGTGGGTGACAGATCCCTGGAGGAATGGTTTGTGTTTTATGAAACATCCCTCCCGTCCCCATCCCAAACTCTCAGTGGTGTCCCTGCCTGCAGTCCACCCCTCGCTCCGTCGTCCGTGGCCAGCTCCGCAGCACAGCCTGTAACCGTTCATCCTCCTTCCCATGGGACAGTTAGTGGTCCACGTTTCAACACCTCCGTATGGTTGTCCCCTCGGGGTCTGGGACAGCGCTGCTTACAACGGCAAGATTGAGGGCTCAGGAGGCGGGCCTTCACGTCTTGGCAGAGACAATTGCCCTACATGGCTTGCCCATATCCATCGTGGAGTGCGTGGGGTTCCACAGGCTACTAAAACATCTTGCCCCTTGGTTTTCCATGCCGTCGCCATGCACCCTTGCCCATCGAGTCCTGTGGATATCTCGAATGAGGGCTGGCATATTTGGGTCAGGTTTAGCCAGCCCACTCCCACTGCTAATAGGCTTCTGAGGCCTTTCTAGGCCTTCCTGGCATAGCCAGATCATCATGACACCTCCTTTCTGCGAAGGCAGGAAAGTGGGTGATGCTGGCGGCAGCCTCCTTTGGGCACTTGCGCAACAGCTCAGGAGCTGTTGCACATGTAGTTTAGCCACATGGTGGCCCTATCCATTGCAAACGCTGTGCCCTCTGAGCGGGGGGAATGGGTCCCTTGACTCATATCCTTCCCGCAAAGGCAGGAAGGTGGCCGATGTCAGCTGCTGCTGCTGCCCTGTTTCTCTCTCTCCCTCTCTGGAACCACTCTAACTCGGCCAAGCAATGTCTCCTGTCCCATCCATCCCCTCCTTTCTGCAAAGGCAGGAAGGCGTTTGTTGTCTGGCGGTACGGCCCAAACTGTTATGAGTAGTGCCCGTACTACCTGCACAGGTGAGGTGTCTCAGAGCGGTGTGGAACTGCTCTGGCCCCCCTCATTTCTTGGGGCTGCTGGTCCCTCTTTCTACCTCTCCCTCTGTGGAACCTCTCCGACCCTTATGAATGACCTCTCCTTTCCTGCCTATCCCCTTCCTTCCATGAAGGCAGGACAGCGGGTCATGTCAGCCACCACTTCACGAGGGACTATCCTGTTACTGCTCCCTCCTTGGTCACAAGGGACAGCTCGGCTGCGATTGCACAGCTAATTGTACCATATAAGGATACAGCACAGTTGCACTGCGTGGTGGCTCCCCTGTCAATGAGACTGACTGGACCACTTTGAGCTGGGTGGGAATGTGTCCCTTGACTCCTGTCCTTTCCGCAAAGGCAGGAAGGTGGGCGATGGCAGCTGCTGCCGCTGCCCTATTTCTTCCTCTCCCTCTCTGAGACCCCTCCAACCCCTCCCAACTACCTCTCACTTGGGAGCTTTCCAGTTCCCAGTCCATACCTCTCCCTCTCAGGTACTTCCACGAGTCCCTTCCCCACCACTTGCATTGCCCCATCCCCTCCTTTCCGTGATGGCAGGGAGGTGGTTGATGCCAGCAGCCGCTGACGGATCAGGGTCTTCCAGGCCCTGTCTCAGGATCTTCCAGGTGTGGCTCGTCACCGCGGCTGGAAGCCCTTGGTCCCCCTCTCCCACCCTGACCACTTTGTGTTCTGTCTGTCCTCCACTCCCTCTTGGGTACTGCCACGAGTCCCTTCCCCACCATTTGCACCGCCCCGTCCCCTCCTTTCTGTGACAGCAGGGAGGTGGTTCATGCCAGCAGCTGCTGATTCAGGGTCTTCTCGTCCCCCTCGCAGGATCTTCCAGGTGCGGCTCATCACCGTGGCCGGAAGACCTTGGTCTCCCTTTACCTAACCACCCAGTGGCCACAGTCATCAACCACCTTGCTGCGTAAGCGGATAATCTGTCCACCTCCGATCCAGAGGCCTGGCGTGCGGGCACATGGGGGGTGCTGCTGGCAAGCGGCCAGACCCCCCACCCCCTGTGTGGAGGCGGCATGCCACCACCTCCCTGATCCCGCCAGGCCCAGTGGCTGCAGTCATCAACCACCTTGCTACATGAGCGGATAATTTTCCTCCCACCCGGAGACCTGGCAGGTGGGCACATGGGGGGTGCTGCCGGCCAGTGGCCAGACCCCCCCCCCACCCCTGAGAGGGGAGGTGGCCCACCTTCAGGTCCACTGCACGAAGTGAACTGGACTGGAGAGGGTGGCTCTGTTTGTATTGAATGGGAGTTTGCTGGGGGCATCAAATTTGGGAATGTATAACTCTGAGATCCATACTGCAATCTTGACTAAGCTTGGATGATGGCTGGAGAAGAGCCTGCTGCACATTTCCTGGGAATATGGGCTCTCTAAGTGCTAAGGGGCTGCTCTGGCGCCAACGAACACTGAACACGTTGGTTAACGGGACGAGTTCTGTTCCGGTCAGCTGTTCGTGTTCATCGTTGGGAACGAACACTGAACAGCCTGTTCGGGGTTTTTTTCTTGTTCGTGCCCATGTCTACTTGTGAGTGGCAATCTGCTCTTGTTAAATATAATACATATCATTGCAAAATGTAAAATTGTACAGGAAAATCTACTCTTAAGTTTTCTCTCTTATGTTTATGCTCTTATGTTTACTCTCATTTTTTTCTTTTCACTTGTTTGCTTTTTTCAGGAAAAAGGAGAGATTATCGTAGCCTAGGTTGGCCAAGTCCTGATGAATGCATAAAACTCCGCCGAGTAGAGCTTACTACAGTGGCCAGCACATGGTTAGCTGTTTCTGCAAAAAATATTGAGTGAGTATTTTCACAAAACAAAACTAGGCCAGTACACCAACTACAATAGCTGTTTACAGCATACAGTATTCATCCTAGTCAGTGATACGAGGAACTGTGGCTTTACTGTAGGTAAATGGATTGCCTGTAGCGTACTGGTTAAATGGCTGGACTTTGAATCAGCACTCTGCTCGTTCAGTTCCCACAACTGCCATGAACTCAGCAGGTGACTTTGGGTGTGCCACTCCTCTCAGCCCCAGCTCCCCAGCTGTTTTGCGGGGATAATAATAATACTGACTGTTCACTGCTCTGAGTTGGGCACTAACCTATCTAGAAGGGTGGTATATAAGCACACTGTTTCAGTCATTGTTATTAACTCTGTTATTGAACCTAATAATGTCATCTGTACTATCCCAGGTTTTCCCATTGTGTATCTTCTAATGTCAAATATGTCATTGCCCATTAACAATGCCTTCCGGCAGTTTATAATACTTAGCCCCTGTAGAAGTTATTATTAGGGGTGAGCTAACAGCACTGATAACACTCAGGGTAAACTGTGAGTCAGATTTGCTGACAACACCAAATACAGGATGCAAACCCAAAGATGAGATTCAGTGTAAACAAGTTCCAAGTGATATGTGCTGGGGCAAAACTTCTTGTTTGTCCCCTCCTTTGATATCTTCATTATAAACTAATGAAAGGTGTGTAAAGAAGAGAGATCAATTTTACTCATATACTTGTAATACTTGAACTAACCCAATGACATTGATTTGTAAATAGTTTTGGGACAACCAAAAGAAAGTACATTTTCACACAGTGAATAAGTTTTAAGATTCCTTGCTGTAAAGATGTGGCAAAGCAAACAAATGTTCTAGACTAGATGTACCTTTCCTCCGATACACCAGAATAGTTCTTCCATTCTTAAAGAGTGGAATGGACACACATTTAAAAAATGAATGCATAGAGGAATTCATAGAAAGAGAATTCTTTATGGGCATTTTGTTTAATGTCAGGATTATAGTGTGTGTTACTAGAAAATGGAACCCCTTGAGAAACCTGACATTTGTTAGGCTTTCAACAAAGATTATAGGTGGTTCTCTTATTACAAATAATTATTCTCCCTAATTTGGGGATACAGCTGTTGTTTAGTATCCAGAAACTGATCAGCCAACAAATATTTAAAAGTTGAAGTTCAGATTACATACTTTACAAATTTACTGTCCTCTGTGAATCTTTTGTATAAGCTTGCATATATTTAAATGTGAAAGAGACCATGCCATTTTGAAACTTTGTGTTCCCAAACGGCCCAAGATTCTTGTTGATATTTCTGCAGCTAAAAAAGGATTAGGCATCTGAACTGATTTGTGATATAACAATCAGTGAGGAGTAAATGTTGACATCTGCCGGCTACTGAATTTGCTTTCTGTCCAGCTGTTAGTAATCTCCTCAAACTCACCAACAGCATTTACTCCCTCCCACTGTGAACAGTGTAACCTCATGCTGTTGCAAGGAAAGATGGTGTTAATCTTGAGCTGTTCCTTTAGACTGTCCCGTAAGTGTTAGTTGCACAAGTTAATAAAGAAATCTATTGGGCCAGATCCCGTAGTCCATTAGCAGAAGATGCAGTGGATGCGGATCTTTGTCGTATTCTTCTCCCCTCAGTCATCCCTTCCAGCTCCAGGAAAGTTGGTTCCTGGGGTTGTGGGATTTGTGGTATCTGTATGAACTAAAAGCCAAGCAAATGAAGGAGTGCTACATTGAAGAGGGGGAAGGGGACAAAAGTGCCCTCTCCTCCCACTTCCGTTGGCGGAGCTGTGACTACAGTTAGAGGGCGGAGAAGCTATTTTGCCCCCTCTGCAGTGGAACCCCCCCCCCCATGCATATTACTGTTAGTCCTCAAGGATCCAGTTTTGCACCTACCTACCCTCTCAAATTCCTCCATTATGCCCAGATGTTACACACACACACACACACACACAAGTCTACTACTATACTTTCAGCCAGTTTGGTGTAGTGGTTAAAAGCGGTGTGACTTTAATCTAGAGAAGCGGGTTTGATTCCTCACTCCTCCACTTGTAGCCAGCTGGGTGACCTTGGGTCAGTCACAGCTCTCTGGAGCTCTCTCAGCCCCACCCACTTCAGAGGGTGATTGTCGTGAGGATAATAATAACATACTTTGTAAACCCCTCCAAGTGGGACATCCTGAAGGGTGGTATATAAATCAAATGTTGTTGTTGTTTTGTTGTTGTTGTTGTTGTTGTTATGAAGCCAAGGGGTAAGAAGCAAAAGAAGGGCAGAGAAACAATCCTGCCCCCATTCCCCAGGGCTAATACTGAACAGATGTACTTGATGCATATCAGTTAAAGATATCTTGAATCCAACCTTAAGAGTGCAGACATTGAATGTCTAGTAGAAAATCTACAGCTGCATTTGAATTTCTGTCTTAGCGTCCTCTGAAGACTTAATGTATGATTTAGTATTACAGATCACATAGATTTTGCCACTCAGCTTCAAGAGCCAGCCATGGAACCTCTCTGCAATGCCAACCTACCTGCCAGCATGCATACTTTGGATCACCTTCAAGGGGTTGCCAGTCGGGCTAGCCTTCATTATACCGGAGAGAGTCAGCTGAAGGAGGTAGCTTGTGCTTTCCTGTGGGTTCAGTATACATAGATCCTTCTATCTGGAAATACTGCCTATGGTCATGATTAACCATACATCATTCAAGTTGCATCAACAAAATAGATGTTGATAGATTGTTTCGTATTGGATTATGGCATATGGTTGCATCAACAACAGCAAGGCCCGGGAGGGAAAGGGTGGGGGTTGAAATAAATTAGGTATGATGGGGAGTGTATGTATTAACTATGTACTCACCAATAAAAATTTTAAAAAAACAAAAACAACAGCAAGGCCTGCTCTCCCAGCTTGAACTTCACTATTAAAGTAGCTGTTCAGGAAATTGTTGAATAAGAATGTACTAAAATACCAATCTCTAATACAACACAATAATGGGATGCCCATTAGCATGCCCATGCAAAGGTGAAGAACGCGGCTAAGGAATGAAAGGATCAGAAATTCTGAATGAGTGAACCTTGTTGCGCCATCATCTCTTTTCCCTCTTCTTCCACATACAAGTTTTCAAGTAGTCTATCAAAACAGAAGCACCAATAATCAGCTTAGATAACAGACTACTTTTTACCACCTCCCCAACAGAATAGAATGTAGCCACTTTCTCATACTTCCATCCTTGCTGTGCTATTCATTGCTTAACCATTCATCAAGCTCATTTCACCATCAGTATCTCTCTAGACAGAAGGTAACTAAACTTGTTACCATTGTATATGAGTTGTAAAGCACCCTAAATATCAGTTAGATTTTATCATCTTGAGGTTTAACGTATTATATTATATTACATTTAATAAATTTTATAATTTTTTGCATTTTATAAATTTTTGGAAACATTTACTTAACTTTCCTATCAGATTTTTGTCGCACTATAAGCATTTGCAAAATTGTTTGCAGGGAAGAAATGACAAAAGATTGCACTGGGCAAGAAGCAGAGTCATGTTAAGAGTTACAGGGAGGAACTTAAACTTTGCCAAAGGGTGATGACTGGAGTACCCATCCTGGCGATCCATGAGTAATCATGAGGACTATAAGCTGCTGTTCTGCAGTTGAAATATGAACATAGTAACATGTTGCCAGATTCTGTACTAGGCTGATACATTTTTCAGTGCATAGCATTATCGTATTTTATATATCATCACAGTCAAAGTCTTTCTCTATTTGACTATTATCTAGTTGCATTTTTAAGTTACAGAAAATTACATGGACCCTATACTGGAAGATAGACAAGATCAAAAGGGAGGGTCCAGATTTTTAAAGCCACTGGGTTGATTTGGTTGTAGTTTTCTCTGAGTTGCCTTTTCTTGCATCTTAGGTGTTACAGAATCTTGGGAAAGACCATTATCCACCACAGTCATTAGAACAAGTTGGTACTCGAATAGCCAAGGTTTTAGAAAAGGTAAGTACATAGAACAGACAGCAATGCAAGTTTATATTATTCTGATTCTAGCTGGAGGGCGACCTGCTGTGTCATCTGCAATGTCTCAAAACCAGTTAGGGAGGAAGTTGGTGCTAAATGTAAGACTTTTCTGTACTTGCTATCTGAACAAATCCACAGGTATCTTCTAGTGGTCTTCACTCTTGAGTGTCATCTGGTGCCTACCTTGTGTTCTTTTAGGCACCAGGCCAAACCGTATCTCCTTGCCTAAGATATCGTTCCAAGCTTTTAACTAGGGTTTGATCTTTTAACTGTTTTTACAGTCTGCTTCTAGCCTGAGGAATGTTATGACAGTCATTTAGGCTGCTATATGTTTTGTGCTCTGAGTTTTTATTAGCTGGGTTTTTAAGGATTTGGTTTTGTGTTTTTATGGTTTTATTTTATTGTATGAACTGCCTTGAGCATACCTCTGAAGAGGCAATGTATATTATAAATAAGCAAATTTATGCTCTATGAGACATAGAGCATGACTTCCTGCTTCAGCTGTTCTGTGTTCCATCAGCCCCCACTTCTCCCTGGTGTGGGCCATCTTCATTCTACCACTAGGCCCCTTGCAGGCATGGTCATGCTGCTGGGGATAATCTCCCATGTGCTTTCAACTTTTTTCACACTGTCAACATGTAAACCTGCCTTCAGCAGGTGCTGTTATCCATCAGATCTTTTCAGTACAATGAGTAGTTAATATATTTGCTTTTAAAATTTTTGTGATATTCTCGGAATCTAATTGGATCACCCCTACATCAAGCAGCAAAAATATTTAACACTTTGACTTCTATTATTGGATTCCAACTCAAGAGTTCTAGTATGATGGAAGAGGAAGAAAATATCCTCTCTGTTCATTTTCTCCCAACTGTATAGAATTTTGTAATCTTCTGTCATATTTCTCTTAGCAGTCTTTTCTTTAAACTGAAAAGCCCTCCACATTTCTTAGCTTTGCTCCAATCCCTTAATAAGTGAGGTTACCCTTTTCTGTGCCTTTTCCAACTGTATAATAGTTTTGAACTGTTCATGCTATTCCAAATATGGACGCACCACAAGCATTACAATATTTGCTGTTTTATTTTAAAGGCAAATTATTCCTTTCCTAATAACATCAGTATTGGGCCAGTTCAGTATCCTACAAGTAGCACCAGTGCTATCATTTTATTAAGAAATCCCTCCAAATTCTACAGTAGTTCATGGTCCTGATAGAGGTATAGCACTGTGTGTTGCAGGTCTGATAGGCAGAGCTGGGTGTAGGGCAGAGATTCTCAATGTGATAAGCTCTTGGATCTAAGGTCTATGACCTGGAGAAGATGAGAGGGACATGTAAATGTGACTTTCAGGGACATGCTAGAGGTGTCCTATTGCCAGGGAGAATGAGGACCTCAAAGTAGAGATATAAAAGCAAAAAGTTGTGAAATGATTCATCAGAGGGAACCTGTTCCGCATATGGCAAACTGATACCTTTTCACACCAAAGATTGTTTAACTGATCTGGATTATTTACATGGAGGCGGACTAGAACAGTGATTCCCAAAGTAGGTGGTGCCACCCCTTGGAGGAGGCTGCGAAATTACCTAGGGGGTGCTAAGCGGCAAGGGGTGTCAGGGGTGCTGGAGATGGATCTCTCTCTCTTTTTTTATATAAAAAAATTTATTAGGTGAGTACAGATTACAAATATAATTTTCAATTAAAAACCTAAATATCACTTTTCCCCCACCCTTTCCCTCCCCCCTTTTTCATAGACTTCCAACAGCTTTCCAACCCATATCTTATTCTATAACTTCCTTATCTATTCCCTCTATATATTATTATCTCCTATTTTGTTAATAAACTAAATGATATCCATTAAAATTAAATCTATTCAAAATTTAAACTAAACAATAATTAAAGCTTCACTTTAAATGGTAAAGATCCCTATCCCTAGTAATTCCCCCAGTTAATAACTTTCAAATTGCCATAATTTCCCCTTCACGTCCCACTTTTTCTCCAAGATGGATCTCTCCAAGTATGTTGTTAGCTTATTCACGATTGACCCGGCTAGAGCTTAGAGTGCAACACCTTCCTCACTCAAGGTTCTGCCTCTGCATGGTGTTGAAATCTGGTGGTAACTATCAGAATATTTAGTAAACATGCCACTAGAGCACTAGTCAAACCACCATGTTTTGAGAAACTGTTGTCACCATGCGTGTTTTTTTCTGTCATTTTTCAAGTTTTTGCTTGAAAAATTAAATAGTTTTTAATCATTACATTATTTCTTTCAGAATAGAAATGGCAGAAGCAGAAGCAAAAAAATCAAAGAAATGTAGACAATATAGTAGAGAGTCCAGTAGAACCTTTAAGACTAACCAACTTATTTGTAGCATAAGCTTTTGAGAACCACAGCTTTCTTTGTCAGATGCATCTGACGAAGAGAGCTTTGGTTCTCGAAAGCTTATGCTACACATATGATGGTATTGGTTAATCTTAAAGGTGCTATTGGACTCTCTACTATATTGCAACTACAAACTAACACAGCTAACTGCTCTGGATCTGTAGACAATATAGTTTGGAATTAACTAAACTAAAAAAATTTAATTAGATTTTGAATGAATATGCAATTAATTGTTAGCGTTTTGAATTTTATTGTTATCTTCCTTAGTGGGTCCTTCAAACTGTTCTGAATAGTGTGTTTTCTGGGAGAGGGGGCTGGGTTTGAGTTTACGGAACCAAGGGGGCAGTGGCCTGAAAGAGTCTGGGAACCACAGGCTTAGAACTTGAAAGCAAGAGCGACTCAGGAAACCCATCATTTTAGGAGACCAAAGAGCCATAGGATGAAAGGGTACCTCAAAGAGCAACCAACATGTATAATAGGGTTGGAGCACCTTCTCTATGAGGAAAAGCTAAGGATTTTGCCGGGGTGGGGGTAGTTTAGGAAAATATAACTAAGGGAGATATGATAGAGATTTAGAAAATTATATATGAGATGCAGAAAGTAAATACTGAGAATAAGATTAAAATGTTCTAAATAAACAAACAGGGAAGCATTTCTCCTGTTGGTCCCTAGATACAAATTAAGAGTACGAAAGCTATTTTAGTACCATGAATAAGACAGAAGCCTGCAAGAATATGCCTGAAGTTATTTAATAACATTCTCCAAAAAATGACAAAATAAAAACAAGTCAGACCATCCCAACTCAAGGATAGTTTTTTTCTACAAAACAAGAGAATCCCAGCGGCATCTTAAAGACTAACAACATTTATTTCCACATCAGTTTTTGTGAGTCTGAGCTCACTTCATCAGATGCAGTGAAGGAAGTGAGCTCTGAATCATGACAGCTCATGCTGGAATAAATGTTGTAAGACTTTAAGGTACCATCGGGCTTTTGGGTTTTTTTTGCTACAATAGGCCTTTTGTTTTCTCCCCACCCCCCAAATAGCATTACCACTTCTTTGATGAAAGATGACAGAATTCTATGGTCTGCCCAAAGAGGCATTGATTAACTTTAATAAAAATTCCCAAGTTCTTCAGAAATTCCAGCACTCTGTCCTTAGTGAGCAGGTGATTCAAGCAGTTGTACCAAGCAGCTGCTTGTAGCACCTCAGGTCAAGACTCTATTATAAATAGCATATGAGTTGGAGAGGATCTGGGGAATTTTGTTAACAAATAATTGAGAGAAACCCATTACAGTAAGCAAAAGAATAAATATCTTCTGAAGAATCACTTCTTGGACATAAAAAAAAATCAGCAACCTCCTAAACAGCTCTGCAGGAAGCAAAGTAAAAGGCAGGTGAGAAGGAAGATTTCGTCACTTTCTTCACCAGCACCTCAGAGATCTAGAAGAGGACTCTGTGGCATGACTAGACAGAGATTGCACAAGTCTTTTGTCATTTCTACTCAAGTCTTGTCTCTACTTGTCTCATGGGCCATTTCCACACACATTGAATAATGCACTTTCAATGCACTTTCACGATCCTTTTGAAGTGGATTTTTTGTTCCACACATGGAAAATCAGTTTCAAATGTTCACTAAAGAGTATTGAAAGTGGATTATCCAACGTGTGTGGAAGCAGCCATTGTCTGCAGCTCCTTAGAATACCAGGGAGTTGGTGTTTTTTGAGATAGGAGGTTCCATTCTTTCTATTGTCCTAGTGATCATTCCTCCAAAAGGGCATCAGTCATCACTGAATTCAATATTTTTGTTGTTATAAGAAGACTTGTTTGTTCAAAAGTAAATAGAATGTGATTAATTGCAATAAATCTTTCAAAGATATCATAACATTTTTTCTCAGGCAGTAAAATATATTTAGAACTAAAGACCCTCTCCCTTATTAATTTAGGCCTGTGGAATCTAGGCCAAAAAAAAAACCCTCAAGAACATCTCACAAGATTTCTAAAAGATGCTAGGTTCAGCCTTTGAAATTATTCCAAACGAATTGAGGTCTGTAATGGGAGAGTTGCTGAGAACTCCTGTCATTTCACCTTCTCTATTCAAACCCAATATAAGGATGATGTGATCAAAAAGGGGGCTTGTATCCAGATAAGTTCCAGCAGAATGCTGATTTTACTTATATTTCTTTCCCTCTACCCCAGCCCTTTCACACACACAAGAGATTATTCCTGCGATTACAGGATTTAGGTGGATACCCAGCTGTCCCTTCCCCTCTGCTCAACATAGCTCCCCAGCCTACACAATTGCTCATCTACACAGACCTCATGATCCCAAGAACAATCTCCCAGAGTTCAAAGGGGATTTCTCCTGCTTTTTACTGGCAGCCTCTTGGTCTGGGTGTACATCCTGCCATTATATACAAGAGGATGTAGTATATTGAATAAGACGATGTTAACACATTTGAAAACAGCACCCTGAATTCCAACAGAAATTATTCAATGAAGAGGCAGAGGGGTTGTCCAGCCATCTTCTGTATCAACATGGATAAGTATACCTGTGGCCAGGAAATCTTACACTGTCATTTATCATTTCCTTTGCTAGTGTACCAAGGGCTTGGATATCTCCTAAGCAGCCATGCTCCAAGGCTGTAGGTCCTTGTTGGCCTTCTTGAAGAAAAATAATGCTAGTGCCCATCCTGGCCTCATGCTGTCCTCTTGCCTCAACCCGCCTTACTCTTTCAAGGCTCCTCTTTCTAGGGTAATGGATTACTTCAAAATATTTTAAGTAGCTGCTATACATCACCACAGAGTGGCAGTGTTTCAGTGCTGAACAAAAAATTACTTCCCTACCTTGTAAGAAAACATATTGCTGGTGTTAATTACAATAAATATCTGTGAGTATCCTCTGACAGGAGTTTCCATGATCAGGCAAAGTGGGTTGGATCCGATAATCCATTCCACTAACAGAACCATCATAAGATCCAACCCTTTGTCAAATATAAGTTCTCAGTTCCCTAATATTAAAAAAAATCTTATTTATACCTAGAGATGGGCACGAACAGCAATATGAACAAAAAAAAGTCACGAACAAGCTGTTCATGAGGCCCCATTCTAAATGAACAGGTGGTTGTTGCAAGCCTCGTTCCTTGCAGTTCATCAAGCCAGACAGTCTGGCACCTGCAATCAATTCCCTTGGCAACCGGAGGCAGGGATTGTCTGAACTCTGTCTGAACTCCTGCTGTTGCCCTGGAAACCTCAATCTAAGCCCAATTTAGCTTAATAGGCAGGTCTTCCTTTCAAGTCTGGAGCTCCAAATTTGTTACAAGGGAACAAAAACCAAAGGGGAGGGGGGCTCCCAGCTCTGGCTTTGGACAGGGAGACAGCTGCTGTTGGCATTTTGATAGAGAGAATGCATTGGAGCTTGACTTTTCTTTGTGTGTGGTGGGATAGGGATCTACCCCTTCAAGTTCCAGGGCTGCTGCCAGGCTCTCGGCCAAGCTATTATTTATTATTGGTATCTTTCCTGGTGCCTGCTCAGGTCAGGTTTCTGGGAGTGGTGCAGTAGGGATCTTGACTTAAATGATGGCTGGAGGAGAGCCTGCTGGCTCCCATGAATAGCCAGCCACCAACATGTTCATGAACAGGGCCATGTTCGTGGTTGTTCATGAGTCCCTGTTTGTGGATGGCAACGAACATCATGTTCGGGGTTTTTTTCTGTTCGTGCCCATCTCTATTTATATCCTGCTTTTCTCCCCAGTGGGGACCCTAAGCAGATGGCAACAACATTCTCCCCGCCTCCATCTTCACAATAACCACTCTGTGAGGTGGGTTAGACTGAGAAAGTCACTAGCCCAAGATCATGAGCTTCCATCGCAAAGTGGGGATTTCAACCTGGTTCTCCTAAATTCTCTTTTTTTTTTTTTGAAAAATTTTTTATTGGGTTAGAACATTATTTTTACATTTACATTCAATTTTCCCCAATTTTTTCATCTCTAACCCCCTCCCTTTCCCCCCCTTTTTGTTGACTTCCAACAGCTTTCCCACCCTTTGTCCCCTTTCCCTTATTTTTATTAGCTTCCTCTATCTAAAACAAATATATATTCTCCATTATTCTAAGCAGTACATCCTTGACTATTTTTAACATTGTATGCCCAAACTGTAAGTCTTTGTTTCCATCTTAGATAAACAATTTATCCCATTTTTCAATTTCAAATATTTCTATATATCATAAACCATATAAATCATACATTCATTTATATCAAACAATTTGACTTATTCTCTATATATTGCTCATTCTATCTCTTTGTAATAATTCTATATATCTCTCATCACATAGTCAATCAATTTGACCCATCTATATCTTCAGACATTCAGTTTGGTACAAAACTTACCAAAAAGAAAGAAAATATTGTTAGTTAATCAATCCTTATATTTAATCCTTATAGTTAATTATTTTCTATCTATATTCTGTTTATTAACCTATATATATCTATATATATGTCAATCTATTAGTCTAACTGCTTATTAATTCACATTTATCTCTTCTCCCCCCGGTAAAGTCTCCCCCCTCTACTTCAGTACTTCAGTAGTTCTCAAACTGCCACAGTTTTCCTCCCACCTCCCATTTCTTCTCCAGGTATTGTTTCAGCTTCTCCCAGTCTGTGTTGAACTGCCCTGAGTCCAGATCTCTCAGTTTTCTTGTCATCTTATCCATTTCAGCCATATACAGCAATTTGTAAATCCAATCTTCAATAGTTGGCGGTTCTCCTAAATTCTCATCTGACAGTCTAACCGCTGCTGCACAGAGGATGAAGGAAGAAAATCTATCTTTTCAACATTATCATTTTTTTTTTAATTGTATTTTATTCAACGTTTTCAATAATTTTTTTTAAAACAACAAGAACCAGTTAACAACATAGTATATTACATACAACAATCAGAAAAGTACACCTCCTGTTACATGGTTCAATACTCAATATTCAATTATTTGAGCGGCTGTTGTGTAACAAAAATATATAGGAAAAGCTCTGTTAAACAAATTTTTTCCAGGTTTGGTTACTGCTTAGTGGTGATCCTATTAATGTGCCAACTGGTATCATAAGTATGCTAGGGAATAGTAGAGGTCATGTTTCTTGCTTACATTTGTCATATTTTCATCTTTTGTTAAGTAATCTAGAATTGGGGACCATTGCTCCAGAAGGTGGGATTTATAGTTTTGGTTTTCCCTTTGGGCAAGTTGATCCGAAAGTTTTTCCATTATAAAATGGTCCCAAATTCGGGCTTGCCAATTAGAAATTGTCGGTGTGGATTTTTGTTTCCAATTAGAAGCTATAATTAGTTTTGCAATCGCTAATAATGTGAGCATTAGATTTATTCTGCTTTTTGGAATCCTTGGATCTTTCCAGTGGCTCAATAAAATTACTTCATAACATTATCATTTTAGAAATACTAAGGTCTTAGAAGAAATAATCTGGTTCTAGTTTAACTCAGATGAGCCTTTCTATGCTAAACAAAGATCTTACTTGAAGACCCTGTTCTATGTTTCCAACACTATCTTAAGTGCAAAAGATAATTATATGGGACAGTGTCTTCTCAACAATGTCACTGAGATTGTTCAGCACCTTACCTAAGAAGATCTATGTCTTTGATGATTTTCAGTACTGGGCAGAGCTTCTTCTTCAAAGAGCCTTTGTAGTTCATTTTGTTTTTTCATTAAAAACTGCTGATAGTTTCTGCTGTTTTGCTTGATGTGGTTTATTTTGATGCTTGTTAGTTCTTAATCTAATTTTTAACATATACTGTAGATTTAAAAAAAAATGGCCATGGTTTGGATCAAAAAGTAGCATAATTATTAACGCTATTTTCCTTCCCCCATGTCACACTAGAATCAAACCTCTTGGGTCCTTTCCAGCATGGCAGCCCTCTACTGGAGAGTAAAAGGTCAAGGGAAGAAGGCAATTGACTGCCTCCGGCAAGCTTTGCATCATACACCCTATCACATGAAGGTGTGTGTAACACTGCCGATGTCATATGTTTCCCTGCTTTCAGTTTGTACATAGCAAGATGTACTTTTTCCTGTCCTTCTTCAGCATTTCTGACCTGACTACATTACTGAATACAGTTTCAAGATTGCTCTAAACTGTGGGTTGGATCCAGCCCCTCCACTTCTATTCACCAACAAAGCTACAAGCAGCCCCCTCTTGGCCTTGAAAGAACTTCTTTGGAGCCAAGGAGCACTCCATAATAGCCTGGGTTAGGATATCAGCCCCCACTACAATAAAATTTTGCTCACACTCTAGCGGTCTGGATCCAAACTTCTGTTTATTACATACTTGCCTGTATACTGCCTGTGTTTGAATGATGTCCTAGTGACAAAAGGCAAAGTGGACCATAAACCTATACATCAATAAAAGGCTGAACTCAAACTTTCAAGTATCCCAAACTCTTTCTGCGTTAACAAAATGGAATGTTTATCGTTCTACCTTGATTTATGAAGCCATTTATATTACTATATTTACTCAAAAGGAAGATGGCCCTGAATGTAAAATTAAAAAAGAAAAAAATTAGACATGTAATTTGTATACAAAGACAACTCCCTCTTTTTTCTGGCATAGCTGGCAGAAAAACTAGTCTTGTGTTTGAGAAAATAGTATATTGGAGAGTCAACTTGTCAACTTGCTGTCAAAGAAGACAGTGGTACTCACACTGGACCAAAATGCAAAATGTTTGGCTTTTTTTTGTAATTATACCTTAAAATATGTCTATTGGCAATGTAATAAAAGGAAAAAAATTAAGTTGACCTTCCCCTGTAACCAGGGTCAGTCTTATCGATAGTCTTCACTGCAATCACTGGCCTGTTTCAGGCTAAAGCTACATATTCTGTTGCTATAGCGTAGAGGTTAAGTGATCAGGCTGCAAATCAGCACTCTGCTGGTTGGAATCCCACTACTGAGCTCAGCACATGGCCTTGGGTAAGTCATTCCTCTCAGACCCAGCTCCCCACCTGTATTGTGGGGATAATAGTACGACTGACCTTGTTCATTGCATTTTGACAGGCATTAATCTGTCTAGAAGAGTGGTATATAAACACAATTGTTGTAGTTGTTGTTATTTTGTGCCCATGGGATTTATTTCACTTTCTTCTCTTTCAGGATGTGCCACTCATAAGCCTAGCAAACATCTTCCATAATGCAAAACTTTGGAATGATGCCATCATCGTGGCAACAATGGCAGTAGAAATTGCCCCACACTTTGTTGTCAATCATTTCACATTGGCTAATGTCTATGTAGCAATGGTGAGTGAAGAATCACCGCAGTTTATTATGTTTCCTTTTTTGAATCCCGAAGCTCTATAGTTACAGATGGACAGAGTTCAGGAATGAGGATAGAATCCGCATCTGGATGTACAGTAGTGCAGTTAAGGCTAGAAAGAACCTTCTCTTTTGATTTTTTTCCTAGTGCTGACAGTTACATCAGCTAATTCTAAAACAGCAATCATTTTGCATTTTAGATCTTATTTACAAGCATTTGTACCTACAGTCCACACTAAGTCCATGTAAAGATGTGCTCATGTGGTCAAGGGCCTAGTCACTTGCATGTAATATAAATACAGCGCTTGGAAGTGCCATATGGGCAGACGTTCTTGACGTGTATTCAGATCAGCATCAACCTTGCTATAAAGTCAAAATAATAATATATGCTTTGTACTGATTGTAGAAAAGCTGCTGATAATCTACTTTCAGTACTTTGGAGACTTTCTTTATCTTTGAATTATACAAACTTGCTTGTCTCCACTGTTCTTGTTCTCCAACACACTCTTCATTATGTCCTACAGTGGTTGGATTAATTCCATATTCATCTTTGTTCTTCTGTGCAGTCCCACATTGGGACTATGCATGTTCTGGCCTGTCGCTTGGAAAAAATGTTCCTATGCTCTTTAAAGCTCCAATAAGGCTGCTTCTTTCCAAGCCCGTGATAGTGCCATTTTCCCGCCTAAATAGTTACGTGCTCTGAGGGAGCAACCTTCCCTCAGTTCTCTCTCAGCCACCACAAGGAGACTTTCTTTAGTGACTCTGAGGAGAAATATTTTTCTGCCTTACTCCAGCCATCTTCCAATTGCTAGTCACCTTTGATCTCTCACAATGTCTCAGAAGGCATTATTTTAAAAATGGTCCAAGAGTGCCACTAAAATGACCACACAGATAAGCATGAAATGTGCCTTTTATGTCTTGGTGAAGGGCACAATGTTTCAGCCTGTACATTTTTTTCAGCAGTTCACCCGAATGCCTGAAATAAGAGGGCTCTCAGGCTGAAAGCTGCACTTTGGGAAAAAGTGCTTACTGGCTCCAACTGTCCAGCAGATGAAGTTGCCTCCTGTTAAGGAGCGCTCTTTCAGGGCTGGAACTGTGATGTTGTTGAGGTCAATGTCCAAGTTGGAACTGACAGGCAAAAAATCCAAGTCCGCTATTGAATCCAAAGACCACATTGGAACAGCCTTTAAAGAAGGCTAAGAAATCAAAGCACACAGCCATGGAGCATGCAAAAGCCACTCTGAGTCAGTTGCCTATGACAGAGACTGAGAGTGTGGACATTTTGCTGGTTCCAAGAACCCGTTTTTCCATACTTAAACTCTCCTGACCGCTCCTTGTCAGGAGGTGAGGTCAAACCTTCACATTGAATCCAACATGACTTCCATTTACTACCATCTACCTTAAAGGTTTTACTCACTTCTGGCCATCCCTCCATCTTCAAGAGCTCCTCCATCTTCCAACCCACCATTGGATTTAAGGGATTTCGAGTAATCAGCTCCATGGCAAGAGGTCCACCCACATTATCACTCCTACTATCTTCCACCATGCCACTGTCAGTGACCAGAGGGGCCAAGCAAACATTGATCCTCTTTGGATCCAATACCTTCTTCCTCAGCTGGACATCATTAGATCCCCGTACCTTACCACACCTAGCTGGAGTGTCAGTCTTATGCTGACCCCAAAGTGGAAGAGGAATCTGCTGTACTGGAGTCTGACTTCGGATCCAAGATGGCATCAGATCCATCACCCAACGATGCTGTGGGAGGACCCCATTCTAGTTATCCTTATGATGATGTCTGTCTTGTTTCAGAACAGATGTCTAGAATGACTCAAGCTCTCTTCTTCAGATCTGAAGACTAAGGACAAAATCCGTAGCCATCTTTATTTGGATTCACCTGCTGTTATTGCTTTATTAGAAGGTTTGGGGGAAATTATTAGTGACATCTGGGAGAAGTCTGCTCTCTTACCTCCATAAAGAAAGTTGCTTTACAAAATAAAGCAGGACACCAGTCCAGCCTTAATTCTTCATCCACCTTCTTCACCTTCGGTGACAGGAAGTGAAAGCCAGACATCAGCACAGGTCTTACTCTGCACCTGACGACAAGAAAGGCAAGAAGCTACACACCCTGGGCAGGAGGCAGTATTCCACCTCAGCACTCAATCTGAAGATTGCCAACTACCAGACAATAATGGGGTCCTACCAGCTCTGTCTGTGGGGAAAGTTGTCCGCATATGTTGACATTCTTCCAGAAGACAAAAAGACCATGATGACGTTGCTGTAAACAGAGGCCATCAAACTTGTGAATCAGCAGATGAATGCTTGGAGGCATGCTGTGAACACAGCCCGTGGCATGGTTGGTGCTGCAATCATCAGAAGTTGCCACCTGGCTTTGCGTAGCTACTCTGTCTCCTGAAACTGAAATGAAGGTTGAGGAGCTTCCAGTTGAAGATGAGGTGTTGTCTCAAAAAAAGAAAAACAGACAAATAGCAAAGTCCCTTGGTGTTATGCCAGCTGACTCCCATACCTATAAGACAGGCTACTTACCCTGCCATCAGTACCAATATTATGCCTAACTGCAGAGGTAGTACCAGCCACAGCATCCATATACTGCCCCACCACCTTCTCAAGCCAGGAGGAGAGTTCCTTAGAGGCCCAAGTCTATCCATCAGCCCCAGCAGCATAAAGACCAGCAGGGCGTCTCCAAGCAGTTCTCATTTACTCCAAGAACTACAGTTCTTACTTACTCCAAACAGTTCTTAACTTGTGAACCAGTCAGCTATATTGGTAATCTATGTTTCAGACTGGGAGTCTATAACATCTAACAGGTCTTAGCCATAATTAAATACCGTTACAGGCTTGAATTTAAAGAGAGGCCTTATTGTCAAATGGCCTGTACAGCTCTTAATAACTTCCTCCTAAACTGGCAAAGCAGATACAACCCCTGCTTGCTCAAGGGGCAATTGAAAGTGTATATAGTGATGAATCTCAGGGTTCTAGATTTTTCCTACTCCCTTAGAAAGATGGAGGCTTCAGGCCCATTTGGGATATTAGAAATCTTAATGCTTTCCTAGAAGTGTCCAAATTCCATATGGTCACTCCTTTTTCTGGTCCTTTGCTGTTGTTGTCCTAGATCTCCAGGGTACATATTTTCATATATCCAGTCATGAAAGCTATAGGAAGTACCTTCATTTTAAATTAAATGGTTCTGTTTTTCAATATGCTGTGTTGCCCTTTGGCCTTTCTACTGCCCCTGGAGTATTTACGAAATATGTGGCATCTGCAGTTGTTCACCTTAGGTCCCTAGGATGCACTATTATTCCTTATCTTGATGATTGCCTTATTACAGCATTCTTCAAGAAAAGCTTCAAGAGCATATTAACATGGTACTCAGTACATGTCAACAGTTGGGTCTCGTGATCAAGGCCGAAAAGTCCAAGTTGGTACCCACTCAAATGGTCACCTATAGAGGTGTAATATTAGTTTCCTCTTTGGGTAAAGTTATATTACTTGTAGGCAGTGCTCAGACCATCAAAACTATGGTTTTCCCTTTTTTCAAGAAACTGCTTTCAAACTAGGCCACATTCAGTGGCTACTAGGGTCAATGGCTTCGACAATTGCTGTAGTTAGTTCTCTGTGCGAAGCTGAACATGCACTCCCTTCAAAATTGGTTTGTTAGAGTATTCAGAACACTAAATACACTCCAAAACCATAAATTCTCAATTCCCCATAAGATGGTGAAGTCTCTGGCTTGGTTGAGAGTAAATGATAACTTGTTTAATGGGTTTCCTATGGACCTCAACACCATGAAAAATACTTTTACTACAGATATCTCCTTAGAGGCCTTGGGTGCATATTGTTCTGATGTGGCCATACAAAACAAGTGGCTGTCATCAGAAAGATCCTTTCACATTGTTAGAACTCAGAGCTATATGATTTGCTCTTGTATCTTTTGCAGCTATACTCTAAGGTAGAGAGCTGCAAGTACAGACAGATACCACCGTGATCTATTACATCAATAAACAGGACAGCACCATGTCCCTGATCCTTTGTGTAGAGTCCACCGCTAGCTGGAATTGGGCGATTCTCAGCAATGTCTCTATACTATTCACATAGCCAGCTCAAACAATACCAGAGCCATGGTGTTGAGCAGAGTGCTGTATTCCCATTATGAATGGGCTCTCAGAGAGTCTTATCTATAGTCTGTATTCCTTCAATGGAGTTTTCCAAGTATGGATTTCTTCACAACAGCAGAGAACACCAAAGATCCCTATTTTGCTCCCTAGCTGGGAGTGATCAATCCACAATTGATAAAGGATGCCTTCAGTACATCTGTAACGAAACCCTATTTTACACATTTTCACCAATTCCATTGTTAGGAAAGGCCATATGCAAGAGCATGATGGGCAACAGAGATTGCATTCTGATAGCACCATTTTGGCCCAGGCAAATCTGACTCCCCAAACTTCTTAGGCTGTCCAAACAGAATTACATTACTCTCCCAGTTGCACCAGATCTACTGCACAAGGGTGTGGTACTTCTACACAACGCTATACCTCACAGCATAACAGATTCTGCCACTTATCTCAAGATATCACATTACCTGTGTTTTTTCCAAAACCTCTAATTAAAGCTGAGAAAGTACTACACACACTAGGTGTAAAAAGAGTATTATCCTTTTATTTGCTTAGAACATACTTGTTTTGTACAGATCCTCAGCTCTTCCTGTATCATGATGTTCTAAATAAGGGTAAATGGGCCACATCTCAGACTTGTCCAGATAGATTGCTTCAGCTATTCTGCTGGCGTACCAACAGCCTTTCTCCGTGGTGTACCTCTTCTGGACATTTGTAAGACAGTTACATGGTTTTCTACAGACACTCTTGTAAAACACTATGCTGTGGACAAAAACTCTAGACAGTTTGGAAAAGCTGCATTCCTTGTTTGCCTGAAAATAAAACTAAAATATGAATATATTTTCTATGCAGTACTAAAGCACATTTCTCAAGGTTATTACAGATACTGTTGTGCATTGCACCTTTTTATGTTGTTAGTAAAAGAGTTATATTTTTCTGGAGAGATTCATCCCACCTCCTTTGTGAATAGTTGGTAATCTTCCAATGTGGGACAACACAGAAGAAGAAAGATGAAAACAGGGTGGCACTTACCTGTAACCACTGTTCATCTAATGTCTTCTGTGCAGGCACACATTCCTTTCCTCTTGCCCTGGTGTGAACTCTCTAGTATGAAATATCAAGTTCTGAGCTCATGGAGTCTCAGGAGAACAGAGGGAAGGGGTCCCTCAGACCATGTGACCATTTAGGCAGAAAAATGGCACTTTTGCGTGCTCAGGGAGAAGTAGTCCCTATTGGAGCTTTAAAGACCTTAGGAAAACATTCTCCAAGCTGCAGGCCTGCTCATACACAGTCCCAATGTGTGCCTGCAGAGAAAATACTCAGTGAACAACAGTTGCACTTGGGGAACAGATGTCCACCCGCCATTCCTTGGTGAGCGGCATCCCTCAGGGGGCAATTCTTTCCCCAATGCATCTAACATCTATATGCACCCCCTCGCCCAGGTGGTCCGCAATTTTGGGCTAGGATGTCACCAGTATGCGGATGACACCCAGCTCTATCTGTTGATGGATGACTAGTCTGACTGCTCTGGATTCCTTGGCCAAGGATCTTGAGGCTGTGATGGTATGGTTACGTCAGAGTCGCCTGAAATTGAATCCCCTAAAGATGGAGGTTCTGTATTTGGGCCGTGGAGTAATGGGGTTGGGGACCTGGCTCCCAGCCCTCAACAGGGTACAGCTGAAGCCTTCGTTGACAGTGAAAAGCCTGGGTGTGATTTTGGATGCCACACTTTCAGTGGAGGCCCAGGTCACAACCGTTGCCAGGTCTGCCTTTTTCCACCTTTGACAGGCCAGGCAACTGGCACCCTCTCTCTCATCCCAGGATCTGGCAACAGTAATCCATGCAATGGTCACCTCCAGGCTAGATTACTGCAATTCACTCTATGCTGGGCTGCCCTTGGGCCTGACCCAGAAGCTGCAGCTGGTCCAGAATGCAGCAGCACGCGTTCTTACAGGAACGCCTATTCAAGTGCATATCCATCCTGTGTTGTGCCAGCTGCACTGGCTTCCAGTGGAGTTCTGGATCCAGTTCAAGGTGTTAACTTTGGTGTTTAAAGCCCTCCACGGACTGGGACCGGCATACCTGCGGGACCACCTCTCCCACTATGTCCCTTGCAGGGTGCTGCACTCTGCAGATAAACAACTCCTGGTGGTCCCCGACCCGAGGGACATCCAGCTGGCCTCCACCAGGGCCAGGGCTTTTTTTGCCCTAGCCCCAGCCTGGTGGAACACTCTCCCGCTGGAGATCTGGGCCCTGCGAGACCTATTACAGTTCTGCAGGGCCTGTAAAATGGAGATGTTCCACCAGGCCTTTGGTTGAGGACCAGCGGGTGTCCCCTCTTATCCTATCTAAGATCGCTGCCTCTTCTATGACTGCCCTTGGCTATGTGTTCTACCCACAGCTATGACTTATGCAGGTCTTTTATTAGTATCCAAAGTAGCCTATGTATAATGGCGCCAGAGTATTTTAATATAAGTTTTTAAGTGTGTTTTTAAAATTGACTATTAATTTGTGTTTTAATGATGATGTGAGCCGCCCTGAGCCCATTCGTGGGGAGGACGGGATATAAGTCAAATAAAATAAATAAATAACTTACCACTTGTCTCTTAATGATATCCATCTCATATTCAGCCTTTGCCTTCCACTACCAAAGATAGCCTCTTACATGCACAATCAGTCCGCCCCCTCTCCTCCAGAGCACCACAAACTTACCTCTTCCCGCCTTTCAATTCTTCCTGATTCTGAATATGCTTATTTCCTGGTATCCAGTTATCTTGAAACAAGGAGAAGATACATTCCGGCAAAGACCAGTGAAACAAGAACAACCAATAAATTTCCATGTCAACCATATTTTTCAAAACACTAAACCGGCAACATTTCTTGATAACCTAACTTCTTCTAAATAAGTGTTTGAATGGACATTTTGCTCCTGCCTGAGAGAAATGCCTTTTTTCTGGCATGTATCAGAATCTAGTAGACACCTGAAAAAGAAACTTATTTGCCAAAGTTGGTCTGTTGTTTCCTTAGATTTTCAGCCCTTTGGGGAGCCAGAACTTTTTACAAACTCACCATGGAAAACAGTTCGCCTGCTGTAGCCTAAACTGGTTCAAATTTTCTTAGCCATAACAGTAACTGAACAATTTGATAGTGACTGAAGACAAAAAAAAATGAAGCTGGAAAACATCATGGCCTTACAATCATGTATTAGTTAGTTCAAAATATTTTACTTTATTTCCATTCTTTATTGCTCTTTGTAATGCACAGAAGCAAAGATCATTACAGGAATTCTTGTAGCTTGCCTCTTCAGAAGACAGGCTGAAATGCCTACTAGCAAGAAAGTCTCGTCAAGAGGTTCTTCAGTTTGTCACCTACCACAGCAAACAAAAGGGAGCACAGTCCTTTATGTTTGTCTAGGCATCACAAGAAGTACTGTGGAAAAATAATTAAGATCCTAGTTTTTCTAGAAAATAATACAAAATTGGATTCTTAATGAATGACTCCATTAAGGACCCGATATAGGCTTCAGATTTTTGAGAACACATGCTGGAAAAATGAGCAGACTTAACTAGAGAAGTTTAGTTGTCTCTGATTTTAGTTTTTTTCCTTCCATATTTCAGTACAAATCTTTGATGTTTCTTTGATGCTTGATGCTTTCTCCTTCTTGGATTGTGGGCTTAGGCATTTACACCATATAATACAGTGCCCCATACCCTTATGTGTTTGCTGAGAAGCCCTTGAGAGTTGAGATTCATGAACTGGATTCATTACTGTATGGTTTGTAGGGTTAACAGGTACAAAGTCACAAATTATGCATTGGGGGGAAAGTCCACCATAAATGGAATATGGTTAGGACAGTGACCAGAAGGAAGAGTGGTACAAGAATTCTGATCACTACCTTTTGTATGCAAAAACTGGGAAGTATAGGGCAAAGACTGATAGTGCAATCCACGCTGTATTATGTAATCTATCTGCCTCCTAATGAGATTTTCTGTAGCAGATTGTACCAAAAGTGTTGCTTTGGACATACTTTTAGGGCTTCTTTGGACCAAAGCACTAAATCATGAGAAATTAAAATAAATAACCATTCAAATAAGGTGATATTTATTATTATTTATTTTATTAGATTTATATCCCGCCCTCCCCATGAACGGGCTCTGGGTGACTAACACCAACAGACATCAATAAATAGTCTTAAAATACATAAAAACTATAAAAATTATCATCAATCACAGCAATTCAATACCAGACCCTCAAGGACTTGCTGCAAGCATCTTATTTTCCCTGCCCCTGCCCCTGCCCCTTCTTCCTTTTGTTTCTCCTTCCCACCCACCTTTCTCTGCCCCCGTCTTCACTTTCCCCCTTCCCAACAGCCCTTCCCCTATGTCCCAGTTGCATGGTGCTGGCTAAGCTGGGACCAGTTACATGTTGGGGAACCTGCAAGGACGTGCTGGGAGTACTTTACTTTTCCCTGTATCCCTGTTTCCTCTTTACCCCCTCCTGGCAGCCTCCATATGCTCACCTTTCTCTAAGTCCTTCTCTCCTTCAAACCCACTAAACAACTTTTATCTGCCCCTTTCTTCGCCTATATTTATTAAATTAGGTCAGAAATATACTGCCTTTCTCCACAGTGGGACCCAAAGCAGCTTAAATCATTCTCCTTGCCTCTTTATTATCCTTACAACAACCCTGAGAATTAAGTTAGGCTGAGTGTGTGTGACTGGATTAAAATCACCCTGTGAGCTTCCACCACAGAGTGGTGATTCGAACCTGGGTCTCCAACTCTGGATCTCCTACTCTGAAACTCTAACCACTACATTACACTTGCTTGGAGGGGGAGTGTCTGCTGTTGAACAGTAGCAAGCAGCCAGATCTGGGTGTCATACAAGTCATGTGGTATTAAGTCACCAGTGGTTGCTTCTGTGCCTGGCCCCAATGAGTCCTCCTTTAAAGGCTAAAACAGCCTTGGAAAGGTCCCTCCCCCCTCCCCCTGTCTTTTACTGACAGAAACGAAACTGGGACTATTGGCTAAACTGTTATAGTTGCCTAGCAACAGCTACTGAGGGCATCTATTTAAAGCTACTTGTACTCCTTTTACCATTTGGGGTTTTTTCCAGGTGTGTAGGAAGATGTGTCTTGTCTGTTCATGGCTCCAATCTCCATTCTTAAGTATCCACAGATCAGAGCCACTTGGCTATTAGTATATAAGATATAAACATTTCAGTGAAATTTGAATAAAACACAATCAGCCAAAAACTGAAACCTCAGTAAAGGTCCTCAGTAAAACTCTTTAAGAAAAGGCACCAAGTAGATATTAGCAAGACGAGTGTGCTGGAAGCCAAAAGACACCTTTGAGAAGGTCCTGCCTCCCAAAGCTATCCACTTACCTCAGATGGTGGAGCATACACAGCAATAAACTTAGTATAGATCTTAACAATTAGGATGTTTCTGTGGAAGGTGGGAGTCCCTATGATGCCCTGGTCCTTATTCATTTGTATCTTTAAAGATAAGTACTTTGGAATTGCATGCTTCCAAATATGTGGTCTTTTAGAACTGGAGAGATGTGTTCCCATGTGGATGGAGGTGCTAAGAAGGAACAAAGCTCTATGAAGCCGGTGAATGAACCATACATTTTGAAATGCCATCAATGGGATCATCTGGAGGAGGATAGGAAAGCAGGAGTACTCCATCATGCCTGGACGCAGCTAAGGACTCCCTCCCTAAGAAATATTCCATATTTAACTTTATCATTTGTATAAAATTTTGATAATGGTGAACCACATTAGAAGTCGATTATGGTCTGAGAAGCAGGATAACAAGTCAAACGATGGAACTTTTCCCAGTCTTTTTCTGTTTACAGGAACTAGACAACTCTTGTTTTGTAAAGCATTAAAAATGAAACAGTTGAATATATCTGTTTTGCAAATTATTCTGGTTTAAGGACTGTCTCTTGGAAGCCAGCCACACTCAACTTGCACTCTTCTTTTTGTCATTTGAAATCCTGAAGTACAGTTTCCATGACCTAGACCCAGTTCATGTTTTACCTCTGTGACATTATAATAGCTGAAAAACAAATACCCATGTTTCATTTCATATGGGAAGCCGTTTATATGGTGACTACCTATGCAGTTTGTCCATACTGGTGCAGTTTAAATATATACTTTTGGGATCTAAACTAGTAGTTACATAACAGGAAAGAAATCTTGGAGTGGCAAGGTAATTTAACAAACATATTGATTCAGGACCAACCTACATGTTACAGCCAGCCATATATTTCTGTTCACATATCTGCCCTGTTCAGGCGTTTTATTGGTTTTTACCATTAAGAGTTCCCCCTACCTTACCTCACTGAACCATTCCTACTCATATGTGATGAAAGGAGCTTTGACTATTGAAAGCTTATACCCTGAAAATCTTGTTGATCTTTAAGGTGCTACTGAACTCAAATCTTGCTCTTGTACTACAAATGAACACCACAACCACCTGAAGCTATCTTCATTGTACTCTGTTGTTTTAAGCACTTTTCTCTGTAGCCTAGATTACTTCCAGTATCAGAACTGGGCTAGGTAAAAGGTACACTAAACAGAAAAGTGCAGTTAGGTAAGTTTTTTGCTCCCTTTGTCTTTTCCATGTACAGAATTGCAGGATGTTCAGTGTTATAGCCAATAGCTTAAATCTGTAGTTATCCAATAGGCTCTGCTTGTACCAGCAGACTATATGAGGCTCTTTAACCCCTGATTGTTTTCTATCTATGATCCCTACAGGAAGAATTTGAGAAGGCCATGGGGTGGTATGAATCAACATTGAAACTCCAGCCTGAGTTTGCACCAGCAAAGAATCGAATCCGTGCCATTCAGTGTCATTTACTCATGAAAAAAGAAAGACGTTCTCCTTAAGGATCACAATCTTCTACCTTTTTTTCTTTATTTTTGTTTAAAGACAACAAAATCATTGTTTGCTGTTCTGCTTATAATCAGGTGTGCTAAGATAAATTCGGAAACAGAGATTTCTATTAAGAATCAGGGGTCATTTTTTATTATTCAGAAACAAAAACATCTTTTGAGGAAATCACAGTAAAAATAATTATATACATTTCTAGTAAAATGAACACCAAGACAACAAACCTTCAACAAGTCTGTGACCCAAACACCATTACATTCTCCATAATAATTAAATTGGTGCCAACGTAGAATATAACCTGCTTCTTGCCTTAGCCTATCTATGAAAATGCAAAGCACATCATTGCACCAGACACTGTATGTAGCTAAGAGCCAGAATAGATTGTTCATCCATCAGGAATTCATGTTTGACCCACCCCACTCAGTCCATAGTGCAGCATTACTACTTCAGACATAGATTGTAAGATAACAGTACGGTTGCAGGCTATTTTTTAAAAGAGTTTTAAGAACACGCACACACCCTTTTTAACCTACTATGGTGTACATGGGGGCAGGAGAGCAGGAGAAAGTGAGAACAGGAACTCGTAAAATCATTTGTATTTTGGTTACAAGCAGAAAAGAGAATCAGATAAGGGAAAACGCTGTTTAAGGTGTTTATATCCATATATATTTGAAATTCTCTACAGCCCTTGGTCTGTCTTTACTAATTATTTGTTAACAGGATTTTTTACCCTGTTGAGAGTAAGATGCGAGTGTTTGTGGCATGTGCACACGCACTCACTCTCTCTGTTTCTCTCATAGCTAAAGAGGACATTTTCACAAATAAGATAAGTGATCTGTTTCCAGATGAGCATCACCTTGGTCAATGAACACCCTGAGCCTTTGGGTCTCATTGTTGAATCAACAAGGGCACATAACTTGGAACAAAAATAAAAATTATGTTAATGAACGGAATGTTGGCCTCCACTTTTCATTTTTTCTCTTACAAGCATTAACACAGCATTTAAAGGTGGTGTTCAATGGCCATTTCCACATGTTGTTAAAGCAACGGGCTACTTACTCAATGCTGGTGGGTTTTTTTTTACAGATTCCAGATACCTCCGATTTCAAAGCGGAAGCAGGCAGTTTGTCTTTCGTCTGTTCAGCGTCCTTGACCCGGCACAGGACAGAGCGGGAAATCCCAGTCTCAGAAAAGACGCTGATCAGACGCAAGACAAACTGCCTGCTTCCGCTTTGAAATCGGAGGCATCTGGAATCAGGGGGGGGGGGGATGCCAGCATTGAGTAAGTAGCCCGTTGCTTTATCAACATGTGGAAATGGCCAATAACAGTGAAGATCATAGAACTCATCATTGTTCCCACTGTGGTTTGGGAACGTAACTACAAACCAAGAAAACAGGGCTGATAATCTGAGCCCTGCTACTAATGTTCACTGAACATAGACCAGATCTGAAGCACGGGGTTAAAATTGTGGGAAAGTATGTGGCTGACAGTTGTTTTAAAAAAATCACTTCCAAAGTACTTCCTTTTAACTACCATAGAAAATAACATACCTTTACAATCAGGGCAGTTGTATTAACATTGAAAAACCTCCTGAGTTTTCTCCCTTTTTTCTTATTGTTCAATGAAAATTTATTGAAAAAATCTAAACATAATATCTTTGGAGAGATGAGAGATTCTTTTTATTTAAACTCAAGGACTCAGAGGCTTTTCATTTAAAGCTTGAACAAAGTCTTCAGCCAAGAGTAACCATTTTCTTAATGTCATTTTGCAGATCTGACATGCTATACTAATACTGATCTCATATCTATTGCAGCAATATTTAAAATTAATGTAGTATAAGCTGGACTGGAAATGAAAACACAAAGGGTTATATCCAATGGTCTTTTTCCACCAGAAGAGCATTTCTGCAGGCAGAAGAAGGGTGCGATTTTTGCTGATTTCCCCACTCCCCCTACGGATCACCACACTGCACCCAGTGCTGTTCCTGCTTGTCCCCCTGCAGCCTGGGCCAGTGTTGGGTGGGGGGCGGGGGGCACAGACATGCAATGGACTGCAGTAGTTAGGAAAATTTCACTGGTTGGATACAAGCCACTGATTACAGACAAACTCTACAATGAAGGGGCATACAGAAGAAATGGCAATACACAAAACCAGGCCCAGCCATTGTTTCTGTTTAACTAGTATAAAGTTGCAACACAGGCTGTCCTTGATTCCATCACTAAAAGGAAAATTTCTATTTCCAAAATGTCAAAGCACACACATCTGGGCTGCAGGTAATGTGAACCCATTTTCTTCCTTACTCCCCCACTACATTAGGGCTTTGCATACAACTGATGGCCCAAGATGGGTCTCATCTTCCAAGAATGATAGGAAAGTATAATCCCATCTGCATTCTGAAGCACAAATAGACAGCTTCAACCAATATGTGCATATATAGTTTCAAACCCAGTGAGAAAACTGCACAGCTTGCTTCGTTTGTTATATTTTACAGAGTTTTACACTCGGTTACACTGCTGGATAGCTAGCACAGTTATTCGTTTTGCAAAACCCATTAGACAACTAAATCATTTTTAATACCTCATTTTCCAAATAAGAAATATGTACTTAGAAAAAAGGAGATCTAAATTATTTAAACCATTTTCCCCCAAATAGCAGGACTAGAGAACTGGAAGACTTGAGTTTTAGAATAATGTTTCATAATTTGGCTTTGAATCTCTTTCCTCTGGAAATATGAGGATAAAATAGGCACCTGAGTATTGCCCATTTTGTTGTAGATGTAATATCAGGAAAATGTGGGGAAAGTTCCAGTGTAACAGAAGAACTTTGAACATGCACTTCCAATGTCTGAGTTATCTGAACACTCCTTCCAACTAACTTTCACTGTTCAGAACTGCAGCAAATATGAGATAGAACTTGTTTGAGCTTTATTATACAGCAACATTTGAAGCTATTCCATGTATGCAGTGAATTATGAGTGTATACCCATGGTATGGGCCTTTATATAGCTTATACAACTAAAGGTTTTTTATTGATTGATTTGATTTGATCATTCTACAGCTCCCATTCTTCTTTACTTTCCGATTTGTTTATTGTGGTTTAGAGCAAAGGAACAAGCAGGACTCATTGACAATCCTAGAGTTACAGTTCTCAAAATGTGGATGTACTTTCTTTAGAAGGTACCAGTAGTTATTAGAAAAGACTCAAGATCTTCCTTCATTTTGCCAAGCCCAATCATACCATGTTTTAATGTCACAAGCAAAATGACCCAAGAGTAAGTTTTGATCAGATGTTCATACATTTATATGTTGACTGTCTATCCCAGGAGGCAAGATGGCAACATTCTATTCTAGGCAAACTTCTTCCATGGTATATTTCCTCTGAAGACCTCAAGGCATTCCATAAATTACGATGAGCCATTTCTTTTTTTCTAATTAACTTGCCATACTTCCTTTGCTGTTCTTCCTTAGCCCAATATAATAGTTTAGCACTGCCAACCAAATCTTTGGGGGCAGAAGGTTAGGAAATATACTTAGTATCATTACACATTAATTATCCCTTAACACATTTAATGCATCTCTTAGTATTTCCTATGCATGCTTGAGTTATATGCTGAAGTTTGGGGTGTTATCAGCATTAGTAATGATATTCATAGGTCCAGATTCTTATAAATTAGTTAATCAGTATACGTTTGACCATGTGTATATGAAGTCAAGTTGAAGAGCCCAGTAGGATGCTATGAATGTTAAACTGATTTTGGTTTGTATTGTAGGTTTGGCCTACCTCATTCCCATGGATCAGAGTAGCTACAGCAGAGCACACAAGCAGGTACAGGGTTGGTTCTGTGACTGTAAAGGTGTTTAAGAATACATCAGGACTGAGTTATACATAGTCCTACACTTGGCTCCTCTGAGTAACAGACAGCAGCTTGGCACAACACTCCTGTTGTGGATACTGCTAATGTGACAATACTTATTTGTCATAGCTTGATGTTACTCATTACAACAACAGCATTGGAGAATTTGCTTAAGGTAGAGAGACACTACTTTAAACTCAAAGGGACAAGGTTGGTGTTGCATGCCAATGTATGTAACAAAGCTCTGACTTTTAACAGCAACCTCAGCAGACTTCTACAGAGTACAGGAGCAGCTGGAAAGACAAGGGAAAAGAATATTTAACCCTATTCCTGCTGGCTTTTTTTGCTCGTACCACCACAGCACCACCTGGTTTCCCTCCTCCAGTTTCCAGAAATATAGCTAAAGGGGTAAACAAACATTTGAAGACAGGGCATTTGCAAACTGTTTGAACAGTAAACATCCAAAAGGAAAGAAGTTAAGCAACTCATCCTTCCTATTGCTCAAAGTTTCAGGATCCCAGGCTGTTTTTCATTTTAAACATCACTTCAAACTCTCTGCACACTAAAGTTGTCAACAACCTGGGGAAAAACATGTCCTGCCCAGTTAATAGAGGCTTTGTGGGATGTTATTTACCACCTCCCTACCACGAAATGCTTCACCTGCCCATTTCCATGCATTAAATTTCTATTAAAACAGCAGGACTTTTTTTAGTCTGAGTTGTTGACAACCCTACTGCCCACCCTCACCTTCATTTACTTACCATTTATTAGCAAACTAGCAACAAAGCCCGTTGTGGGGAAAAAATACAACGGGCTCTAGAAAAGGGAGGGCAGACAGGCAGGCATCGGCTCATCCTCCGTCACTGTTTCCAGCTAGTGAAGGAGGAGGGTGGGCATTTTCATTTGCTCCATGCCTGATCTTGACCATGTGAAGGGCTTTGCTACCTGCTCCATGCCTGCTCCATGCTGGGTAAAAGGGGGGGAGGATTGCCTCCTGTTCTGCACCTGACTGTGGCTGGGTGAGGGGGGTAGGTATTGCTGCCTGCTCCAAGCCTGATCCCAGCTGGGTGAAGGAGGGTGAGTATTGCCACCTGCTCCCCGCTGGGTGAAGGGAGAAACAGGCATTGCCTCCTGCTCCATGCCTGATCCTGACAGGTGAAGGTGGACGGCAGCCTTTACTACTTGCTCTGCTCCTGATCTCAGCTGGGTGAAGGGGCTGCAGACATTGCCACCTGTTCTACTTCTGATTGCGACAGGTTGAAGGGGGGGAGCCATTGCTGCATGCTTGGCTCCTGACTCTGGCAGGGTGAAGACAGGGTAGGCATTGCCGCCTTCTCAGTGGCTTAATCCGGTAGGTTGAAGAGGGCGGGCATTGCCACTTACTCCTCTCCTTATCCCGGCTGGGTGAAGAAGGGCATTGCCTCCTGCTCTGTGCCTGACCCCAGCCAGGTGATGGTGGGGGGTGGGCATTGCCACCTGCTCCACCACTAATACCAACTGGGTTAAGGGAGGGGAGGGCATTGCCACCTGCTCCACTCCTGATCCCATTCGGGTGAAGGAGGGTGGGCATTGTCAAGTGCTCCACTCTTAATACCAGCTGGGTTAAGGTCAGGATTGGCATTGCCACCACCTCTGCTCCTAATAACAGCTGTGTTAAGGTGGGAGGGGAAATTCCACCTACTCTGCTCCTAATACCAGCTGGGTTAAGGCGGGGTGAGGGCATCGCCTCCTATTCTGCTCCTAATACCAGCTGGGTTAAGGTGGGGGGCGGGCATTGTCACCTCCTCCACTTCTGATCCCAGCCAGGTGAAGGAGGGTAGGCATTGCCATCTGATCTGCTTCTGATCCCACCCAGGTGAGGGGGGGTATTTTCACCTGCTCTGCTCCTGATCCCAGCTGGGTTAAGGCAGGCAGTGGGCATTGCCATCTGCCCTGCTCCTAATACCAGCTGGGTTAAGGGGGGGTGGGCATTGCCACCTACTCCACTCCTAATACCATCTGGGTTAAGGTGGGGGGGTGGGCATTGCCACCTGCTGTGCCACTAATGCCAGCTCGGTTAAGGCAGGGGGCAGGCATTGCCACCTGCTCTGCTCCTGATCCCAGCTGGGTTAAGGCAATGGGTGGGCAAAGCCACTTGCTCTGCTTTGGATCCCAGCTGGGTGAAGGGGGGTGGGCATTGCCCTCTGTTCTGCTCCTAATACCAGCTGGATTAAGGCAGAGGGAGGGCATTGCCACCTGCTCCACTCCTCATACCAGGTGGGTTAAGGGGGGCATTGTCACCTGCTCTGCTCCTAATTCCAGACGGGTTAAGGCAGGCAGTGGGCATTGCCACCTGCACTGCTCCTAATACCAGCTGGATTAAGGCAGGGGGAGGGCATTGCCACCTACTCCACTCCTAATACCAGCTGGGTTAAGGTGGGGAGATGAGCATTGCCACCTGCTCTGTCACAAATACCAGCTCAGTTAAGGCAGGGGAGGGCATTGCCACCTGCTCCGCTCCTGATCCCAGCTGGGTTAAGGCAGCAGGTGGGCATTGCCATTTGCTCCGTTCCTAATACCAGTTAAGATGGGGGGGGGGCATTGCCATCTGCTCCGCTCCTATTACCAGCTGGGTTAAGGCAGGGGGGGTGAGCATTGCCACCTTCTCTTCTCTTAATACCAGGTGAGTTAAGGCGGCGGGCAGGCATTGCCAACTGCTCCACTACTGATCCCAACTGGTTCAAGGGGGGCAGGATTGCCACCTACTCCCCTCCTAATACCAACTGGGTTAAGGCGGGGGGGGTTGGCATTGCCACCTGCTCCACTCCTAATACCAGCTGGGTGAAGGTAGGGGGTGGGCATTGCCGCCTGCTCCACTCCTAATATCAGCTGGTTGAAGGCAGGAGGTGGGCATTGCCACCTTCTCCCATCGTGCTCCCATGGCACGTTTTCTGGAGGGACATGGTGCCTTACCTAGGCTTCCCTCCATGGCAGCGCCCTCTGGTGGTGCACCAGGATATAAAGTGAGTTGTCTGAAATACGCTTACTCAATTATATAGTGAGATGTTTCTGCTGCTCCAAATTTAGGAGGAGCTGAAGTAAATCCAGTGCTGTGAACAATAGCTGTTGAAACTGCATTAACTGATGTATGAAAATTCTCATGCATACACAAGGATCAAGGGCCTTGATATGGGAATTGAGGCTTGCTCAGTGCAACACATATCTGACTAGTAGGGTGGCAGTGTAGCTAGCAAGTCCAAAAGGTGAACCCAAGAACGTCCTGAATTGCTGAAGATAAGGAGTTTATCTGCTTCACTGATGTTGCTGCTTCCAAGGTGGGGGGGTGCTGCTTGCAAAGGAGAATTCTATTTGCAGACCCTCTCCACCATCTCCTGCTCAGCAGGAATATTTATAACTTCAGAATATAGAGAAGAGGACATCCTTCTCAGTTTGTATTGTATTGGGGCCGAGAAATTGCAGATGGCAATGCCACTGAGGAACAGGTTGAGTGGGATTTTTTTTTTGGCAAGAGAGCAGATGGAGAAAACAGCAGGGAAGATGGCAATTCTTCCCCCCTTTTAATTGGGTAGGGTGTGAGGCATGGCAGATATTCCTGGGCAGGGGTCTCTCTCTAGATTTTTATCACAGAGTGGTGTATGCGGTTCTGCTCACTTCAATTTTATTCTTACAACAACCCTGTGATGTAGGTGAGGCTGAATGAGCGTTACGGTCCCAGGCCACTGTTGCCATAAGGAAGAAGGGTACTTTTCTGAGGTGGAACACAGAAACGGGTTAAGGCTTTGATGGTCATGTTTACAATCAAAGTAGGAATCTGATCCTATCCATTACACTTGATCTTAAGCCAAAAGGCCAAGAAGTGATACTTACAAGTGTTCTGAATAAATACTGAGAGTTTTGAAGCTCTGTGATGAGGATTCCAAATGGATAATCTGGCAAGCACTCTGTTGGCAAAGTCCACTTGCATGCACAAAAGATCAGCATGTAGCCCTTTGAAGCCACAACATGGTCTGACCAGAATGTACATGCTTGCCTTTCTAACTACAGCAATGGCACAGAGACAACACAAACTGCCATAAGACAACAGTGAATGAGAATAAAGAGGCAGTGGTCTCATAAGGGATACTCCTCTATGCTTCTTAGTAACTGGACATCAGAAATCAAATAGTACTATATGTCCATGCAGAACTCAGAAGACACTGTCAAGAGACTGAAAAGAAGGCTATTATGTAATTTGCTTTCAAAGTTAGGCATTAGGCAACAGTGCATTTGGATACTGAATAACAACCTATCGGTTGATGCAAACTACTTTAGAAGTAAATTGTCTGAAAGTGGGAAAGTAATATAACAAGTAAACAGATATGATGACATACTTTCTTTCCATAAATTTGGGAGTGAGCTTGAGCACGCCACTTAGGAAAGTAAAGGCGTACTCATTTTTCCAGTAAAATAAAGCCCATTCGCTTTTTCAGAGTTCTTTTTATTATCACACAGATAAAGCTGCCATATATTGAATCAGACCATCAGTCCATCAAGGTCAGGACTGTCTACTCAAAATGGCAGCAACTCTCAGGCAGAATTCTTTCACGCCACCAACTGGTAGGTTCTATCCTTTTTAACTGGAGATGATGGGGATTGAACCTGAGAGCTCTGTGTGCAAATCAAAGGCTCTTCTACTGAGCCACCGCTCCTTCCATCTATCAAATGATCCATTCAAAAATAGAAACCTCATACATTGGATAAGTACCACATGTACAGTTCCTTAACATTTCTTAAGCTTAAAGCTACAGTCCCTGACCTCCTAAATGAAATACAGCCACTCAAGGTTCCTGGATAATACAAACTGCAATAACATTATCTTCTCAAACCTTGATGGCCACAAAAGTGGAAAGTGGCCATTAGGCATGGATGGGAAGTGCTGTCAGTCTTTTCAACTAGACTGATAAAACTAATAAGTGACTAACAGTATGCTAGATATTATGATGCCGAATGTGCAAATTTGGCTAAGTTAGATAGATTCATTACACATGAAGAACATAAATTCTTGGGTTTTTTTTTAAATTTTCCCAGTGCAGTAGAAACAGGTTTTATGAGAAATGCAGATGTTTCTGATAGATTTGTATCTCAGTTTAATGCAACAGGGGTCCAGTAAAGTTTAATCACCTTCAAGGCTTGAAGTTGCAAGATGTCTTCCCTTGTATTTTGCCAAAGATAATTCTAATAGTAAGCAATACCCCTTCTATGTGGTCCCTGTGTAATCTACAACAAGCCTAGAAGTGTACTGCACTGATTGGAAAGCATTTCATTCTAAGAGCCTCGAAGTCCATGAACCCTTGAGAAATTAGGCAAAAGTGACTGAGTTGGCATCCAAGAAATGAGAAGCCTGCAAAAGCTACTTACAACTTATAGAAACCTTTGCTGGGCATACTTTCTTCAGCCTTGAAACATCTATTCATGTTCTTGCTTGCTTTCCCTTTCCTCCCCCCTCCTCCTTTTCCTTCTTGCCTTACCATATAAGCAACATGAGCTTCTTTACATTCAGGATCATTACTCCTTCTTGACATCACTGCTCCTGTGGAGAAAAAATTACATTTTTTAAAAGATCATTAACAGATTCCTTATTACATGGACATGTGGGTGATAACCGGGAGAAAAGTGTTAGCTGGAACCTATTTGATACCCTATTTATGGCAATTATGTTATCTTTTGTTTTATAAAAAGCAATTGAAGTATCAACAGAAAAATGCACATTCGTAGATGTGACTTTATGTGTACTGTGTGAGGAAAGAAAAACAATAGCTGAGACAAGGGTGACTCTTCCATGTATTTGCATACACATACCCCATGCTAAAGAGCATGCAAAACACTAACGTCAGCCAGCCCCTTTAAAAGGTGACATAGAGAGCAAGTCCTCTCTAGTATCCACTCATGAGGTGAGCAGAACTGCCAGCAAGCTGGAGGAAAAAACGTCCTTCTCCCTTAACAGAGGTTTTATTTACCAGGTGATGTTATTTGCCTGCACACCAATAAAAGCTTCATCTGCACATTTCTACACATAAACCTCTATTAACAGGGCAGGGCATTGAATACATGT
The DNA here is from genome assembly GCF_028583425.1 of Eublepharis macularius. Lineage (NCBI taxonomy): Eukaryota > Metazoa > Chordata > Lepidosauria > Squamata > Eublepharidae > Eublepharis > Eublepharis macularius. The sequence continues at coordinate 84,627,404 of NC_072791.1, read as the reverse complement.
TGTTGGCAATCCTGTTGGTGAGGAGAATATACCACACCACTGTTTTCAGGCAGAAACCTGGGACAGCAGGGAAAATGCTCCTTACTGCATGGGGAAGGTGCAACACATACCTCAAGCATGGGGGGAAGTGCAACACATACCGCATGCAGTTGTATGTGCACTAAGAGAAGTTATCATTAAGAATGTGAAAATATCCAAAGTGACATCATATTTTATCTTCTTGAACTTACATACTTAAGCATATCAGAAGATATACATCCTTCCTGTACATTCAGTGACTACATCCTGTATCTGAAATCCATAGTGCATCTATACACAGTACCCCTTAATGTCCCTTCACAGGGCCAAGTCAACATATGGGAACGTTTGATGCTAACACAATGTCAGGGCCAAGTTTTCTTCTGGATTGTTCTCCCCTGCTTCTTGTTAGCATGAATATAAACTAGGAAAACACTGTACTGTGTGGATGTACCCAGTTCATCTTTGCTGATCCCCTTTCCTATTAATAAACAAACACCTACAGGTTTAGCCTTCTAGAAATGTAAAGAACACTGTCTAAGCTAGCAGCAACGATGAGATCTCCAAGTAGCAGAGCAGCGTAAATGGGGCTTGTACTTCTTGCATCCTCCAGGTGGCAGCTAGATCCCAGTTTAAGCAATTCATGAAATAACTACTATTGTAAACATACCAAGGCACAAGTCTGAGTTCAGTTCTTCTGCCCTGTGAGAGCTAAATCTGGAAAGAACAAAACAGAAACTCAAAAGGGAGAAAAAGCCTATTGCCATTGTGTCATTTAATGTGAATTGCCACGTTTTTCTTTTGTCCTTATGATCTTAGAAACATTAATACTATCCATGATCTTTTAGAGAGTTAAAGTCAGTTGGAAAAAAGGAACACTGGTCACTGTGCAAAATCATCCAATTTTTGCCCCTGTTAAACAAGTTCTGTAAGGTTTTTATTGTTTTAAAAAAATTTAAAATCCTGTTTGATCAGAGGGGACCATGGGAGATGATGTCTCACTCAAATCACTTTCAACATCCTTAAAAGCTACTTTCTGTCTCTGACCTCAACTTTCAATTTCAGATCAAAGTATTTGGTTTGTTTTTCTATTCTACAGCTTTCTCTATAAATCAAAATCTCCTGCCCCACCTCTCCAGACAGTCCACTTAAAATTTCCAAGTTCAAGTTAAGGAATGGATACAGAAGACATTTGTTATCTGATGAATAGCTATAAGCAGGGCTTTTTTTTCTGAGAAAAGAGGTGGTGGAACTCAGTGGTGGAACTCAAGACCACACAATGACGTCACTTTGGGTCAGCTGGAACAGGGGGGGGGAGGTTTTTTAAAATTTAAATTGCTCTCGGCGAAAATAGTCACATGGCCAATCGCCCCGCCCCCTGATCTCCAGACAGAGGGGAGTTTAGATTGCCCTCCATGCTGCCAAGCACAGAGGGCAATCTAAACTCCCCTCTGTCTAGAGATCAGGGGACGGGGCCACCGGCCATGTGACCATTTTTAAGAGGTGCCAGAACCCGATTCCACCACATTCCCGCTGAAAAAAAGCCCTGGCTATAAGCATAGTGTCAAAACAACCTTGTAGGGAGCTGGTGGTCTGCAGCATCTCACTAAATGATGAGGTGCATTTCACAACAAATTCGACAGTCCACACTGTTTGTTGGGTTGGGTTGGGGTGGTGTGAAAAAATGAAAAGGTAAGGGTATTCCATACATGATGCTGGTCATGTGGTCTGCCTGGACTATGATACACCCTGAGAACTGGGGCTCCGATGACAACTACTCCCATATGAACTTGCTTGTTTGCTTGCTAAGATAAAAAGTCTTGGTACAGGTGCCCCTATCTTCAACATCCCAGTTAGATGCCTGATCCATTTAGCTCAGCAATTTCTGTTCTGATTAGCAACAGCTCTTCAGAGTCCATAGCAGCGAAGGGTCTGCCCCAGTGCCTACTACCTGAAACCCTTTAAATGGAGATGCAAGGTATCTTATACAGCAAAGCATTAACACAGAGCCACAGCCCCTCTTCCTCTTAAGAGACTAGAGGGTGGTGACCAGAAGCAGAGTTGTTGTTTTTTAGTGCCCCTGCCCAATTGTGCTACACCCTTTCCCAGAATCCCATGCTCAGGTAGATTTTGGTATGCCTGTGAATAAAAGGTGAGGGAAAGATGAGGGCAATACTTGGCCAGAAACACTGGGGTTAGGCAGGGTTACCTGAACCTCAGAGACTCATCTTAGATGGGCAGCTACGAGGGTCCAGCTGGCAATTATGTACGTAAGCTATTCTGTCAATTTCTTCCACCCTGCTGACATCAGCAGCACCACAAACACCTCAGGAGCTTGGCTCAGTTGCTTGGATGGAGAACTGGCCCCACGTGTCAAGCAAAGAGGTCTGATATGCGGCTGTTCAGCATACTACTAGTTTTCTGCCCCTGGTTTATCATGGAAGCCACAGTGGTATACATAGGAATTTGGGTTGCCAACTTGAGATTGGGAAATTCCTGGAGATTTTGCAGGTGGAGCCTAAGGAGGGGAGAGTTGGGGACAGTGCTCAGCACAGATGTAATGCCAGAGGGGCAACCTTCAAAGCACCAGTTTTCTCCAGAACTGATCTCTGTCATCTGGACATGAGTTGTAATTCTGAGAGCTCTCTAGGAGCTACCTGGAAGTTGGCAAATCCTAGTAAGATTTCACAAGAAGTCCCACATTGCTCTAGGCAAGTGAACACTATTAGTAAGGAAGGTTTTAGGTAGGTAGACATGTTGGTCTGCAGTAGAAAAGCAAGACAAGAGTCCTGTAGCGCCTTGAAGACCAACAAGACCTGACAAAGAGAGCTTTGATTCTCATATAATCTTTTGAAATCCTTTTCGTCTTTAAGGTGTGTGACACTGAAGAAGAAAAGCAGCAGCTGTTTGGCACCAACCCAATGAAGAAGTCATGCAGCACATCTGTTCAGGGGGAAGTTCTGATTCAGCAGCGTCTTCAGGCTCAGTCTCAGTCTCGGCTGCTAGCACCACCACTGGGATCCTGCTATTTGTAATAAGAAATGAAATGCATATTTCTATCTGCTGTATCTACATGTAGGCCTTCTTCATTGCAACCTTTAGATGGCAGATAAAAACATGTGTGTTCAACAGGCTTTCTGAGCATTTACAGTTTGTTGGATTCTCAGTTGCTGTTTAATTATTGGTCTTTTATCTTTACTGGTTGAATGTTACTTTTCATTGATGCTTTTATGTTGTTGATGGTTTTGGGACACTGAGTGTGTAAAACTTTTTGGCCCCAGTTTGGAAGCACACTTTGGCTTGCACAACCCTTAATATGTCCATTAAGATATGATGATAAACTTATTATTTTCTCACACAAAGGAAGGAGATATAGAACTAAGATATGAAAGGAAAGAACGAAGATGGAATATGCAGCAGATTCCTGATCAAGAATGTGTTGCCTTGAGCCAAGGGGAAAGGGGGGAGGGTAGACATAGTTTAATAAATAAAAAACAAGTATCTGAATCACCACAATCTTTTTTCTTTGGGGAAATGTTGTTTCTGTTTCTACGTATGTTAGGGGTCAGCATACTTTAAAGATCAACTTTTTCCTTATGAACCTATCCAGCTTCTCTGGTAATCTTTGGAAGCCCTGCTTCAGGTTAAACTGCCAACTGAGGTTAGCTGGTTGGCAACATGAGAAAGGGCCTTCTCAGTTGTGGTTCCAAAACTTTGGAACTCCCTCCCCAAATTCCAGGAGATTCATCTTTCTCCCTCTATCACTGCCTTCCACCAACAAGTGCAGACCGGGGGGGGGGGGGTGCATTCCCTCACTAACTCTCTTTAGCCCTCCTCTTGTTTGTCTATATGTTTACATGTTTTATCTAATTTTTTAAATTGTATTTTAAATGCTGCTTTTATGTTTGAAATGTTTGCTGCCTTTGGGAGCCTGAGTTGGGTGGAAAGGCAGCATAGAAATGTTTTAAATAAATACTTTATCCATTACTATCATGAGCATTGTGTAAAATATGACTGTGTGGGGATCACTGAAATCTGTAAGTATTTTCCAACTACATAACTCATGCCCCCACTTCCACACAGACATATAACCATACCTTCGTCAATTTGGGAACTTTTCAAAAAAAAATTTTTGTTTACTTTAAGGACCAACAGGGGGGCTTTAGTCTTGTCTTCCCTGCTTCATTTTTATATGGTTTATCAATACATTTGTCTGCAAAGCAATAGTGCGTACTCAGGATCCCGTAACAGTCAATAATAAACAAACATTGATTAATAATGTTTGTGTGTTTTATTTCATTTAACATGTTTAGTCCTCAAGTTCTTGGTCAAGGAACCTTGAGACAGCTTATAGTTATAAAATAAGGATAGGAGAACAACATCATTATAAAACACTGACAAGAAGACAGCAGTCTAATTTTTTAATCCTTAAAAAAAGGATCTCATCCCTCCTCAGCCTCACCAACAGCAGCCACATACAAGGAAAGTAGTTAAGCCTCTCTTTAAATTGTGTACATCCCCTTTAACAAAAGCTTCCAAGCATAATAGCCACATTAAGACTAGGAGGACTACTTGCTGATCATCACATCTTCCTTTTTATCTGCCTTAGATCCAGGGCCGTTTCCAGATGGCTTACCTGCACCCGGAACGTCGCGCCACGTTGCGGGGAAAACGCGAAATATTGCGCGAGATATATGCGAAATACTCGCGTGAGAAAACGCAATATTTCGCGTTTTCCCTGCAACGTGGCGCGACGTTCCAGGTGCAGGTAAGCCATCTGGAAACGGCCCAGGTCTGCTCCCAGGCAAGATCCTGCCCAAAGCCCTTTAGCAGCTGTCAGTCACTGCACCCTTATGACAGGGTTAGGTCCTGAGGCAGCTATACCTCTAATAGCCCTGTGAAGTAAACCCTAGTTCTTGCTTTTCCTAGCCAGGAATGCTTCTCTTTTACCCTGACTGAGAAAAACTAAGACTGTACTTGCTGTTGTACTCCTAGACATCCTACCACAGCCAGAAAACTATTCTTTTCCTCCTGCTTTTGCCTTTTAACTGCTTCCTTCCTGAGACACCCACTCTCTCTTATCCTATTTATGATCAGGACTGAGTAGCACTAGCAGTCATTCCTGTTTTCTACTCCTTAGTTATCCCTGAGAGTGTGTTTGACTCTCCCGCCTCTCTATAGTTATGCTGTTGCTTCTCTTAGGTTTGTTCCTGGGATCCTATCCTACTCCCCCAATTCGAGGTGCTATATGGTATGACACTATAATACATTTCAGTTGAGGAAAATGAAAAGTGAGGAGATGAACCCTAAAAAAAAGTTTTAAAAAATTTAAAATCCTGGGTAAAATGAAAGTCTTTGTCAGGAACCTTGCGCTGACCTGGATAGCCCAGGAAAGCCTGATCTTGTCAGATCTCAGAAGCTAAGCAGGGTCGGCCTTAGTTAGTAATTGAATTGGAGACCTCCAACCAAGACCGGGGTTGCCGAGGCAGGCAATGGCAAACCACCTATGATAGTCTCTTGCCATGAAAACCCCGCCAGCGGGTGCCATAAGTCAGCTATAACTTGAGGGCACCACCACACACATCAGGGATCTTAAGTTCAAACCACTTGGTACCAAGTGCACAGCTCCATAACTGACAGTCCTCTCTCTAATGCTCGCCCATCTCACATGCAAAGCAGGAGAACCTAATGATTTAAACTGATAGACAGGAATAGATGAATCTTCAGGTACTCCCATCTGAGACTACTTCAGAGTCTCACATGTATATTGAACTGGGCCTGAGGAAAAATTGAGACCCAGCAAAAATATTTCAGAAATAGTAAATTATGTTCCTTATTATAATATCAGCCAGCAAGCAATCTTGCTGCTGTCCTTTGTGTCAGATGAAGATTTCAAATAGACTTCAAAGAAAACTCCACACAAAGAGCACACTGCACACTGGATGGAATCAGAGCATGCAGTATGCATTTTTGCTAAAGAACACAAAAAGTGTCTTGTAGGATCAGATTGGTAGTTCAACTTTGTTTGTCAAAATTCCAGAAACTAGGAAGCTTTAAGTAGAAGGGCTGTAGTACAAGATGCAAGATCCTCTGCATTGCATGAAGAAGGTCTCAGATTTAGAAGCATAGAATCATAGAGTTGGAAGGGGCCATACAGACCATCTAGTCCAACCCCCTGCCCAGTGCAGGACGGGCCTAAAGCCTAAAGCATCTCTGACAAATATTCATCCAGCCTCTTCTTGAAAACTGCCAGTGAAGGGGAGCTCACCACCTCCCTAGGCAGCTGATTCCACTTTTGAAAGTCCCCAGCATCTCCAGTTAAAAAGACCAGGCAGTAGGTAACGTGAAAGACCTCGCTCTGAGGCCCTGGAGAGCCACTGAGAGTCTAAGTAGACAATACTGACCTTGATGGACTGCTGGTCTGACTCAGTATAAAGCAGCTTCATGCCTTTGATCAAGTAGTGCACCCTCACTTTTAAGCAGCCCTTAGGGCCCAGTACTGACCTTGATGGATCACTGGTCTGTTTCACTATAAGGCAGCTTCATGTGTCAATGGAAACCAGTCAGTGATTTGCCAGTGAACTACGATCCACCTTCTGCCCATTTGTAGAGGAAAAAAGCTGTATCCCCCTTCCAATAATCCACCATTTCATTAACCTTTTCATTATTTCTTAAAATGTAATTCTAAGCATAAGAGCAGCCCTAATGGATCAGACCCATGGTCCATCTAGTCCAGCATCCTGTCCCACATAGTGGCCAATCAGTTCCCCTGGAAGACTAACAAACAGGGAATAAACCCTTCACAGATGTTGCCACCTGGCACTCATATTCAAAAGTTTACTGTATCTGAATTTGGAGTTTCCCTTTAGTCATCATGGCTAGTACTGACTGATAGAGACCTATCCTGCATGAATCTAATCCTCTTTTAAAGCCATCTGTGGCCATCATTACAACCTCTGGTGGCAAATTCTACTAATTAATATATAATATATGGAGCAGAGGTCCATCAGTGGCTATTAGCCACAGGAGATAGATGGTATTCTCTTTGTGGGGAGGTGGTGCTCTGTTGTCTTGGTGCTGGAAGGAAGGCAGTGGGAGGGCTTCTGGTGTCCTGGCCTCACTGACAGTCCTTTAGATGGCACTGGATTTCTAGCCACTGTGTGTGACAGAATGTTGGACTGGATGGGCCACTGGCCTGATCCAACATGGCTTTGCTTATGTTGCTTAATCACTAGTTGTATACAGAAGTATCTCCATTTTCTATTCTGAATCTACTGTCATCAACTTCATTAAAGTTTTAGTATTTGGGAAGAGGAAGCAAAAGTTTTGCCTGTCTTCTCTCTCTATCCCATGCATAATTTTATAAATCTCTATCATGTTACCCCTCCCTTGGTTGTCTCTTTTCTAAACTGAAAAGTCCCAGATTCTTTAGCCATTCCTTTTAGGAAAGACTCCAAACCCCTAATCATCTTGGTTGTTCTCTTCTGTACTTTTCTCAGCTCTATTACGTACTTTTTGAGATACAGTGACCAGAACTGCACACAGTCTTCCAAATGAGGCCACACTATAGATCTGTATGGGGGCATTATAATATTGGCTGCTTTATTTTCAATCCCTTTTCTCAATAGTCCTCAGAATAGTTTGCCTTTTTCTCTGCTGCAGCACACTGCAATGACATTTTCCCCTTTTCCGTCTTTTGAAATAAATTGTTACTGTTTTGGACTTAATAGCATTGTGGTCACTGTTTCCAATTGGTGCAACAAAATCTGCATTTCTCACCAGGTCCTCCTGAACCCTGATCAGAACCAAGTCCACCCATCTGGTTGGTTCTATGACCGGCTGTTCCTGTGCAGGTCATTTATGATGTCTATGAATCTCACTTCTACAGCATGAGCATGGATTTACCCAAACAATATGAGGATAGTTCAAGTAACCTTATATCACATTAATCTGCTTTAGTCACCTCTCTTATTTTCTTTGCCATATCAAGATCAGCCTCAAGGGTTTGAGGGTTTTTTTTAGCTCAGTAACAGAGCATCTGCTTGGCACGCAGAAGGTTCCAGATAGACATGGGCGCAAACCAAAAAAAATTAATGAACCAGCGGTTCACGGTTCAATGCCGACAACAATCCCAAGATCGCAAACCGCAACGAACATTTTCTGTTGCCGAACCAGTTCGCGGTTTGCAGTTCACTGGGCACAGAACGGCCCCCGTGGCACTTACAGAGCCCATATTCCCGGGGAGTCTTTTGCAGGCTCTCCTACAGCCATCATCCAAATTTGGACAAGATTGCAAAAGGGATCTTGGAGTTATACCCTCTCCAATCCAAGGCCCCCAGGAAACTCCCACACGACACAATTAGAGCCACCGGATGACGTTGGCCCACTGTACAGAAGGTGGGTGTCGACAGTGGCCGCTGGGCCTGGCGGCCACGGGGGAACAACAACAAGCCACCTCCCCTTTAGTGGGTGGGGGGTCTGGCCGCTTGTCAGCGGCACCCCCCATGTTCCCATCTGCCAGGCCAAAGAGGAGCGCACTGGCATTCCCAGCGTGAGTGGGAGAGGACATGTCATTCGGACGGGGGCCTGATCCCCCAGCAAGCGAATGTCCTCATCTGAGGATCCCACTGAGGAACAGTGCGGCAGCACCTGACAGCACCTACCTTCCTGCCTTGCCAGAAAGGACGGGAGGGAGAGGAGATGTCATTTAGAGGGGAAGTGGGAAGATCCACCAACAGCCGCGAGGCCTCCTCTGAAGCTCCCACTGAGCTACTCTGTGGCGGCAGCCGACAGTACCCACCTTCCTGCCTTGCCAGAAAGGACAGGAGGGAGAGGAGATGTCGTTTGGAGGGGTCGGAGTGCTCCAGAGAGGGACAGGTCGAAAGAGGGTCTGTGAAGTTAGAAGATCCCAACAGTTGCGAGGCCTCCTCCGAGGATCCCACTGAGGAACTCTGCGGCAGCAGCCAGCATCAACCACCTTCTTGCCTTTGCGGAAAGGATGGAATAGGACAGGACCGGAGAGGTCGTTGGGAGGGGACTGAGTGTTCTGGAGATGGCAAGGTGAGAAGAGGGACCATGTACTTGTGTGGGAGAGGAGGGCCGAACCCAAGGCTTCCTGGCCGCATTGCATAGCAGGACTGGGACGGAGGGACCCCACACCCACCCTGAAGGAGTGCGCAGACTGCTGTGGCAGAGGATTGTCCACTCCCCGTGTCACAGTGGAGGCTGTCACCAGCATCACTCACCTTCCTGCCTTCGTGGAAAGGACATGACTGGTCATGGCGGCATTACCCATTCCCCCCTGCTCAGAGGGGGCAGCAGGTGCCCATGGAAAGGGGGGGTACCATGCGGTGCCACGCTAACACCAGCAACAGCAGCAGAGCTGCTCCTCGTGGCAGAAAGCGGCATCAGCTCGCAGCACCACACCTTCCTGCCTTTGCGGCAAGGACATGACTGGTCGTAGCAGCATTACCCATTCACCCCTGCCCAGAGGGGACAGCCACTGCTGTTGGCAGGGGCCACCGTGACATACAATCTTATGTGCAACAGTAGTTGATCTGTCCCTCGTGGCCCAAAGCCGAAACGTCATACAGCACCCACCATCTGGCCTTCACGGAAAGGGTGTGAGGGCGAGGGTTCCATTCCCCCCTGCTCAGAGGGGGCAGCAGGTACCCATGGAAAAGGGGGTACCATGCAGCACTACACTAACACCAGCAACAGCTCCTGAGCTGCCCCTCGTGCCCAAAAGCAGCAGCGGCAGACCTCAACCACCTTTCTGCCTTCGCGGAAAGGACATGTGACTGGTTGTGGGTCCCATTCCCCCCATGCACAGAGAGGACAGCAGGTGCACATGGATAGGGGTGCACCATGCAGCTCAAACCTGTCAAGCTCAGCAAAAGCTTCTGAGCTGCCCCTTGGGGTCCAAAGCGGCGGCAGCAGACAGCACCCAACTTCCTGCCTTCATGGAAAGGGTGGAAGGGACCCATTCCCCCCTGCTCAGAAGGAACACCAGGTGCCATGGAAGGGGGGGGTACCGTACGGTGCCACTCTCACATCGGCAACAGCAGCAGAGCTGTTCCTCGTGGCCAAAAGCGGCATCAGCTGGCAGCACCACACCTTCCTGCCTTCGCAGAAAGGATGGGATGGGAAAGACAGGAGAGGTTGGGTGACATCTGAGCAGATCCAGAGAGGGAGAGGTGTGAAGAGGGAATGGGAACATGTCTGGGAGAGGAGGGGAAAGGGTCACCAGCCATGGAAGCAGCCCCGAGAACTGAGGGAGGCTTGAGCCTGCTGTGGACGAGCTGGGCCGGCTACAACCCCAGGGTGGCTCAGAGCCTGGGTAGGTCCAGGTCCACGGGAGGGTGCCCAAGTAGGTTGAGGTTCACCTTGATGAACGTCAACATGTCCACCAGGTCCGGGTGCAGACGTACGCGGCAGGGATGGAGGAGGTGTCCTAGGTGGGAGAACACCCACTCGCTCTGCACGCTGGTGGGAGGGCAGGACAGAATGTTGGTGGCAATGATGGACAGGTCCGGCCATCAGACAGATTTCCTCGCCCAATACTGCAACAGCTTGGCATGGGGAGGCTCGATGGGCTCAGAAAGGTACTCGCGCACCATGGCCCCCGCTGAGTCCTCTACTGAGAGGGACGCGCCTGCCATGCAGCGGCCAACCATGCAGCCCATGGACGAGGCCCAGAGATCGAATGTGGCCGTTGGGGTGGCTCTTCCCTGGCGTGGCTCTCTTCCCACCTCCTCCCCCTCCCCCTCCTCATCCACCGCCTGCCCCTCGCCGCTGCCCGGTTCCTTCTCTCCTGCCCTCTGTCTCTGGAAACGGAGCACCACTCTGCAGAGCTCCTTTTTCCAGTGCTGCATCTGACCCACCTGCGTGGCGATAATGCACTTGATGTGGGGGTCACAGAGTGAGGCCAATGTGAACCCTCAGCCGAGGTGCTCACTGAGCTTGGCTCCAGAGCCAGGCAGGAGCCCTGGAACCAGAGGAGATAGATCCCTATCTCCCAAATCCAAGCTGAATTATACTCTCAATCTCTCTCCCCAAAGGCTAGCAAGTGGCAGGCAAGAGCTCTGTCCCACTCCGCTGCTCGCTGAAAGTGAAACCCAGCCTGGGAGCCCACAGCTATTTATAAGCACAGGTCCCATTGAGCAATGCAGGAGGTCTGTGTTTGGCCAACAGAGCTGCCTATCAGGGTTTGCAGGATGAGATTGGAGTGCCCATGGCTACAGGACACCCCCTTCCCCCTCCCTCCCCTGGGTGTCTTCTCCCAACTTGTAACCGCTTTGCAGCTCCGTGGTTGGAAGGAAGACCTGCCTATCAAGGTAAGCTGGGCTTCCATTTGGGTTTCCAGGGCAACAGAAGGAGCGCAGACAGAGTTCAGGCATTCCCCCGGCTTCCCGAACCGTGGCCGAACGCACCGAACCAGGCTTCTTCCAAACGCTGGTTCGTTGGCTGTGGCCGATCACAAACCGCTGGATCGTGATCACGCGATCGCCATTTTCATGGGTTTTTGAAGTTCGTAATGCGGTTCATGCCCATCTCTAGTTCCAAGTCTAATCCCTGGCATCTCCTGTTAAAAGGATCAGATGGTAGATAATCTGAAAGACCACTGAGACACTGGAGAGCTACTGACAGTCTGAGCAGACAATACTGACCTTGATGGACCAATGGTCAGGCTCAGTATAAGGCAGCTTCATGCCTTTGATCAGGTGGGTAATACTGCACCCTCACTTTTAAGCAACCCTTACAGCCCAGTATTTCCACCCATATTGCTTCTGTTGGGGAGTTCATTCCCCAAATGTCTTCTCATTTTATTTGATTCTATAGCCTCTTTGATATACAAGGCAATCGCCTCCCCGAACTTGCCCCTCACTGTTCTGCCTAGACAGCTTTCACCCAGGGATGACCCAGTTCACTTCCCTTTTGCAGAACTGAATCTCCTGTTGTTTTTCAGCAGCAAACAGGGCTGTGCAGCAAAGCCGCTCCCTTCCATGGTGTAAGACTGGATCTCAAGCTGTAAGCATTGCACAATAGCACAAGTATAACTCTGAAGTGTGGGGGCTTTAATAATCTCTTAAGGCACTTATTTTCATACCTGCACTGCAGTCAGTTTTTTGGCACAAGAGGGCACCATTCTAAAAGAACTGATTGGTTCTATTGCAAAATGGGATAAATCAGGTTAATAAATCAGATTAAGACAACAGTCCAGTCTAATATTAAGAAGCTCATTATTTCCTATTTATTTAAGATAAGAAAAATTAATGCAAGCAAGTTTTTAAAAGAAACATTTGAAGAGCTTTGTTAAGGGGGGAGCCTTAGGGAAGGTTCAAGCAACCATAGTTTTCTGGGTGTAGGAGAGAGGACGCTGAATTCACTGATTCATAATGTAGCCATGGAAATATTGACTGTGGTGATCTAGTTTAGAATAGGATTATCCCAGGCAATATATTCCTCAGACAAATTTCCTACGTAGAAAGGATTTTCTTATCTACATTTACAGTTTTCTGATGGTCTTCAATCTTTGTCTCTTTTTTTCCAGTATGAGTCAGGGTTTCACCTTCCCACTATGTTGAATTATTTCTGTCATTCTTAGGTATTTTGTACATTATCATACCAAATTCTCCCTTACAACTCTTCACAGTGATTCTCCTCACTGAAGCTCACTCTATTTTATCTCTGGTAATAACACAACTAAATGTTAATGGTGACAAAGCTAGTTACTAAGGAACTTTTTCCTGTATTGGATGATACTTTAGAAAGAGTATTTCACACTTTACATAGGGGTGAATGTGTGTTTTCCTATCATGTGTACCTGTAGTGTGGGGTGGAAGCTGATTTCAGCTACCTTTTCCATTTAGCTTTTTATCACCTGTTCTACAGAAAACACTCGCTTGTCATGCACATTTTTTTTCATTCTAGGGTGTGCATGGCACTTTTAAAATAATGTGAGAAAAGCCCTGCATTAATATAAAATCTGTGTCCTTTACACACCACTTTTCGTTCCCAAATCTAAAGGCCACTTCAGACAATCCAAAGAAACAGCAAAAGATGAAGCATTAGAGAACATCATTCCAGTTTGAGGACTGCCTCTGATTATTCAGTGGTCATCTGTTTATCACTATTTCCCCCTTATTTTTTGATACTATCTATTGATTTTCTCCCCAGTATAATTCTTTTGCAAATTACAAGGGTTATGGTTTTGTCACTGAAGGCTGTATACGGAAGTAGAATAAAATTTTCATGTTTATTTTTCTTGTTTTAATTAAAAAGTGTAAACCGAACAAGAAGGTGTGGTTTTTGCAGGCTGTAATAAAAACACTGTAGTGCGTAGGTACTGGGTGACCAAGGTAGTGATGTCTTGTCTTCCCATTGTATACAAAGTCTCTTCTCTTTGGAAACTGAAGATGACTGTAAATCTAACCTCTGTTGCCAGGTTTTTAAGTGTTGCTCAGAGAAAAGGAGGTAAAATACTATTAAATGCAAAGAAATCATGAAAAATAACAAGGAACAAAAGCTCTCAATACAAGCTGAGCGCTGCACAGACAGGAACCTGCTCTGACGTACATGAGAACCCCACAGGGATTAACTCTCTCTTACCCATGAAAGGCAGTCTCACAATATTTGCTTTGCCGTGTATGTTGTGTTCCTTCTGCTATACCTATTCGACAAACCTTGATCGATGCTTAAAAAAAAATCAGTCCACCCACTGATTCTTCTTGCATAAAGTGCTTAATGATGGGTGATTTGAAGGTAGAAGAGGTGACTTTCCTTTCTGAAACTGTTATGTTATATCAGCAGGAAAAATACTCAAGCAAAACAGAGAACAAACACTTTCCAAACAGTTTCCTCAGCTCCTTTTACTGGTAGCAGGGCTATTACAATACTGTATTGCAGGACTTTTTTTCTAGGGGTGCACACCAGCGACACCTCTTTCCACGTTACTGGTATCTCTTTCAGGCAGCAGGCTTGAGCCTCCAAGGTGGTGAACCTCATGAGTACCAACACCTCTTTTTTAAGAAAAAATGCTGCTGAACTATACTACGTTATAACACTTTGTCAGCAGTACACTTTATCAGAGGATCTGAAAGTATTTTATAAGTACACAATTAATGAAGACTTACATCACCTCAAAGTTACACCTGCCCAATGCAATAAATAAATGGCTTCCCAGAATGGCTCAGTAAATTGGCACTAAAGGGTGTAACAGAATGTAGAATTCATATCAGTTAGTTATATCTATTAATCATCACAAAACTGCAATACAGAGATTGCAATTCTGTCATCAGTTCTCTGAAACATTTATGATGATAAGACAGAAGTAGGAGGGAAAGAAAATTGAGACCTTGCATACATCTTCAAGTAGCCCCAGGTGGCCCAGGATACTTCTGTGATATGACAAATCAATACTTTTAAGCATATAATATGTAGAACAACACATTACATCAGCCATCCTTTCCACCTCTGCAATGAGGAAAGTTAAGTTAACATTAGAACAACACATTACATACAGTATATTACACAACAGCAACCTGTAGCTTCATTTGGGTGTTTCTGTGGGTTTCTCTCTGTGACATATGGTGTGTTGTTCTCTGCTTTCCCTAGCATCTCTCTCTGACTCTTCCCATCCCAGTGGCAAGAGAACATTTCTGGGGCCTCTTTTCTCAGTTATCTGCAGAAATCTGTGCTAACACAGACTGGTGGTTTTGAGGTCTGTGGGGAGAGTCCAAATTGCAGTGTACATTTGTTGTGTCAACTGAATCAACTGTCCTTCTTCTGTAGGTTTTCTACCTAACTTTTAAGTCTTGGGAGAAGCATTTTTCCCCATTGCACACTTCTCCCAGCGGCACAAGACGACGCCACCTTCACATGCTCCTACCCCCAGCATAAAGGGTTGCGATTATCACGCAGTAAGCAAGAAGTATGCATGCTGCAACTGACGACAGGTCCAGATGTCCCATGTGAAGTGCACACAGCCCAATAAAGGGAAGGCACCATGGTCCTGCTCAGCGGAGTGCAAGCAGGGGGTGTGTACCAAGGACAGACTAGCTGGAGCAGCCCTTGGAGGCCAAAGTCCTCTGCTATGGAGAAAGTCTGCCTGCCTACAGTGATCATCGCCGCAGTCTTCTGAGTGATAAGCCTAGATGCCCTCTGGATCTCCCCTCTTGGCACACTAGTACCATGCACACCAAACATCTCCCACAGAGATGCTTGGGATTCCCAGCTACTCCTTAACCCCAATCTACAGGCAAGCCTGTGACAAAAAGCCTACTTCTAATGTGCCTGGCCTGGCTCCAAGGGAGCCAGAAGTAGGCTGGGGAAAACCTGGTTAAATGTCGTTAATGGGTGGCCTATTTATCTATAGAATTTGAGTAGAACCTGAACTTAATTCCAACACAAGCCTATTAAAGGAGGAAAAAACTCTCTTTGGTCCCTACAAGCTTCCAATTAAGTTTTCCTTTACAAGAACTACAACTAGCCTATCTTTAAAAAAAAATTAAAAGTTCACAACTCTCTCAGAATACCCAAAGTTCATCCAAATACCATTAGGTAATTTAAGTTAACGAACTGAATCAAGCACCCCAACAAACACATATACACCTCAGAAGAAGAAGAACTGAACACCAAACCAAATTTCTATGCCAATAGAAAAAACAAAGCCTAGCCAAAAAAACAAGCAAAACACACTATAAAGAAGGAGCACCCCAGGTCCCAACAACAGAGGAAGCCAGCTCAAAGAATAACCAGCTTCAAAGAAAGCACCCACAACAGGAGAAAATAGTCCCCCTGCAAATAACAAGTGGATTTAATAAAATTAAGAGGAATTAAGACTCCTCCCCAGAAGAACAATTAGCAAAATGAACAGTAAATATAACCAACTTCAAACCAAAGCCCACACACAACCAAAACACTCCTTCACAAAGCAAAAAAGCAGTTTTTAAAATGCAAAGTAAAAAAATCCTTTCCTCTTCCCTTCCCAAGCCTCTCTCTCCCAGACACCAGGCTAATCCCCTCCTCCCAAAGAGAGAAAAACAACTACAACTCTCAAACCAGGTGCAGCAGAAGTCCTCCAGGTGCCAAAGTTCTCCAGGTGCAGGTCTCAGCAGACAGCAGCAGGCATTCACTCACTGGGCAGCAGGGTCCGGTCATAGTCAGTCAAAGCAGGCCAGGCCCAGGCTAGATCCCAGAGAGAGAGTCCACAGCCAGCAGCAGGCAGGGTTTCAGATTTCTCCAGGCAGTCAGAACACACAAAAATAGTGGCTACTCTGAGACAAGCCTGCCTATTTAACTCCTTGCAGGGCAGTTTTAAAAAGGCACTCTCTTTCTAGAGAATCCCATTGACCAGAGAAGGAGAGCTCTTGCAAGGATTGGCCACTCACTTCCCTTCCCCTTCCTTCCCCTTCCCTTCTGCCTCTGCCACACTCCCTCCTCCCATCTCCCCCCTCTTATCTGGTAAAAAAGGCAGGAAACAGTGTTTCCTTGCTGTTTCTTAGCAAAGGAATAGCCCAACCAATTACCAAAGTTTACTAAATTAATCCAAGCCAATTTGGTGTAGTGGTTCAGAGTGGCAGTACTCTAATCTGGAGAGCTGAGTTTGATTCCTCACTCCTCTGCTTGGAGCTAGCTGGGTGACTTTGGGTCAGTCACAGCTCTTTCAGAGGTCTCTCAGCCCCACCCACCTCACAGGGTGACTGTTGTGAGGATAATAATAACACTCTTTGTAAACCACTCTGAGAGGATGTTAAATTGTCCAGAAGGGCAGTATATAAATCAAATGTTGTTGTTGTTGTTGTTGTTGAATCTGATTCAGTAATACCTTTTGAGTTTGGTAATACTGAATTCTACTGAATCAGGTAAAATTTGGTATTTTTAAAAGAATACTGAACCGGAATTGAACACCCCTACCCATCACATCCTTAGGCAGCCAATTCCACTGCTGAACTACTCTTAATATGAAGAAGTGTCTCCTAATTTCCAGCCAGTACCTTCCCTCCTGTAGTTTTAAACCCACTGTTTTGCGCCCTATCTTCTGTTGCCAATAGGAACAGCTCCCTTCCCTCCTTTAAATGACAGCCTTTTAAATACTTAAAGAGAGTAATCATGTCGCCCTTCAGCTTCCTCGTCTTCAAACTGAACATTCCCAGGTCTTTCAGTCTTTCCTTGTAGGGCTTGGTCTCTAGGCTCCTGTTCCTCCTGACTGCTCTCCTCTGCACCTGTTCCAATTTGTCTACATCCTTTTAGAAGTGAAATCTCCAGAACTGCACACAATGTTCCAGGTGGTGCCTGACCAACATGGTATATAGTGGGACAATGACATCTTGTGATTTGGATGTTACATCTTTGTTAATATATCCTTAAGATTGTGTTCACCTTACATTGACTGCTCATATTTAGCTTCTCATCCACCCCTAGTGCACGATGCTATTCACACTCACTGCTATTCAGAAGTGTATCTTCCATCTAGTATGCATGTTTTGCATACTAATTTTGTATTAGAATATTCATTTATTTTTGAGGATGTTTATGTACTTTTAAACCATTTGTGTATCTCATGGAACCTAACCAACTGTCAATGGAAATGTACCCTCCAAGCCCCTACAGTTTGCTAAAAGGAAATATAAAAGCCAACTTCCCATAATTCATTAGATTGAGGACTTTATAAATTTATCAGCATTTAAGTGTATCGCATATAGATGACAATTGTGTATGGACTTATTTTTGATATCTGGAGACATTTTATAGAAGCTTATGTATAGAGTTGCTACCATTGGGTTTTGTTATTGTTGTTTGTTCTTTCTTACTTTCTTTTTTTGTTTTGTACAAATAAATTTTTAAAAAATTAAAAAGGAAAGTGCAGGATAAGGTCAGTCAGAGATCTGGAATGAAGTGTTACCATTATGTTGATGACATGACATTCTATTCCTCCCTTTTCTCTGGAAAGTTTTGGAACCCTTAAAAATCAGGTTCAAAGTCTGGAGGTGCTTCTGAATTTATGCAGCTGAACTACAAATAGTATATGTTCCATAAAGTGGTTTCCCCCCCGCTTTGGCTGATATGCCACTGGCACATCCTTTTAAACAGAAATGATCTTGAGATTATTATCTATATTCTGATAATATATGGACTTGATTACTACAATGCATTTTTGTTGGGCTGGGGACTAGGATACTTAAGCACTGTTCGTGTTATATCAATCTGCTTAGCACTTTGGATTGTCCAATGAGTCCCTTCTCCATTTGTCCTGTCTTCATAGATTAGGTCGGCAGTTACCTCAGACAAGGCCTTTTCTGCAGTTGTGCCCTGACACTTTCCCACACATATTCATCTGGCACGTAAGTACCTTTACGTGTCAAATGAAATCCATACTGTGTACTCACTCATTTAACATATAAGAAAGGTACGACTTCAGATATTATTATGAATTTTATTGTCAAATTTATTAATTTCATTATTTGTGTACTCTGTAATATTATTAATTTAATTTGATTAATTTGATTATTTGATTTAAAACTGGTAATCATTTTTTAAAAGAAATGTAGGAGGAATTGAATTCTTAAAATAATAATAAACAACACAATAATACAATGAATTTTCCAGCTTAGTCCGGTTAGCCTGTACTTTCAAGTGACAGAAAGTATATGTTTAAAAATCTTTACAATGTACCACATTATTTGAACCTATATTTTGCTCTACAAACCAGTTTAAAAGTTGCTTCTGCTATCCAGTCAGTAAGAATACTATACACTACCTTAGCCAAGAAGCTTGAAACCCCAGAACTTCCTGAGCCTCAATATCTTTGTGCTGCTGCCATGACCACGATATCAGAGATTTTCCCATAGCTGATTTCCTCTTGCAATCTCCATTTGTTAATTGTGAACATGAAAATCTGATACCTGGTAACCTAATACTGAAACTTCACAGCTCTCCAATTTTCAAAGAAGCCCTTCTCATAGCTAACAACATAATTAAATTGTTGGAAGTAAAGTTTACCTTCCAAACGAATACTTTAAAAAGGGCTTAAAGGTATGGTCCAGTAACATATGACTCATTTATATCAATCTTCATTAAAACAGTGAAGAATGAAAACAAATCAGTTGTTACAGTGCCATTGTGAAATAGTCAGACCAAACCACAATGGCAACTCATGTTGGAATCAGATCTTCACTCAAATTCAATGAAATCCTACCTGTTTCAGTATGGTGCTTTTAGGACAATTTAACACCCTGGTTATATTTGTTTATTTTGTTTGTACCCTGCTGTAACAGACTTTTTAAAGGAAGTGCTATACAAACAGCTGAAGGACTGTGAAGGGTTAATTCTTCACAGAAACAGATTGCCTTGAGTGACAGGCTACTTCAAGGAACCTTATTGGGTAGCAGGAGCTGAACAGATAAAGATTTCTGAACTGGATGCTGGGGAGAAAGGAGTCTGACTTCAGCCCTAGATGAGAGGAGCTGAGTACTGACAGTTCCGAGATTCAGCCCTGACTGAGAGCAGTTTACCACAGACAGAAGAACTTAAGAGAAAATTGGCAAGGAAGTTTGGGAAGTAAGTGCAGACTCTCATTCTGGCCAAAGAAAGAGGATAGAGAGGAGAATTTCCCTATCCAGTCAAACACGGACTTAGCTCTGAAGAGTAAAGAGATCCCTGGTCTGGTGTGTTTAGAAACTGTCTTTGGAGACCTTAAGAATCAGTTAAAAACTCAAGATGAGTACTGGTGTTTCAAGAGAAGGGATTTGGGTACTGGAAAGAGAGTACCAGCCTTCTTGAAACCAAAAGAGTAAGAGAATACTCACAGAAACTGTACTAGAGTGATTGGGAAAATCCTGGAACAAAAGCCTGTCAACATAAAGATTTAAGTACTGTGAAGAGCTTAAGAAACTAGGAACTGAAGTCTGTGCATGTACTGATTTTACCTCAGAGTTGTCTATACTGAGTTACCTCAGAAATTTTAAACCCCTGGTTTCACCTGATGTTTCCCATCTATGTTAAATAAAATAAAACATTTTGTTATTTTTAAATTTTAAAATGCCTCTAGTGCCATTTAAGTTTGGGGAGGGGGAATCATACCTGCCTTTCTCCCAATTCTCCTCTCTATTTTATCTTCACTGCAATCCTGTAAGGTAGGTTAGGCTGAGAGGGTGTGACTGGCCCAAGGTTACCCAGCAAGCTTCCATGGCAGAGTGGGTTTCAAACTGGGTCGCCCAGATTCTAGTCAGACACTCCACACTGGCTTTCACACCCTAATCCTAGTATCCATTGTTGTATGCTTTATGGTAAATTTGTATTTATTTTATTGTATTGTTATTTGATTGTGTATGTAACTTTGAGGGTAGGTTATACTGAAAGACAGGAAATGTGTTTCAAATAAACACACACTCCAATATGCTGCAGCAAAAAGTCTCACAAACTTACTGTGGCATAAGCATTCATGAACCAGAGCCCAGTTCATTGGGCAGGATGGATGAATGGATGGACAGATAGATAGTCGTGCCAGCCAGCTAAACTGGACTACTTCTTCTAAACATGAGAATAAGTGGACACAAATTAAACCCTACAAACCAATCACACAGAAAAAAATGGAGCAGCATTTCAATTTCTCTTGATGTTCAATAATAGACATAGACCCTTTCACACAGACTGGTAAAACTTTTTGACGGCTGGATTTTTTGCAACTTCAGACAAAACCAGTTTGGTTGCCAGTTGCTAACGGATGTTTTTTTTAACCTTTTCACACAAAGCTGCTTGTGTCCTGTCTGCAATGCGGGGTTCTGCCATTTTCCCCCCTTTTAAAAGCCCTTTTCTCCCCATTCTCAAGTCTTCTGTATGCTTCTGATTTGCAGCAGATCACTGCTGAAATGTCTGCAGCACTTCTGCCAGTGCCACCATTTTAATTTTCCCACCCATTTCCACCCATTTTTTAATGTTGATTTTTGCTATAGTGCTACAGTGGTGAACTTTGGTATTGCACATATGGTACGGTATCACCATATTAGTGCATGGACACTCTAGCTCTAAAGTTTGAACCATTAAAAAAAAAAGTTCAGCACCACTAGAAAAAACAATGAAATGTTTGTTTCAAATGGCCATGGAAATTTACATATGGTTGATATACAGTTCATAAAGGATATATAAATGCTGTTTAAAACTGCAGTCTTCCACATTGCTTTACATGGAGTTGGGGCAGTGATGGATAACAACTGGGTTAAAATGGAAATGTGAAAGGGCATTGTCACACTTCAGCAAAAGAACTTTGGAATTTATATGCAAATTTGGCACTGGTAAACTTGAATTCATTAGGCACTGGGAATATTTTTCTCAGTGCAGAAAGTAATTTTTGCTCTTTACCATTCTGTTTCACTATTCATTTTACTTTGCCAATTCTTCAGCAACTGGGAGTGATCCACTCACATGTACTATTTACTCTTCTGACTAGCTGTTGTGTTCATCTGCACTGCAATTTAATACACCTATGTCCTGGGAGACTGAACCATCTGGACTCTGTTGGTAATAATCTTTCCCCACGACTCACCCTAGCCATGCTTCTTCTCTTAGAACTTTTGTATTCATACATTTATTTATTCATCTAAAAGAGTTATATCTTGCTTTTCCACAATGTCCAAGGCAGCTTACAAAATATAAACATACACAAAAACATGAATTAAAATTCATCGTTAAAATTGCAAACATTGTCATTATCACTTGCCAAAGACATTCATTCATTATTTCACCTAAAAGGACATCGAAATAATTCCGCCTTGCACTTTTTACATTTTAGACAACTGAATGTAAGACTTCAGGCATTTGACAAAATGGGTTCTGCCTCACAAAACCTTATGTCATAATAAATTCAAGCATTCAGACAAATCTTACAATTGTTTTTAAAGAAGAAAGAACTTGTTTGTTTTTTCACAGAGTTTTAAAAGAAAAATGCTCAAGGAAACAGAGAAGGCTAAATAAAAACACAAATCAAAGATGAGAGACTTCAGTTATCTCCACTGATAACATAGTAATACTAATGGTTTTAAGAATATAGAATATTACAATAAACATTAGTACTATAAATGTATCTCCAGCATATTCCCACTTTACACACAGGCCCATGCTCTTTGCAACCAATGCATTAACTCCGATTCAACAGCCAAGGCTGTCAGATAGGCATGTTCAATTTTTGGTTTGCTGCTTCTTGTCCTGCCATTGCAGCATAAAGGCAGCAACTTCTGCAGCAATGCAGTGCAATGATGTATGTATTATGAACTGGCTAGCAAGGATTATTCTGACTCCACAGAATATTACTCTTTGTATTATATTCCAGAGATATAACACAAAAGTAGATTCTTGCAGAGTTGTAAGCCAGTGCCCACACAGAGTTGTTAACAAAAGGCACCAGTTCAAATGTTGCCTTCAGCCACAAATTCAATAAAATGTGAATTGCTTTTTACCATCTGTCACCTCCACAGCCCACATACTATAACAACAACAACAACATTCGATTTATATACCACCCTTCAGGATGACTTAACATCCACTCATAGTGGTTTACAAACTATGCCATTATTATCCCCACAACAACACACCCTGTGAGGTGGGTGGGGCTGAGAGAGCTAGAAGCTGTGACTGACCCAAGGCCACCCAGCTGGCTTCAAGTGGAGGAGTGAGGAATCAAACCCGGTTCTCCAGATTAGAGTCCCGCGCTCTTAACCACTACACCAAACTGGCTCTCAGCATTGCTAGATGCCACTTACCTGTTTGAAGACCCCTCTTAACCTTTATTTTGCATATATCCCAGGATTCCCAAATTCTGTGCATCCAGGTCCCCTGCACAGAGGTGTTTTAATGATGGGTATAAGAATAACATAGGATAAGGAAAAATAGAGGGGAGGAAAGGATCTGGAAAGAAAGCAAAAACACACATGTAAGAAACAAATTTCATCATAAAAAGGAATTACTCATTTATTCATCAGTGAGCTTTCCTACAAAAGGACTCACTTTGTAGCATGTAAAAATTAACAAAAAGAGTTGATGATGGATGGGCTGACATCATGGAGATGAAGGGGAAAGCAGAAGTAAGGTTAAAATACCACACATTTCCCTGATTTTAGCAAGTCTACAGTTCATGATATCTGCTCACAAGACAGAAACGTAAGTATGCAAATGAATACTTCATGGCATTCTGAAAAACAACATGAATATGGCCTTGGAGTCCAATATGTCATTTTCTAGAGAAGCAAAATGAGTTTGGAGTACAGGTGCTTACCTGTTCTGTTCTTTGGATGTTGATGTCTGCAAAAGACAACTTTAACCATTCAGGCCAGAACTCAAAGAGTTACACAAGCAGCTGCCAAGCCTTCCAGCAGCAGCTTCCCACACCTGTCTACTGACCAACAAGTCATTTCAAAAATGTGCAGGGCCTTGAGGAATGGCCTCTTTTATAGTTTGAAGAATTCTGATCAGACAAAACTGTGGAAGACAAATAGTGTTTGTGCATTCCTGTCACACTGTTTCAGTACTGGCTGTTTATTTATTCTACTCCTGTTTACAAAGCATAGAACAGGGGTGGGCAAATTGCGGCCCGCGGGCCATATGCGGCCCTCTACAGAGTTTTTTGTGGCCCGCCAAGACAGTAGAAAAGTGTGATAGGGTACATTTGTCTCATTAAACTGATTCTAAAATTAAATGTGCTTGCAGCTATAGATGATATGAAATTAGCACAATAAATAAATTGAATAAAACTACCACTATTTTATTTAATTTATATTTATTGATTTTTATGATACAATTTATACCTTTTCTGAAATGCAAAGTTAACTAATGAATGCAATCATTTTAAAAGGTGCGGACCTCCGCTCCCGCAAAGTGGCCCCCAAGCCAAAACAATTGCCCACCCCTGGCATAGAATATTTTGTGTTTATTCTGTCGCACAATCTGGAGGAATGGAAAGTTTGTTCATTTACTGTAAAGTTCTTTTTTCAGCAGTTCTAGGATGGGCAGTCACAACTAGGCTTGCCACCCCCCACCCACCCCCCGCCTACACCTGCTGCCCACTCACTTGGAAGCAGGGGGGAAGCCCCAGGAGTGAGAAGTGTGTTCATAGAATCATAGAGTTGGAAGGGACCGTACAGATCATCTAGTCCAACCCCCTGCCCAGTGCAGGATCAGCCTAAAGCATCTCTGACAAGTATTCATCCAGCCTCTTCTTGAAAACTGCCAGTGAGGGGGAGCTCACCACCTCCCTAGGCAGCTGATTCCACTTTTGAACTACACTGACCATGAAAAAGTTTTTCCTAATATGCAGCCAGTACCTTTGTGCATGTAATTTAAGCCCATTGCTTCGCGTCCTACACTCTGCCGCCTACTGGAACAGCTCCTTGCCCTCCTCCAAATGACAGCCTTTCAAATATTTAAAGAGAGCAATCATGTCCCCCCTCAACCTCCTCTTTTCCAAACTAAACATTCCCAAGGCCCTCAGCCTTACCTCATAGGGCTCAGTCTCCAGACCCCTGATCATTCTCGTCACTCTCCTCTGCACCTTCTCGATTTTGGCCACATCCTTTTTGAAGTGAGGCCTCCAGAACTGCACACAATACTCCAGGTGTGGCCTGACCAAGGCAGTATAGAGAGGGGCTATGACCTCCTGCGATTTCAATGCTATGACCCCTTTGATACAACCCAAGACTGACTTAGCCTTTTTTGCCACCGCATCACACTGACTGCTCATATTTAGTTTACGGTCCACTCTTACCCCAAGATCCCTTTCACATATACTACTGCCCAGAAGTGTATCCCCCATCCAGTATTTGTGCTTCCCATTTTTGTGGCCCAGATGTAATACTGTGCACTTGTCTTTGTTGAATTGCATCCTATTCCCAGCTGCCCACTTCTCCAGAGTATTCAGGTCTTGTTGAATTTTAATTCTATCTTCTAGGGTGTTTGCTACTCCTCCCAATTTGATATCATCAGCAAATTTAATGAGCAGCCCTTCCACTCCTTCATCCAGATCATTGATAAAAATATTGAAAAGTACCGGGCCCAAAACCAAGCCCTGCGGCACCCTACTGGACACCTCCCTCCAATCTGATGAAATGTCGTTGACCACCACTCTTTGAGTGCGGTCCTCTAACCAGTTCCCTATCCACCGAACTGTCCTATAGTCCACTCCATAGTCTTCCAATTTGCCTATCAGAATGTCATGGGGGACCTTATCAAAAGCTTTACTGAAATCCAGATAAATCACGTCAACAGAGTTCCCCCGATCCAGTAAGCTGGTCACTCGATCAAAGAAGGAAACCAGGTTGGTCTGGCAAGATCTCTTGGGAACAAAACCATGCTGACTTCCCCGGATCACTGAATGGTCCTTCAGATGCTTACAGATTGATACCTTTAAAATCTGTTCTAATATCTTCCCAGCAACAGAAGTCAGACTGACCGGCCTGTAGTTTCCCGGGTCATCCTTCTTCCCTTTCTTAAAGATTGGGATAACATTCGCTCTTCTCCAATCTTGTGGCACATCCCCAGTCCTCAAGGAGGCCTTGAAGATGATGGACAGGGGTTCTGCAAGTTCTCTAGAAAGTTCTTTCAGCACTCTTGGGTGCACCCCATCCAGCCCAGGGGATTTGTATTCATCCAGTGCAGCCAGATGCCTCTCCACAACCTCTCTGTCAATGTCAATTAGCCACTCAGGTGTCCTGCCACATTTTCTACTATCTCTAGATGTGCCTGAGTTCTTCAGGGAGAAAACAGAGGCAAAAAAGTCATTAAGCCTGTCTGCTTTTTCTCTGTCCCGTCAGAGTTTCTCCATCTACTCCCAACAGCAGTCCAATTGCCTCTTTTACCTTGCATTTGCTTCTCACATATCTGTAGACGTTTTTCTTATTGTAGCGAGCCCTCCTGGCCAGACCCAGCTCGTACTGAGCTTTGGCCTCTCTGATGGCTGATCTGCAGTACCTAGTAACCCTCATATACTCCTCTTTAGAGGTCTGTCCTTCTCTCCATTTCCTGAACATTTCCTTTTTCTCCCTTAGCTTATTCTGGAGCTCTCTGTACATCCACATTGGTTTATTGGAGCCCTTACCATGTTTCCGTCTTGCTGGGATACTGAGGGCTTGAGCTTGCAAAAGCTCGTGTTTGAGAAGGGCCCACCCTTCACTCGCTCCTTTCCCTTCCAGCACACTCCTCCGCGGAATGACTCTCATCAAGCCTCTGAGTTCATCGAAGTTGGCCCTATGAAAATCTAACCTACGAGTCTGGCTATGAACTTCCTTGGCTCCCCACAGCAACTGGAATTCAAGAAAGACATGGTCGCTTCCCCCTAAGGTCCCCACCACCTTCATCTCATCTACTAATTCTTCCCTGTTGGTTAATATCAAGTCTAGTATGGCCGAGCCCCTTGTAGCTTCCTCCACCTTTAGAAAAAGGAAGTTATCGGCCAGGTAGGTCAGGAAATTGCGTGATACATGACGCTTTGCTGAGCCTGTCTCCCAGCACACATCAGGGAAGTTGAAGTCACCCATAATTACAAGGTTCTGATGTCTGGATAATCTACCAATCTGTTCAAAGAGGGCAGCATCCGTTTCTTCTCGCTGGTCACGTGGTCTGTAACAGACTCCAACAATAATACCCTTTGTCCTTCATGCACTCCTGTGCTCCCACATCACACAGGCAACAGAGGAATCATGGTGTGCACTGAGACCCAGAGCTGTGAAAACCACCACCACCACCCTCAGAAAGCAGTTTTTACTGAGCTACACTCAGTGTGCACAGTGACTCTTCCATTATGCTCATTTCCCAACACAGAGAAGTCACGGTGCACGGAGTTCAGTGAAAACTGCCTCCAAAGGGCAGCTCAGGAGAACGCATGTGCTACTCATGAGCACAGGAGGTGGGGACCCCACTGTTACCCAGGCAACCCTAGTAAAAACCAATGGGAAGAAGTTCCTCCTTGAAGGCAGTCAGGGTCATTAACCTTTTTCTGACTACTTGCAGGAGGGGATTCTCTCTCACCCTCTCTGACCAAGTCCAGAAGCCGTGTATCTCCCATAACTATAAAAAACACACTAACTCCAACAGTCAATGATTAAAATGAATCTGTAAGAGAACAGGAGAAATAAGAGGCCATGCTCCAAGACTCTTGACAGTAGGGAATTTTGGTCCTAAATGGGCTGAATTAGCCCCGCACAAAGCAGGGAAGCACACCCGTGGCTGGCATGATGATATCACTTTCCATCACGCCTCACCAGGAGCACAGGTAAGTCCCAGGTCCTGTTCACCTTCCAGGAGGGTATAGGGACCTAGTAACCCCAGTCACCACCTAGAAGTTGGGAAACAATGCCATAGAGACAAACCAGAAATGAGATTTCCTCACAGCATTAATTCTATCAATATAAAACTCAGGGCAATGCCAGTCCCTTTCTTGTAGATGTTTGGAATTAAGGAAAAAGAGGGCAAAACAATTTCCTCCAATTTCTGAAAGCACAAGTTGACTTTGGGAATAAAGGCCAGGTCCGTTCCCAGTACCACCTTGTCATTGTTGAAGACACAAAGTTCTTTATCCACAGGAAGAGCACAAAGCACAGAAACCCTGTGGGCTAAAGTGATTCCCTCTAAAATGAGTTTTGAAAGTGAATTCCTTCAATAGACATGAAGCCATAGGCTTAAAGGGCACACTAGTAAGTGCTTTAATGCCCATATACATCCATGAGAGAAACCTATGAGTAATGGGAGAGTTTAGCAGCTCTGCTCCTTAGAGGAACCTCTTGATATGCAGACGGGAAAAGAAATCTCACCACTTATTTGCCCCAACTATTGCCAAAATGGCTACCACCTGATGTTTGAGGGTACTAGTCATCAAACCCTTGTCTAGCCAAGCTTGGAAAAAACTCAACAGCCTTCTCCCCACACCAGGATGAGAAGACCTGCTACGTGTTATTGTACACTCTACTGCAGGTCTTCCTTCTGGACACTCAGGGTCTTAATGATTTCATTAAGGTAGTCTATCTCCCTAAATTTCTGCCACTCAGCCTTCAGGATGTCAGTGTTAATAGGTCCTATTGAGGATGGGGCCTTGAGTGAAAAGGTCCCTCATACTTGGAAGTTGCCACAGGGGCTGGGACGACAACCAAATCAGATCCTGAAACCATGCTTGACAAGGCCAGAATGGTGCTATCAGAACCACCTCTGGATCACCTTCTAGAGAACTTGCACTGAAGAAAAAGCACACAGAAGCTGTTCTGCTCACTGGCAATTTAAAGCATCTATTGTTGTGGGGATAATAATGATATACTTTGTAAACTGCTCTGAGTGTGTGTTAAGTCATCCTGAAGGGAGGTATATAAATTGAATATTGTTGTTGTTGTTGTATTGCCTGGCATTTGGTCCTTGAGAAAAAGCTGGGAATATGATGATTGTTTGCAAGTGCAAAAAGATCTACTTAAATTCTTCTGAACTTCTGATAAATAGTGTGAAGGACCTTTGTGTTCAGCTTCCACTCTGTCTGGTCCAGTTTTCTTTGGGTGAGCCAATCCACCATGACATTGGTTGACTCCTTCATGTGACTGCTTTGATGGAGGTCAGATGGTTCTTTGCCCAATATAACATCTGAATCACCTCTGAATTTAAATACTTTGATTTGGATGGATCTGGTGATTGCTATAAGCCTTTGCCATCATACTGCCAGAGTGAATGATCACGTTTTCCTGCCAACATGTCCTAGAACGTGAAAAGGCTGAGGAATGTCACCTGGAGTTGCACATGACTGATACTCCATTTTGCTTGTGTTGGAGACCATAGCCCTTCCAAAACTTTCCCCGTAGAATGAGCCTCCCATCCCAGAAGGCTGGCATCTGTAGTGATCAGATTGTGGCGATTCCCTTAGTGTTACCAAAAAGGTTGACCCCTTTGAATATAGCACTGGCTCCCTGAGTCTGAGAGGTTGAGTCCACTTCTCAACTATGCAGTCAGGTATTATAGTATGTCCTGATGAATGGCATCTGTGGATAGCATTGCGGGAAGTGCCTGCTTTGAGCGCTGCTGTCAGGACACTTTTCTTTGAATCATCTTTCAGCTCTTTGTGGATGTCCTTGTTGATGGCAGAGAGGCCCAAGGTCCAGAGATAGAAGTGCTCTGGTAAACAGAGAGCCCGCTGTGAAAACCTGAATAGCTACAGAAGAAGCTTCAAAGTTCTTACAAAGAACCTTTAGTCACAAGGAGCCCTGGGAAGACTGTCCAACTCTGCAGAAATTATAGTGTTGGAAGTTAGCTCTGCCATCATAGCATCAACTACAGGGAGGCCAAAAATGTTGGCCACTTCCAGAACTAGAAAATAAAGACAGGAAGTAATTTAGAGTTTGACCTGGGCCTTAGAGGTGTTAACCAAATAAGTGGTCTCCTAATTAGTTGGAGGATTTAGCTTTAAAGGAGACAAGCAAGAGGGGGCAACTGAGATTTTCCATCTATGTTTACAGGGATTATTCCCTCAGAGAACTCTCAAAGAAGCCAAGCAGATGTTCAACCAGAAAATTTTTTTATTATTAAGGAGAAATAAAAGGGCAAACATACAGAAATCACACACAGCACATATACAAGGCTGAGAAAATCAGGGAGGAA
Source organism: Eublepharis macularius (assembly GCF_028583425.1). NCBI lineage: Eukaryota > Metazoa > Chordata > Lepidosauria > Squamata > Eublepharidae > Eublepharis > Eublepharis macularius. The sequence continues at coordinate 84,597,773 of NC_072791.1, read as the reverse complement.
AGGGGGAGAAAGCAGTTTGGGGAGGGCAATAGTTAACAGTCTTGAAGGTAGAGGTTCACAGAGGCAGCAGCAAAATGACCACTGTTTCACAAGGAGAAGAAGAGGGAAAGCCCAAACAGATTTTGGGGTGTGTGGACAGATCCAGAACATACACACTCACTAGTGGCTAGGGAGGCCAGATACAGGGTGAAAAGTTCCCTGAGGCAAGCTGACATCTTTGCTCCAAAAACAATAATTGAACAGGTTGTCTGGAGGCTGGAAAATAAGTTGGGAGAGGTTTGATGGGTCCTTTCTGGGGTGTACTCTAGGTGAAAAGGTGTTTGATGTCCCTGCAAGTACTGAATAGGGGGAGCTACCAGGTTTGCTGAATATCTTGATTAGGGTAAGCAGGTGCAGAGAAGTAAGATTGGGCATTGACAAGTCAGGAGTCTCTTGTCCTGAGTTATGCATCTCTCTCTGGGGCATAGAGGGGCATCAGTCAGCCACTATGACTCACAATCTGGTAATCTTCCAGGCTCCTGACTAGCGGACATCTGCTCTGAGCCAGGCAGTGCCTTGGGCTTATGATATATGGGGAAGGGTGTTTATGATATTCCATTTATAAACTGCCCTCATAGGAGTGAGGAGGGATCTGACTGCTAAGATAGGGAACTCCCATTTCATCTTGATGCCCTTATCAAAAACTAATGGGAAGACCTCAGGAAGAAATTCCCGCATGAGGGAAGGCTTTTCCTCCAGCTCCTTCTTGCTGCATGGAATCTTCAGGATGTGGAGACCCTTGGGAAGCAATCTGGGGAAACCCTTCTGTGACAAGTGATGAGTTTGCATGGTTGTCACCAGAGGTTCCTCTTCCTCGGAGAGCCCTCCCTCCTCCCTAAATTAGAAGGAATCAGTTCTGAGACTGCAGAGTCTGGCTTCAGAAAAGGACTATATTCTCTACAAACTGCAGATGAGAAAGACTTGTGCCTATCAGAGACCCTAGAGTTCTTGACTGAAAAGCAGTGGCTAGTACATCTGGAGGACTGGGCATGCCTCTCAAGGTGGAAGCAGAATAAGACTGGTTTCTGCTTCTAGATTTTTTTCACATGGGTTGCAGTGTCAGTCTGCAGTAGAATACCAAGATTTTAGTCTAGTGGCACCTTAAAGACCAACAAGATTTCTAGAGTATAAGCTTTCAAAGAGTCAAAGCTCCATTCATGCTACTGGACTTGGATATTGTGCTTCTAGATTTGCATGTTTGGTCCCTCTGTGTTGGATGCAGGCAGGAGAGATACAAATGGAGGAATTTATCTCCTTCTGCATCTCTTCCTTAATCTAGGCAAGGATGTTAGAGTGCATATTCTTGCCTCATAGATAAGACACTGACAATTCCCCCATTTTTTATTATTTATTATTTTATTAAATTTGTAGCTGCTCTTCCTGCATTACTAGAGAATGGGCAGTTCTGTATCCTGGAAGGGGGAAGGGCTAAACTGAAAGGAAGAAGGCCCTCCTTCTTCTAAACACTGCTCCACACTAAAATCAGTCAGATTTTAGTGCTGCCATCTTGCCACTTTTTTCTCACTCTGATCCCAAAGGAAGGGGGGTGGATTCTCTCTTGCTGTCCCAGTCAACTATGGTCCTAGCTTACCTGGTCTGGGCAGCAGTAGTGAGAGGGAAGAATCCTGGAAACAAAGGGCAATATGGCAGGAATTGAATGAGGCCCCAAATACTTCCCATCTGACCCTAGTCAAGGCAGAACAAACATGACTTTGCCTGGTCTTTTGCTTAGATCAGGAGGAGGATGGCTGGGTGGCCATCAACATTCCTCTGCTGCCTTAGAAGGAGCAACAGGGGAAGCTCATGGCTGAAGCATAGATGCCCTGCAGTGTTCCTCCCCTCCTGGGGAAAGAAACCTCGAGTGGGGGGAGGGGCAGAAAGGAAGCCCCAACCCCGGCTTCCACAGCAGCTGACAGATACTGCCCCTCAAGTAAGGCAGAGAGGGAATGGTTGGAAAAACAAAAAAGGCTGTGGAGAAAAGGAACCACTTGTCTGCATGCCAGACAGGGGTGAAACTGGAAAACTGAAACCCTTCCCACTAGGAGTCAGAAAAAGCTTCACAATCCTGACTGGCTCCAGAGAGAAGCTTCTTCCCATTGGTTGTGACTGCCCTATTCTGGACCACTGGAAAATAATCTGGTATTGCCCTATCTTTGTCTACAATTTTCTAGAACTGGATTATGAGATGAAGAGGTATCGTATGATTAAGAACAATAACTGAACAGAGATGACCTCATTGTAGTTGAGCTATTGGCTCCATGAGGACCAGCGCCATCAAGACTGCCGAAAGAAAGCAATGGACCTCATGGAGAATTCTGTTTCTGTGTGTGTACTGAACAACAACTCAAGTATAACAGGAATCAATGGCCCAGTGATGAAAAAAGAATAGCAAGGAAAGTTAAAAATAAAGGCTCATGAACAAAAATCTCTTGTTTCTCAGTTAATTCTTAGGTCTGCTTTATAGCTTCCTTTCCATTCAGCTTTCATGAAAGATAGGGTTACCAACAGGCCTGGAGAAAAATATTCTGCCCCTTTAATAGGGGCTTAATGTGTGTAGACTGGCAGTTGAAACTTTTCATGGCATAGAGGCAAATAAATCGCCAGGTAAATAATATCAAATTAAACTTCTGTTTAAGGGACAGGGTATTTTTCTCCATTCTGCTGGCATCCCTAGTCAAAGGTGGGACTGAATGTACATTACTATTTGTAACTTAGTAAATATTTTCTTAACCAATATTTTTCACAGAAAAATTGGGTTTAAAGCCAGAAGAGAATTTCTAATCTCCAAAGGTTTAACACTGATGTTTATTTGTCTATAAAAAGCAAAAAGAAATAAAATGTGACTAAAGTTCTCTGATAATCTCTCTAAAGTAGCCCAACTTCAGTGACTAAATCCTTGTGCTTGTTGTTGCTCCTCAGCTGTAGATCAATATAACAAGAAAAGTGTTGGTTTTCCCCCAAGGAAGCCCTGGAATTCCATAAAGAGTGAAATGCAGGTCGATCAAAGCATGGTAGGTGCCCAATGCTGAGTTGGAGCAGCTGCGTTCTGACTCCCAAAAAATGTCACATAGAAGCTCATTTGGGGAAGACAGTGGGGTGTCCCTGAATTCTGATCCTAAAGGGCTAAGCAAGCCTTTTCATTTAGTTGGGACAATGGAACCAATTTAAAGATGTTCTGGTGGAACTACAGGCTGAACACTGACTGATACTCTGAGGCACGATTATCACTACCACCACTCCATGACTTCCTTAGGAAATAACTAGCTCATGTGCAATATATTAATTCAACACTTTCAAAATAAGCAAGACTAGACATCTTTCATGGTGGTTATAATGAAACAGAGATGTGACTTGGAGACTCAGTTGCTGAAGGGAAGCATTGCAACTGAGCACTTGGCGAACTCTACACCAATGTGACTACTAAACAAAGCTCACACTCCCAAGCACTCGATTCATGCACTGAATTGTTACTGAACAGAATGCAGCAAAGAATACAGGATTTGCTATTCTGTTTTGACTATTTCAGGTATAAGCATAAAGCAGGGAGCTTTCTGGCTGAGCTCAGTGCTTCTAGCTGATGAGCAAAAAAAGAGCTCAAAAGCCTATGCAAGATCCAAAGGGCTCACCATCTGGCAAGACAAAAAAAATGAGTAAATTAAGGTGCTTCCAAGCTCACTGTGTTTTGTATTCTCTTATTTTTCTATTATTCTAAGTACTGTTCATTTTTGAGGGTCATTCTAGACAATTAAAAAAAAAAAAATTTCCCCTTAGTGCTACATTCATTTTAGCCCCAGTCCTGTGCCTGTAATGTGATGCTCCACCATCCTGGCACATGGGTGAGGAGTAGTTTTGCTTCAGAAGATGATGCTCTCCAGTACTAGAAAGAGTGCACAACCTGCAAAGATTTCAAGGACTCTTTAAATGGTTGGGCATTTTGGAAGTCTGAGAGTGGCATTGCTAGTATTCACCACTATATTTGTTTCTGATTGCTTCATGAGCACTCCTACCCTTACAGGACCACATGAAGCAGACGTACACCCTCTAAGCATCAAAGTCAGGGTGTTTAACTCTGTTTAGGATGGGACTGTTAAGCAGTTGAGTGGCCAGAAAGGGTTGTTTATTATTATACTATTCAGAAAGTCACAAAATGATAAAGGCATAGCAGGAAAGAGCTGTGTTACTGGTGTCACAGGCATTATCCAGTGGAACCTATGATGTCTGCATAAGCACATACCACCTGACACTCTCAATAGCAAAGGCAGGAAAAATCCAACCACAGACAATACATTGCAGTTCAAGTGCTGGGGAAATATTTCTGAACTGAAGAACTATGTTAAGGAAAAGGTATTCTGAGGGAAAAGACTCCTACGTAAGAAACAACTGTACACGTATTGCACAAGCCAGCCACTGTCCATCGTCTCAAAAAGTCACATGCCCTCTGCTGACCTCATGCCTTATTCTAATGGTTTTTTCCAGAATTTGTTCGCATTTTCAAAAATCAAATAATCCTTTCTCCTCCTCCTCCTCCCATCAAAATAATCCCCTTCATTCTCTATTTTCCCCATTCTAAAACAGGATCCCAACGACGGCACATAACACACCAAATGTGTGTGATGTTTAATTCATGGTGCTCCTCACTACCTGTGCACAAATGTAAAATACATATTTTCAATAAAATGCTTAAAGTAACATGCCATTTGTAAGCTTCATAAATTCCACTTAAATAAATAGAATTTGCCTCTAAACGAATGAAGGTGTTCCCTTCCAAACACTAACAGCCTACATTAAAAATATATAGCCTCATGATGGCAAAATTGAAGGCAGTTGCTAGCTGGGATTCAAAATATTTATTCTCTCTCCTGCCTTGTCCTTTATCTCTCAGACCACCATACGTCACTAAAGCAACATCCACGACTCCCAGCCAGGGCTGCCTCCTTGTATGTGCTCCACTGTTATTAATGGAAGCAAGCTCTATTTGGCAGTATTAAAAATACTCCTTTTTCTAAATATAGGCTATCTCTGTGTGCCTAACTACTACAATGAGAAAACTGAGGAGAACCAAAATATTGACATCCATTGAGTGTGTATAATTTGTTTTGGTTCCTGCTCTCTTTCTGGGTATTATCCACACCTTCATGGAAAATCTGTTATTATTTAGCAGGAGGAATGTGCAAGGTGTTGTTGAGCTGCGGTCTTGTTGGATGGAGTTTCCTCTGTTTGTTTTTCCATGCTCTGTCCAAACCATGTCAGTGAGAAAAGCGTTTACTGAGCTATTTATAATCTCAGTTCTCCTTCCCTCCTGCTTTATCTACTTCCCCCCCCCCATCTGACTGCACCTTTTTCATCAACATTGTAGAAAGATGGCATTGTTTGGGGTGAGGGGAAGATTTCTAGGGACAGTTTGTCTGGTGTGCAACATGGGGAGGGGGGATATTAGCAGATGCAAAGGAGATTGAAGGAAAAGGGGGTAGAATCAGGCACCTAGTGGTATAAGAATGGAGAATCAGGGAGAAAAGGTGAGAAGACATTAGAGAGAAGTATAATAACCTGGAATTAGAAAAAAGGATGTGCAACAAGGGATAAGCTCCATGTTCATTCAAACATTGCCATGAATGACTGTATTCCATTCACTACCAGTCCTCCACGTTTCTCTTCCCTCCCTCCTCCCATATAGCTTGTTCTCTCTCTGTCTCATTCACTCACTCATACACAGGTGTGCACCTTAATTTCCAAGAATATACCATCTCTTATAGTGTCTAATTCTGAACACACACATTTTTAAAGCTCTTTTTCTTCTAGTTTGCAATTGCTGACCACTGCCTAGCATTGCAGTGCCCTTTTGTCTGGCTGTATAGATGGGTGTGGTGGTGGGAAGGGGAAGAGATGATTCACTGATTTGTTTGTGCTACTGCATTTTTTTTAAAGGTGATGCACAGAGCAGCTGGCACAGCCAGCCTCTGGAGGCTTAGAGGAGACTCCCTTTAGTGTGGTTTGCAGGACTCAAAGTGTTAAAATTTGTGCTTGCTCCACCCCTTCTGCGTATGGTGGGTATATATAGCTTATGTGGGTCAGCATAAATATGCTGAGTCCATAAGGTGCACTGTTGTCTCTGAGTTTATATACTCATATATAAGGTGTACATCCTGTTTTCACTGATAGAGCTCTGTTCCATCCGCAGTGTTTTTACAAAGAAGAGAATCTCTTGAAGCATATTCTCACCACTGAACAACCAAAAAGAACTCACACCTTAGAAATTATAGTGAAGGACTTGAGTTCCAAGCAGGACCATCCCTCCCTAGTCTCAGCACCTCATGGTAGAAATTAAGCTATTGGGAGGAAGGCATATTGAAAAGATGTCTCATGGAGTATGGTCTCTTTATGAATTCCCATAGACAGTATTATATGTAGAGAAACTTTCAAGGTTGTTGGGGAAAATACAAACAAGAATGTTCTAAAGTGCTGGTTTAATGAGCGACAAATTTAAAAATCCATAGTTTGAACCGCTCCTCAGCCATGAACTCACAAGGTGATCTTAGGCAAGTCATTCACCCATAGCCCTCCATCTCTGTATCAGACAACACTGATGAGAAAACCAGTGTAGTAGTTAGAATGTCATACTAGAGTCTGGGAGACCAGGGTTCAAATCCTCATCCACCCTAAGGACACATTATGTTTTTACTCATGCTTGCCCTATATCCAGGTGATCAGATTCACACCACAAGTTCCAAGCTCAGAACTCAATTCCCAGGTGTGTTTGGGCTAATGTGGACAGGACAAAGGGGGGGGGGTGTTATGCCACTGCCCTGAGCTCCTTGGAGGGTGAGATAAAATTTGACAGTGTATAAAAGCTAGCTTCTGATTCCCCCCACCCCCACCCCTTGGCCACGCTTCCTTATCATCCAGAAAGATAGTGATGGATACCCATCAAAATTTGCAGACTAACCCTGCAGTTACCAGTGCTGCATCTCATCAGCTCAAGTCCTCCCCAGGCGCGTAATGGTAAAGGGCTCTTTACATGGTATCCTATCCCAAACTATCTATTTTCATCAAGTGCTTCTATATCCTGTCCAGTAGATCTGTTTAATGACTGTGGTAGTTGGCTATATAAGGGCCCTTAAACAAAAAGGCTGGGCTAAGGCTAGCTACTCTCTCCCAACTCTGCATAACATAGAGGTTTTTTCTGAAATATATTTATAAAAAACAGATTTTTTCTTAAATATATTTACACAAACCATAATTAGAAGAGAGGAGGCTGGAAATGTCAGTACTGGTGAGAGCAGGTGGCTTGCTGTTCCTAGCCTAATAAACCCCATTGTCTTCTGTGCTCATCTTCTATCTTAGCAGTCTTTAACCTTTTCAGACTTAGAACTATCTTTAACCTTAAACATGGAACCCTGTTTTAATTACTTAAAATAATGCATCTCTTTCTCCTTCCCTGTCTGCCTCAGTTTCTATTTACACTACAGACATACTAGTTTCAGAATAATTCATTGTCTGTGAGAATGGGGAGGTGTCTTTAAAGTACCCACATTAAATTACAATTCCACTTTGGGGGGGGGGACCTAATATAGTATGCTAGCATAGAATCAGTATTAAATCTGTTGTAGAAAATAAACTCATTCTTTTCCTTCCTCTTTTATAGCAAACTAGCAATAAAGCCCATTGTGGGGAAAAATACAACAGGCTCTAGAAAGGGGAGGGCAGGCAGGCGGGCACTGCCTCCTCCTCCACACCTGATCCAAACCAGGTGAAGTGGGGGACAGGCATTGCTGCCTGCTCCATGCTTGATCCCGGGTGGGTGAAGGGGGCAGGCATTGCCTCCTGCTCCGTGCCTGATCCTGGCTGGGTTAAGGCAGAGGGCAAGCATTGTCACTTGCTCCACTCCTGATCCCTGCCAGGTGAAGGTGGGGGGCAGGCATTGCAACCTGCTCCATGCCTGATCCCGACTAGGTGAAGAGGGGTGGGCATTGCCACCTGCTCCAAGCCTGCTCCTGGCCAGGTGAAGGGGGGCGGGCATTGCCACCTGCTCCACTCCTGATCCCAGTTGGGTGAAGGTGGGGAGCAGGCATTGTCACCTGCTCTGCTCCTGATCCCAGTTGGGTGAAGGCAGGTGGCAGGCTTTGCCATCTGCTCCGTCCTGATTCCAGTTGAGTGAAGGTGGGGAGTGAGCATTGCCACCTGCTCAGCTCCTGATCTCAGCTGGGTGCAGGTGGGTGGCAGGCTTTGCCACCTGCTCCCCTCCTGATCCCAGCCTGGGCTTCCCACTGCAGCGCACTCTCTGGAGGGACAGGCTGCCTCGTCTGGGCTTCCTTCCACGGCAGTGCCCTCTGGAGGTGCACCAGGATATGAGATTGTCTGGAATACGGTTTACTTTTTACATAATAGGATATGGAGTCACGGGTGGAACCTACCTTAAGTCGAGCCATGACTAGAGATGGGACACGAACAGCAATACAAACCCAAAAAAAGCCATGAACCGTCCAATCTACTGTTCGCGAACAAGCTGTTCATGAGGCCCCATTCGAAACGAACAGGTGTTGCAAGCCTCGTTCGTTGCTGTTCCTCAAGTCAGTCTGGCACCTGCGCTCAATTCCCTTGGCAACTTAGGCAGGGATTGTCTGAACTCTGTTTGAACTCCTGCTGTTGACCTGGAAACCCCAATTTAAGCTCAATTTAGCTTGATAGGCAGGTCTTCCTTTCAAGTGTGGAGCTCCAAATTTGTTACAAGGGAGCAAAGAGCAGGGGGGAGGGGGGTTCCCAGCTCTGGCTTTGCAGACAATGAAGGAGAGAGACAGTTGCTGTTGGCATTGAGAGAGTGCATTGAAGCTTGAATTTTCTTTGTGTGTGGTGGGATAAGGATCTACCCCTTCCAGGGCTGCTGCCGGGTTCTGGGCCAAGCTATTATTTATTACTGGTAAGTTTCCTGCTGCCTGCTCAGGTAAGGTTTCTGGGAGTGGTGCGGTAGGGATCTATCCCTTCAAGTTCCAGGGCTGCTGCCAGGCTCTGGGGCCAAGCTATTATTTATTATTGGTACCTTTCCTGGTGCCTGTTCAGGTTAGGTTTCTTGGAGTGGTGCAGTAGGGATCTTGACCAAACTTGGATGACGGCTGGAGGACAGCCTGCTGGCCTCCACGAACAGCCAACCATGAACATGTTTGTGAACAGGGCTATGTTCGTGGCTGTTCGTGAGTCCCTGTTCGTGGATGGCAACGAACAACAAACGTTTGGGTTTTTTTCTGTTCGTGCCCATCTCTAGCCATGACCCAATCGACTAATCCAAGATCATACACTGTTCTTCATGGAAGGGAAAGGCACACAAAATTGCTATTGCTGCCACAAAACCACTCTACTCTGAGATCTTATCGTTTGTTCTACTGATGATTTGCTGCTGAAATACTGCTACCATTTTACAATTGAGTAAGCTTGAGTGGCAACTGTGCTAGTGATCACCATAGACTTCAAATAGTAGGTCCTTTTGCCTTCTAACTCCAGAGGAGTAGCAAACGTAAAGATCCAGTCAGCTATGAAAGCATTGGGAAGCAAGCAACAGACCTGTCAACCTATCACCCTCCCTCCAAAAAAGGCTGGTGCTTAGTACATACTTTCAAACTGAAGAAAAAGACAACAGCTTGATGCTAACCCAGACATGTTATCTATAGGTCACCTGGGGACACATTACCACACTCCACATCTGGCAGACAAGTCCCAGACTGTACAATGGGAGAGGTTTGAAATGCCCATGCCCATTTATTTGTATTATAAATTGTATTTTTGAGCAAATCATGCTGTTCTCTGTCTATAGCCTGTCTTTCCCTGAAGAGGCTGAGTGTGATATTTTAAGACTTATTTGAAACTGACAGACTTGTGGAAGGCCAGTTCCATAGCTTCATGGCAGGTATTTGAGCCTGGCTTCTTCAGTTCCTATTATTCATGAAGGCTTTGCCTAGAATGCAGGTGAGGAGGAACTAGACACTCTAATTTGTTTTCAGGTTATTCCTCTGGATCATTTCTGTATCTGGTCAGTAAACACAACAAAAGTTGTAATCCTGCTGAGAACACTTTCCTGGGAGTAAGCCTCACTGACTAAAATGGAATTTTATTCCACATAGAGCAGCTCGGGACAGCTCCCTTTGTGTCTTCAAACTGACTTGTTTGCTTTGGAACCATGATAATTTAAGTCTAATGATCGCCTAGAGTGGCCCTTTCAACCTGTGTGGTCTCCTCACACTAAAACACGAAGCACCCACTCTGCATCACTGAATGCACGTGCCGTTCCATTCTCTGCTGCGAGGGGTTTATACGTGCAAAGGCTCCGAGGGAACGGGAGGGGTGGGGCGGAGCCCCCTTCCCTGCGCCTGCCGTAAGCTAAAGGATTCTGCCTGGCTGAACGAGCTGGCGCCGCGCCGCTGGCCAGCTCGAGCTCGCCCAGGGAAGGCGAGGAGGGGGCGGCCAGATGGAAGGCCGAGAGGAGGGGGGAGCAGCAAGCGCGAGACACCTACGCAACCAGCCCGCAAGAGGAGATCCTTGGATGCAAACGCAGGCGGCGACGTCCTCCTCCCGCCGCTCACATGCCCCTGATTCATTTCCACATGCCGTACACGTGACATGCTAATTCTGGGCTACTACACCATTCCAGGGCCGCGGAGGAGAAAGAGCGTCGAGCTGAACGCAGACTGCAAAGCGGGAGGCGCGCCCCAGCCCGCGGGGGAGCGTGCCTGGTACCCCCATCAGCTCCGACACATACTCCCCACCCCCCGGGCCCCGGCCGCCCCACCCCGCGAGCGGGCCTCTATGTAGCTGCCGCCCAAGGGAGCAGCGGCTCCCGCCTCTCTCACCCTTCTCGGGGACGCGGGCTGGGCGGTGGCAAACGAGGCACCCTTCGTCTTCGCTTCCGAGCGGCAGCACAAAGGGCCGGGGAAGGCGGGGCGAGGGGCCGCCGGCTACCTCTGTCCTTCTCACAGCACAGAAGCCTTGGAAGAGCTGCGGCTATATTTAAACACAAACAAACGCAGGCTCCCATTCGCAGGGGAGTGGAGCGACGCAAACCGAGTCGAGCCCGTCCCTTGCCGCCCGGGCTCCCTGCGCCTCCCGCTCCTCGGAGAGAAGGTTGCTGCCTCCTTGGGAGGATGCCTTTAACTTCAACCGGGTGAAAAAGGCAGCCTGTAAGAGAAACTCTTCAATGGAGCAAGTGGCAATCACCCTGAGCGATGCGTTTAGGGAAGATTGATATATATGCACGCCTCACAGGGATCCATCAGACTGCAATAGAGCACAGGCGTAAGAAATTCAGGTCGTCATCACCTGGCGATGGCTTTGCAGGTGTGAAGAGGTCCTCACAAATGTATACAGATAAAACTAACGTGCAGAATGCTTTTCAATGGAATCAGCCTATACATTCAAGAGTAAGGAACTCCAGTCATATAAGCGCATGTTAAAATTACAATAGAGCCCTGATCGCTGCTTATATATATATGCAGCCTATAAGTACAGATGAGATCATTATATAAGTCAACACAGAGGTGACAAGTTAATTCATATTTCTTTGCATTTTTCCCATCTAGAATGTAGCTAATGTATGAAGCAGTAGTTTGACTTCGAAAACCAGGGCCTGCCACAACCCTAGGTAGTTGTATGGGTTCCAGCTCTACCAACTGCAGCATCTAGAAAGAGGCAGCACTTTTGCTGAAGCAACAGATGAAAGACATGTTTCCCACATACAAAGCTGGAATGTTGAAGACATGCATGGAATCAAGTGCAGTTACTGTGGTTTGGAGAAGGGAAAAATGAGGATTTTAAGAGTATTCTAACTTCCTCATTCCAGTAAATGAAATCTACTTGGACCACTTTAGTATGAATAAGTGACTTTCCAAGTACAATTCTAACCCCTTCATTCTTACTGGCAAGAATTCTCAGTAAAATCATTTTATTTATGTACTAGCTTGATGCCCGTGCTTCGCTACAATATTTAACTACTTTAAATCCAGTTATAATATTTATGGGTAAGTAATATTTTTGGTTTGGGGTGGGGCAGGTTGAGTTGGTTTTGTAGTATAATAGCATAGTACCCGGCCTCATTGGTGGTTTTCCCCCACTTTGGAGCTCCCACTTTGAGAAGCTTGTGGGCTTGGAAACCAGGAGGGTTGAGCATGTTGAGGAACTCCACAGGGTAGTGGACCGCATCATCCATTTGCACCACTGAGTCCACAGATCTGTATTCCATTTCTGCCCCTTCGAGGGAGTTAAGTTGTGTTTCATTAATGATGGCAGCCTTGTCTTTTTTGGGGGTCAGAGTGGCACACTTGCACAGCCCGTCCATGGACTTCTTCATGATAGTGACAATATCAGGGTATATCGTGGCTGTTAGGTCTGCTAGGGTCATCGCTACTGTGCCCAGGCCTGCAGGGATGGTCACCTTTCCCTTGGACTCAGGACTTGCTGGTACTTGCCCACTGCTGCTCAGTGCACTGCAGGAATATGATGTGCATATTTCTTTGCTGCATCTCTAAGTTGCTTCCTCCTCTTAGCATTGGTATACCTTGCACAACGTCTGCCAGGAAGCTTCTTGGGGGCAGTAAGAGGTGATGGCTACAAGAGGTGTGAGGTGGACTGAGGGAGGGATGGTATGGTGAGCCTTTTGGCAGGTTCATGTGAGAGACTCGCATTGAAATGGCCCCTAGAAAGGTCGTGCACCATCTCCTCATGAACATTTTAAAACTCAGTTGCCATACTGACTTTTATATAAAATCCCTTTTCAGGACTCTTGTACTGTCTTTCTTCAACTGTCTGCAGTTTCCTTGACCTAATTTTTACCTCAGAACACAGAGTTCCACAGTTGACCCATCAGCCTGCCAGCCACACAGGAAAGCCAGGCCCCACAGGGAGATTGGCAACCCTAGAGGGGAGGTGTATTTTTACCTCAGGACATGTTCAATGACTGGGAGTCATTGAATGTGCCCTGAGTACTCCATGTGCCCTGCATATTGTTTAGAATGTTGGGATGATGACCAATCAAGGCTACATATGCAAATGACCCCAGGGCAGAGTGGCTGAGTTGGCAGTTGGTGGGGGAGGAGGATGAACAGCCTCCCAGCCACACACAGAAGCTGTATCCCTATGGGAAAACACATTTGACCCCCTTTTCACTCCCTTAGGGGGCGAATGTCTTAAAATCCCTTCTTAGTGAGCCTCTACATCACAAAAGGAACGTTCTGCCCAAATTTCACATTTCTAGGTCCAGGGGTTTGGGCTGGGCGTTGATGAGTCAGTCAGGACACTTGTCTTTATATAGAGAGATTTATTTAAAACATTTGTATGCTGCCTTTCCACCCAAATAGGGTGGCAATCATCAAGGTATTAAAACACTAAAACAAAGTGTATACATAAATATTTAACAATACAGTAAGAATATGTAGACATACATAAAACCAGGGCTTTTTTTCAGCAGGAACGCGAGGGAACGGAGTTCCGGAACCTCTTGAAAATGGTCACATGTCTGGTGGCCCTGCCCCCTGATCTCCAGACAGAGGGGAGTTGAGATTGCCCTCCGCGCTGCTGAGCAGCGCAGAGGGCAATCTCAACTCCCCTCTGTCTGGAGATCAGGGGGCGGGGCCACCAGACATGTGACCATTTTCTCCGAGGGCAACTCACAGAGTTCCACCACCTCTTTACCCAGAAAAAAAGCCCTGCATAAAACATATATACACAAGCAGGTAAGAGGGTTAATAAGAGTTTACTAGAGGTATGCCAAAAGAGAGAGAGAGAGAGAGAGAGAGAGAGAGAGAGAGAGAGAGAGAATCTTTCACCTGCTGGTGGAAGACAATGACGGAGGGAGGCAAATCTCCCATGACTAAAAGGCCCTTTCTTGGGTTGTCACTTCTCTAATCTCAGGTGGTGGGGATACCTGAGGCAAGGCCTTATAAGATGACAAGAGTGGACAGGAAGATTTATATAGGAGAAGGCATGCTGGCTCCAAGCTATATAGGGCTTTAAAGGTCAATACCAGCACCATGGCCAGCCCAAAAGACGAAAAAGTGGGTTCTAGAAAATATAAAGCCTGAATTCTCCCTAGAAGCTAAAATGGCAAAACTGAGGCTATCATACTTTGGTCACATCATGAGAAGACCAGATTCTTTGGAAAATCAATAATGCTAGGAAAAGTGGAAGGCAGTAGGAAAAGAGATGGCTTAACTCAAATGACTCTATAAAGGAACCCACATCCCTCAATTTGCAAGATATGAGCAAGTCTGTTAACAATAACAACAACAACATTCAATTTATATACTGCCCTTCAGGACTGACTTTTTCATTCAGAGCAGTTTATAAAGTATGTCATTATTATCCCTACAACAAAACACCCTGTGAGGTGGGTGGGGCTGAGAGAGCTCCAGAGAGCCATGACTAGCCCAAGGTTACTCAGCTGGCTTCAAGTGGAGGAGTGGGGAATCAAACCCGGCTCTCCAGATTAGAGTCCCGTGCTCTTAACCACTACACCAAACTGGACATTTTGAAGGTCTTTCATTCATAGGGTTGCCATAAATTGAAAACAACTTGACAGCACATAACACACACACACCAGAACCATGAGTCTGGCCAAGGAGCAAATTGGGAGCCAGTGTAGATGGAACAATACTGGAGAGATTGGTCCCTGTGACCCAAATTATGTGACTCATGCTAGTGAATTAGTTCTGATCTGTACTAACAGCTTTGTTATGGTATAGATGGTATTCTCTTTGTGGGGAGGTGGTGCTCTGTTGTCTTGGTGCTGGAAGGAAGGCAGTGGGAGGGCTTCTGGTGTCCTGGCCTCACTGACAGTCCTTTAGATGGCACTGGATTTCTAGCCACTGTGTGTGACAGAATGTTGGACTGGATGGGCCACTGGCCTGATCCAACATGGCTTTGCTTATGTTCTTATGTTCTTATGTTATGTTTAGGGGGTCATCTGATTAGTTTTCTGGGAAGCAAAACTACTGTTTTGTTCATACTATGAGACTTTTCAGAATGGGTTGTATGGATGGATGCTACAAATTTTGTGGAGAAAATGTTCAACAAGCAGACATACCTTATTCAGCTACAGCGGTCAGATCTGAGCCAATCACTAGATACGTCTGGTTCAGCACCAAATGACTCGAACACTTGCCAAAGAGGTTTACATCAGGTTTCTGCAAAACTGCATATGCACAGAAACGCTGCTGATCAGCAACCATTAACATCACTAAGGACTACATAAATGAATACCCAACATGTTTAGAAGCACAGCTTTTATTTACAACTGATTTATATATGAATTGCAATGGATTTATCTGTCTATTAAAACAGTTACCTGCAGAGTGGAGCAGCAGAATAGCAAGGGTGGGAGGGAGTAGAACTTGATAGGACTGTGTAAGAACACACTTATGCAACAAGCCAACTATACTGTATTGTTAAGAAAGTTGAGGGTCAATGAACAGTCCGTCAAAAAAATCAGCTGCCTGATTGTGACTGGTGAACAGGACATGAGTCAAACTGACAGGTGTTTCAGTATCCCCAGTTGGATGGTGCTGTGCAAAATTGTAGTGTCTGGTGAGTGATTCAGGAGGCCTGTTCAACACAAAAGCTACCGGTGGCTAGAGGAGAGGCAAGGGAGAGAAGTAGTTGCCTGGGCCAGTTAGCCATGCACTAAAACAACTCACAGAAGATATAAATTCAAACATATGTTCTTTTGAGGAGTGTGGATACAGCAGCAAGAGTGATCACTACCTAGGCACAATAGTAAAGAGTCCAGTAGCACCTTTAAGACTAACCAACTTTATTTTAGCACTAGCAACAAAGCCTGTTGTGGGGGGGGGGGAAATACAATAGACTCTAGAAAGGGGAGGGCAGGCAGGCATTGTCTCATCCTCTATCAGTGATTCCAGCTGGTGAAGGAGGCGGGTGGACATTTTCATCTGCTTCATGCCTGATCTGCCTGATCTCAGCCATGTGAAGGGGTGGTGGGCTTTGCTACCTGCTCCATGCCTGCTCCATGCCGGGTAAAGGGGGGCATTGCCTCCTGTTCTGCACCTGACTATGGCTGGGTGAAGGGGGGCAGGTACTGCTGCCTGCTCCAAGCCTGATCCCAGCTGGATGAAGGGGGGTGAGTATTGCCACCTTCTCCCCACTGGGTGAAGGGAGGAACAGGCATTGCCTCCTGCTCCGTGCCTGATCCTGACAGGTGAAGGTGGGTGGCAGGCTTTACTACCCTGCTCTGCTCCTGATCCCAGCTGTGTAAAGGGGGTACAAGCATTGCCACCTGCTCTGCTCCTGATTCCAGCAGGTTGAAGGGGGGGAGCCGTTGCTGCATGCTTGGCTCCTGACTCTGGCAGAGTGAAGACAGGGTGGGCATTGCCGCCTGCTCAGTGGCTTAATCCGGTAGGTTGAAGAGGGCGGGCATTGCCACCTGCTCTGCTCCTTATCCTGGCTGGGTGAAGGGAAGAAGGGCATTGCCTCCTGCTCTGTGCCTGATCCCGGCCAGGTGATGGCGGGAGGTGGGCATTGCCACCTTCTCCCCCACTAATACCAACTGGGTTAAGGCAGGGGAGGGCATTGCCACCTGCTCCACTCCTAATACCCAACAACCACAAGAGCTGCTCCATAAACACAGAACTAACACAAAACACACTAGCTATCCAGCAGAGTCAGACTGTCCTGAGCTAACCAACATGGTGGTGTACTCTTAATTAAAATGCTAGTAATGAATATTGCCTATGAAGAAGTGATTGGACGAAACGGGGTGGAGATTCTATGCTGGCAAAACCTGTAGGCATGGCTTGTCTATACACTGACTTCTGCAGACGAATGTCACAGAGATTGCTTCTCATAATTTTTGTGGCGTGGCTTGTCTACACGCTGTCTTCTGAAGGCGAATGCTACAGAGACTGCTTCTCATAATTTTTGTAATGAACTGCCTTTGAATGCCTGCGTGCATCCTAGAGATTGTATGAGATTATTTTTGTACCATTTGTATTTTCCCACCAGTTGGACATGTTTACAACTTGTATGGATTAATGAAATTGACAGTCTTCATTGAGCAGTCTTGCACTTTATACTCATTAAAAGGGTTATATAATTGTCATATATTGTCACTCCAGATAGCTAGTGTGTTTTGTGCCACTCCTAATACCAGCTGGGTTAAGGTGGGGGATGGGCATTACCACCTGATTCACTCCTAATACAAGCTGGGTTAAGATGGGGGGGGGAACATTGTCACCTGATCCACTCCTGATGCCAGTCGGGTGAAGGAGGGTGGGCATTGCCACCTGCTCTGCTCCTGATCCCAGCTGGGTGAAGGGAGGTGGGCATTGCCAAATGCTCCGCTCCTAATACCAGCTGGGTTAAGGTCAGGCTTGGCATTGCCACCTGCTCTGCTCCTAATAACAGCTGTGTTAAGGTGGGAGGAAAAATCCCACTTGCTCTGCTCCTAATACCAGCTGGGTTAAGGTGGGGGCAAGCATTGCCACCTCCTCCACTTCTGATCCCAGCCGGGTGAAAGAGGGTCAGCATTGCCATCTGATCTGCTCCTGATCCCAGCTGGGTTAAGGTGGGAGGTGGGCATTGCCACCTGCTCCGCTCTTAATACCTGCTATGTTAAGGCAGTGGGTGGGCGAAGCCACCTTCTCTGCTTCTGATCCCAGCTGGGTGAAGGGGAGTGCGCATTGCCACCTGCTCCACTCCTAATTCTAGCTGGGTTAAGGCAGGTGGTGGGCATTGCCACCTGCACTGCTCCTAATACCAGCTGGGTTAAGAGGGGGTGGGCATTTCCCTCTGTTCTGCTCCTAATGCCAGCTGGATTAAGGCAGGGGGAGGGCATTGCCACCTACTCCACTCCTAATGCCAGCTGGGTTAAGGGGGGTGGGCATTGTCACCTGCTGTGCTCATACCAGCTGGGTTAAGGTGGAGGATGGGCATTGCCACTTGCTCTGCCACTAATACCAGCTGGGTTAAGGCAGGGGAAGGCATTGTCACCTTCTCCACTCCTAATAACCGCTGGGTTAAGGCAGGGGACAAGCATTGCCCCCTGCTCCGCTCCTGATCCCAGCTGGGTTAAGGCAGCGGGCAGGCATTGCCATTTGCTCCATTACTAATACCAGTTGTGTTAAGATGGAGGGGCCATTGCCATCTGCTCCGCTCCTATTACCAGCTGGGTTAAGGCAGGGGGTGGGCATTGCCACCTGCTCTGCTCCTAATACCAAGTGGGTTAAGGTGGGAGGCAGGCATTGCCAACTGCTCCCCTCCTAATACCAACTGGGTTAAGGCGGGGGGTTGGCATTGCCACCTTCTCCCCTCCTAATACCAACTGGGTTAAGGCGAGGGAGTTGGCATTGCCACCTGCTCCGCTCCTAGTACCAGCTGGGTGAAGGTAGGGGGTGGGCATTGCCATCTGCTCCACTTCTAATATCAGCTAGTTGAAGGCAGGAGGCAAGCATTGCCACCTTCTCCCATTGTGCTCCCAGCTTGGGCTTCCCACTATGGCACGTTTTCTGGAGAGACATAGTGCCTTGCCTAGGCTTCCCTCCATGGCAGCACCCTCTGGTAGTGCACCAGGGAATAAAGTGAGTTGTCTGAAATGCGCTTACTTAAATATATAGTAAGGTAAGCTTTCAAGAACCACAGTTCTCTTCGTCAGATGCAAAACACATCTGACCCTACAACATGCATCTGATGAAGAGAACTGTGGTTCACAAAAACTTATGCTACAGTAAAGTTGGTTAGTCTTAAAGGAGCTACTGGACTCTTTACTATTTTGCTGCTACAGACTAACATGACTAACTCCTCTGGATCTAGTACCTAGGCACAGGCATAGATGACTTTTGACCTTGAGAAGAAGCTGCAAACTAAAGCAGTTGTGGAGTGTTCGGCACATCTCGGTCTATTGTATCATGGTTGTTGAGGAATACTTTTACCTTATAAAGTAGGAGTCTGGTCCTTATACTGTGAAAAACAGCCTATTAAGGCCTCTCAGGGTCAGAAAGTAAGATAAGTGAAAGACTCTACAAAAAATATGAGATGGAGCTTTTGCAGTGTCTTCCTATAACAGGTTTAAAGCACCATGGCTGTTGTGGGTTTTCCGGGCTGTATTGCCGTGGTCTTGGCATTGTAGTTCCTGACGTTTCGCCAGCAGCTGTGGCTGGCATCTTCAGAGGTGTAGCACCAAAAGACAGAAGCACCAGTTGTTCACATTTTCCTATAATACATATGTGAAATCTGCATTAACACAGTGCACATTCAATTTCTCATCTATGTTCTGCGCCTCATTAACAATTTTTGTACTTTTCAAGACTAGACTGCATGTATGAAAATGGTCCCCCTTGCTATTCCTATCTCCTTCCTTTTCATCAGTATTTCCTTCCTTTCCCAGCTCACCATTATCATGGCCTTCCCCCCGCTCCCCAAAAAAACTTGAATACCTGGAATAAATATATCTAGACTTGTCTCATTTTGTATTAGTTCTGAGAGCATAATTTGGATTTCTGTAGCATACAGCACCACTATTTCATAGGCCAAAGCGATTTACGGTCACTTTCTGAATTCTCATATCCATTTTCTTTATGTCTTTTCCAACAAAGCCCAAATAGCATCTCTCATTAGTTCAAAGAGGGGCATCTCAGGACAAATGCTTGCTTGTTTCTGCACTCCTTCCAGGCACAGAAGGTAATTTCAGTCCATTCAGAGCTCAAGGTTCCCTAGACGGGAGGTAGAATTAGGGGGGAGTGTTTCTAAGACTCAACAATGGGTGGCTATTTACTGTTCATTATCTTCCCAGTCCAGTTCCATGGATTTCTAGCATTCTCCTCAATTTTCAGATGGATGAATGGCTGCACAGCTAAGTGACAGTTTGCATTCAGGTCATCTAGTTTCAGATCCAACATGTGACAAAACTTAGGACCACTTAACACAAGCATTAAATATCATTTGATTATTCACCATAGGATAGGACTTGCAGCCTAATACATGAACTGGAGAAATATTGTGCTTGGGGTGACTTGTGGGGTATGAAACTTCTGTCTGTATTGCTTAGCTCATTCACATGTACCAGTCTGATCCTGCAGAGGATGAATATTGCCCTTGGAAAAGATTGAATAAAGGAGGCACTTGCAACAGATTGGTGAAAAATGTGATTGATTTCTAAAATGAAAGGTGACACCGCTCTGTTTAAACCTAGTTCCTGGAGTGTGAACACTGACATAGATCCAGAGGAGTTAGCCATGTTAGTCTGTAGTAGCAAAATAGAAAAGAGTCCAGTAGCACCTTTAAGACTAACCGACTTTACTGATCACTGACAGTTAGTGGTGAGCAGAGAGGACACGGCATTCTGATTTTTATTGTACAACCCCACCATTATTGCTTTGCATTAGGGAATGATATTAATGTGGGCAAAACAAGAAAGCAGTGTTTATTAATATACTGTGTAGCCAATGTAGTTACCATCTCATGCTCAGAAGCACTTTTTTATTGCTGTTGCCGCACATGCCACAGGACTGCGCTTACCATTCAAAGTAATTTCTAGGGCTGCGCCCTGATGAAGACCCCGGGATGCAATAAGGCTCTGAGTGCTGGGAAGAAAGAAAACAGATGGGTTAAAGTTCTCATCCAGAGTTTCAAGCAGACCATATTCAAGATCACTTAAACTGGATTGTTCTCCCCTCCATTTATTTATTTATTTTATTTATGTCATTTATAGTCTGCCTTTCTCACTGAGACTCAAAGCGGATTTCATAGTATGAGGTTATCTTAGCCAGTCATTATTAAGGAGATACAACAGTGGATTTCTCCACACTTTGAATGGATGCTGGGAGATCCTAATCCATTTTAAGGATTGTGTGGGTGTACAACCTGGGTCCAAACATGAGTGCAAGCAGGAGATGTTGTGTATGGCATCAGGCAACTCAAATGGAGATTCTCACTTGTTTTTCTCCCTGTATTAACAGCGGTTGCTATCTCCCGGCCTTTGGGAGCGCTTCCTTCTTTGCGCCCTTGGATTTCATCAGGTCATTCGCTTGCGACGGACGATTTGTTCCGGCACACGCCGCCCTTTCGCAGGCAATGCTCCGAGAAATCCAGCAAACATCCTCTTTCTCGTGTCACCCGCTGGGGTGTGGAAGGGGCTTGCGTTACAAGGGAGCCAAGGCAAGCCACAAGGGGGCATGTGCTGTCCTAATTCATAAAATGTGGATTCATTGACAAAAACCCGCTCAACACTAGGTGAATGGTGTGTGCATAAGTTAATGCCGCGGCAGTCTAAAGTGACAACTCGCGTTTGGGTGCAGAGAAAGGGAAGGGGATGAAGTCATCGCTAGATTTGAGAAGTTGGAGAGGGAGGCTTGGATTGGATCTTACGACGGATTTACGGGGTATTGTGAATTCGGGGTCGGAGACTGTGACGTGGCCTTTGGGAAAATGTTTTGTGCTGATGGGGGCTCCCTTGACATAACATCACTTTCTTAAGTTAAAGTGAGGGCAAGGGAGGGTTTCAGCGTCACGGGCAGCAGAGGATCGTCATAGCCAAGGTCAGAAACACCCACCCCACCTCTCCTTGTGTGAGGCTTGAGCCAAAGGCAAAGCAAGATCTTCGTGGGCAGAGGAAGCAGCAGGCACATCAGCATGCATCCAGAGCACTAATGTCTAGGCAAAACTTAGGTCTCAAATCCTGACGCATCCTGAAGTCCTAAATAGTTTTTAGAGTTTCCTGACACCAGGAAGAAGCAAGTTTGCTTGGAAGGCTGAGATTCTAAACCCATTTTCTTTGAAGCAAGGAAATAAATTTAGGATCAGGGTTATTAGATGGAAGAGGCGGGTAGTGCTTCTGTCACTAAAAGCTTCCCCTCACATGCGGCACGAAGGGAGACTTGCCTCTTGACTCTCAAGAGCTTATACCCTCGAAATTCTCTGTTGGTCTTCAAGATGCTACTGGACTCTAACCTTGCCTCCCTTTGGTTTTCTTTAAAAACTTACCCAGCCACCAAGTGTCATTATGCTAGGATGTGTATGTTATGAGCCATCAAGTCACCTCCAAACTATGGTGACCCTATGAATGAAAGATCTTCAGAACGACCTATCATTAACAGACTTGTTCAGATCTTGCAAAGTGGAGCGCATGGCTTCCTTTATAAAGCCAGCTCGTTTTGAGTCTTCCTCTTTTCATACTGCCTTCGATGTTTCCTAGCATTATTGACTTTTCCAAAGAGTCTTGTCATCTCATGACAAAGTAGCCTCAGTTTTGTCATTAGCTTCTAGGGAGAATTCAGGCTTGATTTGATCTAGAATCCACTTATTTGTCTTTATGGGCGTCCATGGTATCTGCAAAACTCTCCTCCAGCACCACATTTCAAATTAATCTACTTTCTTCCTGTCAGCTTTCTTCACTGTCCAGCTTTCACATCCATACATAGTAATGGGGAATACCATAGTCTGAATTATCTTGATCTTGGTCCCCAGAGAAACATCTTTATTTTTAAGGATCTTTTCTAGTTCCCTCACAGCTGCTCTCCCAAGTCTCAATCTTCTTCTTATTTGAAGTCTCCATTTTAGTTCACAATTGAGCCAAGGAATAGAAAATCTTGTCAGGATATCTAATCCTTAAGCATGCGCCAACGCGAGCCTGCCATAATCAACCATAGGGCAACTTTAATGTAACCATCCTCTCTGTCATTCTGTTGAATCAGGTTGGTTTCCAGTTTCTTCTAAAGTTATAAACAAGACTCCTAATGGACATGGCCAGGCCATCTTTGGGTTGTCTCTCCTGGTCAGGAAGAAGGGCGGTTGGCAAATGACAAAAAGTCATGGCGTGAGTAGGCCCAGAGAACTTGGAAGTGCTTGAAAGCGCCCCCTCTCATCGATGAAAAGTGCCTCTGAGATGGCGATGGTTTATGGTGGAACAAGATTCTCTAAGGATTACTGTCCCACTAGCAAAAGCCAGAGATTTGTCTGCAGCCCTCCCTGGTCTCAGTCGCTCCAATAGATGGATGCTCAAAGCTGCCCCAATAACTAGTTCACACTTTTGAGGTCCACTGTGACTGCAGCCCCACCAGCATCAAGTGAAGATGTGCGAGTGAATGAGTCCCCGCAGATAAATTCCCACAGCTAAAATGTTGAACATCTTAATTTTCAATGGTACTTTCACACATTCAACTACCAACTATCAAGCAAACATGCAACTGTAGAGAAAGTGACAAGTCGCTATGCTATGTGTGAACAACCAGGCACAAGAGGGTATTTGAGTACACTACAGAATACAGAAACAACCAGACTTCTTTCTAGAGAACATGTATTATATAGACAGAACTCCCATGGTAAGAAAGAATGGGACTTTCCCAAAGAGATGGAAAGGAGAGGGCAATGGAGTCAAGCAGTTTCCACTTCATATTCCACTTTCTTTCACATAGGAAGGTGCTTCAAGAGTGACCGAAGGGTAGATTTTTCTTTTTCTACAGATATGTAGTCCACTTTAAAGATCGTTTCGGGAAGAAAGTAGAGTCTATACACAGAGTCCCAACTAACCAATGGGGAATAAATCTGATTTGTCAGGAACACATTAGTTGTCTAGTTTCAAAGAGGCAGATGAGTTGGACTAAGGCAGGAAAATTAGAATAAAGCATCTTCCATGTGAGAGGGTGATTTTCTAACAGGTAACTATGCACTACCCAACTACCACCAAGGAGATAACCACAACTCTTAACCGTTATCTTAATTGAGAAACTTAGCCTTGTGGTTCCTGAAAGTAATTAGGTCTTGTAAAGATAGGAAGTGGTCACCTATTTTATCTCAAATACTGGACCAAGACATTCTCTCTCTCTCTCTCTCTCTCTCTCTCTCTCTCTCTCTCTCTCTCTCTCTCTCTCTCTCTCTCACACTCACACACTCACACACACACACACACACACACACACACACACCAAGGGCACCTCCACATGCTTCTGCTAGCTATGTTCTTTGATACTTATCTTTTGTCCCTGTACACCCTGAAGTCCAACTCAATCGCTGGTAAAAAACTTTCATCATTCTTCAAAGGAAAGTTGGTCTCCTAGTTCATTTGTGAGCCTAATGGTGGGAACCCCAAACATTCCTCTTTTCTTTGCAAGAGTTTTCACCCTGCCCCCTAGCTAACCATTGCAAAAACAGTTAAGTTGAAAATTAGCGTGTTATCCAGGTGCAGGAAGTAACCAGTGATAAAAGAACATCTTAAGAGGGTTTTTTTTGTGTGTTGATCTGAAAGAAAGACAACGAAGATCAAAGGTGTTTCAGGTACTGGACGAGATGTGTCCAGAAAAACACAGGTGCAACCAAGATTAAACTCTATAGGATTTGACTAGGGAGCAAGTCTCGCTTAACTTCTGAAGAAACATGCAAGGGGTCTGGCTTCAGATCTGAAATCGTCAGCACCTATACTTGAGGCCAAGTCCCATGGAACACACAGTACTGGGTGTAGGAGCTAGATCCTTTGAGGTGAAGTTGACAAAACTGGCTGTGGAAATGGTGGTAATGCAGATGAGGAGGAGGCGGGTCTTAACAGGCTTTAATGTTTACCAGTTTCCAAAAAAACAAGAGCAGAAGCAAAGCACACAAACACACACACCCCTTCACTGAAGCACCCAGGGCTGTAAATGTCAAGATACAACTTCAACACTGGGCGCATCATCTGAACATGAGAAGCAGGTCTCCAATGGACTAAGTTGTTGCATCTCCTTCCTTGCTCACAAGCAGGTCAACAACCCGGGTGATGACTGTCCCAGGTGTTTTAGGATTCCCTGGGTGGCAGAAGATGTGCTGAGATTTTTCAAGCTCTGTGGTTTGAGGAAGGCTAACTATATCAATCAGTCCTGAAACCTTCCATGACCAAGCAAAAGTATTAATCATCATCTGAGCCACTGCTGAACTTCTCATCCTTTGCCCCCATAGACACAGTAGTTACTGAGGTTTCTAAGGCATATAGAGGGAGAGACTTTAGGACTAAATAGATGACAGGATCTTTTCTGCTAGGCTTCATTCTGACTTGCTAAGAGGAGAAGAGTTTAGGGCCCTGCAAGCCCAGCTCTCTTGTTACGAGTTTGCATTGAAAGGTCTGGTGCAGAGGATCTTTGGGGTTCTTAGATTGCCTTCTGAGCAAGGAGTCTGATGAAGCTTCTCTGGCTATAGAGTTGGAGGGAACCAAACTGAAGAAGTTGAGGGATTGTTGAAGAGGGGGGTCTAGCAACAATATTTAAGAAAAGCAGAGTCATCTGGGAAGCAAGTGTGAACAGACTGTAGTGAGAGCACCAGGCAGTTCCCCAGCCAAGAGGTGAAAGCCTAATGGGGGTGAACGCCTAATGGTGGGAACCACAAATGTCTAGCTAATGCCCAGATGACAGCCACCAAGAACTCTCTAAGGACAGTCTCTATTACAACCAGCCTCTAGTTCTCCAGACTCAACATAGAAGAGGTGTGCAGGAGAGTCTGTCAAGCAATTCTCAAAGTGGATCCCCTAGGAGTTCTTTAGAAAGTTGGAGGGACAGGTCAGGATTGGTAAAGGCCAGCAGCAAAAGCCAATGGCCATTCAGGAAGGTGGTCAAAAGACCATCGGGAAGGAAAATTCTACAATACTATAGTGCAACAGTTTATAAACCTTTTCAAGTGATTTTAACAATAATACATAATTACATCATATTACATATCATATCATTTTTCAACATTTTTCAGCAATCTTATTCATAATACATAGAAACAAGAGTCCTCTGCAAGAGGACCTGAGGGTGTGACAGCAATGCAGCAGGAAAAGTCTTTAAAGACTCAAAATAACGTGTCTTCTTTAGCTTTTTTCTTTTTTTCTTTTTTCAAATTTTTCAAATGCCAAGATGGAAAAGTACGTGGCTGGTCCAAAGATGAAAGCTGGAAAGCCCAGCGGTGCCCGGAACTAAGACCGGCAGATTTTCCTATAGTTCTTCGTCCATAAGGACTTCCTCAGGGGCATCCAGCTATTTCTATATTTCAAAAAATAAATGCCATACAATATAAGCCACTCCTGGCTTTACGTGTATTTCTTTACAATGATAATAGCAAACATAATACATGACCATCCAGCTTACCCGTACACAGTTGCATCATATACGCGCCGAGAGAACACCCATTTGAAAAATTTGAAAAAAGAAAAAAAGAAAAAAGCTAAAGACGATTGCTGAAAAATGTTGAAAAATGATATGATATGTAATATGATGTAATTATGTATTATTGTTAAAATCACTTGAAAAGGTTTATAAACTGTTGCACTATAGTATTGTAGAATTTTCCTTCCCGATGGTCTTTTGACCACCTTTATTTAGTGACTGTAATCGGGAACAGCCTTATCTTTTGGAATGGCCATTCAGGAAGCATTCAGCTATGCTTGCAGGAGATGAACCACATGAACCTATTAGACTGACCCCTTACACCCTTTGGATCACAACAAAAATTAGGGAAGAAAATAAGGGAAATGTTAGGATCCAAACAATGCAGCAAGACTATCATTTATTTAAAATTTCAGATTAATTTATCAGGAAGGGGGGAATAGCCACCTTTCTATATTTTATGGGTACTTTACTAAAACTTTATCTATTCATGGCTGTCACACACTGCTTCATGCGTGTGTGTATTCATTCATTCCGTTCAACGCATTTTAAGAACCTAGGATAATCCAGGGGTTCCAGTGTGGTCAATGTAGGTGCCATGGCACCTGCCAACACCTTTCCTGGTGTCCACCAAGTGTTTTTAGAAAGTGGGTGGGACCAAGTGGAGCTCTTGCCTATCAGGGCTTCTGATTGGCATTCAATATCTGATTGGCTGTGCAAATTAAAATAACATTTCAATGGCAGCTGCCACTACTATGTTCTTTCTCATTTCTCTTTCCCAGTGTATTTTTTAAAACTAGAGCCAGTTTGGTGTAGTGGTTAAGAGCGTGGAACGCTAATCTGGAGAGCTGGGTTTGATTCCCCACTCCTCCGCTTGAAGCCAGCTGGGTGACCTTGGGTCAGTCACAGCTTCTAGGAGCTCTCTCAGCCCCACCCCCCTCACAGGGTGATTATTGTTGTGGGGATAATAATGACAAATTGAATGCTGCTGCTGCTGCTGCTGCTGCTGCTGCTGCTGTTGTTGTTGTTGTTGTTGTTGTTGTTGTTGTTAAAAATACTCTTCTTGTCACC
The DNA here is from genome assembly GCF_028583425.1 of Eublepharis macularius. Classification (NCBI taxonomy): domain Eukaryota; kingdom Metazoa; phylum Chordata; class Lepidosauria; order Squamata; family Eublepharidae; genus Eublepharis; species Eublepharis macularius. The sequence continues at coordinate 84,570,573 of NC_072791.1, read as the reverse complement.
TGCACTTGGGCCATTTTGTGGTTGCAGCCAAGAATTCCAAAGGTGCACATAGGCTCAAAAAGGTTGGGGACACCTGGCATAATACATAATTCCTGCTGGATTAGACCAAGTTCATGTAGCCCAGCATTCTGTCTTCAACAGGTATCTGGATGCTTCCAGGGAAGTCCCTTCCTTGTTGCTTGTCCCCCATAAACTAGTATGCAGTGAAACTGTGTTTCTGACCATGAAGACACAATGCATGGCTAATAGCTGTTGATAGACCCTCCTCAAGGAACCTGAATAAAAGTCATCCAAGGGTCAATCTACATATGTGGCAAGCAAACAAAAAAAAACTATTAAAACCTAGCACAACTGGAAGAAAGATTCTGCCCCATTTTGTACTGAACAAGTTTGTTGCTTGCAGGGATTTTTATTTTCAAAAACTCAGTTGATCACTAGCCTGAAGTGGAAGGTGTTCTACAATCAGATGCCCACCTAATTCTGCTAAATGTGTATGTAAAATTTCAAATTAATGCCTCTTGCTGCAAAGAACTTCATGTTCTGTGTAAAGTATTTTCTTTGGCTTGATTTGAATCTACTTCCAATCAATTTAATTAGGTGACCATTACTATTATGAGACAGAGAAAAAAACCTCTGCTCCCTGTCTCCAGACTATTCATAATTTATAAGAAAATGTTGTTGCTTAATCCCATTTTTCTAAACCAAAAAGCACCTCACAGAGAATGTGCTGCAACCCCCACTAAATTTTGATTGCCGTTTGCTATCTTTTTAAAGATGAGGCAATCAGAAGTGTACAGAGTAGTCCAGTAGTGCAATTCTATGCAGAGTTTCTCCAGTGTAAAGTCATTAAAGTCAGTGGGCTGAGACTGGGATATTTCTGCATGGGACTGCATTGCAAACGTGACTGCATCATATATTGATATAAAGGCATTATGATGCTGGCCATTTTATTTTTAATCCCTTTCTTTATAATTCCTAGCATGGATTTTGCCTTTCTCACTGCTGCCACCAAACTGACCATATTTTCATTGAGCTATCCACCACAGCCCTGAGATCTGTTTGCCAGATTAGTTGCATGTATTTCAGACTCTATATGTGAAATTGATATTTTTTGCCTCCATGCACAGCAATTTACAATGAATTACAATGAATCTCATTTGCAATTTTGTTGCTCTTTCACCAATTTCGAGATTTTAAAAGTTCTTCAAGATGGGTTTCAACCATCTTGAATTATTTACTATCTCACTACTCACTCATGACTCCAGATAATTTATGAAAGAGTATCTCAATACATATCTTTTGGGGCCTCGGTGCTTACTTCTATCCATTATGAAAGCTGTTTATTACTTCCTGTTCTTAACCAGTTATGGATACATAAGAGAAGCTGTACTTTCTTTGCATGTCTGCAAACTTTATACTTTATACAAGAACCTTTGATGAAAGACTTTATCAAAAAGAGTATTATGTCTATCTATATGTTGAGACAGTTAGGTCCTCATTTAGCCTTTCATATTAGTCTCTATTTAGGAGACAAGTGATTACGCTACCTTTGCACGGTTAGGATACCGCGGCCGTTTAACGGTTAGTCACTGGGCAGGCATCACCTTTAATACTTGTGATGCTAAAGGCTATGTTTTTGGTAAACAGTTGGGACATGTTAGCCGAGTTCCTTTCATAATGTTTAATCTGTCTTTGGGCATGCCTGTGTTGGGGTTACAGTTGGTTGTACAGAGCGGCTTGATGTTAAACTGTAGTGCTGGTTATAGTCTGTTAATTATCAGTAGTTTATCTATTCCTGATTAAAGGTCATGTCAAAAGAGAATGTTTCTTATTACTAGTTTTAGCAGTAGTTCTTCTATTATATAGAGTGGCTCAGTGTGAAAAATAGGAGGTGGGGGGTAATCGTGGGATTTATTTTGGTTAATGCTTTGACGTGAATTTTAATGGTGGCTGGTTTAAAGACAACTGGTAATTTGATTTACAAGGTCAACGCTTTAAAAGATGGTTTAAGTTACTAGGGATATCGGTTGATAAGTCGTGTTTCTAATTTATTTGTTAGGGGCATTATGAGAATTAATATGAAGTGTATAAGTGAGGCGAGTTGGCCAATTTTAATAAAAGGCTCTTCCACTGGCTGGCTGCCGATTCAAGTTAGGATAAGGATGTTTGAGATGAATAGTTAGAATATAGTTTGGGATAGTGGGCAGAATATTTGAGTACGTTGTTTTGTTGTGTGTAAGTTTGGAATGATTAGTAGAATAGCAATAGATATTATAAGTGCTAGTACGCCTCCTAGTTTGTTTGGAATTGAGCGGAGGATGGCGTAGGCAAATAAGAAGTATCATTCTGGCTTACGTTGGCTGACACTTGCAAATAATTCTGAAAAGGTACATTAAGTTGTGCTTCCTTTTGCAGAAACAATGCTGATCATTCCTCATTAAGACTTCTGCATATTTAATGATTTTAATTTTACTCATGCTTTCTACCAATTTAGTTGGGGCAGATCTTGGTTTAATGCAATTTCTAATACTGTAATTTTTTGTCTTCAACTTAGAGCTCTTTGTTTCAAAATTGGTGTTATTTGGCTACCATCCAATTACCCAATAACAAAGTTGATTCTAGTGACACTGTAATTTTTAAAAGAAATTCTATAGCTTCACATCTAAGATCCTTAAGAGCTCTTGGGTATATGCCATCTGGAGGTTTGTTGGTTTTAATTTTATACATTAGCCTAGAACTTCATTGTTTTATCATTGCTATTTAGGGTCACCGATTTTGGGTTGGGAAATTCCTGGAGATTTGGCAGTGGGGCCTGGGGAGGGCATGGTTTGAGAAGGGGAGGAACTTAATGCCATAGAGTCCATCCTCCAAAGCAGTCATTTTCTGCACGGAACTGATCTCTGTAGTCTGGAGATCAGTTGTAATTTTGGGAGATGGCCATGCTCCATCTGGAGACTGGCAATCCTATCACTATTTAAGTTAGTTCTTCAGATGCCCTTCATGAAAAAAAGATCCTGTTGTGAGTATCTGTCCATCATCTTCATGATGAAGATAAACAGAAAGGATTCATTCATATTGTCTGTTGTCTCCCTGTCCCCCTAAAACAAATCTTCCTTGCCTTTGTTGTCCAGCATGCCATCAGCTTCCCTGGCTTGCTTCAAGGGATGTTCGTTTTCAGGTCTACTTAGTGTAGAATTTTCTTTTATTTTGTATCTGTATTCTGTATGACTTCCCTGATCTTCTCGCCTTATAGTCAAACTTACTCTGATACTGTCCTAATTTTTTCTTGATGTTTTGTCACTCTGACTTTGACCTTGCATGTTTACTCCTTCATGCTTATGGAGCAGTGGCTCCTTCACATCTGCCTGGATCAACTGTCACTTGGGCCCTTCCCTCTGAGGCTTCGTCAGTGGCCAACATGCAGGAGGGCAGTGATGTCTATTCTAATGAGCAATAGCTGCATCTGCTATTGAGAACTGAGTGGATTTTTTTATCTTTGTTACACATCCCAGCTGTGTTGAGAGAAGGGCAGACCTAATGTAAAATAAATAAATAAATAAATAGTTTGAGGAAGGATGGGTAGATGGAAGCAAGTCCCTGAAAGACAGGATAATGGTAGAGGGTGCCATCAAGTCATGGCTGACTTATGGTAACCCCTAGTGGGGTTTTCATGGCAAAAGACTAACGGAGGTGATTTGCCATTGTCCACCTCTATAGAGAGATGTTGGTCTTTCATTGTAGTCCTCCATCCAATTATTAACCAAGATCTACGAAGATCAGGCTTGCCTGGGCTATCTAAGTTAGGACAAAAGGCAGCGTATAAAGTGTTTAAATAAGTAAATAATAGTATCCCCAAACTTGCGGCTCACTCTTTTGTAACCTGATTTCTGGTGCAGCCAATTATTCTAAGAGGGCCTAACTTCAACCAACATGTGAATTGCCAACATTCTGTTTTGAAACCAATTCAATGCAGTGAGAAGGTGCAGCGGCTGTGGACTCAATAAGACACTTCAAATAGCAGTGATCAAAGATCCTGGGAGATTCCCTGAAACCTCTATGTCACTTTAAGCTTGGCGTGGCTAAACCTACATTTTAGTTTTAAATTTTTTTTTCTGTTAGTCTCCTAGTTGTGGCTTTTTTTGCATGGCTGAGCCAACACAGATGAAACACTATTTTAGAAATATAATTTCATCTCGCATTATCTCAATGTCTTTCTGTAGAGGTATTTCACATATTTAGGTATAAGTCAATTATGTTAAATAATTTATCAGCAATCAACTTATGTAGATGCATGGGTAAACAAGCCCTAATAGCGCAATCCTAAGAAAAGTTACACCATTCTAAGCCCATTTATTTCAATGGACTTAGAGTGGAGTAAATCTGCTTATGATTGCATTGTAGATGTTTATAATATAATCTACTGATGTCTTCATTCTGTCTAGAATGCCTTTCACTCCACAGGAATAAACAGGCTCTAATCCCCAGTTTTTGATGAAACCTCATATGCAGTCTCATTTACTTGGTTTGAGCTACTGTCTAGCAACTCAGGCTTATAACTGGAGAAAAGTGAGGGACCAGAAAGAAAGCCCTCTCAGATGCTGTTTCTGATTACCCTTTGCAAGGCAATTGATAATAGTGGACCCAGAAAAGGTCACTGCTTAGGGAGTCATTGCTCCCTTTAGTTTCTATTCTTTTTTAATGGTATAGAAACAAAATTTCACTAGATTCAAACAAGCATGCCATTTCAAAATGTAAAGGTTATTGTTCTATATTAAATCAAACCTAGAATTTTTAGTTATATTTGACAAGGTCCGGGGAGAAAGAATAGTCTCTTCATTGGATGGTTGATAACACCAATTCCGAAGGATGATAGATCAAATCCAATGTTCATTTCAGTATTAAAACACCTGATCTGGAATTTTAAGTATGAAATACAAGCCCAGATATTAAATTTGGAATACCAATTTAATTTCAGCACTACCAAATTCTTCATGGTTGTTGCCTCTCTTGACCAGTCTATCACAAATGAAAAGATCAAATACACGTAAGCTTTATACTGTTGTGAAGGTTTCAGTTAGGCTAATTGTTAAGGAAAAAATTCTTTAAAGGTACTCTGCCTTCAGATTATATTTCCCAACAGCCATCACCCACAATTAACTAAGACACCAAACCTTTGTGGAATTTTGGGTGTCTTCCTGAGAGGCTGCTGCTTATCCAAGCTAAATTCTTGAGTACAAAGTCAAAACAAGAGAGATACTGCCCTTGCAATAGGGCTTTCTAACCCTACTTAACCGCAGTGTCAGAAGGAATCTGCTTACAAATAAAAGCTTTTGCCTTCTGTGCAACAGGTCAACTTCAATAAATGCTCATACATAGGTCTTTTAGAATAGGGGTCATAGAAATTCTCTAACACTAATATAGCCATTTGTTATGGAGAGCATTGGAAAAGGGGAGCACCCATCCTTGCTATAATGAAATTCTGGGAGGTTCATGTCTTGGGCACCGCACTAGGTTCTTTAAATGGCACATGCATGTTAAAACCAACTTCTTAGTCAACGAAGTATAAATTCGCTTCCATGAAAGTTGGACTTCAACACTAAAAAATAAAATCATGCATACCTTTATCTGAAGTTAGTATTTTGACATTTTGCAAGTCTAAGAATATATTTTCAAGATATCTTGGGGACAGGGGAAATCAAACGTGTCAGAGATTCTGGGGGTGTCAAAGGAGACTAGGTAGCCAGGCAAGACACAGTGGCCTTTCCCCATGCACTTTGAAATCTGTAGATTTTGCCTGTATATTAGCCTGTATATCATACTGAGTTTTTCTCTTCCTTCACTGTAACATCTATACAGCTTGCTGTTTGTGCTAAGGCTACTACATTGAGTGTTTCCCTGTTTCCATGTTCCATATTAATTGTTGCCCTGGGAATGGGTACTGTATCATGAAATCAAAACACAGCATATGTTTTTAGTGAGTGGCGTAATTGGCATGAGCTTGCCACACAGGAAAAAGTAACTTAAATTTCATACCACCACTGTCTCTCAAAGGGGCTTGAAGAAGAAGGTAGGAGGTACTGCTCTGGTTATCTTCTTACCAGTTTTCTGTATCTCTATACTGGCAAGCAGTAGTACTGAGTGTCTTGCAACATGTAGCTCCACCCTTAGAAACATATCTCCAAACTCATATGAGCAAGAAACTTACTTCAGATGCTTTCTTCCTTGGGTACAATCAGCAGGGAGTTAGATTTGCAACATATGCCTTATTCAAGGAACTGATCCTTATTTATTGTTATGTGAAAGTCTCATGGAAAAGAGGAGGTAATCAAAACTACAACAGCAATTCCAATAAATTACAATGTGGTATGGATAGCCCAGGCTAGCCCGACTTTGTCAGATCTTGGAAGCTAAGCAAGGTCGGCATTGGTTAGTTATTGGATAGGAGAACATTAAGGAAGACCAGGACCTCTGTGCAGAGGCAAGCAATGGCAAACCACCTCTGTTAGTCTTGTCCTGAAAACCCCAGCAGAGATCACCATAAGCCAGCTACAACATGATGGCACTTTCCAGCACAATGTTTTGATCAGGCATCTGACGAAGAGAACTTGATTCTCGAAAGCTTATGCTATAATAAAATTGGTTAGTCTTAAAGGTGCTACTGGACTCTTTTTGAATGTTCTAAAAAAGAACTTTTAAAGTTCTGGCATCTGTAATATTATATCATTTTGTTACAGCCTCACAATGTACTCTTTATTTTGGATATCTTCATGTGGCAATCCTAGGAAGACCATCCTCTAAGTTATATAAGTAATTCTTATCTTCTTACACCCTCTGGCTTTAATAGCTGAATGACCTTCAATGACCTGAATGACCAATGTATCTGTGTACTAGGAAATGTTTCACACTGAATTCCAGCTTTTTATGTAGCTATGAAAGATGTACATGCCCTGCCAAGAATTTTAAAGGGCTTGTGACCCCATAAATGTATTCTTTAAAAGTGAAAGTTGATACTCTCCACAATCTAAATCCCATGTTAGGATCAGATTCCATACAATGCATTCATATATGTTTTATTAAGTGATTTTCTACATTTATTTCAGAACTAGTAACAAAGCCTGTTGTGAGAAAAAATACAATGGGCTCTAGAAAGGGGAAGGGTTGGCAGGAGGGCATTGCCTCCTCTTCCGTGACTGATCCCAGCTAGGTGAAGGTGGGTGGTGGGCGTTGCCACCTGCTCTGTTCCTAATCCCAACCGCCTGATTCCGGCTGGTTGAAGGGAGTCAGGCATTGCAACCTGCTCCATGCCTAATTCCAGCAGGGTGAAGAGGGGGCGGATATTGCTACCTGCTCCACTCCTGATTCCAGCTCAATGAAGATGGGGGCCAGGCATTGCTGCCTGCTCTGCACCTGATCCTGGCCTTGGTTTCCTGCCACGGTGTGCTCTCTGGACGGAAAGCCTGCCTTGTCTTGGTTCCCCTCCACAGCAGCGCCCTCTGGAGGTGCACCAGGTTAGGAGGTGAGTTGTCAGGAATACAGTTTGTCTTTTATATAGTAGGATGTGATGCATATGTGAAACCATTAGACTTTTCATTGCCGTGCTGATAATCTACATATTTCAAGATATAAATTGCTCTCATGTTAATTATAAACCTAGGCCAGACATTGCATGATCCAATGCACCAACAGACATCTTGGTATTTAATTTTAACATAATCTATCACTACTGTTATGTACATATGGGTTGTTTCCCTGGCTTAGATATTGTTGCAAAGTGGGTTTTTCCTCACATCCCCACAGCATTGTGGAGCTTCCATTCACCAACCAGGTATTTCCCTATATTTCCAATGATCTTTCCCAAACCTGTTTTGCTGTGATGTAATTCCTCCTCCATTAGGGGACATGATAGGGAAGTGGAACTGGTCCTTTTCCAGGGCTGTTTTATCCTCCAGATCTTTAGAGAAACCAAAGCTTGAAAGGCTCAGCAATGTTGTTGTAGTTGCAGTAGTTGCCTAGCAACCTCCAAAATGGCCACAGAAAGTTCGGTGGGCATTGTTTTTTTAAAGTTACTGGTGTTGTTTCTATTATTCTGGAGACTTTTAATCCCCTCCCCTTTAAGATCCCAGATTTTTCTGCAAAGCTGGGATTTCCTTCAGGTTTAAAGAGAATCTCCCCTATCTGTCCCTAGTGTACTGGCTTGCCAGCTTCTGATATCAGGTTACAGCATCACTTTCTGTCTCTCACTGATAATGAGGCCAAAGGGGGTATCCAAAGTCCAGATCAGTTCAGTTGTTGCCAAGTAGGCCCCCTCCCCTGCTTTAAAGCCTGCCATGGACTGTGTTAAAGTTTCCTGCATTACTGTTTCACTACTGCTACACAAAGATTGCCTTGCACATGTGTGCTCTAATACACGTGTCAGTTTCCTGCCTGCGTGTTAATTACCTTGCTGCTGCAATAGACTGTGTAGTTCACTGACTCCATGTTTGGTTAACTGCACAAAGGACTCTTTTTCTGGGCAGCCCTGCCCTGACCTGTACCTGGACTTCCTAGTGTGTGTTTGGACTTTATTACAAGTGAGCCCCGTGCCTGCATTGCCATCTGCCACGGACCGTGCCTGTTCCCTGCTTTGGACTGTGTTTTAAGTGTTGTTCCCCCTGCCTCCATGGAAGCCTGCCTCATATGGGCCCAAGCCGCTGCTAGCAGCCAGGCGCCTGCCGGGGAAACCTCCAGTGAGCCTGGCTAGGCGCTCCCTGGTCAGTTCCCGCCTGGAGCCTCCCGCGGGCCGGTCGCCGAGCTTGCCCTCGCTACCGGGCAGCCTGCTATCCAGCCCCAGCTATGCCCAGCCGGCATCCATGTTCTCAGGCACCCAGAAGACCCAGGGAAGAAGACTGCTTTGAGAAGCCATTTCGGCAAAGCGGGCACACCACGTCCGCAGCGAGAGTACCTCGCCCCGCTCTGCATATCTTAGGAGCCGCCCAGGAGAAGGAACTAAGTGCCGACCATCCCGAGCACTTAGAGAATGCATCTCAAAGAAACCTCCGCATTCCAGAGCTGATGACATCAGGACAAGCCCTGTCCGCTGGAACATCCTTTCAGCCCACTTGGATTTCCCCCTCCCTCTTTTGTCCCCTCTTCCTGAGGTGTCACTTATCACAATCTGATTACCAAAGTGGCCCATCCAAGCCATTCAGTAGCCCATTAGAACCTTTGTTTTAAACTGTGAGAACCACCAAGTACAGCACCAGCCCCAGGGTACGTTTTGGGGTATTTAAGCTGGTCTCCCAGACCACTCGGTGCTCGTGCCATCCTATCCAGAATTCCTTGCTGTCCGTCTGTGGTCCCAGTGCTGGCATTGGGCCACCTCGCTGTTGTGTCTCTGCTTCGCTTCAGGATAAGTGAGTATTCCCCACCATCGTTGGGAACCAGCTAATGCGAACGTCTCTGTATTTCTTACTCTGTATTTCTTAGATCTTGTGTGTTCTCTGTATGCTTGTGCAGGTTTAGGCTTACGCCACATTGTTAGCAAATACACGTGTTTGGAACCTATTTGTAGTCTGCCTCTTTTTCACTTGAGTGTCTGGAATCGGGACCTCCGTAGACATAGGTTAAGATCCGCGCTAATTTTAAGTTACAGACTGCTATAGCTAATTCCCCATTATAATAAAGAGCAGTTCTGGTAACACAGTCTGGGGTTAGGTTCTTCAGCAATCAATCAAGATAGTGTCAGGCAGTTCAGCATCTAACATGTGTCCATGCCCCAAAAGCATCTCTTGGGAGACTTTATAGCCCCATATCCAAACATCACACAAACATCCAGCTTCTCAAGAACAGTCCTGTAAAGACTCATCTTCACTATCAACAGGCTGGTGTTGAGGCAGAAGATATGCACTTTGCCTCCTCGCCTGTAACTCTGTTCTCAGCCTTCTTCTGAAGCATTCCAAAGGTGCAGGTGATCCTGGAGGGCTGGGAGCGGCTAACTGACCTTCACCTGCTGAATTAGAGCTGGACGGTGGAAGTGATTCTAAACCAGCTTTTGGCTGTAAGTCCTGGCATGCCTGCACCTCATTTTCCTGCTGGTTGGCTCCTATCAACTCTGGGATGGCTATGCAGGACCCTTCCTCCTCTGAGGAGTCTTCACTGTCGCTGAGCCTTGGCTAACCCATAACACCTAGCTCCATTTTGCTGATATATTAATCCACATTTTATGGCCCTGTTTGGAATTAGATATACTGATTGTCTTATGTAATATTATACATGTTGAGGGACCATAAGGAATTGTGTTGGGGAGGGACAAACAACTAGGAAATTTCTCCCAGAGTGCAATGGTAGAACACTGCTAAGCACAACGGCTCTGACTGCTCAAGTCTGGGCCAATGTCTCATTTAACCTCATCTAAACCTGAACTTCAACACTACAGTGGAGGACACAATGTGTGTAATTTTTACTTTTTCCTGTCTGTGTTCTATGGAAGTTGCACATTTCATTGTATCTATGACTCCATTTGCCCCATTCAGATGAACATTTAGTCTTTTAAGAAGGCCAGTTCTCCTTCCATCTCTATTTTCTTTCTTATTTTTTTACACTGGCCTCAGTAATCTGAGGCTCGTCAAGTTATTTGCTGATTTATTTTTTAAATTGACAGTTTTTAATTTCCTTTTCCTAGCCCTGCCACACCTCACTATTCCACCTGAGCTATGGGAGGGGGGCAGAGACTAGGGTTGCCAGCTCCAGGCTGAGAAATTCCTGGAGATTTGGGGGGGGGCTAGGGAGGGCAGGATTTGGGGAGGGAATGGACCTCAGCAATGTTTAATGCAATAGAGTCCACCTTCCAAAGCAACCACTTTCTCCAGGGGAACTGATCTCTGTCACCTGGAAATCTGTTGCAATTCCAGGAGATCTCCAGCCATCACTTGGAGGATGGGAACTCTAGCAGAGACAGCTAGCACTTGGGCTAGGCTAGGATGAGGAAATAAGGATGGCCAGTGGACAGTGCCTTTCCTTCATCTGCCAGGAGAAAGCCACATGGGAAAGAGGAGGCTCCTCTCCCCTTTCTGGCATACCTCATAATCTGGTGCCCCGGGGCAATCACCAGTGGTTGGGCTTAGTGGCTGGGCTTGCCTTGGGAAGGGAGAAACAGTTTGAAATCCCACCCTCCTGCAACAGGATTCTACAAGCTATCAGGGGTTTCAGCAAGCTAGTTTCCTCTTTCACCTTTTCTTCTTTTAACAGACTCTTAACTGTTGTTGACATTCCATGCCCATGAAGCACATTTACTCATCAAACAGGGTTTGTTTTGTTTTTGAGGGAGAAAGTGGTTCTTCATACCTAAGCAGTCGTTCCAATATGTAGAGATCCCTTCCTTATCTGATGGTGGATAGATTTTGCTGCTTTGGGGATTGGCATAAGGACTAGTAGCTTAGCTTAGCAATGGTAATGAGCTGGAGGTCTGTAAAAAATTGCTCAGGGAGAGAGGTAAACACTTTGGTAATCACACTCTACTCTTCATAACCAGCATTTTACAGAGGGCTAATTTTCCTGCCCTCTTTTTTTTTCTTTAGCTGACTTTCAAGATATCTTAACATTCCTTCCAACTGGAGCAGAGTTCCACAACCAGTGTTTCATGGAACCCTGGGGATCCACAGGACATTGTTAGGGGTTCCATGAGAAATCATGGAATAAATAAATAAAAATTTTGAAATACCATAAGAAATATAAAATATCCCGTACAATGTATTTATTAAGGTTATATTTTCCTCTATTGTGTCTGTGTTTATTTTGTATTGTTACAGAACACTGACAATACAAATGACAAAAATAAAGCAGCCGTCAACTTTTTCTGGCCTGTAAATGTTTTTATAGGTAGAGGTTTCTTGGGATTTGAAAAATAAATTTAGGGGTTCCTCTATGGAAAAAAGACTGGGAAATACTGATCTATAACATATTCAGTTCTCTCATCAAGCCATTCTATCGTGTGTGAGGTTTTTGGGGGGAGGGCTTAATGCACAACATTATTCTCACTGCTGTTCTTAACTGTCATTCCATCATTTATCAGCTTCTATTGACTGTCTCTGGAACAGGCAGAACTGGACCTGTTTATCACAATCTTATTTTTCTGAATACTGAGAGAATCCTGTCTTGGTGTGGCTTCATTATTGTAACAGGGGCTAGTCAATTTGGTATTTAGTGAGGACTATTATATTAATAAGCATTACACAGACTCTTCAAAGAAGTGGTACGACCAAAGATGGAGAGCCTATTGCTATATGTTAAATACCAGTTGTCTGTGCTACATATTTTTCCTATTTACCCCATGGACTAAGGTAAAGTATAAACAAAGCTAAAAAGGGGTACCTGACTATATTCACATGGGAATGTGAAAACGTGTGGCAACAAGCAGTTTGAAAACAGGCAGGAATGGCATTCTCACATACATACCCATTCTCACACTGTTTGCTGCTGCTGCACACCCCTCCACATTTTCCCATCACACCCACACAAAACTTCAGGGAGAGTAACAATCAGATCGAGACTACTCTGGCCTTGAAGGTCTACCTTTCCCTTTCCCTATTGAGTTGTGTTGTGACTCTATAGCATGGAAAGGGAGGAAAGACCCTTAAAGGGTTTAAAAAGCAGGACAATGGTGTGTGACAACTAGCTGTCTCATGCCATTTTGAAAGCACAGCTCATCTCTACCCCACCCCCCACCCCTCCTGGTGGCCACAGGAAGGGGGTCCAGAAAGACCCCCATGAGAAATTCTGGGTGTGAAAGCAGCCACTCTTTTTTATCCAGTGGGGGGGTCTCTTCATCTTCCTCTTGTGATTAAGAATTAACTTGCCACTCATTTTAATGTTGATATTGCCCTTCTCTTGATCCATTTCCCTCCTCTTGCTTGGGTGGTGGTAACCTGCCTTTATACTCTTTAAAGTGCTGCTTGTATGTTTATGCAATTAAACAGTGACGTAATAACTTAGATTTTTTTAAACAATCATTTTCATTAAAGTCAAAACATTGCTTCAAGGGGGAGATGGGATAGAAAAGATACTGGCACTAGCCAATCAGTGCTGGGCACAGTGGTTTCTATTGTGAAATGACAAACCTTGTTTCCACTGAGATTGATCCCAAAGACAAAATTATACATCTGAACAAAATGTGGCCTTGTGTATTTTCACAGCAGTGTCACTAGTCAGATATTTTATAACTATTAATGGCAATTCCCTACCTTTGGAATACTGCTTTTGTTCCACACACACCCTGTAGCCACTCCTTTCTCAGCTATACTTTCCCCAATACCTATCAACCCACCTATAATAACTGAAGACTCTCATTCCCTATGGATGACTCTCAACCTGGCATGGGTACTGTTGCCCTACTGCATTCAAAGACTAAGTAATTGTATAAATATTGAAAATATCCTGCTTTTAAAAAATGTAATGATTTCCAGAATGATCCCCTCCCCCATTTTTAAGGTTAAGGAGAGTTCAATGAAAGCTCTATTTTTTTTAAAAAAAATACACCAAGATTCTCAAATTCCTCTGGGCTAGGATGTCCTTTCAATGAAATCAACCTGCATGAAAGAGACTGCGTTGCTGTTTGTGAATGTACCATCTCTGCACATTACCTACGCTCCATTGCATTGTGTTTGTATGAATGGGGGTTACATGTGCTTGCCCACACGTCCACGTGAGGCTTGGGAGAGGGGGAGAGGGATGTGTGTGTGTTTTCTACAAAGAAACTGAATGAAAAGGAGAGGTGGTGGAAACAAGCTGTGCTTTAAATGAAAGCTCTGAACGTATCCTAAAATAACCTCTTTTGGGGGGGGGGCTATACGCCAAGCTAGGCACCCTTGGTCAAAAATCCAGCTGCCCTCATTGGCAATTCTTGGTCCTGGTGGAACCTCAATAGATCAATATCTTGTGTGCCTCTCTGATCTCCTGCGGGCACCCTTCCTCAATGGCTCATGCAAAGGCTAAAAACAGAAAGATGCAACACAAAAGACACCGCAGTCAGCTCAAGCAAGGGGGTTATTTTTAGATCAGAAGGGGGAGAGGAGGAGGAGAGAGAGAGAGAGCGAGAGAGAGAAGGGGAAAAGAGGGGGGGAGGCAGGTCTGGGGTTTGCAATCTAATTTGATTCGCTTTTCCCCCTTATTTCTATCAATGGTATTTTCCATACAATTTGATTTTTTTTTTCTGTAAAGGAGGGGAAAATTTGTTGGGGAGGGAGCACAGCAAAGCTGAGCTGAAGATTCTGGAGTTTTATAGCTCATTCCAGCGAGTGGCCTCTCTCTGCCAGTTGAATTAATTTGATACTATTTTTGAAAGTCAGTGTTTCTAAGGGAGACCTAATGACGCAATGACGTCAATGCAGGTCAATAGCACACACTGGAGGAACTGACTGTGCTACCGGGAGCCAAGGGCTGGGAGCCTTTTCCACAAGAACTCGGCTCTTGCACACCACATCGACATCTCTCGATGAAGTCGCCTTTGCACAAATGAAACCCCAAGTGATGGGCTCAACAGTGTGTGTCTGTGTGTCCCACTTCTCCCGACCATTACCAAGAATGATGCATGTTGTTTGCACGGGCGCACACACAAAAATCTTTTTAAAACTGTGATCAGACGCACTGCAGTGCAAGCAAAAAAAAAAAAAGCCTTTTTACTTGTCAAAGTCGCGTTATTGATACACGCACACACATAGAGTTTGTGAATGCAACGCACACACAGCATTAGGAGCCTATAAATAGAGCTAGCGAAGGTGCGTGCATTGGCAATTTGCTCCCCAAACGGAGGGGGGAGGGGATAGTGGAGGGAGGCTTGCAAACGTGGGTGATGAGTTATTCTGCTCTGATCAGTTACTCAGGAGGTGCCTGGATTGGTGGTGTGGGGGTGGATGCGTGGGTGGGAGGGTGAGTGGGAGGGGGTTTGCTTCTCTCTGTCTCCAAGTCAGGCAGAGAACACGAACTGGTTTTTTTTTCCTTTCTCCTGGAAGAGTACAGACACATTACGCGAAATCCACACAGCCGTGTGCTAGGGTGCACCGCTCCAAACGCTGGAGTTTTATTTATGTAATTCCCCCACACCCTTTTCCTCCCTTCGCAGTCGTCGCCAAAATTCCCTAGAAAACTAACTAAGGCGTGTGGGGAGGAACGCGGGGCTGTTTTTTGGGAGGGTTTCTTTGGTTTTCTTTTGCTTTTGGAAAACGCTTGAGTTTTGTTTATTTTGTTTTTCCTTTGCACATATAAGTGAAGAAGATTTTGCAAGGTAGGTTTCTCTGCACGCTGTCTCTCCGTCTCTTGTGTGTGTGTGTTGTGCTTTTGCTTTTTGCAAAGTTTTTCTTATTTCAGTTGCTGGGTGCTTTTGCAAAGAGCAGACTCTGCTGATTTGCTGTGGCTGCCTGCCTTTTGGAAAACTGCACGATGCACTGGCCAGCAAATCCTCCCTTTTAAGAAAAGAAAGTTCTTTAGACTGTCGTTGATTGTATTTGCAGTGTGTTTGACGATTTCAGTAGAATTTTAAAAAAGAAAAAGCATGACACCTTGGAAAGAGAAATGCTGTGGGTTTTAACTCCCCCCCCCCCAAAATTGGATGCAATATGTTAATAGAGATTCCACCTGTTTGGGGCCAACCTTGCTATTTTTACTTTGCCACAGTGGGTCAAAGAGGGTACTCACTTTACTTATGCTAGTGCTTATGAAATGCTCATGACATAGAATGGCATGCACTGTGCTGCAGGAGAAGAGGTAAAGGATAGAAGCGATCTGGCATTTCTGGTAATAGAGAATTTACCACCATTGGGATTAGGAGACAAACCCTAGGAAGAGGGTACAAGCGAAAAGCTAAGCAAGTCGAATGTTGAGTGGAAATGAGACTCAAACAGCCTTCTCTGATGCAAGAGTAAGAAGCTGCCACAATCTCCAACCACCTGTAGAGGGAAATCTTTATACACAGTAATTCCTCCTCCCCTATAGCTGTGCCTATAAGAAAATGAAAGAATGTTTCCAGATTCCAAACTTTGATGGGAAACATGAATGGAGTGCCAGGGCCATGTTTATTTTGGGGTGAATTCCCCATGTTCTTTGGCATCTCCCCTTTTTCTTGGATGTGGCAGAACACACTAATCTTTTGGCGTTTACTTCTTGTGAAGTAGTAACTACCAACAGATAGGTTGCCTGAGAAGTTTTAATATATGGTTCACTTCAGGGTGCTTTCATGATGGGACCTAATTCAAGAAAGCTTTCTTGTTCTATGAAAAGTCATAAACTAGGCTGTTAAGACTGTAATCTTAAGCAGACTTAATAGGGAGAAAGTAAGTGGCACTTACTTGTGAGTAAACATGCTTAGGCATGCTCTGCACCTGTCCAGAGGGATAGAGGAGAGGCTGCCTTGACAACCAGCCCTTTGCCTATGGTGAGTATAGGTCAACACCAGGTTTATAGTGAAAATATTGGGGACAGATACAATTTTACTTTGAATGGCAGTGTTTTCATGCTTTAACTCTTTACCTCTAGTGATCCTGAATCTCTGTCTGCGCTGGAGTCCCATGTACAACCAACTGTAGATTCGGTGAGAGTACGTGCAAGCCTAGTTGGGTGGGGGAGATTTCAGGCTGAGGCAGTCTAGCATAGTAGTGGCTGATAGCTCAATAGGTTCAAGATTGCAGCATATTATTGTAAAGGAACCAAGAGAGTTGGGGTTGCAGAAGCCAGAGCTAACATGGCACTATCGGGTGGAAAACCACCAGAAGAGTGACTTACGGAGGTGAATCCAACATTGCAATGAAAGGCAAGTTTCTCAGTCATGCTGAGATGTCAAAGTTTATAATGTTTGCACAGTTAGTTAAATCTTTGGGTCTTCTCTTGTGACTTCCTATCAGGGTCAGTCACAAACAATTCTTAAACATGGGGTGATTTTTTTTGCATTATATACACACACTTGGATCTACAATATACAGCCAAATTAAGTGCACTGTTATTAAGTACACTGGAGTCCATATGGTTATACAACACGTGTTTTCTAAAATAATGGCACGATGGCCAATCTTCAATATCTCTCATGGATGGAGTAAATGTAGAACATATCAAGTCAAAATCTTGTGGGCATCAGTATTCTTTGTAACCACAAAAAAGGAGCAGTAGAATGGTAGAATAATGACAATGGCAAAGGGCAGAAGAATGGTTGATTGTTTCCTGCTGTCCTCTTATACATTGTTGTACCAAGTGAGCTCAGTCATTATCTTCATAAGGCTTAATGCCACTTGATTAAGAACTCTTGCACTGGTTGAATTGTTCATCAGCTGACTATCAGTTTCTTTCCCAGTTTGGCTTCCTTGGATAAGACAAAGACAACATCAAATCCTGACTTTTATGAAATTTCTGATTCGTCAGTGACTTCTGTTCCAGGCAATCCATCTTTGCCTTATCCATAGTTAGATTATTCTTTTCTTAAGTGATTGGTGGTTAAGCTTCCTGAGATTGATGGAATAGAACCCTGAAAGGTCAATGTTCCAGCATTTTAGTGCCTTCCATGATTGTGCCAGAGGGGTAGCTGCAAGACCAGTCCAAAAGCTGATGAATGGCCTCTTTCAACAGAACACAGTACTTGGGCTCTTTTCAGTGGCATAGTTAGATTAGAAGCCTGAATATAGACATGGCTGTGAAAGTCTCATCCAGTTCAAGTGGGTCTGGGTGCATGCCACTGTGTGTCATTGCAGTGGTGAAGAGGAAACTAATGAATTGGGTCTATGTTATTTATCATGAGTACAAAGTTATATGCCATGAATTATTTGTAGTCATAGAATAAACACATAATCAAATGTGAGTGACTGAAGATGGGAATACATCAAATGGTGGAATACATCATACAGCTAAGAATAGAAATAGGAGATCGGGCACAGTCAGACAAATTACAGAATGAAATTTGTGGATTGGTACAGGATGCTGCCTCAAAAACAAATACTTGCTGTGTTTTAAAAAGACAAAGGTTATGATGAGATAACTACAGCTGGTAACATTGGTCATGATACATGGCACTGTGTCATTTCACACATATTTATGGAAAACAGCCTACAAAATGGTATGTAAATGGAATGGCCAACTGGCCGAACAATATTTTGGTATTTTGCTTTGTTTCTCCTGTATCATTTTACAATTACAAACCTTCATGCATAGCACTTCTCTTTTATAGGTGAGTAGTTGCATCCCCGTTTCAGAGCTGGGGACATACTGTCACAAGAAGAATGTTCATTATGTTCTCTCAAAATCCAAAACCAGAGCATGCGTTTTAAGCCTGCCCACCAAAGGTCAATATCCTATCCACATATTCTCTCTCCTTGCACACATTTCATACCACAGAAACAATTGTCACAGAAACTGTTTAAGGGCATCTGACAGAGTATGCTGTAGGTCACAAAAGCTTATGCTAAAATGAAAACTTTTTGTTAGTCTTTAAAGTGTCATTATTGCCAAGCAGTTACAAAGGAAATTGCTGCCTTGTTCTCCAAATACCTTAACCATATGGTCATCAGAGCTTAGGAACCAAGGATCTAAACTCAGAGTGATTCTCAGAAGTCCAAACAGAGTAAAACCATCCATACATATGTACATCACTTTTACCTAGGTGGTTTCTGAATACCAATATTAAAAGTACATATATAGTAGGTCTATGAAAAACCACATTCTAGCACTGTATAATTTGGAACACATTCACCTACAGCCCAATGTTTTGATGGGCAGTCTTCATTTGGAAGCCCTGTCCTCCAAGTATTGGAAGTTCAGGAAAGACTGTTTAATTTTTTCAAAGCCAGTTAGGGAAGATTGGTGAAATTAAAAATTAAAGTTCATATGGGGTTTCCTACACGACAAAAAATATTCCAGAAGCATAGCTGAGAATATGGCCTCTGGAACTGAAACATATGACAAGAGAGAAAAAGGATTAGGAAGGGGTCCGTTGGATAGCCCATCGTATTTTTTTGGTGAGGTCAGGCTACCAATAATGCTACTACATTGTTCTTTGTTATGACTTCTTTATTCTTTGTTCAACTGAAGACGTTTGCCCTGACCACAGATACTATTTATTTTCAAGTACAGCAGTGTCTCTTGCTACTGCTGCACGATCATGATAGGGCAGGAATAGGGGCTTTGTACATCACTGAAAAGCAATGGTGTGCATAAGAGCACCATGCAAGGACACTGTGCAGTTCCCTTCACCAGGTACACAGCAGTCATGCGGTCTGATCAGGACTTTATGAACCACTATATAGCAAACCTGACATAAGTGTTCAAAGCGATAGTCAGCAGCAGCCTTTACATAGCACAGTTCAGCTGTCACTTTTGTGGCTTTGAATGTCTATGAATAGTAAGAATTCTGTACCATTCAGAAGGTCACTTTTAACATTTTGAGTATTAGCTAGCACCACTGAAGTGAGAGCAGTCAACAATCAAACCACCAAGCTTTATAAACATAATTAAAAGTATGAATTTTACATACTAATGAGAATATAATTGCGAATGTTGTGTCTGTATATGTAGTTCTTGGTATATGGAAATAAATTGTAGATTTCTACCATAAATTAATCTCACTAGCATAACTTTTCTCTTTAAAACATACAATTTTAACAACTACACAATGGATTTTGGTCCAGGCAATACAGAACTAGATACCTTGGTCAGGTTTCTGTTCTATACCCAGAACAGTTTAGGGATCATCTCTGAAAGTATTTGCAAGGAGGCACATAGATCTATTGGTCTTTATAGAATTATGGTGGGGTGATTGGTCCAAGAAAGATTAGATTGTGGTCATGTCTTCGAGTTGATTCAAGCATAATCTTACTAGAGATGGCAATGGGTTTTCACAAACTTCGTATCAACAAATAACTATATCTACCAGTTGTCAAGCCTTATTTTAAGAGATCCTTAGGTGAAATGGACTCATTAAACCTTTGGTGGTGGAGAATGCCCTCAAGTCATAGCTGACTTACGGCAACTCCTGGTGGGGTTTACATGGCAAGAGACTAACAGAGGTGGTTTGCTATTGCCTGCCTCTGCAACCCTGGTCTTCACTGGAGGTCTCCCATCCAAGTACTAATCAAGGCTGACCTGGCTTAGCTTCTGAGATCTGATGAGATCAGGCTCACCTGGGCTATCCAGGTCAGGGTCATTAAACCTTTAGGTCCCTTTTAAAGGGTCCAATTTTTGCCCCATTTCATTTTATGGATTTAGAAGACACTGTCAGGTGCCATGTGTGTGTGAGAGAGAGTGATATGCTGTCAAGTTGTCTCTGACCTATGGTGATCCTATGAATGACAGACCTCCAAAATGTCCCATCATTTTTCCCGGTGTCATAGCCACATTAAAAGAAAAGGCTATACTATCAGTGCAGTCCTATGGAGAGACTTCAGTCTAAGTTCATTAACTTTAAAGTGGGCTTATACCAGGGTAATTCTGTATTTCTATGTTAATAGTGTTCAATATTTATGCCATGGATCCCATATATACATACTTTTATATGTTTATATGCTATATGCGTGGCAATATGCCCTCTGCATGGTTTTATCAGTGGTATTCAAACATGCTGCCCTCAGGAAACCTGTTCCATATCAACAAATCTTATAAATTTAATCAAATAAGGAACACCCTATAGCATTGCAGTGAGCTAGGACTGAAGGGACCTGGCTTCAGAGCCTCATTGAGTTCACTGAATAGCCTTGGGCCATTCAGTTTCTCTCAGCCTAACTCATCTCTGTGATTTGTTGTGAGGATAAAGTTGGAGTGGGCCATGCACACTGCCCTGAGATCCTTGGGGGAGGGGTGGGATAAAAAAATGTGATGGATGAATGCAGTGAGTGCCATGGAATTCTAATACGACAGAATATTTTGCTGCATATTCTCAGGAATATATTGGGGTCACTTTCAAGTCTTCTGGACTTCACATTGATCCATATGAACCGAAACAACAATCTAGAACAGCCCCAACACTTGTCTGCGCATTATAGGGGAGGATCAGAAACTGGACAATCTGCCTTTGGGGGGAAGTTTATCCACCATTGTAAATTTTCAAACTAAGGAAAGCCTGGTAAGCTTTTGAGGAACCCTGGAGCTTCCCATAACTTAATATGAAAACCACTGCTTTACAGTTCTGTTCATATAAACTCACAGACTTTAATGTCTGTGGATCTCAGAGCCCTTTGGTAAACAGACGTCACAATCTGACACCAACAGTTGCTCAAACATTGTCACGAACATTGTCACGTTCCATCAGCTTCAGAACTCAAAAGCAAGCTTCTCTGATTCCCATGGTACTCCCTTACTAGTAAACAAATACAGGGTTTCAGTCCAAAGAAGAGTTTACACCAAAGAAATGAGTGGTCACAATATCAATTTCTTCCATCTTTAGTCAATATTACCATAATAAAGAAGATAGTAAAAAGCAGATGTAGTACAAAAAACAAGGAGAAGGACTGGATTTGATGTACTTAATTTGGAAAATATACCATAGACCATTGCAGCGCCTTCTCTTCCGTCTCTTTCCGTCTTGTTTCCTTTATCCTGTGCTCTTTATTTTCAAACGTGGATTTAATCCCTAAGAAACACCAACTTGTAAACGCTTCATTTTCTGTTTATCTATTAGGCTACTACATTCATCCATCGATGAACAATGTAACATTCTTGACCTTTAAACTAACATGGCTTTTTTCCCTCCCAATGGACAAATTAATTATAAGACTCACACCTAAACACATTTTGTTGGAAGCAAATTTCATTTATTCCTATGCAACTGAGTATACTTAGGATTGGCGTATTAGGAGAACAGAAATAATTGCTTCCATCAAGTATCCAGGTAGATATGCTTGCCACGAGAGAGTGTTCGGAAAGTCTTGTTGGTTCATGGTATCTTGTTGATAAAAATCCCTTACCCTTATGTAGCCTATAAACACTGCAGTACAGAAATATGGTAGGTTTTAATACTCAACATATGAACACTTACCAGATTGTGCATATTAATGTTTTGTGTTTTATGAACTTTTATAATTTTATAGATATCTCTCTCTCTTACAGAAAGTGTAACAATCTTTGTTGTATTACCCATTACTTTTGATGATGAAAGTTGATCCATATGAATCTGTATCTTGGTACCTGCATTTTTTGATTAATCGATACTGCCATAAATACTTACTTATTGCTCATCAATCTGATAGATAAGTTGCAATATGTTTAGCAAAATAATTATTCCTCTATTAGTACTTTCATTATACTCCTACATATCAATTGCACTGAGAAGTAAACATTTGAAAGATCCGTATACTGGTCATATAATTGATTCATCATCCCTGTAATGTTTCCTTTGACTGACAGCAGCTCCCCAGTATTTCAGACAGGAATCTTTCTCAGCCCTGCTAAATCTTTAAACTTGAGCTGCCTGGTAGGGAGGGACCTTGTGTGTGTTGCAACTATGTCCTGCTGCTGAGTGATACGTTCATACCATTTCACATAATCCAATAAATTGTATTGGAAAAGTTGGGGATCTTCTAAGGTATCTTATTCTGAGAAGGTATTATAAGGATTTTGATCACGAACCATCAAAGAAAGTAATTGTCAGTCTTGCCTTCATAACCTTACACTCCTCAGTTCAGTCTTCAGCTCCACCTTTAATGGATGGGAGACATTCTCCATTTTTTTCAGCAAATGCTTCTCCCTGAGGGTAAATTGGGCTACTGCTGACTCAGTAAAGCTATATTATTTCTGCTTTTCTTAAAGGCTGCCTGGGGCCTCAGTATTTTTTACTCTTTTTAATGACATTTGACTTAAAACCTCAAACAAGGTTGCCAGATCTTAATTGCCTTATGACTTTTATCACTCCAGAAGCAAACGCAGATCTCCAACTTTTACCTATATTTTATACTCAGCATTAACATCAATATGGCAGATGCATTGTAAGGGCTATAGATCTTATTCATGTGATGTTATTGGTTAGTTTAGGGCAAACAAAAATTCTAGCTAGACTAAATTAAAGTCCTTGGTGAGTTCACTAACAATAATGTGTTCTACATTTGAAACTAAATTTTGGTTACTTTTGTTCTGTATGAAAAATTAAAGTGATGTGATTCCTTTAAAAAGAAAGTCTCCTTGTAATTTTATTATGTTCATCACTTTGTTAGCTCCAGTTACTTTTTGTCCCATTTAATTTCTTCATAGATTTAGACAGGGCTTAATTTAAGCCCAATTTTACCAGATCTCAGCCCCTAGCTGGAAGCCATTTGGAATACCTAGACTCAGGCTTTGAACATGTACTCCAGTCTTGTGCACAGTGCACTTCTTTAACCCAGAATAGCCGTTTTGCTTCTGAAACAGAGATGCAGTGCTTCCAGGATGTGATTTAAAAGAGCCACAGGATTTGAATTGAATTAGCCCAGGATCATCCACTTTGACAAACATTTGTTCTCCTGACTTCCAGGCATGGGTCTTCCTTTCTCCTGTACTTGAGATCTTTTTCACAAGAAAGGCCTGATACATGTACTTTATGCATTTAAAGCACGTGCTGTACTGCTAAGCTATGGATGCTACTGTTCCAAAGATCTACATTCTCTTTTTGGTAGCATGCATTTCTGATATAAATACATTAATATATAAAAATACAGTTTAGCAGAAAATAAATACTTTATATGATGTGATGTGGGTTAGTCTTTAATCTTTAAACTGGCTGTATACTTTAAACTGGCTGTATACTATTTGTGAAATATAACTGCTATTTTTTACTTGTGTAATGATGACATTGATGCACTATGACATCCAATTTCTTAGGCTGAAGGCCTGAGTTTTAAGTTTCTTTGCAAATTCTATTAATTATTAGTTTGGTGTAGTGGTTAAGAGTGGCAGGACTCTAGTCTGGAGAACTGGGTTTGATTACCTGCTCCTCTGCTTGAAGCCAGCTGGGTGACCTTGGGTCAGCCACCGCTCTCTCAGAGCTTTCTCAGCCCCATCCAACTCACCAAGTGATTGTCGTGAGGATAATAATAATACACTTTGTAAACTGTTCTGAGTGGGCATTAAGTTGTCCTGAAAGGTGGTATATGAATCAAATGTTATTATGTTATTATTATCATCTATTAATAATGACTGTGCCAGCTTTTGGCTTCCTGGTATGTGAATTCTTCCATTGGTAGTGGAAAGTGCCATCAAGTCATAGCTGACTTCTGGCCGCTCTTGCTGGGGTTTTCAGGGCAAGAGACTAATAGAGGTGGTTTGGTATTGCTTGTTTCTGCATAGATGCCCTGGTCTTCCTTGGTGGTCTCCCATTATTAAGCAAGGCCGGTCTTCCTTTGCTTCCAAGATCAGGCTTGTTTGGGTTATCCATGTTGGGGCAAGTTTTCCATTACTAAAGTAAAATATATACTCACAAACCTTTGTCCAAAGGAATAGGCTTTTTAAAATGCTTCCTTTATATGTAACTAATTTTTAAACCAAGCCTATTTAGATTCAAGGAGTTCTCCACTGTCATTGGTGGTGGTGAGTCCTCTTGTACAAGGTAAATACAAGATGCTAACATTAACCCTAGTTATACCAAACTTTACTTTCTATATTTACAAACAGCAAATCAGTGACCTTTTTCTTGTGGAACTGCAGACCACCTCAACACTAAACAGAACCATATGGAAAACTCCTCCCTGTAGTCCAAAAATAGCTGATAGGATCTATGCAGCAGCATTGGGATGAAAAATAGGTAATAAAATCAAACAAAGAGACCATAGAATGGTAAAGTTCTCCAGTACTGTGCAGTATCTCTCCAGATTAGACCCAGGTTCAAACCCCCACTATGGCACAGAAGCTCATAAAGTGTCTTGAGCTAGTAATTCTTAGCCTAACCAATCTCCCAGAGTGGCAGTTGTGAGGATAAGATGGAGGAGACGACAACAGTGCCATATAAGCTGCTTTGGGTCCCCATGGAGGAGAAAAGCAGGGTATATATGTAAATGGACCAAAATGGTCCTCTAGTTTGTGGCTGCCTCTACCATCAGCCAACTAAAAATATCTTTGTGAACTATGCATTACGAAGACTATGGGTATTTTTCTTTGGTGATGTATGTGTAGTTTCTTTAAAAGTCTCTCTGTAGACTCCTTGAAAAGACAAGAATACGAAATGGATATGAAGATGCTTTGGTTTGAGAAACATGCCCAACACAAAAAAACCCAAGCCATATTGCAGCACTCTGGATAGATCTAATACAGTACTAATCCATTATCTGGTGGTATCCATCACTATTCCATCTGAGTATGAATGATACTATGATTCGAAATAGATGAATGAGTGGAGATCTGTTGATGTCATTATGCTCCTGTTATCATTGTCTTAGTTCTTTAGGAAGCAAAAAGTTGCTGATAACCATAACATACCAAGTTGAAAGATGAAGTCTCTTTTTGGTGCACATAATGATCTAGAGAAGGAAAACAGCAGAGTGGCTTGCCAAAAGGTCCCATCTACCCCAGATAAGTTCCATGTTCTTGAAACCAATGATTCTTTAGGCTTGGTGCTTTTATAGGTGGCATGTAAAAAAGACAACGCAGCCTAAATGAAAATGCAGTACGTCTATAATAGTGTCTATTTCACTAGTTACAAGCAATTCCTTTAAGTAAAGGTGACCATACTTCATTTTGCAGGAGCTTGGTAGAACCTGAGAGGAAGAAGAAAATCAATATATTAGATCATTGGCTATCTATGGCAAAACTATTTTTAATTCAAAGAGAGAAACACTGTCATGTTAAAAATGGGCTGGACAAGAGCCTCATTATCCAAATCTACAATCTGATCTATATAGATAATACAATTAATTAACTATTAATACTTAGATTTCTACCAAGCAATCCCATCTGCGTTGCTGTTTCTGTATTTTCTCTTACTGAAATAACTTCCAAGCCATTGAATTATCCTATACCAATTTATACACTAATAACTGTCTTGCTCATACCAGAAATTGGAATGCTAATGAGATAACTCAGAGTTTTGATGAATCTATACAGTTCTTTGGTAATGGAAATAAGAATGAGTCGGGGGGTGCATGTATATTTTTAATGTATGTGCTAATTCCAATAGTTTTCTTAATACAAGGTATCTGTATTGAAGCTCTTTAAAAGACAAACCTAAACATAGCTACATACAGACTTATACTACAGCAGTGAGGCCCAGGCAGTTGTTGGCTGTTTGGCAAGCTCTCTCTCACCTTAGGTCCCGCTACTGAACCAAGGCTGTATGTCCTTGTGTGTTAAACAAGGAGACTCGGTCTTCTAAAGCAGACTGCTAAAAAGAGATTGTATCCTGCTTTTTGTTGACTCGTTAAATGGGTCTCTGAGTTTTGATAATGTATGGTTATTTTGTATTAATTTACTTGTAAGTTATCTCAAATACCTTTTGGCAGACAGTCTACTTATAAAGTCTACAGATACCAGAGATAAGGAGAGGGGAGACTAAGGTGTGTGGGGACTTGAATCCAGTCACAGCTGCCTAAAGGCAAAAAGTGTCGCTGGGTGTTTTCCAAGCCTGTTTTTCTCATTAATTCAAAAGATTGAAGTGCACTTCCTGAAGGTGTACTCGTTGGATAGTCTCCCTTCTGTCCGCAACATTTCAGGTGTAATATCTTCGTGTAGGTATATGAACTGGTCCAACAATTGAGCTCTCAGTGCCAGTGCTGGCAATGCTGGTATCTCTCGTTACTTCATTGATCGCAGTGTTTGCACATTAGAAAATTCATCATCTGTCCAAAAAGTTGATCATAATCAAATGAGATAATAAATGGAGACTGTGTGTGCAATGTAATAGCTTAATGTATCAGACTGTACCCCACATTTGGTCTTTTTCCTTTATTCAGCCGTGGGGAGTGCACTACTTGGAATGGAGTATCTATTTGACTGTATAATCAAAGTATATTTTAAAATCTGTGGTTTCCATTCATATTCACAGAGTTGTCTGTTACTCTTGTCTGTGTGGGTGAAGTGTTTTGGTTTTGCCCAATCCCATATCTCCCTCTTTCCATTTTTACTCAGATGCCTTTTGCTATGCTCCCCCAAACTAAATATTTTAAAATAGCAGTAACCCATCGAGCTCCCCTTTGGACATGCTTATTTTAAGAAGAAACGTCCATTCTGCTTTAAAGGTCTCGATTAACCCTCTTGAGGATATGCAGTGGTTTTTCTCTCCCACTCACACCTAGCTTTCATCCTCAATGTTTATTTTTCCTGCCAGTGCTTGTAATATGGATCTTTGCAGATGTATATTTTAAGGGGGGGGGGATGTGTGTGTAGGAAATACCTATCTTTGCCAAATAAACTCTTCATTTGTCAATAAGACAATTTCCTTTGGGTTAATTGCTGCTGGATAGATGGCATTGGTGTGCCTTTGTAACATCAGATTTAGTTTTGCATATAGAGACCTATACGAGTATTATAATTTTTAATTGCAATTTCATTTATTCTTTTGCCTCTCCCTCCCCTCTAATCTGGATCATTGCTCTCTGTAGCTGATTCCGTGGGAGACCAAGCAGAGTGCGTGGGTGCAGAATATAGAAAGCCAGAGCCATAGAATCTGTTATTTGCGTCACTCTAGGAGACGGGGCTGTTTGCCTGACAAATATATAGCATTAATCCCAGTTTTATCAATATATGGCTTTTGCTACTGTAGCCAAATAAAAGTGTGAGGTGCGTGCCTGTTCTGTATGTGTGTCTCTCTGGTGTGTATAAGGGGGTAGGTGGTAAACATTAATTTTCTCCAGATTTTTCAGTGCGTGGGTGAGTGAGTAGAAGGGTGGGGCTGTTAAAATGCATCCAGACTCCTCTCCTCTTTGCTTGGCAAATATGCAAAAATCTCAGATTTTAACCCCCCCTCCCCCCACCCGCATAAAAGTGCAAGAGATGGGGAAGCATGGGAGATGCCCCTGCATGGTGTGCTTGCCTCGCTATGCAGTTCGTGCTTTTGAGATGTGTGGGCTTTAAAATATATTCAGCTCCTTACACACCCTTTAACATTACCTTTGTCTCCCTTTCCCCTCTACGAAGTCCCCATGCAGTATGAGGGTTTCAAAGAGATACACAGAGGTGGGAATGCAAGTGCACAAAGAAGCACTCCCCAAAATGTGGTGCTTGCTAATTAACTCTTTTTCCTCGATTTGAAGTGCTTTTCTGCAAGCACAAAGCTCCAAGCACAGACATCTTTTATGATGAACTGGAGCCTCTGAAGAGGAGAATCTGAACGTGACGTCAATAGCTGATAACTGACGCAGCCTTGCAAAGGAGTCTCAGGCTGGCTTCTTGCAGCCTGCAAGCCCTAATGGTTCTATTTTTTTCCCCATCTCTCTTCGTAGTGAATTACAAGAACGCAATCACACACACACATGCACGTTTTTAAATGTGTGTGAGTGAGTGTGTATATTTATAGATTCTTTATTCTCCAGACAAAGGATTTTGGGGGGAAGGGTGGGGAAAGAGGAATGTAAAAAGCAACCATTCTTTGTGCTGAGTGGAATTCACTCTCTGCTAGGCTCTCTTTTTCTCAGAACAAGCAAGCCAGCTTGCTTGAAATCCACATTTGTGCATGTTGGTACAGTAGTGCATGGCCATTGTATGTGGTGGTTGTTGTTTAAATCTACTTATGAAGACACTGCAAGAAGACAGGCACAACAATGCTTGCAAGGCAACAGGCAGAAAGGCAGACTCAGTACAACTGTGGGGGGGGGGGAGCAATATGGAAAGCGATCAATATCCCCCCTCCAATTCTCTGCAATGTTGCACCTAAAACAATCCTGAGAGGTGATGAAGAAAGAAGCTGGGGTTGTGTTGGGTGGGGGTGAGAGACTTAATGCACGTTTAATATTTTGAACGTAACGTTCCAGCGAAATGCCTTTGTGTGGATTTTTTTTTTCTCCCCAGCACTTGCTAAAAATAGCACCAGGGTTTTGATCGCGTTCCAGAAATAGACAGAGGGTTGCACTTGTATATAAACGCCAGCGCGGGTGGAAGAAAACCTGGACATCACCGCAATATATTTCCCCAACTACTGTCTCGAAATTAATTGTTGGATTTTCCCTCTCTCTGTCCTGTGTGTTCTTCTCACCACCGTACCACTTCCCCTCCTCTCCCTAACCCCAACTCTCTTCCCCTCCCATCCCTACCAAAGGAGTTCCCGTTTGGGTAAGTAGTAATATTTCTTGTGCATGCGGCAGAGAGACTGACGGTGGATCTTGCCTTTATTTTATGCATGCTTGGGTTTATTTTGTCTCTCCTGCTATTTTTATATTAACGGGAGGGGGTGGAGGAAGAGGGAGGGGAGAGAGGAACATACTCGTCTGCTTAACGAATTTGGTGCATGCACGGAACCCAGACACAGGGAATTCTTGCAGAAAGGGGAATCACCCTGTCGGTAAATCTCTGAATCAATAGCAAGCTGCAACTCTCTCTCGCCTTCTCTGTCGGCGCTGTTGAGTCTCTCTCTCTCCGGCTCTCACTCTTTTTTCATTTTTCAGAAGGGTGGCTAGACACAATCTAATGGCAAGGCTCCTGTGCAGCGAGGGGAGGTGGGGGGGGGGGACTTGGTAGATTGCGTAAAGGGATTGTAGAATATGCTGACACTGTCACTTGCTCTTCCTCGAGCTCTGCCAGGAAGCCATCGAAGCGCTGGGAGCTGTCCACGGAAAAGGGTGCTGAAGTAGCATTCTCTCTCTCCCCCACCCCCTTAACTTGTAGGCTAGGGAGTTACCGCTTTTTTTCTCCTCGGAAGTTCTAGCTGTCTGCCTTGTTCTCACAGGCGCATCCTTTCTTGCACAGATGCTGGGAGGGAGGGCAACATTTGCCGACCTTTTTGCTCATTGTTAAGTGCTGGGAGCTTCCTTTCTAACTCAGGTTTTCCCAACGGCTGAGTAACAAAGTCGCTGTGCTTGGATTTGCCTGCCCTTTTCCCGCCTGTGCGTTTGAAAGAGCCTGCACCTGATGATGGTGCTTCGCAAAAGAAGAGTCTATAGGTTGTTTTATTTGGACTCACCCCTTCTCCTCCCACCCCTTCCTCCCCAAATGTCCACACCTTCTGCCGAACGTTTGTATCTGTGTTTGTTGTTATTGCCCTTCCTTTGCTTCCTTAGACATATTCCCACCAGATAAATTGGTGGAATGGCTGGAAGTGGAGGCGAAGAGATACTGAAAATTGTTGTGGTGTGTATGGAACAGATGCACCGTTACCTTGCGGATGCAAACCTCAATCATCAACCCCCACCCCCCACCCCCAAATACCTTCTTGAAGCCGGGGATGTTCTTGTAAGTCAGTGATCTTGCAGGTTCAGAGGCATTCTAGCTAGCATAAGCCATGGCATCAGATTGCTCTGAAAGACACAGCACTCACTTTTATGAATCCCTGTGTCTCAACACCAAAAAGGGACAGTGCATTCCCAACCTAATGGAGGGGGGGTCTTTTAGTAGCAGCCTTACATCTGCAAGATGATAAGATTTCAGGCAGACATCGCGAGGGAAGGCGATTTCCCAAAAGTACATAAGAGAGTAAACAAAACGTATTTCAAGCTTAGAAAATCGGTGCACCTACCACACACAAAGCCCAGCAACACCTGCGGTTCCTGCAGACAATGGGAGAGATGCAGACATGGCCATCAGGAGAGCACAGAAGACAGATAGAGAAATAAGCTTGGTCACAGCAGTCCTGGCTCAAACTGCGTGCAATCGCTTGGACATTTCTTGCCACTGAGGCAACGCAAGCCAGTGAATCAACTACTGAGCACGCCACCACCTACCGATGTCCTTATAATGTATAGAGAAACCGTCACCTTCCTTAGGCTTGCCTGGCTGTATTTACAAATGGGTCCTTTTGGTTTTAGCAAACGCAAGCCGCTTCCAATCTTTAGAAGTCCATATGGGTTGTGTATCAATATTATCTATACCCAAAGTCGTTCCAAACCAAACAAAAAGCCACCGGTTCTGTCGGACTCCCAACCCTCCTGTATCTTTCCTTTATATCCCCCTACCATGGGCACACTTTTGCCAGATCATCCTCGCACATCTCCTGGCACAATGCATAAGATTACCTTTAACTGGATCCTATTAAATAATTCAATGGTGGCGGTGTAATTTTGGTTGCAAACTGCACGGATTTCCAAGTCGTGACTGTAAAAGTGAGTAATGTGTGCTGGCTGCGTCATGGCTCCAGTCACAGATGGTTCCAAACTGAGGAGGAATCGTGACTTCGACTTGAGACGTCCCCTCTACATGAAAAGACCATCCAATCAAAACGGCGTCAGGGGGGCAGATGGACTCCTTCGAGCTTGCTTTCTTGTTGCTTCCTCATTCGCATGTGTGTGTGCCTATTATATATCTATATCTCTCTGTGTGTGTGTGAGTGTGCAACAAGTTGCAGAAGAGGAAGGGAGCTAGCGACGAAGGGGTTAATCTTGGGAAAAGCTTCTGCACTTAGCAAGATCGTGACCCTCCCACACAGTACTGTAGTTTATATACATACTTGGAGGAAGGGATGCTTTGCCACGAGTTTCCTAAAAAAACACACACACACACATTGGGGGAGGTGATGCTTGTATCCCCAGGAAAGGATCCTACTCACAACAGTGGCCCCTTGAGCGCCTGGAAAAAGGTAAGTGAAGGGGAGAGGGGGGGGGCTTGCAACTTTGCGTCCTTCCTCCGAGCATTGCTCCCCTCCGTTGCAAGGTGCCAGTCCAGAAGGTCTCTAAAGCAAGGAAGTTGGGAGCGAATCCGCAGCTGTGGGTAGCAGCAGTACTTGAAGGGGAAGAGGGAGCAGGTAGAGCTCAGTAGGAGCTTGCATCTCGACGAGGATGCCTTGGCTGCGCTGCTGCTGCTGCTGCTGCTGTTGCTTAGGATGGATTTGGTGGAAGGAGGCAACGGAGAAGGTAGGAACTTTTTGATTTCTTGGTAGGGACTCGGTGCTCTTGAGGCGTGACAGCAGTTGCAGGGCGGAGGCAGCCCACAGGGGGAACTTCCAAGTTCTTGTCTGTTGGCTCTGGGTCGAAGATTTCTTCTTGAACTTTGCCTTGGAACTCCGATGAAGTGGCGACTCTTCCCCCATTGATTTGAAGCAGACGGGCTCCTTCGCGAGGCTTCCAGTTACCAGCAGACAAGTGAAGTTAGTTCAGGGGCATGGAACTTTTTAGCTGGGAAGTACTCCCCCCCCCATATTTTTTTTTTTTGCAGGGGCTGAATAGAGGCTCAGAAGTCACTGGTGCAGAGTGATGGGCAAATTAAAGTACAGCCCTAGCTTTTCCTGCCACCCAGCATCCCAACGCGGTTGGGTCTCATTTTGAGTATTCAGTTTATGGATCAGCAGCGGCCATTGGTTAACCTCCACTAGCGGGGAATGCAATTCTTGGGTGACATTGCTGGCTGACAAAGGAACCTTAGGGAATCGGAACTTTTGACTTGGAATTTTGGTGCACTTTTCTGGAGACCCTGTGGCACAGGACCCAGCCCTTGGGACGCATCGTCTCCTCATCCCCCCCCCCCCCGCCGCCCGGTCTATCTGCTGTACTCATGCCTCAATGGCTGTTTTGTAAGCAGCTTCATCGTGAACCCACTCGACCCGAATCCCTCTCTTCAACCCCACAACCCCAGGGCGGACAGCAAAAAGAAGTCTGGCAAGCATAGCAACGGTATGGAACGTGGTCTTCTCTTGTCTAGGGTCTGTTGAATAATTAGAAATGGAAATGTTTCTTTCTCTTGCTCTCCCCCCTCCCCTTTGGGGAAAAAAAGGGAGAGAGGGAGAGAGAAATGTGAGGAGCCTCCTGATTGGCGAGTGACGATTTTAGCCCGCACCAATGAACGGCCTGCCTCGTCTCTATTTATTTAGTGCTCAGGGGGAGAGTTTTCTCTTTACGCAGCGTCTGTGCAGAGCGATAGACCCTCTGCTCGGGAGCGGAGCGCTGGAGGGGTGTGGGGGGAGCACCTTCCGAACTCTGCTTTGCTTGGAGAGCCCCCCGAACCCGCAAGCCAGTGTTCTCGGCCTCGCCACGGGGAGGGGGAAGGAGGAGGAGGGCCGGGTGCGAAAGGCTGGGCCAAGGGAACCCCCTACCTCTCCTTCCCCACCTCTTGCTCTCCTGAGTTGGATACCTCGGCTTGGGCTTGGAGAGGGACTCGGTGGGGATGGAGCGTGTGCGAGTGAATGGACGGTTGGGCGGATGGCGATCCCTGTAGTGTCTGGGAAGAAGCAGTCGGCCGTCTTTGGGTGCTTTGGATTTTTTTCCCCTTTGGTGGCAGCCGGATGGATGGATGTAGGAAGCCACGGGAGACTTTGTCCTTTGCGAATCTTTTTGCGGTCTGGGCTTGCTGTATATAACTACCTAGCCGGGAAGCCCTTACCCCAAAAAGCATTCGCGGAGGGCGCTTTCGCCGAAGGAGCAGCTGCGCGACGCCGAGCCTTGGACTTACCTAGACTCTTTGGGCTTCCTCCTTCCCTTTCCCCTTCCCCGTCACCCCACGACCCCTTCATCCTGTGTGTGTGTCTCGATAGAATTAAACGCCTTCCCCCGTACCCGCTCCCGCGATCCTTTCCCAGACTAACTTTCTTAATCGACTTTTGCTCGCTCTTTCCCGTGGACGATATGATGCTACTGCCTTTAATTTTTTTTCTTTCAGAGAATAAAATGCAATAAAACTTTCTCAAAGTTCAGAGGACCCCTCCCCTGCCGCTAAAAGGGTGTGATGTGTTTCATACCCCCCCCCCCCTCGGTCAGAGTGGATGTCATTTGCCCTCTCCCCAAAATCGCGACCAGGCTCCTCAAGACACTCTTTCAAAGGAGGGGAAATTTCGCTTTAACGCAAGGTGGGAGTGGGTAGGATAGTTGGGAATCACCCCATAAATAATGGGGGAGGGGAGAGATCACGAATCAGCCGCGGTTTAGGGGAGAATCCCGTATCAGGCGATGCCTCTTCCTCCAACCCCCCCCCCCCCAGTCACTTCCAACCTGCTTTTAGACAACTTCCAATCCTTCGATCCCCCGGGTCTTCCCTTTCCCAACTCCAAGTGGCCCCAATCGGGGTAAAAAAGGCCAAATCCGGGGGGAAACCCAGCCGAGACGTTGCTTTTGGACGAGGTGATTGGTAGCGAGCGAAGCCGCCTCAGCCCCAGCTGTCTAGCACTGGAAAGTGCCTCGTCTTTGCTTTGCCATACACACAGCGCTGAGAGGAGTTAGAGCCTGCATTGCTTTGCCTTCCCACTTTGCTGTAATTAGCAAGTCGGCTGTCTTGGACAACAAAAGAGAGGGGTGGGTGGGCGGCAAAGGTTCTCGTAATTACTGCCCCCGTCTCCTAAGAAGGCACCTTTCTTTCCCAACCTCGCCCCGTCCAGACCAGTGAAGGAGACAAGAGGCGAACAGCAAGTTGCCAGTGGAATGCCCGGTTGCCGCAATCTAAAGGCCTATTGGTTGCAAAAGCCTTCGGGGGTGGGGGTGGGGGGAGCCCTTCTCCAACTATTGACAACTCTCAGGATTCCCCCTGCCTAAAGTCCTCCAGCCAACACAGAGGGGAATTCGGCTGAGGAAGAGAGCGCTCTTGCTTGGGAGAGGAGGCTTCAGTGAAGCCACTCAGGGCGAGTGGCAGAGCCCAGGCAAGGGGCTGCTGTTTCTCCAGAGATAAAGGAGATTTTGTCAATCTGATGGTGTTTCAGGAAAGAGTAAAAGGCTGTTCTAGGGGTGAGCAGAGAGGCCAGGCAAAAGCAAAGAAACTCCTCGGATTTCTTGCACGCCTGCCCTTGCCAACCTTGGCCAAAATTCAGGGCTCTAACCTTCCTGGTTCAAACTGGCTTGAAGGAATCAACATCAGAAGGGTCATTCCATTCTGAAGCCAATATGCACTTGCCCAAGATTTCCCTTTCTGCCTTCCTGCCACCATCAGTGCCATCCAAACCCATTTTTAGCCCTCTTTCTCACCGCCAGCAAACCTTCTTTGTAAGCTTGCATTCTCGAGAGCATCCCTTAAGGGAAAAACACATGGGACAGACAGGGGCACTTGAAGGGGAGGGGAGGGGGTCAGTTGGGGAAAGAAGCGCCCCTTTTTGCCGTGCCCATTCCTGCCGGAGGAAAATCCCAACCTCAGTAATCTGGGAGGGGAGGGGTGTCTGAGGAGAAGCGTTTGGAAAGCCAAGCCACCGTGGATTAGCTCATCTCCTCGGCTCTTTACATTGGCAGCCAACTGTTGCTGCCAGTCTGGGGAAACTGCTGTGGTTGCGGGGACCTGAACTACTTCTCTCCACTCCAAGCCCTCTTCTTCAACGCAGGTTAAAAGGGCACCAGCAAATCGTGGCGTCTCTTTCCCCCTTTTTCCTCTTTTCCCTGGGAAGTCCCCACTCCCCAGCCGGGTTTAGTAAAGTAGCATCTGGAAGGGTGATGGGAAGTTCCACCAGTAGTTCTCCGCGAAACCGCAGCAGGCTTGCTTGCTCGACGGAGAAGGCAAGAGAGAGAGACCCTGCCCTTCTCAAACTCGTTGGATTGGGGGTGATCCACGTAATCGGGGTGGCTTGCTGCTTGGCGCATCTGCAGCCCTTGGCATCTTTGTCGCTGGAGAACATGTCTGCAACGCCAGCAAGGCCTCATCTTCCCTTCTCTTCCTTCCCAGTGCAAAAATATCCCGTCCTTGCAGGCGAAGGCTGCGGGAAAGCTGGGGGTGCGTCAAAAGGGAGGCTGGGCTTTTTTCTTTCTTTCTTTTTTGCGGGACAGGAGTGAGGGTGGGAATGGCTAACCTTCTTCAGTCCGGCATACCTCGCTGTTATGCTGCCTTTGCACTTTGTGAAGAAAGATGGCTTTCCAAAGGAGACGATAATAGAGAAAAGTTCCCTCTAGCCCCAGAAAGTCCCCCTCCAAATACTTAGTCCCCCTCCCCGCCTTTAAATTTCCATCCCACCCTGGGAATGACCAAACGCCGAGTCTAGCTAGCTGAAGGACAAGCCATGCAAGCTGAGTCAGGTGAAAGAGCCGAACGCCCCTCCGAAGCTTCGAGAACTGCGGTGTAATGGCTAAGGGGAAAGGGGGATTCTGCACAGCCTCCCTTCTTCCCTTTCTTTGAAGGGTGCTCCTTATCCGCAAACTCTGCCCCTGCCTTGTGCTTCGAAGGAACTTCCGAGCTGCCCTCGAGAGCCAAGGCCGTCGAATCGAGGCAACTGCGAAAGGCTCCTTTGGTGGTGGTGGGGGGGGGGGAGTCTCCTTCCCCGAAGCTGTGCCTGGCTTCCTCAAGTCCTTGCCCCATCTCTTTGCCCCAGGCAGCACTAACGTAGAGGGCCATTGTGCTTCTTGCAGGCGGCTCGTGTGTTTGGGCTCGTGCGCGGCGGGAGGCCTCCGTAGAGAGATCCGGTTCCCGAGGCAAGGAAGGAGAGGAGAGGACTCGCCTAGTTGGGAGATGCAGGTGAGATTCACGCCCACACACCGCACATACACAACCCTAGCAGCATGAGCTGCGTTTGCACCAAAGGTCACAGCAGCGACGAGAGCGCTTGGAGAGACTAAACAGGAGCCCAAAGAGACTAAACAACGTGCTCTTGATTTCACTCCCACCTACTTGGAGCAGAGGAAGCCCTCTTAGGTAGGTACACCCTGAACCATCCCACCCAGCATAGCCTGCCTGTCTCTCATGAGTAGAATTCAAGGCCTGCCAGCAGAAGAACAGATGAGAGGGTTTTTTGGGCCCAGAAAGAAGTAAGGTGCTGATCCTGATTACCTGCCCTCTTTAAAAAGGGAAGGAAATACTCTGACGTGATTTTGTGCCATCCCTTCAAGACAAGAAGTTTTCAATGAGGAAGATGGGTTCATCCGTAAAAGGAGTCAGGCCAAGGTTTTTCCCTCATCCTGCAAAGATCATATCAAAATTTCCACAGAGATGTGAGAGTAATTCACACTGAGTTCTGTAACTCCCGTTCTGG
Organism: Eublepharis macularius; assembly: GCF_028583425.1. NCBI lineage: Eukaryota > Metazoa > Chordata > Lepidosauria > Squamata > Eublepharidae > Eublepharis > Eublepharis macularius. Next base: position 84,533,669 of record NC_072791.1, on the reverse strand, counting down.
TCCCCACCCTAGCCCAAAGGAATTGCTTTCAGTGCCAGTGGCTTCTAAAGGCCTCCTGGTTAATGAATCTGTGATGTGTTAGGCCAAACTGATCGTTCATCTTACGCGCAAAGGGAAGGACCAAGTACAAATCAAGCTGAAATGGGAGTTTATTTACTAGTCTTTTCCTTGCTGAAAAAGAAATGAAACTAGTACTTCTATTAGCTTGTAAGGCCTCTCCTTTTAAAACTGAATATATTCAAAAAAATTTCTTCCCAATATTTAATGCTTCGTGAAAAGGCCATTTTCCTCTCCAGCAACCTAAGCTAAACCCATTTTCCTTTCTTTGTGTCCAATCTATGATTCAGTTAAGACATAAAGGACAATTTACACCCTCTGCAGCCCGAGAACTGCAGCCTTACCTAGGCTGAGAGTAATTCCCTCTCTCTTTGAAATGGGGTTGCAGCATCCCTTTGCAAAGGGCCCAGTTTTTCTTTTTACAGAATGGCTGTGGTGGCTTTTAGAATGAGGCACCTTTACATTGAGTTGACAGGGGTTAACAGACATGAATATTGGCTACACAAAGTAAAGTGATGAAAACAAACTTGAAAAGGGGGGTGGGACTTTTGACCATTTACATAGACCATGAAGGATCCAGCAAATGCCATCTCCATGTCGGTCAATTGTTTTCCAAAGGGAATGAAAACCCTCTCTGTGAGCAAGATAAGATTTTATAAAATTTCAGTTAGCATTTTTTTTAAAGTTTCCAGTCCTAACCACCAGCCTAATTAATTCATACATCTTCATTGAGAAAGACGCTCGATCCAAAACCAGCAGCATTTTTTAATCATAAAAAAGTTTTTAACTATTTACCAGTTGCATTAACCCAGAATTTATAAGCGCATGCTTCAGTCCTTCCCACTAATATATGCTGGTCAATCTCAATTCATTTAATAACACATACTCAGAATGATGCTCCAATGGGCAGGACTGCAGCCATGATGGTAGCTCCACCTTTTTACCTGCTGATGTTGAGATAATTGCACACTTACCACTAAGTCATGGGTATTGGCTCTTAATATTCACTTGAGGCAGGCAGAATCTACCAGAAGTAGCAGTACCCTAGTGTCACTGATAGGCAGATGGTACCCAGCCTGGGATAAAAGCTGACACTACCACCACGTCCCAAACAGCCTCACAATGTGTCTTAAAATTCTGAAAAAGTTGGTATATATCTAAAGAATCAAAGGTGTATTCTACAGACTGAATTTCATACACAGAGAGACAATCCTGGCCTGTTTTTTTTTTAAAAAAAAACCAGGGGGAGGGAGAAAGTAAAATATTTGATTTAGTCTTATCAGACAATTTGAAATAAGTGGAAAGAGAAATAAAACAAATTAATTATGGATTTATAAATACCCTAATCTGAACAACTGGTCCAAAGTATATCTAACAGACTATATTTAGTATTATGAGTCTTTGACAAGAATTTTCAGGACATCCTTCTATTAGGAAACTATTTCTGTCAATCTGTTTTGGACCCTAGTTGCATAGGAAGCCAGTATCAGTGCACAAACTATAATGCACAGTTTTCTGTAATGTAACAAAATGTTCTTCAGAAAGGTACTATTACAGTCTGGTGGCATCAAACACATGATGTTATCCCGCCCCCCGCCCCCCCCCCCCCGCAACTGTCTTAGGCCAAGCCGTTTAGTGCATGGCTTAGCCATCGCTTTGCAGTTCTTATGTCATTATTATGGTTTTAAAATGTCCACAAACACTATGGAGCACAATGACACACAATGCAACAATTCAAAGCATGTTTACATGGAAATAAATTTCACTGATTTCAATCAATCAATAAGATTGATACCCAAGTAAATGTGCATGAGATTTCAACCTTAAATTGAGACGGAAAGGGGGGGTATGATGTGCAGAGATTTCAGGATAGGAGTAAGATGTAAATAAATACAGTGAATCACTCTGTCCAGGTTGGGCATATACAGATTTAATTTGGCACTGCTAGAAATTTGATAATGGGTAGATCACAACAGCATTAAATTAGTGCATGTGTTTGTGTGGTTAGTATGCAGTTAGGCTACGTAATGATGTAATTCCTGAAGCCAGGAACAGGTGCTTGGTGTTCTGCTATAAGATATTAAGTCCTGCTGCTGCTGCTCAAATGACATATATATGGCCTCTGAATCCAATACTGATTGTGTCTTCCTCTCTACCTTCATCCATGGTTCAGGTGTGCTGTCCACTTTGGGATTTTTTTTTAACTTAAGTACTGTGCATGTCTATCTGATCAAACATTTGTCAAGTGCTTAAAAAAATTCTTTATACTTGAAAAAGTGTTCTGAAAAGTGGGCAGGTGGCTTTGTGATTGGCACATGAGCTACTAAGCGCTGTGCATAACCCTTACAGCTACACACTGGAAAAACACGTCTCGCTTGAGTCTGAGCCACATGCAGTGAAAGCGCTTCTATCATTGGCTCACTGCTAAGTATGCCTGGGCTCACCCTTAGCAAAGAGACTGATACAACATTACATCAGTGCCCATGGACTGCTGTATATTATCCAACTGCAGGCTTAAGAATCCAAGTCCCTACAGTAAGCCCTATGAAAAGTTGCTCACAGTACCATCCTCATCCAACCCGGTTAATTTGCATTTTATTTGTCTGGTGATTTCCTGTAGGCCATCATATTCTATAAAGTATAGGAATTGACTAGAAATCACTTTAATACAATTTTGATCATTAGGTAAACCTGGCCGTATTGCGCTGTGATAGAATATCTGTGAATGAAGCTGTCCATTATAGACATCTACAAATTAAAACATGTAATTTTTTAAATTCTGGGAAATCAGTGAAGGTCATTTTGTTTTGTAGTTTTTTCCAATGCTACTTAGTTTTTTCCAACTACTTAACATTTTGTTAAATAGTTAATACAAATTTTAAAATATCAGACCATTTATAATTTTTACATTCCAGTTCCAGACACATCGACAGATTGTATCTTGTGGCTGTTAAACAATCAGTTGTCTGTCTCGTTGTTTTTTTTAAGATTCCCCAAATAAGAAAGCTGATTTCCAAATTGTATCTATGTAGCAGTCTATATAATCCTGGACAATCTTTTATTTCAGGGATTTTCATACTTTCTGCCTTATGCAAGGAACAAAAATCTATTCATCTCCAAATAGATCACAGTGTAGGGAGGGAATCCTAGGTCTTTCCCTTCTCTCAAAAAACATAGCATTTCATGACAGAAGAGGAGGGTAGGAAGGATAAAGGACGAGTTCAGACTTCCTTCTACAATGAGTATTGCCTCCTTAGAGAGGCCCAATTGCCACTTTATGAATTGTGTGCGTTTCCTAGCCAGTGATTCCCATCATATGGAACGTCATTCTATTTCTGCTGACTCACTTGGGGAGGGGGACAAACAAAATAGATATGACAATAGCAACAAAAATAATACCTACCTATGACTTAGTGGCTTCTGATTGGTAGTACTGAAGCATCTTCATTTACGGCAAGGAATTATATTTAAATTGCTACATCTGCATCATGGCTAGTATTACTGGTGCCACTGATTAGGTTCAGTTAACAGTAGCAAAGATATGACATTTTAGCAAGCAGATTTTGTTATGGATAGATCATTACCCAGTTACAGAGGACTGAAAACTCTGAGCAGACTTTAGATAGGCTTTGTTTTCATAATTACTGCCTTTAGTGATTATAGCCCAATCCTAGGAAGTAACAGAGCTCCTAAGAGGCATTCTGGGTCACAGTCAAAGATTCCTTTACACTAGACACCATCCAAACCCTTTATGAAAACAAACCACATGGATATGACTTTTCTGGCTCCAGAGCAACCTGTGCCCCCAGAATTCTGTCCCCCTAGTCTTCCCACTGCCCATCAATGGCTGAGAAGTAAGTGCATTCTTTGACCTGGGACTTGTGCCCTTGACATCTGAAGTTACACAAATTTTAATTGGCGTATTCTCAAAGCAATAATTAGACTTTTAGAAAAATATCTATAATGCACTGGTATGCCTGGTTGATTAAATAAATATTGTCGAGATTATTTTGGTGATTTGTTTTATGTTCAGATTGTCAGTGTGGGCTCTAAAGCTTGTATTTGTAAATATGCTGAGCAAAGAGTCAAAGTACAGAAACTGCAATTGTATATTTTAGGGCCACTGTATTCCTTAACATGGAAGCCAGTATTTATTTATTTCATTTTATGTTACCAATGTAAAAATGTATTCATTAGCCTGACACAAAGTGCTCATTTCATTTGATTTTAGTATAGAACTAAAAGGCTGGAATCATCAAAAAATGCTCCAAAATCAATTGTTTATTGGAGTATGAGTCACTGTAAGAGATTGGGGTGTCAAATAAACGTAATGGTGGTAGTGACGAGGGTGCACAGTGATAATATAATATCATCACAGGCTGTTGCATTACAAGTTGTTATACGCAGGCAATCGTCATTTCCAAAATATCTGAATTAGGTACCCCTTCCCCACCATTTACTTGAACTCCAGCTTTCCCTGCATGCATCTTGAGCGCCTCCGTGCACTGGCAGTTTTGAAGAACTAGATTTCTTCTAAAGTTCCATGTCACCCAACACGCAAAGAGGATCTTCCAGCATAAATAGGCGCAACTGTTTTCCCCATAGAAGTTGTTTAATGTTGTCTTTGCATACTTGAGGTTGGCATGCTGATGGGTTTAGAAGGCCTTTCTCAAGACTTAGGAGGAGAAAACTCTAGCTAACATGCTGCATTTCTGAGACAGAAATCACCCTGAGTGTCTGATCTGAGAATCCAGCAATCAGAAGTCATAGCAAGGACAGTAACATGGGCCGTTTTCACACTACTAACCTGCTTCCGTAACATTGCAAAATGTCACGCAAAAAACGTGGAAGATAGCATCTTCTTGCAAGAGTTTTGTGCGATGTCATGCAAAACTCTTGTGATGTCGCGCAAAACTCTCGCGAGAAGACGCTATCTTCCACGTTTTTTGCGTGACATTTTGCAATGTTACGGAAGCAGGTTAGTAGTGTGAAAACAGCCAAAGTTGTGTGGAGGAAAATTACTATGCCATAGTTAAAAGTGTAAAATCATATGGCTTGGATTCAGCTACTTCAGTGTTTAGAATTTTGTTTTTTTTCTATAGTTTAACTTTTTGATAAAAGGGAAAACGGGGGAATGCCGTATGTCATTTTAAAATAATACTGTTAATATTTACATAACTAAATTTGAAGAAGGGAACACAGTTTTTACAAAACAGAAATTAAGTGCATCTGTTAAAGGTTTCATTTTGATGATAGTTTTCACAAACAAATTTCTGAAAGGATCAATTCCAGTTAATCTGTTCATACATTTATAACCAGTATGTAGGTTTGGGCCTCATATATTCAATAACTTTACATTTTTAATAATCCTTACAATATGAGGGCTTTCTGATGTGAAAGAAAGAGCTGTTGTACCTTGGAGCACATTTCTGATTATGATCTCTATCACTGAAAACCATGCAACAAAATAGTAAAAAGAATCTCAAATGTGTTTTTATCATATAGAAAGGAAATGTCCTTTGAACGGTATGTCTATATGATCCTGCACTGAATCTGTACTATGAGATCCTCATGAAGTTATTGTATTTTCTGGGAAAGGAATAGAGAACTAGAAGTCCAATTAGTAAGGAATGAGTGGACATAGGCAGCTAGCAGCCGACCTTTTACTTCATCACAATATCTTGTAATTGTTAATTTCAGAGAAATACCCTGATCTATGGGCATCTTTTTTTAAAAAAGAAAGATTCAGATATCAACAGAAATGTGCCCTTTTTAAGGTCATGCTCAGATACTTGCAATCCGATGTCAGTTGCCCATGTTATTCCATATCTTTAAATCCTCTTTACAGCATTGCTGCTGTTTTATCAAGTACATTTTATTGTATATTTGAATATATGCCATGCTGTAGACAAAATAATGTTTTTAAACTGAAGTTTTGTTGAATAACCAGATTATCTCAGCTCTTGTCCCTCAAGTGATCTGCTATGGAAGGACCACACCTGTTCAAACACCCTTGACCATTGGACTGGTGCTGATAAGACTATCAAAATGCTAGTTGTTAAAGTTTATTGTATGCTGCAAGGACTCTTTCAGGAGCAACTGTACTGTGTATACTCTCTGCACATACATTGTACTAGCTGTGAGAGCCCCACACCCATTGTCAGGTTGGAAGATAAATTCTGCCTGTGTGTGAAGTGCCATCAAGTCACAGCCAACATGGCCACCTCATACGGTTTTCAAGGCAAGAGATGAACAAAGATGGTTTGCCATTGCCTTCCTCTGCCTAGGAATCCTGGACTTCCCTTGTAGTCTCCCATCCAAGTACTAACCAGGGCCAACCTATCTTGGCTTCTGAGATCTGATGAGATTGGGCTAGCCTGAGCCATCCAGATCAGGGTGGATTATGCCTACATTGCAAATATCTGCAAATACAGAATTTTACTTTCCCCCACAGGAATGAATGACAGCTATTGGGAGGGGCTGTGGCTCAATAGGCAGAAGAAACGATGGCTCAGTGGTAGAGAAGCTGCATAGCATGCAGAAGGTCCCAGGTTCAATTCCCATGTCCAGTTAAAAGAATCAGGCAGTAGGTGATGCAAAAGGCCTCTACAAGAGACTCTGGAGAGCTGCTGCCAGTCTGAGTAGACTTTGATGGACCAATGGTTTGATTCAGTATAAGGCATCTTCATGTGTTCATGAATTCCCTTATGACAGAGAGCAAAGCACTGTACTTGAGATAGTGTTACAATAAAGTTAAAACTGTTCCCTTCCTTATATGGTGCCATGGTAGGATAAGGTGAAGAATTTGCATAGAAACAAAAAAAATCAAGCTCCTGGGAAGGGCTTTTTAAAATCACATAATCATAGCCATGGAAGATCAAGCACCTATCTGTACAGCCTCAGCCCATGCTGCTTCTTTGGTGACAACATCATGTAAGAAAACTAGCTTTACAAACTAGTTCATATGTAGAAAATATCAGTAATATCTGTAACAGGCTAGAGGATCTCAGGTAGCCTGCTAGAAAGAAAAATGAGGCAGCTGCCTCAGGGACAGACTTTGGGTGCCATTCAGACAGCAGACTAGACAAATTTGGCCTATGAGGCACAAGCCATCAGGAATGGATTCTCCTGTAAATCTGTATCAAAACTAATGAGAGCTGTACAAAATTAATGAGCATGTGTTGTTCCTGTTCACATCAATGAGATTTGTGCAGAACAACTTGCCTATGGCTTGTCCCCCATGTAAATTGGTGGGTTGGTCTCCTGCCATGTATTTTTTTCCACCATAGGCATCAAAACATGTTGGGCTGACTCTGTGAGCTGTTTTCTGAGGGAAGAAGGCAAAGAACCATAAAACAACAAGGACTCCTGTTTGTGGAGTGGCTCTTGTTTTTGGTAAGACCCTACCTGCATTTTGGCATGCCATCTTAAAAACAACACTGCCCCAGAGCATTCAGTTACTAAAGTCTATGTCAGTCATCCAGAAGCTTATGGATCCGTATAATATATTGATTCAAGGAATTTTAAGAAATGGAAACCTTCCCACCCCACAATTAAAAAACTTGGGAGCTCGACCCCTCTGCTTATTTTTCATTGCTCTTTTAAATGCAGCCCCCCTCCAATCTTTTTCCTCTTACTCCCTTTCTGTGGCTTAAACCATCCTGGCATCATATCAAAGAAAAGGCTTGTCAATCAGTTCTCCTGTTACCCTCCTACTCTGACCCTGTTCCTTTCAATGAGTACCGGAAGCACTCATGTGAAATGAAGGAGCAGGGGAGCTAGGAGGCAGGATACAAGCTCAGGAGCCTGTAGACTCTGCCCAGCAACAACTGGCAAATGTCTCTGGTGCCATCTCATCCTAATTAAAGACTGTTCACCAGAGACCCAATCAAATGAAGTCAGCAGGACTTGACACAGAGGTCAGGGAGCACCCCAGTTATTTATGAAGATGGGTTACGTATTATTTTTAGAAGTGTTGACCAATATCAGAAGCAGGGTGCAAGGTTAGGAGGGTCTTTAATAAAATGCAGTATGGCAGCTGTTATGGTCTTAGTGGAACTAGCAGGGTTTGACTGCTAGTTCAGTCTCTTGAACTGGAATAGGTGTGTTTCATGCGGTACATAACACCTAAAATAAAGTACCATTTAGTTCATCCCTCCTTGCCCCAATTTATATTTACTATAAGTTTGGAACAATACAATATTTATTTATTTGCAGTCAGAGACCATAATTGTAATAATAAATCCTTAGCAACCCATGTAGCAGTTAGTAACAATATAAAACGGAAAAGGGCATAAGAGGTACACTTAATTTTTAAAATATTTGAAAGGCATATAAAATAGATATATTTCACAATGTATAAAAATATCTCAGTATTTAGTACTTCCTACAAAGGAATTTGACCAAATAGTGACAAAATTTGGCTATTTGTTTGGAGATAGTCTGGTTTTCATCATTCAGAAGCCTCTCCAGGCAAGTTATGTCCGCCTCCACTATTGGTCTATCTAGAAGTGGAGAGATAAACTTGTCCCTATAATTTTGATGAAGAGGGCAGTGAAAAAACATATGGAGAAGTGATTCCACTTCTCCAGAAGGGCAGCAGCAACATCTATCCTCATAAGGGATCCTCCTATATTTCCCTTCGAAAACCATTGAGGGGATGACTGCACAACGGGCCAGAGTGAAAGCTCTTATGTAAGATGGAATATCCAAATGAACCAGATATTTGGCCATATCCATGACATATCTGGATTCCCTGGAGACCATGAAATGGGAAGATTTGGAACTGCATAGGCACCAATGAAACCTCCCAAATACTTCACATACATTAAAGGTGTTGCTATACGCTATATATTATTAATGTCTCTATACAGTATAACTATATAATGGAAATCAAAATTATTGAACTTGGACTGAGGAATCAGTATTCAAATTGAAGCACATCTATATTTTTGATGAACTTAGGCCAATCACAATATCTCTGTTTCTCATCGGTAAGCTAGGGACACTAATAACTCGCTTCATGGGGTTCTTAGAAGTGTGGGAAGCAATTTGACATTGTTGACCCAAGACCATGATTTCATGCAAGTGCAAGGATCTCAGAGCGGAACTACAAGTGACAAAAGGCACAGGTTGGACACTTGTCAGCTTCCCTCACGTTTTGATGGGAAATGTAGGCATCCTAGTCTTGCAGCTTGGCTCTCTAACTGCTGTCCAATGGACTTTTCAACTGTCACTTGTCCAACATTCCGCCAAGCTGCCTACATTTCCCATCAAAACTTGAGGGAAGCTGACAAGTGTCCAACCTGTGCCTTTTGTCACTTGTAGTTCCGCTCTCAGTGAACACATGGAACTCCTGTGTGCATAAGCATTCCTCTTTCCTTCTGCAGAGTTCCATATGCACAAACAGGTGCAACATGGAGTCCACCACTATTGAAAGACACTTACATTTGCAGGAATTCTGGGAATACACATGGAACTATGGACTGGGTATACATATATAAATGTAGTTACATACATTTAAATCTAATTTAAATAAGTAGGGATTAAGCACATATAATTGGCCTGGGTTGCTTTCTAAAATTGCTATAGCGGTGATCTTAATATACACACATGTGTAATAGATATAACATACTACTCCATTTTAGAGAAAATTAAATTGTACTGTTCAGAAAGAAAGATATTAATTTATACTCATAGGTTTGAATACCACTTGATTATTATTAAAAAATTCCCAAATTCCCTCAGATTAGACCTACTTACCAGTTGTAAAATTTAGACAAGGAGAGCAGAACTCACTTCCCACTGAATGAGCTGGATATCAGATCATCCTGATCTTGAGCTCAGAAAATTTGCAGAATCTACCACATAGATCAATGCAAGCGTATCAAAAAGGTATGCCATCTTCATTTTGTTTCATTGTCTGAGGAGAGAGAATGCTATATGTTGTAACCAGTAAACATTTTTTTCTTTTTAATTAGTGAAATTAAAATTATTCCTCATCCAACAACAATTTTTCCAATAATCTGATCTTATAAATGATATATTCCCAATTTTGGCAATAAATTATTAGACTAATGGTTTAGAAAAGGAAAACCATTTTTTTGATAACAGGAACTTTGGCTGTGTGAGTCCCCATAAAAGAAGTGGAAGTTTTGCAGGAGTGTTTGCATTAGCAACAGAGATACCATTTTATATAACTTTAAACATATGCATTTTATATTGATAGTTGCTGTGGTCTAGCAAAACTGCTTGATGCACTGTTGTTTGCAAAATGTGCTTTCTACTTACAAAAGGGCACTGTGCATGGCCAGTTCAAAACAATATCCCACTGCATGCAGCCTCAAGGGCTATGACGCTGGGTTAGGTTTCTATACACGTCCCTAAAGATGGCTTCTTTAACCAAGATGATTATGCGCTCAAGGGATGAGGATGGACTGATTCTAGATTCCCTCTTCCCTCTGCCAACAGGTGATACAACTGGCTGCCAAAACTTTAGAGAATGCTAGACACAATGTTCCATATATCTGTTATGGGCCTTGATCCAACAGGGTGTTTGTTGTCGGGATAATAATAACATACTTTGTAAACTGCTCTGAGTGGGTGTTGTCCTGAAGGGCAGTATATAAATTGAATGTTGTTGTTATTATTAATCATGACACTCTTCTAGGGTTTAGTAATGGTATTTCAAATTATATTTATGGATATATCCTTAAAACTGTAATATTGTACTGAGTCAGGCCTTTACAAATTTAGCCATTTATAACAGTTTATTATTTATGAAGTGTTTAAAACTATGTTATGCACTATACACAAAACAGATTTCTATCAGAATGGCTTACACTCTAATAGACACAAATGTATAATACATCATTAGTATGGGCATAAACAGCATACTCCTTCCCAGAAATAAAAATAAACATACATTCATACAAACACACCTCTATCTCTCTCAATCTCTCTCTCTCTCTCTCTCTCTCTCTCTCTCTCTCTCTCTTTCTCATTGGTCTCCCTAAGGTGTGCGTAATGGTGATTTCCTAAAGTAGCACACATTCAATATTATTTTATCAGAATATTCTGAGAACATATTTTAGTAGGGGTGTTGACCAGTGAAACATTTTAGTTGGTGAATCATCTGTTTTTAATCAAGTAATTAACTGATTTCACTAAACAAATTTGTATATTACTAAAAACTCATTATAGGTAATTGAGGGGGGTAGTGCATAGTTTCTGTTAACAGAAGATCACTTACAGTGTGATACAAAACTTAATAAAACATTCGTTATTAGAAGGAAAAAAGTCTTCTCTAATATGTCATTATTCCTCAGTGAAGGGATTTTGAATACAGAATTTTTCCTTTTACAATAAGATATTCAAACCAGTATGGCTTAAAAATGAACAAGTTCAAGTCTCATTAATATTTTTAAAGATCTAGCTTTTAAAAAAAATTGACTTGATTTCAGCTTAGCACTGTCAGCATAATTTGTCTGTGTTTTATTGGTGGAAGACACAGTATAGTGGTTTCACAGTAAAAGGGAAAAAATGCTGCTTTTAGATGTCAACTGGAAGGAAAAGTCATCTTTAACTTTTTTCCAAATTCTGCAGAGAGTAGAATGGGCTGGTATACTTGTACAGTTTATATAGGTCTATGTGCCTTTCAATTTTAGTCTCTCAGATCAATCAGAAGACAGATCTTAATCTCCAAATATATTACAGGCTGTAACCTCACTATTTTTAGTATGGTTCGTTTTTTATAATGGTTTGCATTCACTTGAAATTACTGTTTTTGAGTAAATGCTCTTGAAAACACATTACCAACTGTATGTATTGTACAAATCAATTAACAGCCATATAGGTAGTTTCAGGCAGGGCGGGGGTGGGGCTGCTATGTTGGTCTGTGGTAGAAGTACAAGATTGGAGTCCAGTAGCACCTTAAAGATCAACAAGAGTACCAGGGTATAAACTTTCAAGAGTAAAAGCTCGCTTGAGTTTGAAGTGCAGACTACCAAATGATTTACAATCTCCGTTTCAAAATTGGTTTGCCATGGTTCATGGAGGGTAGTTGTTTGAGACAAGAAACCAAAATTGTCTTTGAATGAATTGATTCATTTAAATAGTAGGATTCTGGCCTTTATCGTCTTTTTGTTTTGTTTTGCTTTCTACCCCTCAAACATCAAGAATCCTTGTATTGTTTTGTTTTGATTTATGCTTTATGGACGACAGGAAAAAGCATTTATTTAGTTAATTGGATCACCAATCCTATTCCTAAAGCTTCTCTTTCCTGGTAGCAAGTGATCAGTCCCCACCCCCCATCCTCACTTTGCATACTACATACCAAAGTGCTTGCCTCTTCCACTTTGTTCTCTTGAAGTCATTGATCGATCTGAGAGCCCTCCTATGAATATGATCTTTCGTGAGCAATATATAAACATCAAATGCTATATTAAGGCATCCTTGGTGGGTTCTCCTTATACTTTGGCATTCCCTCTGCCATGAGATTTGCCAAAGTTCAAGCTCTTCAAAACATTATTTAGGCAAAAAAATTAGCAGTTGTGGAGAAGTAAACATATTTTGCAAGTATTTTTAAAACAACTAAATATATACTTTAATTTTATACATGTTTTCTAGTCTTGTGATGTGACTATAGTAATTTTTAATTTGCAGTATTTTATGGGTTGGATCTAGATTACATTTTCCATTAGCTGAACAGAACTTTCCTGCCTCTCCCCTCCTTAAGTAGCCCCTTAATCTCCACAAAATGCTGTTCTTGAAGATGCTGAGGAATGACACAAGAAAAGTCTACAACAGAAAGGGGGAATCAGTAGATGCTGCATCACCGGAAAATTTAGTCTGGATCCAACCCATAGTTTATAAAGATTATTATCTATCCCCACTCCATGTTTTAAGGGCAATTTATGCAATGAAATATATATATTCTGAAATATATAAACATATGCACACACAGAGAGAGACTGGGAAATAGCGACTTATTTTCAGGTCATTGCTGCTGAGCCCACTTAATTAAATCTGTTATAAAAAGAGTAGGACTACATCCTTGGCTAAACCAAACAACCAACAAATGGTGCTTTGACAGAGCTGATAGTTAAGCCTGTCTATGTATCTTGCGTTCATATTTAAACAGTGCATCCTTTGAATGACACGAAGGCTTTTTCTTTTAAACTATGTATACATCTTTTATCTCCTGCACTTTGGAAATATTTCTGGATTTCTTAAGACGAATAGCACACCTAAACCAAAGTATCATTTAGTTAACCAGATGACTGAGAATGAAAAAAATCATTTGCATTTGGCTGCCCCTTGTCAGAGTATGAATCTGACCATATCTAAAGGAAAGAGGGCAAAGTTTTTCAGGTCATTGCTGCTGAGCCCGCAGTAGGACTACATCCTTGACTAAAACTGACGTGATGGTTGAATTTCTCCTTCATGAGTGGCCAGACATCTACCCATGGTTCTATTCATGATTCTCAATGTCCTAAATAAAACAGTTTTTGAAACTCAGTTGTAGGACCCAGAGAAAACTTTGGCCCCCAGGACTGGTCCCATTAAGCAATAAGATCAAAGGAGGATCCTTAAGTCAAGGTTCTGGTTTTGGTTGGGGGTCACGGGGTGGAGAGCCTTTTCCCTCCCTTGGTTTGGATTGCTATTATGGCCTTACTCAGTTGAAAAGTAAAAAAAAATTGAAGGTAAGGCAATTTAAGGAAAGTAAATCAATTTGACAAAAATCAATTTACAGCATTTACTCAATAGTTACATAATTTAAATAAGTAAATAAAATATGTATAATACAAAAGCATAAAGAAAAATTACACTTAGCGTTAGTTCTAAATTTTCTGTTCCAGACCTTATAAAGACGAATGGAATATGGAGTGAGATCACCGGTTTTGCCAAAGCAATGGGATATGGCCTCAAGTTTTATACCTCTTACTTCTATGTATCTTAAACTGTGACTTATTCTGCAAAAATTATGTTTAGGGAATAATAACAACAATAACAACAACAACAGTGTGCTTATATACTGTCCTTTTAGATAGATTGGTGCCACACTCAGAGCGGTGAACAAAGTCAGTGTTATTATTATCCCCAAAATTATATATTAATTTTGTACATTTAACTCCACAGAAATTTTTTAGTAAAAGATTAAGTGCAGTCTCTATTTGCTGGCATAAATTACAGGACGTTTCTCTTAATAATAAAAACAACAACAAACAACAACAGTGTTTGTATACCTCTCTTCTAGACAGATTAGTGCCCAACTCAGAAAAGTGAACAAAGTCAGTGTTATTATCCCCACAATACAGCTGGAGAGCAGGGGCTGAGGGGAGTAGCTTACACAAGTCCACCTACTGTGCTTGTGGTAGTAGTGAGAGTCAAACCAGCAGAGTGCTAATTCGCAGTCCAACCATTCAATCACTATGCTACAGCAGATGCTTTGGATGTGTCCAGTTACTTGGTCTTTTTGGGAGGAACTTGTTACTCATATTAATTTTGCATTAGAATATTCATTGATTTTTGAAGATGTTTATATACTTCTGAACTATTTACCTGTTTCTTGGAGCGTAACCAATGGTCAATGAAAATGGACCCTCCATGCTCTTACTGTAGCTACAAGACTTATATTACAGCATTGGAAAGACAAATGGCTACTGCCCATAATTCAGTGGCTTGAGGACCTTACAGCATAGAGATGTCAATTGTATATAGATTTATTTTTAGACATTTGGGGACCTTTCAAAGAAGCTTACATGAAGACTGGTCTCCATTGTTAATTTTTTTTTGGTAGTAGTTTATTTGTTATGTATAAAAATTTCAAAAGTTTAAAATAAATTCTAGCCCCTATAAAGGGGGCTAGAATTTCCTTCTAAATTTTGCATTAGAATATTCATTGATTTTTGAAGATGTTTATATACCTCTGAACTATTTACCTGTTTCCTGGAGCGTAGCCAATGGTCAATGAAAATGGATCCTCCAATTCCTTCTAAATTGATCAGATAAGGGAGAAAATTAGTATTTTTTGTGTTTCTTGTTCAGGCTATCAGTTGTATCATTCCTGCCATGTGCCATACATATACTGCCCATTATTTACTTGATGCAACTTCAGGCTTATTCCCATTTCTCTTACATAAGCCAGGAGAGTCAATATTAGTTTATCATCATTGTTTTCAATCCATTTGCAGTATTTCAGAAAGACTTTTGCTGGGCCTTTGGGGATCACATATCCAGCTGTTTCTTTATCACTGTTGAAGTACGTTTCACCAAAAGGTCTTAATCAGAGAGGATTGCCACCAGATATGACAATAATGTGCTTTTGATGTTTGGTATCTCCAACTGATATCCATTCCAGTCTTACAGATGTTCCATCTTTGTGGTATTAACTATCAGTTGTGCATTATTTTATAGCAATTTAACAAAAAAATTAGCTGAGCAAGATGCTGCAAGGCCTTTTGACCACATATATTATATTGTATTTCCCCCAGTAGTTTTTGAAACAATTGGCTCATTCTGACTGCAACATAAGAAACATTTGATAATTCTTATGTAGTAGTCCCTTTGGTTCTCACTTATGGTTTAATCCTAATACAAGGATGAGTCAAAGGCACAGAATACAGAAGTTCTGCTGATGTTAGGCTGGTCTGGTCCTAAAAGATTTTTTGGATAAGATTAAAAACCTAAAATCCACTATTTAACTGGCCTGACTAGTAAAACAATGTCAGATGGAGACGCACATTGAGGTTTGAAAAGCCAGCAAAATTGACGGTCTGGCCGGGGTCCACCCACAGTCCATCAGATCCTGCTAGGCTGTACTAATAACCGAACACATTCCATCCTTTCCAGCCATTCTCACCCATAGCATTTGACTCTGATCTGCCCGAGTCCATTCTGCCTCTGGTACTTGCTGCGTTCTGTACTTGCTGTTCTTCCCTGCCTCTGCCCCCAGAGTCCACCCTGGAAGTTTTCATTTTTGAAATTCAAAAGAGGCAGCCCCCAAAATGCTTAGAATCCCTGTGTAATCTGATCTTGAATCAAGTATAAACATAATAAATTGAATTGTTAATTTAAAGACAAGTGTTTGGATGGTAAGAGTCTCAAAAATGGTAAAAGAAAAAAAAATAACCAAGTCCCTAGTCTGCAATAAATTGGTATCAGTGCTCTGAATGATAGCTTTCTTTATTTTTCTTCATTAACTATAATATCTAGTAGCTGTTTAGGTTGTTTTAACTTGACACAGCTTTACTCTCAAGTTTCTTTGGAGTTAGGCCTGAAACCTAACATAATGTAGCAACAAGTCTGTATCTTTTATTTTTTAAAAAAACTTTATTTCATTAAGGAATGGTATTTATCTGTTTCTTCATTAATCTCACAATACAAATTAGGGTATTAATAGGATTTTCCTGTCCTCAGCAGAAGAATAGTTAAAAGTGGATAAAATTGTTCCAAACAGTCATGTGCACATTTATATATTTAAGGATTATGTTTCAAAGAATATATTATTTGTCTCTTACTGAGGGCCAAGCTACAAGTGATGAATGACACTTGAACGGCAAGTGTATTTCTCCCTGTTCACTTGCCCTCCACTCAATCCACTTGCTGTTCAAGTGTAATTCGTCACTTGTAGCTTGGCCCTTAGTCAACAGAAACGCCCATATTCACTAAACGTCTCAGGAATACCATCTGTATTTAAATAAGGTAATATTTATTTTAACTTTGTTATTCAGTCAGAAAAAAAACAGCAAAATCAAATTAATTAAATAAATATTCATTTGTAGAAACTCTTTATTCCTTTTGTTGTTTTCATCATTATAAGTTCATGGTAGGTTGCTTTTTTATTATTAAAAAGAGCTCCCAAGCTGAGGCATGATGTTTCTGCACTCAGGAAAATTAATATGGCTGAGCTGTAGTAATCCTTTGCAAACCACAGTCTGACATGGATACTCTAGCAGATGTGAGCCGTAAAACTCCTGAAACATGCTACACTATATCTGCGGGTATAAAGCATTCATTTAACTTTATGTGTCATTCAGGAGCAATGGTCCTATTCTTAAGGCTTCTACAGACCTGTCTTAGAGCAGAACGGACTATACTGTCACAGTTTCTTGTGTGGAAATTAAACTATTTTATTTCCAGTTTAAAAAGCCCCTCAAATGCTTAACAGAAATATCAGAATTTCCTTGTGCCTTTCTTGAGTTTCCAGATAACTGGATTAGATGCTTTCTCATCCCTTAACAGGAAAAGCTTAGAATAGTAAAAATCTTGAACACTAGAATCCTTTATTATTTCGGTTTGTTGGGCACTTAAGTTCATGCTTGCATGAATGAAAAGCAGCATCCAGATTCATAAACATTTAAATGGTATAAATGACCCTTCTTAGTAATTTCTATGGAAGCTGTCGTCAGCACGGTGCAATGACTTTGTGGCAGCGCTGTTGACCCATTGAGGGTAAAGAGGGCTGTGCTGGATCCAGACCCACCAACTTTTCTTTCATTCTATATATGACTGGATAGCTCATTGTTACACTGAGTATTAATTAAATTAAATGGGTCTAGGTATGACCTATAAATATCAGAGCCACAAATCCTATTGCTGATCTGTGTCATTATAGCTTGCTAATAGTTCTTAAAATCTAGTGGTTTTTTTAAATGTAATGTATTGAAGAAGATGAACCTAGCTGGGAATCTTTGTCTTTCCCTGTCTGTTCGTTATTGAAATATGGGAAGGCACATTTAGCTGGATCCCAAGCCTCTCAGGAATGTTCGCTGATTTGTATGCTGGAGGAGAGTCACTACTACTGCAATACAGGGTTGTACTAATTGTCTCACCCTAAACTAGGCCTTATTCCAATGGACATTCTTTTTGGATACTTACAATATGGATTGTAGCCTTCGGGCTCTATCTGCAGCACCCAGAAAGCTCTTGCACCACCATTGTTGGTTAAACAAACCTATGCAGAAGAAAGGTTGGTGGTTATTGGAAGTGACTTTTGAGTGATTACCATACAGCTCTGCAGACTGCAGGGCTATACCTGCACCATGTAAGTCTCATAGGGTTGCCAGCCTCCAGGTAGTGGCTGGAGATCTCCCGGAATTACAACTGGTCTCCGGGCCACAGAGATCAGTTCACCTGGAGAAAATGACTACATTTGGAGATAGACTCTATGGAATTATGCCATGCCAAGGTCCTTTCCCTCTCCAAACCCCACTTTCTCCAGGTTTCACTCCCCAGATCTCCAGGAATTTCCCAACTTGGAGCTGGAAACCCTAAAGTCTCAGCATCATTCTGTTCTAGGATCAAGCTACACACATTGCATTTTTTGTGTGTGTGTGTGTGTGAGAGAGAGACAGAGAGAGAGAGAGAGAGAGATTTCTTAAATCTAAGTACAAAGCTCCGCAGAGTAACCAGTTTATTTCTGCCCATGCAAATGGATGGGCAGAACATAAATTGCTTTAGAACCTAAATTGTGGGATTATGTCCTGAAATAACTGGCAGCCCACATTAAAAAGAATAAACATGTTTTAAAATGAGGGAAAACATAACTTTAAATTGCTACTCCCTTTGATGTTGCAGTTCACTTAACCAACTTGCAGTACAATCGTATGCAGAGCTATGGAAGTCTAAGCCCACTAATTGACTTTGTTAATTCTAGTTTGCTAGCAAATGTAACAAGGCTTCTATTCAAATGACTGCAAAGGTGTAGAAGAATAGTTTGGAACAAACTTAATATTCCTTGAAACCCTTGCTTTATCCTCATGTGGAAACTTTTGTGGGGGAAGCCAAGCTTACTGTTGCATGCTTATTTATTACATGGTTGAAAAACATTTAACTCGTTGAAGTCCAATGTGCACCTAGGAAGTATCATTCTTGGTCATTACCTCCCAGGAAAAAAAAGCAGCCATTGAAATTTTCCTGTAGTTGTGACCCACTGATCCCTGAACCATCCAGGGATCATTTGATTATATTTTAAAGCACATTCAATAAATTTCCTACTTAATATTTGGATTAATACAGATATATTCATGCAGGTATATTTAAATGAAATTGTAAATACTGTTGTTACTGGAAGAAATGCTCAGGCAGTTGATACTAGAATTCATCCATTTATGGCAAGTTTCAATGGAATTATTCTGTTCCTCAAATTAAAAATATGGTCAAATTAGTAATCAAAATCCAAAAAGTCTTCAATACTAATAAAATCCCTGGCAATATATATTACAGTGTTTGACAATAGTTACTAACTTTCAGAAGTAAAAAAAAAATGTTCTTCCCCTTTAATAAAGGATCAATGAGATGTTATTTACCAAGTGATGTTATTTACCTCCATGTAATAAAAAGCTTCAGTTTCTCCTTTCCACATGTTAAGCCTGAACATTTTTCTCCAAGCCTCTTGTTAACTCTAGCTGACAATGTGTTTCATTTTAAAGCGTTTTTTAAATCCTGTGTTTGGGCCATTGCAGGAATGTCTTAGATGACATTTTTTAACTATTCAGTGTCTTATTTACATTGCACTGTAAATGTGCAATCCTAAGCAAAATTCTACCCAAGTCTACTCAATGGGGCTAACTCCCAGGAAAGTATTTTTAGAACTGCATTTTATGCCTCACTATTAACATGTGCTGACTTTCTCAATGGATTTGGACTGTGGAATTAATTCTTTATGGTGTACTCAGGAATGACTTGGCACAACTTGGACCAGTCCATGTAGGGCTATCTTTCAGCAGGAAATAGAGCCATTAAAATCTGGATTCAGTTCACTGTTTTTAAAATTTTCTAATTCAATTCTGGTTCAGATGTGAACTTGATAACCTCTCTGATTGAATTTTATGTCAGTTCAGACAAGTACCTGTAAAAAAAAAACCCTTAGATTTTACAGTGCCTTTAAAATTAATACAGTGGTCAATATTTAAATTAAGAGACCTTTTTTGAAAAAGCACATATTAGCACATCTTCCAGAACTCTAAAAGAGCAGAAAGGATTTGAGACCCCAAAATGCTTTTTCTGTGCTGGCTTGTAGAGCAGGAAGATCAATATAATTTTAGAAAATATATGTGGTTCTGGTACTGTTGTTCGGTGTTATCTAATACTGATGTTCGACATATTTTTTATCATTTAGTTGAAGATCAGTTCCATTGTTAAGTAGACTACATTGACTACGTTAGTTGGAACATCACATAGAATTATTGAAAGGAAAAAAGTAACATAATGCCATTGTATAATTTTTTTGTAAGTACATTTGATAGCGTTTGGTCATCTCATCTCAAAAGTGACATGATAAGAGTTGTAAAAGGGGTAGAAAAAGAAGGGACTTGTTCATTTTACAAAAAAAAATACAGCAAAAAGTGACGTGGCAAGTTTAAAAAGAGCTAGAGAGAGACCCCCCCCCCTTGCCAATTCCCATAATGTTAGAATCTAGCATTGCGCAACACAACTGATATTTGTGATAATCAAAACAAATATAGTTAACTTGGAATTCGCTACTGTATGATCAAGTGGTTGCCACTACTCTTGATGGTTTTAAGAATCAGATAAATTTATGGACAAGAAGGCCATTGGGGCTTATTAGTATTGCTAGCTAAATTGAACCAGAAACCAGAAGAAACAATAGGGCATGGTTACCAACTTCATGTCCTTATTGCAAGGTTTAAGCAGCACCATGTTATTTGCAATCAGAAACCAAATGCTAGATTAGATTAATCTTATTCTGATCTAGCAAGCCAATTCTTATTTTATATTGTCACAAAGTTAATCAGTAAAAGCACCCAGATATGATATTGATCTGTGCTTTCAGAAAATTTCTCTTGCTTCTTCAAATTCTCATATTTGATGACATAATCCCTCTGATCCAGATCTTTCTTACTGAGAAAACAGTCACACAGTTCATAAATTGGAATGAAAACTAAGAATTACAATTCTTTCAAGTGGGGGGTCTGTGAGGACTTGCAGGGGAGCATATCAATTTCCCCCATATCCTCTCTACTAGTTATGTTTCCCTTCCCTGGCAGTCCTCATAGCCTTTGCCTGCTTCCTTTTCTCCTTCCCATCCACTAGCCAACCTATTGTTATCCCCTCTCCCCTATCTTCAGCTTTCCCTCCTTCTGTCCACCAGTCCTTCTCCAGGAAAAGTCTGACTGAGTTATGCAGTGACAGCTGCTGCCAGTCCTTACCAAGTAGTATGGTGGCCACTGCTGGACTGGATCCAGTTCTATAGTGATTGGCCCAACTGCATGGTGGCTGCTGCTGCTGTGTCAGGCTCAGTTCTGCAATAATCACCACTGGGCCAGGCCCAGTAATGAGGTGGCTCTGCTCGGCTGGGTCTAGTTGCATGGTGGCTGCCACTACTGGGCCAGGCACAGTTTTATGCAGGTTTACCATTTTCCTCTGGCAGCAGGGGATTCCCTACCACCTGTAGGAACTTCCCACTTCTTCTCAGCTGGCCAGCCGGGGGGGGGGGGAAATGGCAGAAAATGGGAGGAAACATGAGCAGCATCCCAACGCACTGCCATAATTCCCCATGCATCTGGAAATGACATCAGTATGTTGCTGGGAGAAGCCAGGGATGCTCTGGAATTTGGGCAAAACTCTGTTGTTGAACCATAAACCTTTGCTCAAATACCAGAGTGTCCTAAACTTTCCTCAGTTTTGTGGAGACATTCTGGCACACAAGATGTGCTGATGTTGCTGACAAGCCCCTTCTGACTCAGTAAGTCCCCTCAAATGTTGCCAGGGGGAACCTGGCAACTCTAGTTTTATAGTGGCTGCTGCAGGAGGTTCAGACAAGGCCCAGTTGCATGGTGGCCAGGCCAGGCCCAGTTGTGTGTGGCCAAACCAAGCCCAGCTGCATGGTGGATCCCAGTTGGCCAGGCTGGACCCAGATGCTCAGTGGCTGCAGCCAGTGAATGACCAGGCCCAGTTGTGTAGGTAGTGAGTCTTTGGTGGTCACCATCAGACCTTTACGCAGTGAGTCCTCCTACATCAGAGGACACAACAGAAAGGGGATGAGGATCTTTCCAGGGCTATTCTGGCCTCGAAGTTATAGACTTGGAAGATTCAGCAATATTGTTGTGGTTGCCTAGCAGTCTCCAAAGTTGCCATTGGGAACTCAGTGCACATTCTTTTATTAAAACTACAGGCATTGTTTCTATTATTTGGGGAAGCTTTAATCCTACAATGTTAGGTATTTTTAGATTTCAGGTTTTTCTGCAAACCTGGGACTTCCTTCAAGTTTATAGAGAAATCTCCCATCAGTTCTTAGTTCAGTTTTGCAGATCTGTTAATCATACTCTGGTGCAGTTTGGAATTAGATATATGATATTTTTAATATAGCAGCTATGTGGAACATCTGCCTAGAATAAACCTTTCTTTCAAAAATGTCACTTATTTAAATCTGGTAGGATCCATGTGACCCTTATCCAAAAGGTCCAATATGCATTTGAGTCCATAGCTAATATGTGTTTGTTAAACTAGACATGTCCTGGTTACATGAGCTTCAGAACTAACCTGTTAAATTTGCTAGAGAGAGAAGATGATCCACAGGAATGTAAAATGAGAATGCTGATCACAGTGGTGATCTTCTGCCTTGGGCAAATGAATGGGCTGACTTTGCAGGTAGGAGAGATGCATGTGTGTCATTGGATCAAGCAGATGATGGCCAGACTGACTGACTGAATGTTAGATCCTCTGTGTGCCAGAGTTGGACAATGCCATGTGACTCTATCTGTTGCTCACGTTAGCCACGTGAGCTCTATCTGTTGAGAATTCTGAAAGCTCTGCCATTATCAGGCAGAGAAACTTGGGGACAGACAAACAAACTGAAAGAAAGAAAGAAAGAAAGAAAGAAAGAAAGAAAGAAAGAAAGAAAGAAAGAAAGAAAGAAAGAAAGAAAGAAAGAAAGAAAGAAAGAAAGAAATTAAGCCACTGAGGAGAAAGATTCAGAAAGATAACAATGGATGAAGAAAGGTAGCCAATGGCAGCTCCTTCACTGTGTGTGTGATATCTGTGCCTTCCTGCTTTCTCTGCCTATTAGTAGGAGGTAGGGTTGCCAGGCCAAGTCTGGCAACCAGTTGGATTGTTGAGGGCAGGAACATGGGGAGCATGTGATGTCGGCGGCATTGCTACTTTACTTCTGAGGAAGAAATGTGGGGCAGCTCTAGGATTGCCAGAAATTCTATGGTAAAACCATAGAATTTTTCCCAGAAGTGACGTAGTGCTGTCAGCAACATCACTGTTTTTTTTCTTTTTTAATTCTCCTGCTACCATTCCAAGTGGTAGAAGGAACAAAGAGCTGTCATTTGGAGACCTGCCATAGCAGGCCTGGCAGCCCCAGTGTGAGGGCCTTCATATTTCCCAGTGAGCAGAGCTCTCATGTAGTATAGGGGTTTGACTAAACCGGGGAGATCCAGGCTCAAACCCTGCTAATCATGAACACCTGGGCCAGTCGTTCTTATCAGGCCTAACCTATGTGACAGGGCTATTGAGGATAAAATGGAAGAAGAAAAACCATAAAATTCCCTGACCTCCTTAGCAGAAAAGCAGGATAAAAATGTACTAAATAAACAAACAAATAAATATGTAGTAAGGCTACTCTAATGTGGCAGCTGCAGGGTGTAGCCAATATCTTAGTTCAACCATGAAGCAATCAAAAATTTGCTATGTGATGGGGCCAATATTTACATCACAAGTGGATATTGGGCTCAATCGAAGTTAATGGAAGAGAAGATCCAAGTAAATGGAAGTCTCCCTGCTGCAGTGCAGACCCCCAATTTTTCATTCATGCCATTCCTGAAGGGAACCAGTGGGCTGCAATGGGGTGGGGAGGCAGGAAACTTTTGTTCTGTTGACAAGAACAAAAGCCTTCAGTTAGTGGAAAAATCAGTCTGGAGCCAGCCACTTGAGTGGCCCATCATCTGAGGCTAGATGGGTGGCAACCCAAGAAAGGTCCTTCTAGGTCATGGCACCAGAACTGTGGAATTCCCCCAGTGTGATTTGTCTGTCCTCAATCATTGTCTTCTGCCAGTGGATGAAGTCTTTTCTGATTTTTTGGTGTTCATTCATTGACTCTCCTTCCTGTTTAGGTGTTTTGCATTTTAAATTTACACACACACTTTCTAATGCTGAACTTAGCCCCTCGTGCAAAGACCTAGAGAACAGGACCAGGTTGAGAGAGGGTATTCTTCTGCAGACTTGGAAGAATCCCATTAGAGAAGGCTTTAAATCCCACCCCCCAAAGGAATGTTATCTTTGTTTGTACAATATACAGGAGCATTCCCAGGGGCCAAGATGGAAAGAGTATGAGCTGCATGCTGAGCCAGGCAGGCAAGCAAGCAGAGGTGCAGTGGGGGAACTGGAGCTGCCCCCACCTGAGCTGAGCAGGCAGGCAGAGGAGCAGGAACTGCTGCCATACCAGCCAGCAGGCTAGACAGGCAGCCGACCAAGGAGAGAGACTGGCAGGCAAGGAGTGGGAGCCGCTCCCTGCCTCCATATGAGTGAGGAGGGTGGAGGCGATGGCACTGCAAATACACAGACAGGAGGAGGAATGGGAGCTTCCACCAGGTGAGCTACGCAGGCGGACATGGTGACATTGCATGCAGGTGGGCTGGCTAGCAGTGGCTGGCTGAGCAAGTGGTGGTCAGGATGGAATCCTCCCACAATTATCAGGGGCCCCAGCTTGTTTGTGCATGTGTGTATTAAAGAAACCCATGGTTTTAATATCTTTGATTATTGACTGCCCTGGAAACCCGAAGATGGGTGATAAGACAGCATAAAAATGTTTTAAATAAATAATTATTGTCAGGAGCAGATAAGCTGTCACTAACCTGAGTTTTCTCCACATATCTCCCAGGTAACAGTGCATCACATAATATTCTGTGCTTCATCACGCCATGCAAACAGCAGTAGATGATTTGGAGTGGGAATGGGGAAATATGAAGTGCAATAATGTCACATCATGCGTTTATTAGACATTACTGAGAAGATAGGTAGGGAAAGCACATGTCACTGACAGCCAAACACCCCATATAATAATAATAATAATAATAATAATAATAATAATAATGATGATGATGATGATGATGATGATGATGATGATGATGATAATGATAATAATAATAATAATAATAGATGTATATACCGCCCTTCAGGACAACTTAAATCCACATTCAGAGCAGTTTACAAAGTATGCCATTATTATCCCCACAACAATCACCCTATGATGTGGCTGTGGCTGAGAGAGCTCTCAGAGAGCTGTGACTTACCCAAGATCACCCAGCTGGCTTCAAGCAGAGAAGTGGGGAATCAAACCCAGTTCTTCAGATTACAGCCCTGCCGCTCTTAACCACTATGCCAAACTAGCTCCCAAAGACTCTAATTGTGCATGTGATCATTCCACTTAACATTGATTATAACTTCTTGATCATAATGTTTTGATCGTGTGAAAATTCAATTCAAATTGAGTTTTGAAAATTAATATACACTACAGTTTTAATGGAAAGGTAGAGGTCAATGGTTTCAAAGTGGATACTTTGGAAATGAAAGAAATAGGATGCCTTTTCAGCATGCTAGAACTTTTCTATTTGTGCTGTTGCACAACAGTTCAATAGACTGTAGTTTCCGGAAAGAAACTGCATGACTACTGCAACCCAAGAAATCATTAACAAAGTCCCCAAAGCCTTTCCATCTCAGAAAAGTCAAACCTAGCTAAGTGCAATGGTGTGTGTACGCACTCACGTATGTGCTGAACTACTAAGCAGAACCAAAAAATCAGGCTTATTTTAGGGGCAAACTAATTAACCAAAAAATTAACTGCAGCTATTCATTCTTTCTCTCTCTCTCTCTCTCTCTCTCTCTCTCTCTCTCTCTCACTCACTCACTCACACACACACACACACACAAAACTGTCAAATATATTCAGGAAATGAGTCCACAGATTTCCACTATGGAAGCAAACCTTCTTACAAATGTAAACAAATAGAATATTGATAAGTGCTCAGAACCATAAATCCAGGAGTACAGTAGCAGTTGTGGATCTCTACCACCAAACAAATGATTGACAGGAGATAGGAAGCAATGGGAATATTTGTGCTCCTGGATGTAGGGCACAGGGGGAGAACAGGTTGCCATTTATGGATTGGAGCTGACATATTATAAGCTCTCAGGGGTGGTCTGTAGTAAAAATTTAAAAAGAAAAATGTATATTTTGAAGAACATTCCACTCAAAACAAGTACCTGTGTTTGAAGAGACAATGATCTGTATAATTAAAATGATGATGATCTGTAATGCTGAATAAACTTAATCAGATAAATCATGGCATGCTGATTTTTTAATCATCATAGTGGTTGTTAAAGTTTACAGTTAGGGTGTCATCCTAAGCAGATCCTAAGCACCTTAGAAGGGTGTAAGTCCATTGAAGTCAATGGGCTTAGAAGGTGTAACTCGGTCCAGCCAGCCCTATTAAACAGTTAAATAACATTCACAACTATTCCTTTTCATTCTGACAGTGAACATGTCTTTCCCTATAGATGTCATTGATTAGCAAGTTGTATTTGCTTTTACTATTCATTCTTATTATTTCATTTTATCTAAGGAATCTCCCTCCATAGCTGTATTTATAGGATTGCCAGCCTCTAGGTAGGGCCTGGTGATCTCCTGGACTTACAATCTGATCTACATAGATCAGTTCCCCTGGAGAAAATGGCTGCTTTGGAAGGTGGAATCTATGGTCTTATACACTGCTGAGGTATTTACCCTCCCCAAGCTCCACTTTCCCTAGGCTCCATCCCCAAATCTACAGGATTTTTCCAACCCAGAATTGGCAACCCTAAGTATTTATCTGAAAACTAGTGCAGAAATGGGTTTTGAAAAAATGCTTCATCTTACACCTTTATATTATTTAAAAGTGTTATTTCTTGATGATAAAATTTTATTTAACTTGATGAGTCTCCTAAATGAGCTTGTCATGCCTGTAAATGCATAACTGAGATGTGAGGTTACCTATGAGTAGCTTTACTATAGAAATGTGAGATCAGCTACTGGCAGGCTTGCATTGTAGGGCCTAATATCAGGCTGGGGGGAAAGGATGCAAAACTTTTATGTTTGATACAAGGATTTCTGATCTGCAGAAGAATGGACATAAGTCACTGCCCTCCCTCTTGTGAAAATGGTTTCTTTACATAGTAAATATTTCAGGCTTCCTTTATTTAAGACTGTAAGCTACTCATTTATATTTCTCTCACGCAAGCACTGGGAGGCAAACCTTTTCTTGCCCACAAACCCTCTAACCTCAAATAACTTCTCACTCATAATAGTGCACTTCCTAGCACGGACATAGATTCTGGGACCAGGGCCTGCAATAAACTAAGATGTCAATCGTGTCCACATACTCACTCTAACAACACAATCACCAGGCCTAACAACATCAGTGATATCTCAAATGTATTCACTTTTGCATCTTCCCATGTTATATATGTCATCAAGTGTCAACAATGACCTTCCTCTCTGCATTGGAAAAAGAGATCAGTCCTTATGCAAAAGAATAAATGGATATAAATCTGACATTAAAAATCACACCACTCAAAAACCAGGGGGAGAACATATTAATCTTTCAGGACGTTCCATTGCTGACCTAAGAGTGGCATTCTTCAAACAGAGAAGCTTCAAAAGAAATTACAATATGAGGTTGCTGAACTTGAGTTCATTTACAAATTCAGAATAATGAAACCCCCAGGGCTGAACAGAGACATAGGATTCTATCTCACTACAGCAGGATTTGAGTCCAGTGGCATGGAGATCAACAAGATTTTCAGGATACAAGCTTTTGAGAGTTAAAGCTCTCTGAAGAAGGGACCTTTGACTCTAGAAAGCTTATATGCTGAAAATCTTGTTGGTCTCTAAGGTGCCACTAAACTCAAATCCTGCTGTTCTACTGCAGACCAACACAACTACCTAAAATTATCTCACCACTGATGCTAATTTATGCTGTAATCAAGGTACCATTGTTCCTTTGCATCCTGATTAACTTCTTTGCAACACCTCTCCTACCTCCTGAGTGGGATATAAAGGCTCAGGGATCTCCACTCCTCCTTGTAACTAAAGACGGGAGCTTTGACTCTCAAAAGAGTATACTCTGAAAATCTTGTTGGTCTTTAAGATATCACTGGACTTGAATCTTGCTGTTCTACTGCAGACCAACTGAAACCAATTAGTGTCAGCACCTTAAAAAGATACCTAATGGGTTGCCAAAATATAGGCAGTATACATGGGCCCAAAACGGAAAAAACACAAAACAAGAGGTTCATGTTTCGTCATGTTTCACGAATCACGAACCACAAATTTTCAAGAAATTGACCCGTTTCATGAAACAATTCATTAGTTTCGTGATTTGTCAGAACCAGGGGTATTTCAATGGCCCCCTTCACCCAGAGATGCCAGAGAAAGACAAGCAAAGAATAAATAAGGGAGGCCTCAGTCAAGCTAGGCCCCAGAGCCAGGCACAGGCCTGAGGATAAGGGGTTGGAACTTGGAGGGGAAAAGACAATCTCACCCAAAAGACCTTCCCAGCAAGCTCCCAAATCCACTCTTCCTCTCTTCTCAAAAAGCCAAATGCTTCCCAAAAACTCTCCACTCCACTCTCTCTTCCCAAAAGTTCCCAAATCCACTCTCCTAATTCCAGCAACAATTCCTCCCTCTCCCTCTGCTACTGGAACTGAACCACGAGGCAGAGAAAGCTGTATCTTAAATAAGAAATGCTCACATAGAGCATAACAGGAGCTCTCTGGTGGTTGGCAGACAGACCTGGCCATCAGGGTTTGGAGGGAAGAGATTGGTTTCCCATGGCTACAGAAGGCCCATCTCCTCAGTTGCCTAATCCCCTGCCCCTTGCTGTATAGGGCAAACTGAGAGATCTCCAGTTGGCAGGGAGAGCTGCCTATCAGGATTTTGAGGACTAAGATTGGGGTTTCCATGGCAACGAAAGGTCTGCAGACTTTCCTGGCCTCCATTGCCTAGGGAATCAATAGACTGGTGCCAGCCTGTCTGGCATTAAGAATCAACCACGAAAGTCGTGCATTTCGTGAAAAACACGGCCCCACGAATCATGTTTTCGCGAAGCACGAAACGGCCCAATTTGTCATGAAATTTGAGTCGTATTTCGATTTGTGCCCATGTCTAATGGGCAGTCCCACCCTGGTTCCAACTGCAGAGCAATAACTAAACTGCTCCTCGCTCATACTTGTTCACACACCAAATTTGTACTGGGAGATACTGCCCATCAAGGCTATTCTCCTATGCTGAACAGTATGAAACTTCAGGCATTGATGACCAGAACTTACAGACTCCCTCTCCAGGCAGTCTTAATGTATATATTGGAGACCAAATATCTTGGACACCTTGCTTTTTGGATTAGCAGAGAAGAGTATGTTTACCTTTGCAAATAGTTGACTAGTACCCTTGGGGGGAATGTGCCACTAGGGTTGTCTACCAGTTGGAGAGGTCTTTCTTGACATTGTTTGGTCTGCATGGCTGTTTTTTAAAGACAGAGAAACATTTGATCTTGTGAAACCCCATCTGCTATCTGAAGCTGTCATGTTCAGAAACAGAATTTATTATTTCATCTGCTAATCATGAGAACAGATCGATAGTTGGGCCCCCAAAAGCTGGCCTAAAATCTTTGTCAGGCTACAGCTTTTCCTTTACCCTTTGGTACTATTTTTGCTAGACAATTGCATAAGATATCCTTTTCACTCCTTAGTTTGCTGCACCATGTAATGTTTTTGTCTAATTATTCTCTAGTCATCAATGTAGAGATTCATCCTGATCCAGCAAGTGCAAGCTGTACATGGAACTGGATTGTGCATACATTTTGTTATGTGGAATGGTATGCATGAATGCAAAAGGGAATTTCAGGAAGTAAAATATCCTACGGCTGTGCACATGATGATCCTCAGCTGATTGCATTTATGCACACATCCCCTAATCATTGCTCAGCTGTTATTCAAATTACCACTTTTTCACATAATCAAGAAAAATAGCATTTTTAAAAAATTAATGTTTCTCATTATGCATTTGGCTTGCTATACATTAGATCATATGTGTTCTGATGTCTGCAGAGTACATTTCCCATATCAGCCATATGCTGGGAATTGAACCTTTCTTGAAACAGGTTAAAAAGAAACCAAATCAATCTCTTTCTGAAAGCAACAAACGCTGACAAAAATTCCGATATTATTACCACTACCAGAGTATAGTGTAGGCAAAGATTTACAGGCCAGACATGCTATTATAGTTCTAAATATGAGAAAAATTCATTCCATGGTCAAGTGTTGATCAGTTGGCCCCAAGCAGTACCTCAGTTGCAATGAATATACCTTTGATGTCAGAACCAGAGACCCATTCAAAAGCCTCTTGACAGTCCATTGTCTCATCATGGCCACATTTTATCCACAGATTCCTCTAAGAAGGCAAGTAGAATGCAGATGCCCCAAGAGGAGAAGTGATACAAAGAAGAATCTTTCCACAGCAACTTCAGTGCTAACTTTTATGTGTAGGTAAGTATTTATTTATTTATTTTGTTTATACCCCACCTTTGTCCCCAGTGGGGACCCAAAGCGGAGTACAACATTCTCCTCTCCTCCATTTTATCCCCACAACTACTCTGTGAAGTGGGTTAGGCTTAGAATGTCTGACTGGCCCAAGGTCACCCAGTGAGCTTCCATGGGGGAAATGGGGGGAAAATATGGGTAAACAGAGTCGGGATTCGAACACTGGTCTCTCTGATTCTAGACTGAAACTTTAACCACTACATCAAGTACACAGGGTTTTGTTTGTTTGTGAGATTGTTTGTTTGTTTGTGATGACTTTGGGGCTTTATTGGGAGAAAAATGTGACAGAAATCTTCTATATAAATAAATAGATGCTATGCAATTCAAGTTGTATTAAATAATTAAATTTATTATTTTTACCCTGCTTCTCTTGCACCATGATAAGTTAAAGTGGCTCACAACACAAAGCACAAGAAAAAGACACTCAGTATGTCCTTGAAACAAGTTCATCCCCAGACTAATGTTGGACTCTTGGCATGGTTCATGCAGGTCCATGTCTGAAGCCACAAATTAAGAACCAAATGCCAGTTGCATCCCCTCCTCGTGTCTCCAAAGACCTGAAAAGGGGGAGGGCAGATCCTCAGTTCTGGAATTATTCAGCTGGCTCACATGCTTATTCATCATAGATTATTCTCTCCTCTTTATCCTCCATCAGACAAGGCAAATATACATGTTGTTCATCTCCAGAATGCACTTTCAGACTAACCACATGATGTCCCATCAACAGGTTTGAGTTGTTGTTCTCTCCTTATACAAAATGCACACACATCTCCACATCAATAGAAAACATATTTGATATAAAGTTAAGCTAGACCTGATCTCTGCAATGGGCTAAACTATAAAAGATTGTACTATGTGAATATGTATAGGTCTGCTTTTCTATGGGTTATTTCATTTCATCCATGTGCGTTCTTCCAGAATAATTTTGCTGCCTGCTGTGACATGTTACAATATAATGAAATGTATTTTTGTCATTATTACAAATATACAGGGAGAGGTATATAATGAGGAGTACTTACCTGTATGTAGTTTCAGGTGGGTAGCCATGTTGGTCTGCAGTAGATGAGCAAGGTTTGAGTCCAGTAGCACCTTAAAGACCAACAAGAGTTTTCAAAGTATAAGCTTTTGAAAGTTCCTTCATAAGATATGAGTAGGAATGGAGATCTCTGAGTCTTTCTATTCTAGGCAGAAGGTAGGAAGGATGTTGCAAAGATGTAAGATAGAAAGTGGAGGTACACAAGGGTAGCCCAATGTAGAGCAAGTTGCAGTAGTCTAAACGAGAGGTGACTGTTGCATGGATCAATGTGGCAAGGTTGGACTGAGATAAATATGGGAAAAGTTATTGGGCCTGGCAAAAAAATGATGTTCTAGTCACCATAGACACCTGTTTGCCCATGGAAAATTTAAGAGTCAATCCAACCCCCTCCCCCAAACTCTTTATGGGGTCCTCAGCAGAAAGCTGGGCTCTGTCAAATAATGAGAGTGACAAATTCCCCACAACAGAAATCCTTCCCAGCCACAGGATCTCAGTTTTCAAAGGATTTAACTTCAGCCAGCTACCCCTCAGCCATTTACCATGACATCCAGGCGTTGGGCCAGGGAAGAGAGATCTGCTTCTGGTTGCTTATTAAGTAGAAGCAGTTGGGTATTATCTCCATACTGGTGGCATCCAACACCAAACCTCCTAACAACACCCGGTAGAGAGCATGCATGCGCGTGCACACACACACACACACACACACACACACACACATTAAAAAGTATTGGGGACAGAATCAATCCTTGCAGGGCCCCACACTGTAGCTCCCATCAGGATCCCCATCAGGATCCCCAACAACCACCCTTATCAAGCATCCTTGGAAGAAGGAGGCAAACCATTATAAAGTGATAGCTTTTACCCCCAGTAAAGCTAGATGGTTGATCAGGACCCAATGGTCAACTGTGTTGAACACTGCTGACAGATCTAATAAAATCAGCAGCACACAACTGCCCTTATCTAGCTGAAGCCAGATGTCGCCAACCAGAGCTATTAGAACAGTCTCTGTCTCAAAGCCCAGCTGGAAGCCAGACTAGAACTGATCAAGCACTGATCATTCAGAAACCCCTGAAGCTGGTCAACCACCACCTTCTCAATGACCTTACCCAGAAAAGGCTAATTTGACTGGGCAGTAATTTGCTAGCTCCCGTTTATCCAAGGAAGGCTTTTTCAACACATGTCTCACCACAGCCTGCTTGAAGAAGCCAGAGAACTGACCTGATGTGAGAGAACAGTTAATAATCACTCACAAGGGGCTTCCCATCACATCACAATATGATTTAACTAGCCAAGAAGGGCAGGGGGTCCAATGAGCAGGTAGTGGGTCTTACAGCCATTAGGATTCTGTCAACATCTGTCACTTGACATGGTGGTTGCTGTTGAGATTTGCACCTCTCCCTTGAAATATTTAGGCTAATGACCTTTTTTTTGCAAGCACCATGCTAAAAACTTGAACTTACCTTGCTTGTCAATTTCCTCTTGAGTTGAATGCTGTATACAATCATACTGATTTTATTTTGTAATTTAAAATTAATGGTATTTAAATTTATTTGATTCTTCACAGTTGGTAACATCTAGTATGGCAGCTGGCCATGGAGCCATTGCTGGTGCATACTCATAATTTACTGGCTTGTTTGAATTCTGTATGGTCCAGGGTCCTCTTGCATAATTTAAAATCATCTACAATTTGTGTGCTTTTGCACCTACACAGGCAGCAGCATTAATTAGTTGATGACATTCATCATAATAGTGTATGACCAGAAGTTATTGAATCAAATGATACCTCGCAGGCAACAGCTTGTGATCAGTTGATTAACACTAACATGCTCAGCTTTGGGAATCACACAAGTAAAATGGACAAGGCCAAAATACTAGAGCAAAGGACCTCACTTTTAGAATTTTGAATTGAGAATTATGGCACCATATTAAAAATGGCTGCTATAAAAGATTTGAACCAATCTGTCATGCTATCACCATGTGGTGCTTCTACCATTCCACATTAATGGCTGATTGGGCAAGGAAAATGCATAACATGATGTCATCATGATGTAGGAGAGTATGCTTAAATATTAAAAGACAGAAAGAAGACATTTTCTGTAGTCATCCCATATCAAGAACAATGTGTGCTTCTGGCTCTCTGAATGTATTTGTAAGAATTATTACTTGTAAACTTTGTTTAGCTGAAGCAAAAAGAGAGGAAAGTAATTTAGTCTACAATGGTGACAATGAAGCTTTAACATTTTAGTTAAAAACATGAAAAACCCATTCTAAACATCAGATAGACCCTTCTAAACAACACACCATTCTAAACATCAACTGTGTCAATAGCCTTGAAAATTTTCTTAATTCTGATTTGAGTGGGAAACAGCTGCATGCGGGGGGGGGGGGAATACAACAGTGTGCATTTCAGAAATATATTACATTAAAACCACGATCTACTCTTCATTTATATGTAAGATTAAGATAGATGAAAACAGCCTGATGCCCTAAAATATATCAAGTTTAAGAGGCTCCGTAAGCTGTGGAGACATGGGATGGTGTGGGGAGCTGTCAGCAACAGCCTGATGTCACTTTCTGGGAGAACCCGAAGTAACATCATACTTCTCTAGGAATTGCCAAAAACTCTATGGGTTTATCACAGAGTTTCAGACAATTCCTATAGAGATCAGAAATCAGTTTTAGGTTTTCTGTGGAAGTGATGTCATGCTATTAGCCAAATAGCCATCACACCATCAATCCAATGGGGGGCTGGCAACCCTACCCATAGCATTACCACCCCAAAAATGATAATGTAGTATTTTAGGGATTTTTTTGTATTTAGGGGCCTCTCATAAGGGAGGCCCTAAACTGTTACTTTGTTGTCCAAATTAGTCCCTCTGTCAGGCCTGTTATATGAAGAGCATCCCCTGCATGTGAAGCACTAGAACAAAAGTCCTAGGACAAAAAAAGGATTGTTTGAGTCTCTTTATACACAGCTCCCCCTTTTAGCACAATAAATCTCCTAGGAAGGGAAAGATGAATAGAGAGATAGATACTTAACCACAAAGTAACTTTATTGACCTAACTAAAGCACAGGGTAGAAAAAGCAGAACAAGATGGTAGCATAAGAAAGGAAGACTATATTATTCAATGGCAACAGTCTGGCAACAATTAGCATGTGGCAATCCAGTAAAAAACCATTCACTTTGCAAAATCCTAGTGTTCAGTTATAAATACTAGCTAAAGTTTCTTTTAGTTGCCAACTAAATATTAGTTACATTTAGTGTCCAAATTATGTTCTTCCCACATGACTAGTTTAGGAAACCAACCTGATGAAGAGAAGAGATAGGTAATGAGTTGCTTAAAAAGGAATCAAAAGGTGCAATGGGAAAAACTGGGAAAGATTTTTGGATAGTATGGAAGGAGTCTCTAGCTAGGTGGATGGAGTGCTATGGGAAAGGATTGTCTGACAGTGAGGCAGACCAACCTGATGGCAGGGTGGGTGGGATCCTGCGATTTCAACATTGGAAGAAGGTTTGAGAGCACAGCCAGCTATGAAAATGCTCTTCTTAAGCACCTGGATTTACCTGGGCACCAGTAGAAGAAGCACTGCTGTTGGCTGAAGCTGGTGCAGAATTAATAATCTTGAAGGCATTGGGGCAGAAGTGCAGGATCTAACTCCCCATTGGTGAAATTTGAGCTGACCTGTGATTGATGAAACTTTAGGGTCTGAGACCCCATTGATGTGAGGGTCAGAATCAGACATGGGCACGAACAGAAAAAAATGAACATGGTGTTCGTTGTTCATTGCCATCCACGAACAACGAACAATGAACACTGACTAACATGATCCTGTCATGAACATGTTTGTTATTCATTGTTCGCAGGGGGCAGCAGGCTCTCCTCCAGCCATCAAGATCCCTACCACACCACTCCCAGAAACCCTACCTGAGCAGGCAGCAGGAAAGGTACCAATAATAAATAATAGCTTGGCCCCAGAGCCTGGCAGCAGCCCTGGAACCTGAAGGGGTAAATCCTTACCACACCACTCCCAGAAACCTTACCTGAGCAGGCAGCAGGAAAGGTACCCGTAATAAATAATAGCTTGGCCCAGAGCCTGGCAGCAGCCCTGGAACTTGAAGAGGTAGATCCCTATCCCACCACACACAAAGAAAATTCAAGCTCCAATGCACTCTCCCTGTCTCTCTCTCAAAATGCCAACAGCAACTGTCCCTCCCTCATTGTCTGCAAAACCAGAGCTGGGAGCCCCCCTCCCCCCTGCTCTTTGCTTCCTAGTAACAAATTTGGAGCTCCACACTTGAAAGGAAGACCTGCCTATCAAGCTAAATTGGGCTTAGATTGAGGTTTCCAGGGCAACAGCAGGCGGTCAGACAGAGTTCAGGCAGTCCCTGCCTCCGGTAGCCGAGGGAATTGATTGCAGGTGCCAGATTGTCTGGCTTGACGGACAGCAATGAACAGCAATGAATGAGGCTTGCAATGACCACCTGTTCGTTTAGAATGGGGCCTCAAAACAGCTTGTTCACGATCAGCTGATTGGGCTGTTTGTGGCTTTTTTTAGTTCGTATTTCTGTATGTGCCCATCTCTAGTCAGAATGTGGGCTGTCATACACAGTTCAATTTTCTATTCTAAGAGAATACCAGAGAAGAGTGCCACAGTAATGTGATAGAGATGGGAGACAATTCTAGTTTCTGATTATTAACTTAGGATGGGTGGAAGCCGTGATTTATAGCTAGGAGATGGGGGGGGGGGTTGGCTCTCCTTAGCTTATGATAGTTTCGGGTGGGTAGCCATGTTGGTCTACAATAGAACAGCAAGATTCAAGTCCAGTAGCACCTTAATGACTAGGAAGATTGTCAGAGTATAAGCTTTTAAGAGTCTAGTATCTGAAGAAGAAAGCTTTGACTATCAAAAGCCTGGACATCTTGTTAGCTTTTAAAGTGCTGCTGAATTTGAATCTTGGTTTATGAGTAAATCAACCAGGAAGCTGTATTATGAGGGAGTTTCTGAGAGCTCTGCTCTGCAGACTTGGTTTGTGAGGAACTTTTGCCATGGATGTGAGGAACTGGAGGATCACAACAAAAAATGTTCTCTTGTAGCATTCAGGCAGCCAAGTTACTTCCTCTTAAAAACATGTGTGGGAATTCATGCTTCAATTAAGAAACCCTACTTTAATTTCATTCACTCCTGTGACTTCTGATGTCCAGGGGATCTTGGGGTGCAAAAGAAATGGGTCTTAGGGTGGAAGGCGCACTGGCAACCATTTACTTCATTTGTGAATAAATCCAGTTCTGTCCCTCTGAAAAGTCTAGTTTGATACTAAAATCAGATCAGTCGATGACAATTTATGACATCATTTATTTTTATCAGGATTCGATATTTTTAGGAGGAAGGACACCACAGCCTCCCATGTATGGACTTGGTTATGATCAGTGCATTGATGGGAAATCATTTGGAAGTATATGGAAAACATTCTGAGCTTTCTAACAGGGGAATAATATTATAATAAATATAATTATATTTATTTGGACATTGACTAATCTTGAACCGGAGAAAACTCTGCATGTTCCCGGTGAAAACATGTCTCAGTTTCCACTGTGTGTATCTTTGTTGGATTCCAGGGATAACTGTTCGGTTACCTGAGCTCACAGAAGTGGTCTTATTGCTGTGGTTGAAGATGCCTAAGCTGATAGTCCTGGGAGAGTTCAGGTTATATGCTAAGTTTGTGCTGTCAGATCCAGGTGAGGACTTAGTGGCTGCCATGGTACTCATAAGACTGTCCCAGGTTGTATGGAGTCGAGAACAAAAAACCAGGCACGCTCTGCATTTTCTTTTCTGTACTTAGCAGGTGTCTATTGATTTGATGGTGGGGGAGTTGAATTGAGACAAATTGATCTGGTGGGATTGCTGTGAGAGATGTGGTATGATTATCACAGTAGACAGAGGGCATCAGGGAGTGATCTTTTTCCTTCTGTTGAAGTTCCTGGTTCCTGATTTGGAGTCTGGAGAACTGCTGAGGGTTGGGAGCCATCTCTAACATCACTTATGAAAAACTTGTTCTGAGTCAGAAAGAGCATGTCATGGGGCCACTTTGCAAGTCAATGAAATGGTGGTGATGGTGGTAAAGAAGGCTGTTCTTCTCTGCCCCTATTGAACAGCTGAATCTCATACAGTGCATTTTAGATTGCTTAAGAGTTTTTAATGCATAGGTCAGCCCCCATTATTGAAAATAAATTGGTTTTTAGAGGCTATATTTTTGTAAGAATAAATAAATAAGATCCAATCTTTCTTTGGATCAAACTTGGATGCCAGGTTGAAAATAAATTACAGGTATTTAACCAAGGAAGGGCAATTTCTGGCAGAGGAAGAAGTTGCGAAGATCCTGCTAGCTTGCTTGCAGCAGCTGAATGCCATCCAAGCTGAGGTCATTTCCTCCTCTGCTTGCAGGTTCTTAGACTGAGTTTGGCCAGAGACATGATTTCAATAGGGCATTGGTGGCAGGGATGGGGGGGAGGATGTGGTAAAAAATCTCCAATTCTCAGATCGCACGACATCACTTCCCGGGAAAACTTGGAAGTGATGTCATTGTGTTGACACAAAGCATTATGCTCATGGTGAATTCTGTGCTTTATGTTGAATTCTAGAGTATTTTGCTGATGTAATGATATAACTTGCTGGTTCATCTTGGACGAGGTATCACACTGTCGTACTTATAGTGCCCCCTCCCATGGTTCTGCTCCCCCAGTCTCCTGCCAGGTGCCAGTTGGCAATACTGCCTATGGATTATAGCCTGTATTAGCTAGCTCAGTAAATCAAGGCCCATCCACAATATTTGTTTGTTTGTTTGTTTGTTTTGTATCCTTTAAATTGGTTGCTTTGTATTTTGGAAATTTCTGTAAGCTGCTCTGGGTTTCTTTTAAAAGAAAAATAGCATATACGTGCCCTAATAATAAATAAACAATAGATTGGACCAGAGGTATCAGATGTATTTGCTTGACAGAGTTCTGTTGACAGTTCCATGTTGATCCACCTGACCAATGTTGACAGGATCTTTGGAACAGAGGGCCACCACCTGAAATTGGATCCTTGATCCTCACCATCCTGTTTAGTGGAATGCTAGGAGATAATGAAAGCCCCCTTGCTAAGACTGTGAACATCTCATTGGTGAAGATTCCAATATGCCTTTGAAAGAGGCAGTGATTAGAACACTCCTAAAAAAATCTTCTGTAGCAAAAAGGAAATGGCCAGTTGTGACCCTGTATCAAATATTCGTTTTTGTGTGAAGTGATTGAGTGGGTGGTAGCAGAGCAGCTTCAGGTGAACTTGGATGACACATCTGTGCATGTTCTATTTCAGTCTGACGTCAAGGCTGGTTTTAGGAAGGCTGTTCCAGAGCTCCCTCCCTCGACCAAGGTGAGGGGGGAAGTAGCCACAACTGATGGGAAGAGTGAGCTGGCGGCCAGCAATACAATGGATACCTTTCATGTACAGCATAAGTGGGCAGGGTGGAAGAGGCTGGCATCTGCCTATCCCCACTTCTTTGGCCTACAGAAGCATTAGAAAATGTGATGGGGATTTAGGGGGGGCAGCTGTTTCACTCCTCCCCGCCCCCAAAAGATGTAGACACTGGAGAGACAGAGCAAGCTGCTTGAAGAACTGACCTGTGAAGTATCAGAAGGCTCAGTATGCTCCCCAATTATCTTTAATTTTTTTGCCGGAATATTGAATGAGATCATTTAGAACTCTGAAGTTGGGTGAAATCCACCTCTGTATTCCATTAACTACGCTCCCAGAAGCTGTGGCAAAGCAATGGAAACTGAACAGTTTGAAGCTTAATCCAGACAAGATAGCATTGGTTGGTAAGACCAATATCTTAGGTACCTTGGATGATGTAACTCTATCCTTTGCATTGTCTTATTCGTGTAAACGGCTTTAGGACCTAGCTTTATTGTTTCTTTTGGGGCAGGAGACTGTCAGACTGTCAGACTGTGGCTAAATAAGGCACTCACTACAGGGTTCCCTTTAGAAGCAAACACAAGTCCATTGTTTGGAAAAGGAAACTTTACTGCAGAAAAGGTCCATTATAGTCCACTGTCCTGAATAGGAGAATCAGGATGGTACATGATCATTGTTACCAATGAAGAGCAAGCATAAGATACAGAGTAATAATACCCAGCTGGATCAGCCTCCCCCCACAGTTCTCAAAACAACATCTCTCAGTCCTGGGAAGCTGCTCTCCCTCAAGGCCAATGCTTGGTGGAACGGTGTTAGACAAAACAGTCTCCTCCGGTGGGAATGCTGCCTGGGAACTGGTGCACCTGGGAAGAGAACACTCAAACACTAGAAGCATTAGAAAATGGAGTCAGTACAGTTTAGATATACACTGGACCTGACATTCTGCCCCCCTTAAAATAGATCCCCCCCTGGCTTATATGGGTAGCGAGTATGAAAAGCTTTGGTTAGTCTAGGAGCATGAACATGTGCAGAGTTCACCCATTCATCGTAACCAGAATCAAAGTCCTTCCATCTAATGAGGTAAAAAAGCTGATTTCGTTTGAGTTTAGAGTCCAGGATTTGCTGTACCTCATAGTGTATTTGGTCGTCAATCAAAGTTGGAATGGGTGGAGCTTTGACGTGCCATTTGTTGTCGGTGGGAGCTTTCTTTAGAAGACTGACATGGAACGTGTCATGCACATGGCGCAGGTTCTTGGGCAAAGTTACAGCAACAGTCACTTTATTTATTATCTTGCGCACAGGAAAAGGTCCTAGGAATTTCAGAGCGAGTTTGCGGCTGGTCTGAGCAAGTTTTAGATTTTTTGTGGAAATATACACATGATCTCCGGGTTGTAATTCCCATTCGGCCGCACGATGGCGGTCTGCGTATTTTTTGTAATCCAGTTTGGCTTTGTCAAGGTGCTTCTTAATAAGAGTCCATTGCTGCGCCGCCTCCCCCCACCACGAAGATACATCTGGCAATTTAGAGGAATGGAGAGGGGGGCCATCCAACGGGAAGGGATTGAAGTGAGTCCCGTAGACAATTTTGAAGGGGGCCTCCCCCGTTGAAGCGTGTACACTGTTGTTATATGAGAACTCAGCCAGAGGGAGAAGGTCCACCCAATTATCTTGTTGAAAATTAATGTAGCAACGAAGAAACTGTTCTAATATTTGGTTTGTTTTTTCGGATTGCCCGTCGGTTTGTGGGTGGTGGCTTGAACTGATGCCTTGTTCAATATTCAACATTTTCAAAAGCTCCCGCCAGAAGTTGGCAACGAACTGTCCGCCGCGATCCGAAATCACCTTGGACGGAAAAGAATGTAATTTTACGATGTGTTTTAGAAACAAATCTGCTAGTTTTCGAGCGGAGGGTATAGTAGTACAGGGGATAAAATGAGCTTGTTTGGAGAACAGATCTACCACCACTAAAATGCAATTATGTCCTTTTGAGATAGGTAGATCAGTGATAAAGTCCATAGATATTATTTCCCAGGGTCTGTTTGGTGTTTCCAATGGTTGCAGGAGACCCGGAGGCTTCCCTTTTCTGGTTTTGGCGCTGAGGCAAATAGGACAGGAACTAACGTATTGGGAAATGTCTTTGCGCATGCCCGGCCACCAGAATTGTCTTTGGATTAGGTGCAAAGTTTTCAGATACCCATAATGTCCAGCAGTGGGAGCATCATGACAGCGCTGCAAAACTTCCAGTCGGAGGCTGTCTGGGACATAAAACTTGCTCCCGGCTAACCAATCCCCTTGTGGGGATTGGGTCAGTTTGCTTCGCGGAGCCCTATCCCCCTCCTTCTCTACCTCAGTTTTGAGTTTCGATTTCCACTCTTGGTTGGCCGGGAGGGACTGCTTGGCACGGCTGCGAGTAGTCACCACGCCCCCAAGTTGCGTAGGCGAGAAGACAGTGTCGACAGTCTCCTCCCGTTTGCTCTTATGTTGGGGCATGCGCGATAGGGCGTCTGCCAAAAAGTTAGTTTTGCCCGGGAGATAATTTAGAGTGAAGTTGAATTTGGAAAAGAATTCCGCCCATCGCAATTGCTTGGCATTCAGTCTGCGTGGGCTTCGGAGGGCCTCCAGATTTTTATGATCCGTCCAGACCTCGAAAGGGTATCGCGCCCCCTCCAGCCAATGTCTCCAGTTAGTAAGGGCCGCTTTTACTGCAAAGGCCTCCTTCTCCCACACATTCCAATTCCTTTCCGCCTCCGAAAATTTTCTAGACAAGAAAGCACACGGCCGCAGCCTACCATCCTCCCCCTTCTGCAGTAAAACCCCCCCTATCGCCGTATCGCTGGCGTCAACCTGTACTATGAAAGGGGATTGTTCGTTGGGGTGGGAGAGGATGGGTTCTGTTACAAATTGCTTTTTTAGACAATCGAAGGCCGTTTGGCACTCGGGGGTCCATTGCAGTTTGGCAGAGGGTTTTTTAGCTTGGTCCCCTTTATCTTTGGTTTTCAGCAAGTCTGTTAAAGGGAGCGTGATTTGGGCGAAATTTGCTATGAAGTCTCTATAGAAGTTGGCAAAACCCAGGAAGGATTGTAGTTCGTTACGGGTGGTGGGTTTCTGCCAGTCCTGGATCGCCTGTATTTTGGCTGGATCCATTTTCAGACCTTCTTGGGAGATACAGTACCCGAGGTAAGTGAGTTCGGTTTTATGGAATTCACACTTGGACAGTTTGATGGGCAGTTTGTTATTCAGCAAGGTGGCCAGGACCTTTTGTACCATTTGAATATGTTCTTCCTCTGTGTCCGAGTAAATTAAGACATCATCAAGGTACACCACCACCCCTTTGTATAGAAATTCGTGCAGAACTTCGTTTATCATGGACATGAATACAGACGGGGCTCCCGTCAATCCAAAAGGCATAACTAGGTATTCATATTGTCCGAGGGGGGTATTAAATGCGGTTTTCCACTCATCCCCTGCCTTGATACGGACATGGAAGTAAGCATCTTTTAAGTCTAATTTTGTAAAGATCTTACCTTGGGCCACGACGTTGAGAAGGTCTCGGATGAGTGGTATAGGATAGGCGTTGTTGGTGGACACTGCATTAAGTCCCCGAAAGTCCGTGCACAGTCGTAGTCCCCCATCCTTCTTTTTCACGAAGAGAACCGGAGCGGCGTGGGGGCTGTTGGCTGGGCGGATGAACCCTCTTCGGAGGTTGGTGTCGATGAATTTCCGGAGCTCTTCTCGTTCATGGAGACTCATGGGATAGAGTCGTCCTTTGGGCAGTGAGGCTCCGGGTAAAATTTCCACCGCACAGTCTGTTCGTCGGTGCGGGGGTAGAGTATCAGCCTCCTCCTCAGAAAAAGCGTTTAGGAAAGGCCAATACGGTTCGGGTATTTGGTTGATTTCTTCTTGAGTAAGGAGGGCCTTTTCAGTGTGAGTTGGATTAATGCCCCAGTTTTGGTTCCAACGGTGGGTTTTGCAGTTGGCATGACTGAAAGTGATGCATCCTTGGGCCCAGTCTATGTAGGGATTGTGATCACATAGCCACTTGCTGCCTAGAATTAACGGGTATTTGGCAGTGGAGCTGATGACAAAAGACCTCTTCTCCCAATGTTGTCCCATGCCTGTGATCACGGGGATGGTCTCAGTGGTAACAGGGTTCATATTGGTGCCATCCATCTGTTCAAAGATTACTGGATTTTGTAATTCCCGAGTTGGTAAGACTAGTCCATTGACTAGGGCTGGGGCGATAATGTCTCTCGAACAGCCCGAGTCGATAAGGGCTTGCACTCGGATGTGCATTTTTCTCTCAGGGTTAACTAGAGTCACTGGCATGAATAAGATGGACCCAGGCGGCCGGTTCCGTGCAGGGACGGGCTTGCGATGGATCTGTCGGTTGGGTCCCTTTACGACAGATCCATTTCGTTTCCCGACTGGGGGCTTTCTGGATTTTCCTCGGTATTGGGGGAAGCGGGGTCGTATTCCATAACTTCTTCCGCTTCCAGTCCCCTTTCCGCGGCAGGTCGTTGGGAAGCTCCCCGACCTCTGCTCGCTCGTGGCGCGGGTACAGGGCGTTGGAGATTTGGAAATGGAGCAAGGGTTGGACGCCTTATTTGAAGCGGGGGTCTTTGCACAGGCCGGTAGGGGCATTGCGCTGCAAAGTGACCGGGTTGTCCGCATTGCAAACACAGCCCTTGTTGCCATCTAGCATCTCTCGCTCCACGGGTGGCGTATCCAGCTCCTCGTCCTCCCTTCTGCAAAGTTAAGGGTTTTCTTTGTCCCGTTTGTTGTTGTTGTTCAACCAAACGAACTTCCAAAATGCGGTTTTCGACTTCACAGGCTAGCTGGATCCAGCCTAACAACGTCGGGGGATTGTCCTGCATGAGGGCTCTGTCCAGAAGCCTCGGGTTTAGCCCTTGCTTGAACAGGATAATTTTGGTGGACTCTTCACACCTAGGGCATTTGGCAGCTAGTTGCCGGAATTTTGTAATATAGTCCCTTGCTGACATACTGCCCTGTTTAATGGCTTGCAATTCTGTTCGGGCCCGGGTTTCCTCTAAGGGGTCTTCGTATTGTGCTCGGATAGCATCTACCAACCCCTGGAGAGTATTGAGTTCGGGAGCCCCGATGTTATATAAGCCTACATACCAGTCAGCTGCTTTGCCTTGCAAGCGGGAGCCGAGATGCTCAATTTGACTGGCCTCGCTGCCGAAGAGGTGTCCCCACCGGTTGAAAAATTGCACGACTTGCACCAGGAAAAATCCTAGTTTGGAGGGATCCCCATCAAAAGTGGCTTCCAGTTTCACCCAGCCCATCGGGAGATCTTGTCTCGGAGCCGGTGCTG
Organism: Eublepharis macularius; assembly: GCF_028583425.1. Taxonomy (NCBI): domain Eukaryota; kingdom Metazoa; phylum Chordata; class Lepidosauria; order Squamata; family Eublepharidae; genus Eublepharis; species Eublepharis macularius. The sequence goes on along the minus strand of NC_072791.1, from coordinate 84,489,188 downwards.
GGTAGAAGTCCATCGGAAGCATTAGTGGCGCTTGAGGCGCGAGGGGAGGTAGCTGGGGCCCCGGCTGGGGCAACGGCGCGGGTTGCATTGGCGGCGGCAACACCGGCTGTGCTGGCAGAGGCAGCCGGGGCTGGGCTGGAGGGGGTGGTCTCGGCTGGGCCGGAGGTGGCCTAGGTTGGGCCGGAGGCTGCAGTAGTGGCCGAGCAGGTGGCTGCAATCTTGGTCTGGCTGGTAACACGGGGGGCGTCGGCAGTAGCTGTCGAGGTGGAGGAGGCCGGTGTGGTTGAGTGAGGAGCGGCCGCTGAGGGGGGGGTTGGTGAGGTCGTAGTGGTGTAGGCCCTCCCGGTTGATTCGGAGGTGGTAATACGGGCTGATCCTGTGGCCAACGGATCGGCTGCTGCAAAGGTGTGAGCTGTGGTCGGAGCGGGAGGGGCCGCAGCGGCGAAGGCCGGATGGGTGGTAAGCCGCGCGGGCTTGCCCCTCCAGGCGTCGTTATTCTGGGAGGCAAAGGCTGGTCTTGTGGCGCCGGTAGACCATCCCCTGGAGTTTGTAGGATGGGGACAACTTCTAGCGGTTGTCGTGGTGATTCCTCCTCAGGCGGGGCCGGGCGCTCTTCCGATTGATCCGGCCGAACCGTTATCGGAGAAGTATGAGGGGGTATCACCGGTGTCTCGATTGGCTTTTCTTCCCCTTCCGTAGGCCTCTCAGTGGGGGTCTCAGCTGGAGTCTCCTCCGGTGGTAGATCCCCGTCCGATTTGGGAGGTTCAGTCGGAGTTTCCCCAGGTGGCTCAGCCGGGGTATCCCCTCTAGGTGGAATTTCGTCTAATCTGGGAAATTCCGCGGGCTGTTCTCCCGGTTCTCCAGGGCAGGCTTCCTCCTCTCCCGTGGGTGCCGGCTGTTGCTGAACTACCTCCACCGGATAGGAGATAACACTTTGGAGGGTAGCTATCTGCACCGCCATCTCTTCAGGTGATAGTCTCTCTCCTGCCCCCATTGCTGAGATTAGATGAATGGCATGAGCCAAACTTTCTTCCATGTCCATCAGTCTAGCTTCTAACTGTTGCATTCGACTTGGCCCCGGTTGCTCCATCATGGAACCTCCGTTCGCTGCACTCACCGGGGAAATTGGGCCCCAGGGCGGAGGGTCTCCTAGATCGACTCGCGATCTCGCTGCTAGAATTCCCTTGGCCAGGCCCGTCACTGCCGAGATGCCGGAATCTACAGCATGGGTGCGACTTTGCATTTGCACCCAACTTTGTTCAGGAACTTCCGTTGACTCTTTCCACGGAGCAAGTTCCGAATAATCCCAACTCAGGGCGCCGCGGTGGGATATGTCCCCCTCCGTTTGTTCGGTCGTCCTGTTCCAATATCGCCATGGTTGGCTGCTATCTAGCTCAGGGACAGTTTCTAGGCTTCGGCGCCCGTCCATCGAAAATCGTGGATGTAGTCCCCCAGCCCGGCGCTCTCTCGTTTCTCGGGGTCTGGCTCCCCACTCTGACGGGGTGGGTAAGGAGACCAAGGGAAGAGCGGCCGCCGTCGGCCTTGTCCCTTCAGCGCCGAGGTCGATGAGAGGCGGGGTAGGAGTGGAGGCTCCGGTCCCGGTTGATCTCGGTTCCTGGGAGACTTGAGCTTGCACTGGTTGACTGTCGGGAGACGCATACGGATCAAACAAAGGATCCCTGTCCGGGACAACCTTGGATTCCGCTGGGCCCGACTCAGGCATGATTGGTAACAAAATGTCAGACTGTGGCTAAATAAGGCACTCACTACAGGGTTCCCTTTAGAAGCAAACACAAGTCCATTGTTTGGAAAAGGAAACTTTACTGCAGAAAAGGTCCATTATAGTCCACTGTCCTGAATAGGAGAATCAGGATGGTACATGATCATTGTTACCAATGAAGAGCAAGCATAAGATACAGAGTAATAATACCCAGCTGGATCAGCCTCCCCCCACAGTTCTCAAAACAACATCTCTCAGTCCTGGGAAGCTGCTCTCCCTCAAGGCCAATGCTTGGTGGAACGGTGTTAGACAAAACAGTCTCCTCCGGTGGGAATGCTGCCTGGGAACTGGTGCACCTGGGAAGAGAACACTCAAACACTAGAAGCATTAGAAAATGGAGTCAGTACAGTTTAGATATACACTGGACCTGACAGCAGTCAGATTGGGTGTTGTTGCAATTGTGCCTTTTATCAATTCCATATTGCTCATCAGTTATCTCCCTATCTGGATTCAGCTGATATAAAAATGGCTACATTGGCTGCCTATTTATTTCTGGGGTTAATTTAAAGCTATCATTTCTTATCTGTAAAGCCCTTCAGGACTTGGGATTAGGGATCTATGCCTGGAAAAAAATGATAGATTTGGATTTTGGGAAGGGCATAAATACTGATATTCTGATCCATTTACTGGTATCCTGAAAAATCTGGACATTCTAATATACCTGAAAAATTCAATAAGGTATCTTTCAGATATATACTCAGACTGCAAATATGCAAACACATATCCTTATCTAGGACCCAAACATTTCTGAAATACCATCTCTCTCAATATGAATGCATGCACCTATTACATTAATCTCATCAGTTTCTGCTTACTTACTGTTCCTTAGGAGTGTGCAGTTTTCCTTAGTTGTTATCATTCAGGCCTTTTGGATCATGGTCCCAACCATGTGTAGCAGCTTACCCAAGGCAGTTGGTACCTTTAATGGTTTTGGGGAAGAGATGGAAATTGGTTAAGTTGAAAGGGCATTTCATTGATGCTAGGGAACTGTCAATAATGGATGATGTTATTTGGTTGATTTGGTATCTTAATAATATTGCATTGGCTGTTGGTTTATTATTGTTATTGTTATCGTTATCGTTATCGTTATCGTTATCGTTATTATTCTTTCACCCTGCCTTTCTGCCCACAGGGCCACCAAGTTGGCTAACAAATTTAAAACGTACAAATTCAAATTAAAAATGCATCATTAAAACAATTCAAAATAAATACAAAAGATGAAGAAACAGTTTTGGGGAGGGAGGAGCTATCACCGAGGGAATGACAAGTAGAACAAAAAAAACTTCACCCCCTGGCGGAAGATGACAACAGAAGTGGACAGGTGAAGGTCCCTGGGGAGAGAGTTCCAGAATTTTGGTGCCAGTACTGAGAAGGACTTCTCCTGGGTTGCCATCCACCTAATCTTGGATGGTTGGGGCACATAAAGTGGGGCCTCTGAAGATGACTGTAGTTCCATAACGTAATTTTTTTAAATCAATTTTTATTGGATGAGATAATATGCATTCCATATATTCCATACTACATAGTATAACTACATCTACCCCTTATTCTGGTATATATGACCCCCCTCCTCCCCCCCTTTCCCTTTTGACTCCCAACAGCACTATAACCCCCTATTTCTTATCATTATCACCACTCCATTATTTGTTTCCATTATCAAAGGTAAAGTTCATACCCATTCTCCGTACATCTTAATAGTTATCCAGAGACCACAGCTGTCCCCCCACATCCCAGCCGCTTTCAAGACAGTCGCCAAATTTTACCCAGTCATTCAAAAACTCACCTGGACCCTGCTCCTTCAATTCTCACATCACCCCGTCCATCTCCGCCATGTACAACAGCTTCCGAATCCAATCCTTAACCTCCGGCACCTCTTCCTGCTTCCAACACCGTGCACACAATAATCCCGCTGCCACCGCCATATAATAAAATAGTGTTCTATCCTTAACATTAACCCTTTCCACACTTAAACCTAACAACAGCAGTTTCGGGCACCTCAGCAAATCACTCTTCACAATTAACAACACTTCCGCATAAATCCCAGACCAAAAAAGCCTGGCCTCTCCACACGTCCACCACACATGATAAAAGGAACCCCCATGTTCCCCACATTTCCAGCACTTACCCGACATGGCACCATCCACATTCACCAATTTTTTCAGTGCCAAACACCACCCACACATCATCCCACATCCACTCTCCTTCAAATTAGTGTAGAAATCTTCAATGCATTTTTCCATAAATATTCCCAAGCCTCCACTGCAACCTCTCCATTAAAATTCACTGCTCACTCCACCATCCAAAGTCTAACCGTCTCATCCTCCGTGAACCATCTCAGTAAAAGCTCATACATCCTAGAAATCAACCTTATTCCCCCTCCAAACAGAAGCTCCTCCAATTCTGAACTTCCACTTCTAAAACCCACCCTTCTTCCATCAGACCCAAACAAGTCTCTAATCTGCCGATATTGCAACCAACCATATCCAAATGGCAACTCCTCATTGTCTTTTATTTTAAAAGTGTCTCTGTCCATCCGTAGTATAAGTTATCCAGTCTTCTCCCCTGCACTCTGCACCTGGATCTACAACCTCTGCCGGAACAATCCACATAGGTCCCCTCTCCCCAACAAACCTCCCATACTTCTGCCAAACCATAAAAACATTCCCTCTCACAAAATGATGTCGAAACACACCATCCACCTTGTGTCCATCACACCATAGATATGCATGCCAACCAAACAAACCATCATGACCCTCCAGAGCCAACAACTTAAAATGAGAAAGTCTTACCCAGTCTCTCAACCACGTCAGACACATCGCCTCACGATACAATCTTAAATTTGGCAATTGTAGACCACCACTCTCCTTTGCACCACACAACACCCCCACCTTAACCCCTGGCCCCTTCCCCGCCCACACAAATTCCAACATTCTCCCCCGCCATTTTATAAAATGTTCCTTGTCCTCCACAACCGGGATCGTTTGCAACAAAAACATCACCCCGGGCAACACACCCACTTCAACAACTGAAATACGGCCCAACAGTGACAAATCCAATCTATTCCATTTCAACGTATCTCCCTCCACCCGTGCCCACAGCCCTTCATAGTTATTTCTAAACAAATCTATATTTTTAACTGTTAACTCTATTCCCAGGTATCCTGCCTTCCAAACCACCTCACACTTCGTAACACTCACCAGCTCCCCTTGTCTCTTCTTAGTCATATCCTTACAAAGCAATTTCGATTTTGATTTGTTAACAATAAACCCTGCCAGATCTCCAAATTCTCCAATTTTATCTAAAAGTAACGGCAATGTCTGGACTGGTTCCTCCACTACAAACATCACATCATCTGCAAATGCCCTGAACGTATACGAAAAACCTTTAAGTCTTACACGTTTTATGCTGTTATCTTCTCTTATCTGCCTCAATAGTATTTCCAATACCATAACAAACAGCAAAGGTGAAAGTGGACATGCTTGTCTTGTACCTTTTCTTACCTCGAATTTTTCTGTCAAATCGCTATTTATACATAATGACGCTGTTTGATCCTTGTAAATAGCTTTCACAGCCTCTATAAATTCTTGCCCCAGTTCCATCTTTTCCATGTTTCATAACGTAATAAATGGTCCTTCAGATATGTTGGTCCCAAGCCATATAGAGCTTTAAGTGTCAGCACCAGCACCTTGAATTGTGCCCAGAAAAAGTTTGGGAGCCAATATATGTGAGCCAAGAACAGAGTAGTGTGTGTGTTTGTGTGTGTGTGTGTGTGTGTGTGTGTGTGTATTTGCCTGGTGTTTGTTAGCATCTACTGTAAGCCACCTTAGTCTCTTTGGAGGAAAGGTAACATATAAATATTTTCAATAAATAATTACACCTGCTAAATGTCCCTTTGAGCTTTTCACACATTAACTGTGTGCACTTGTGAATATTTTTAATGCAGTGAGAAAAGAGAGCTGTTTTGAATTCATATTAAAGACCAAGGAAATTTAAAAAAAAAATCTTTATTGTGTCATGTGGAAAATGCCTCTTAAGACTTACCTACTCTATAAAGGTTGAAAGTTAACTTTGACTTTGTTGTGGGTTCTTATCTAGGGATCTGGGGATTTTTTCTTAGAGAGTTTTTCCACACCTGAAGATGGAAAAACAGTTGTCTGCTTGGTACACACACACACACACGCCTGTTAAAACCTAAGTATGAATAAAATACAGGCAGAGTAGCCAGCTCTTGAAATCAAAACCTCTGGCACCTGTGCAGGACCTGTGGCATGGAGCCTTCTTGATCTTGGACAGTGTTTCAGATCTTTGGCTCAGGAACAGAGCCCACTTGCAAATCTTAGCGGAGTCAGGATTGGAATATTTGGGGCAGGTTCAGAGGTGGAGTCTAATAGTTTCTGTCAGATTTGAAAACAGAACCAGCTTTTTTTGGTGGGTCCAAGGTCAAGACCCAGTGCAAAAATGGTCTAGCTATCTGGTGTGTAGCTTAAAAAGAATGACTGAAGGAGGTGGTAGTGATTATGTTTCTGGTAACTGGTCCCAAAAGGGGGGGGGGGGTGGAGAACAGTCTTTGTTCTGGTTGGTTGGCAGCCCTAAAAGTGAATGATTTATCACATGGTCTGTTCCCTAATTAGATATGAGGAGAAATACTATCACTTGCTCTTTTCCAGATTCTTCTATTATTTAGACTGGGAGTTCTTAAATATGGTTTTGGAATTAAGAAACACACTTCCAAGGAACGCCTAATAACTAGCTATCTTCCTTGATCTCAGGTTATAGTTTTTGACTTTGTCTTGGCATTTTATGAATTTAAATTTTGTAATTTCTCTTTCTCTAATGTTATTCTTTTTTATTTGAAAAATGTTAGTTTTTATTGTTTTCTGTGCTTACTTTGTTTAATTATATACCATAAACACTTTTAGCAAAAATAGTCTAAATATTTATTAACTAGCAAGAAGCCCACTGTGGGGAAAAATACAATGGGCTCTAGAAAGGGGAGTGTGGGTGAGCAGGCATTCCTTCCTCCTCCATCACTGATCCCGGCTGGATGAATGCAAAGGGGGTGGGCATTGCCACCTGCTCTGCACCTGATCCTGGCCAAGTGAAGGGAGGCGGGCATTGTCACCTGCTCTGCTCCTGATCCCAACCTGGTGAATGGGGGGTGAGCATTGCCTCCTGCTCCACACATGATCCTGGCTGGGTGAAAGAGGGAAAGGCATTGCCTCCTACTCGGTACCTGATTCCAGTTGGGCTTCTCTTTGTGGCACACTCTCTGGAGGTCTAGCTGCTTCACCTGGGCTTCCCTCCACAGCAGCGCTCTCTGATGGCACACCAGGATAGCAAGTGAGTTGTTTTGAATATGCTCAGCCTTTTATATAGTAGCACAGCTCATTTTGAGGGGGAACGTGCAGGAACGCAGTTCCAGCAGTTCCCCAAAGAGGTCACATGTCAGGTGGCCCTGTACACCTGACTCTCAGCCATTTTGGGCCCCTTTCAGCCTGGACTGGGGCCGAAACAGCCCGGATCAGGCCTCTGACAGATGGTGGATCACTCTCCCACTCAGCAGCGGCCCGATCCTGGCCATTTTGGGCTCCTTTTTGGCCATTTTCAGCCCCCTTTTTGTCATTTTGGGCCAAATTTTGGCCCTGAATGGCTAAGATTGGGCCCAAAACAGCCAGGATAGGTGATGTCAGAGAGTGTGGCATATGCAAATCAGTTATGCTAATGACACACTTCTGGTGATGTCAAGAGACATGGCGTATGCTAATGAGTTATGCTAATGAGCTATGTTAATGAGTTCCTCCAGCTCTTTTTCTACAAAATGACCCCTGTATAGTAGGATAAGTGGCGCAGAGTGGTAAGCTGCAGAACTGCAGCCAAGCTCTGCTTATGGCTTGAGTTCGATCTTGGCAGAAGTCAGGTTCAGGTAGCCAGCTCAAGGCTGACTCAGCCTTCCATCCTTCCGAGGTCAGTAAAATGAGTACCCAGTTTCCTGGGGGTAAAGTGTAGATGACTGCGGAAGGCCATGGCCAACCACCCTGTAAAAAGTCTGCCAAGAAAACGTTGTGATGTGATGTCACCCCATGGGTCAGGAATGACTCGGTGCTTGCACAGGGTACTACCTTTACCTTTTTAAAGTATGTCAATATTATTAAAAGTTATTTCAGCACCAGCATGGAGAGGAGCCTGCAGTGAATAATAAAAAAGGAGAACATTTGAAGGAATCACTCTTGCTATATTTGTATTGGGATTCTGTTGCCATATATGTTATGAGCAGGTCTACTGGCTTCAGAGTAATGGGCAGATTATAATTACACTGGACAGTGCCAATATATTCATGTGGTAGAATCACTGCTTTCCTATCTTTCCATTTGTGTAGAGCTTACAGGATGAGTTTCATTATTCCTACCTGGTTTTGACATATGCGCGTGTATAAAGTACCATCAAGTTACAAGGGGCTTTCAAGGCAATTGAACAATAGAAATGGTTTGCCATTGCCTTTCTCTGCAGGGTCTTCCTTGGTGGTCCATCCAAGTAATGACCCTGCCTAGCTTCCAAGATCTGATGAGATCCAGCTATTCCATGCCATCATCTCTCCCATTTCTGATATATCCATACATATAATCAGCATAATAGTATCTTGGGTGTGGGGGATGTATAAAAAAATCCAGTACGTTCAGATTAAAAACTTACTCTAGCACAATTTTCAAAAGTAAAAAATAGGCAAAAAAAAATTAGATAAGATACATCAAGGGGAATGAACAGTAGATAATATGAAAGATCCAACAGGATACAAGGCCATCAGATCTCTTTTAATGGGGAAGGAGAAACAGATGTATACCTAGAAGGAGAGAGGAGGCATGCCAAAGCAAAACCACTATCATACATGGAGTTAAGGCACAATGGCTTGATCTCATGAATATGAACAGAGTCATGAATGCTCTCTGAGCATAGAGAATGACCAGAAGCAGATCCCAAGACATAGATTTACATGTAGCTATTCTGTTGTTTTCTTAATGTTCATTTTGTGACAACATCAACACCTTATGAAAGTAGTCTCAAAGGTCACCCAGCAAGCTTCCAAATCCGGGTCATTCAGATCCTAGTTTGATACTCTAACCACTACACCATGGTAGCTCTCAATTTTTAAAAAATAATTTAATATTATTAATAATTATTATTTATTAATTAAACATTTAAGGGTGTTGTGGAGGTAAACAGGCTTCTGAAAAATCTGGGTGTCTCATAAGAATTCACTCAGTCCATTCATAGCTTCCCGCTCTGAGAAGATGGGAAACAGAGAAGAAGCAGATTAGACTGGGAACAGAACCACCTTCCCTCCAGTTCTTAGGCCAGTTTAGGATGGCAGAGGCTGGGTTTCCTAGGTGTTACCAAGCTTTGGACAAACTATGTATGTGCTCCCAGATACATAGGATAACCCAATCTGAAATGTTCCCTGCAAATTTTGGGCTAATCCCTATCTACATCTCTGGTAGGAGGGGCACATTAAATAGAGAGGGCTCTATCCTGAGCCTAAAAAATTAGCTGAATCTGAAAAATTCTTAACCATGTTATTTACAAAAATTGTTTGAGAGTCTGCACCCCCAATACCTCTCAGGGTCTTTTTCTGCTTCAGCTACCCAACCAGGAGGACCTTTGTGATGTTCATGCAGCCTTTTCCTCATGTAGTTCTATCATTCCTGTCAACCTCCTTTTTGTCCTCTTCAGCCTGTTGTATTTTCTCTTTAGTCTGGGTTCTGATTCCATACTGTCAACTAGACCTCATTCATTCTACAAGGTTGACATTTATTCCTCCCTTTCTGCCCAGTATTCTTGGTCAAAGCCCTTCTTCTCTGATGGTCCTCAATAATCTCAGATTAATTCCTTTAATGAGCAGGCCCCTCTCCTTTGGGTGGATCTATCATCTCAACTGGGCAAAGGCCAGAATGAAGGACAGCTGGCTTGGTCCATGACCCCTTCTCTTCAGGGATAGTCCTTGTCTCCCACAGCCTTTCTGAATGCATCTTTCTCTAGCCCTGAATGTACAAGGATTTACCTGCTTTTCCATTAATCCCTTAAGGAGGGCTCCAGAAGGCAGTCCAGCAGGTGGTTAAAGCCTATACCTCACATTTTCTTATGCTCACAACCACTGGCTTATCTTAGTTTGAATAGTGGCTTGTAGAACATCTGCACAGAGAATTGGTCACCCAGCCAATTCCCTTTTAAGACAAGATGAATCTCCTGCTTAGTTTGTGGGCAAACAGATTACTATTGGCGTGACTGCCTGCTTACAAAATGGGATGCTGGTTGAGATGTGCATCAAAGCCCTGGTGGGTAGCCACATTTACAATCACTATCATAATCAATGGCCAATGTCTCACCACTGCTGATTCTGACAGTGGCATATCTATAAACAACATACATCTGCTAAAAACTTTGCTAGTGGTTTGGACAACTGTTATAGCCTGTGTACATACGTGCCAGAGAACTGTAGTACAGATGCCAGTCATATATGAAGGCATAACTTATATATGAGGGTGCAATGCATATGGGCCAATAAAGCGAAGCTTAGTCCTCCTGACAAGGCAGAAATGCTACTGGTGAGAAGAAGGTCTGACCTGGGATTTAAGGTGTCACCATTTCTGAATGGGGTTGCACTGCCCTTGAAGAAACAAGCCTGTAATTTGAGGGTGCTCTGGATGCAGGCCTTCCATTGGATAAACAGGTGGCCAGGTTTTACCAGCCTGCATTGACCTTTACTTTGTCATACCACAAATAGGCATGCCATACAAATCTCACGTTGTGATCTTCCATTGTCATCATGAGTCTCTCATTTCTCAAAAGCATCCATTCCTTCATCCCCACTAGACATGAAGATTCATAGTACACTTCCAAATCTGGTAAAACAAGTCCACCTCTCTCCTTCACATCCTGTAGAATTAACTCTTGGTTTTTTCCCCTTGCCATATGAAATATCCTTTTGCCACTGGTGTTCCGGTGTTCCTTCCTTCCTAGCCTGTGTTTAATTGTGTATATGTATGTACTGTGTTTGTATTTTATCTTGGCTTTAAATGTTTTAATAATGCATTTTTGTTTGGTTTTAAAGGTTTTTTAAATGCATTTTTATTATGTAAGTTTTTAGTTTGTTAGCCACATAACAGACAGGCTAAATATAAATTTTGTAAATAAATAAATTTACACATGCCTTATACTGAAATTGAGTCAGACCACTAGTTTATCAAGGTCAGGATTGTCTACTCTGGCAGTAGCTCAGGTTGAGGCCTTTCATACCACATAGAAGAGAGTCCAGTAGCACCTTCAAGACTAACCAACTTTACTGTCTTAGTCTTAAAGGTGCTACTGGACTCGTTTCTATTTTGCTATTACAGACTAACACAGCTACCTCCTCTGGATTCATACCACATACTAACTCTTCCTTTCAGCTGGAGATGGTGGTGAACTGGGAACATCAGCATGCAAACTGAGCCATGGTCCCTGAATAATTGAACACAAATTAGTTAATTGGGGCTATCCCCAATTCACTAATCAGCTACTGTGCTCAGTTCAAGGTATTGGTTATCACATACAAAGGTCTTCATGCCCTTGGTCCCGGCATACCTACGGGACCACCTCCCTCCCTGTGTTTCTCCACAGCAGCTTCACTCATCTGAACAGGGTCTCCTGCAGGTGCCACCCTGCACATGGACAAAATCAACAGCAACCCATACACAGGCTTTCTCTGTGGTGGCCCCTACCCTGTGGAACGGCCTGCCTGAGGTGGTCAGGGGAGCCCCTACTGTCCTAGCTTTCTGCAAAACTGAGTTATTCAAAAAGGCTTTTGTATAAACTATTTGTTGTCTTAAATACGTGCGCCTATGAGCTACTTGTGCTTCATGTGGTCTGAGGTCAGCCTTAGAACTGCTTATGTTCTGTTTCAGCATTTTTTCAACTCTTTATTGGATTCTTACTAATGCTATGTCTCTGTAAAATTGTGTTTCTTTACCCAATGTCATTGTTTATGGAAATGTCCTTGAAATTGACTGTACTAATCTCACACTGTGTAATCTGCCTTGAGTCTCAGTGAGAAAGGCAGACTGTAAAAGACATTAAATAAATAAATAAACTCTATAGGCAGCTACTGACAGGCTTATCTATTGAAGAATATTTATACAACATTTTCCCATAAGACTAGCTCTAGGTGGTTCATACTACCCTCACCATCAAAACCCCATACTAGTTGCTTCCAGATAGTGGTGAGAAAAGCCACTTCCATTATGGAAGCAGCTGTGAGAGGAGTGGAGGCATGTGGAGATGGCTGTACACACCCCATCCCATGCCAATCACTTCTGTCCCTGCCCCGACTACTGTCTCTCAATCACATCAGTGCAGAAGCACTGATAGCCAATGGTCACATTGGGTTCTGCAGCGGGGGGGGGACATTTGGGGGCTTAAAAGGCAGGGGAATCCTGAATTGTTCCACCATTTTGAAAGTAGAGGAGCTTAGCTCCACCCCTTCTGCAGTTTGGCTGTGGGTCAAGTGTTCACATGGATGCTCTACCTGCAGCCACCCAGCAATTCCTTTTTGAGCCAGAGCAAAGGAATGGGGGGGGGGTGCAATCATGTGCAAGAGAAAGAGCTCCTGCTCTAAGGGGGAAAGTATTAGAGCCACACAAGTCATCCTCCATATGTTCACAACATCATGTGGCAGCTCCCCCCACTCCCCCACCCTGGCAAAAAACCCAGTCATCTAGCTCACTATCCGGGGCAAAACTCCAGTGTGGAAACAACCAAAAAAACAGTAAGAAATGTATTGATCCCAGAAACAAACTGGGAACCAGTTGCTAGAATGTAAGTGTCCCATGCTCATTGCAGCAAGCCCTCATTAAAATATGACCCTCTTCAAAGGGCATCCTTATTGTGTGATTGTAGCTTCACTGTAGCCTTTCTAAGAGCAGGTCCTGTATTGGCAAACCAGCCTAAGTTGGTGAAAGGCATTGTTTGCCAACTTTGCCACCTGAATATCTAGGGTCATATAAGAATCCAAGAACTGCCAACTTGTTCCTTCAAGCTGGCTGGAGCCCAATCTAGAACAGAGTGTACACCCAATCCTGGAGAAAAGGCAACAGAATCCATAGGTCAATGGAAGCTATTGTATTGGTGGAAGCCCTCGGGTATTCTGGGTGTGGTCAAGGAACAACAGGCTCCCTCAGAAGGCAATCCAGGGGCTGCAGCCCCTGTGTACGTGCAGCAGGTGAGTGCCCAGTTGGAAGAAGCCTACGAGAAAGCAAACAACTACCTTTGGGCAGCCAGGAAAGTCCAGGCTGTCATCTTCCAGAAACTAGGGGTTGTTCTCATGCCATCCAGGTTGGATGTCAATCCTCTCTCATGCCATTCTGACACAGCCTGGACACATAGCTTATGCCATCTGGGAGACCATTACACAGAAGCAATGACAGGCTGTGGCCCACGAGGTAGATGTCATGCTCCGCCTGGATATCTTTGAACGCTCCAACACCTGTTGAAGCCCAATAGTGCTGGTCCTCAAATGAGATGGAAGTGTTCATTTTTGTGTAGATCACCACAAGATAAACAAGGTCACCCAGTTTGACACTTGTCCCATGCTGTGGGCTGATGTTCTCATTGATCAACTGGAGACAGCATGGTACTTTTCTCTGCTAGACCTGACCAAAGGATATTGACAGGGACCCTTTGTGCAAGGAGACAGGGAAAAGATGGTTTTTGCTACTCCACAGGGGTTGTATCAATTCAAGGTGATCCCATTCAGGCTGTGCTGGATGGCAGCAACCTTCCAGTGGTTGGTTGACACAGTATTGGCCCAGTGTCAGAGATATATATTGACAATATCATCATCTTCAGTTCCAACTATGACATGCACCTCCAACACCTTCAGAACATCTTACAGGCTCTGGACCAGTTGGGTCTAAAGGCAACCCCTGAGAAAGCAAAATTGGCTTCCAAGAACTAAGATACCTAAGGTTTCTCATCAGAAAAGGACTTCTAAGACCACAATCTGAAAAAGCAATGCTCAAGAAATGCCCTCTTCCTGCCACTAAGAAGGAAGTGCAGCTGTTCATTAGGCTCATGGAGTACTACATCCTTTGCCAGCCCAGCCAGCCCCTTGTTGGATTGCTTAATGGTCAGCCCAGTACCTCAGTTTGGAGCCTGGCATGGCACCAGGCCTTTGAGACCCAGTGAACAGCTCTGTTCTGTGATCTAGTCCGCCACAATCTGGACTTTAGGCAGCCCTTTGTCCTACAGACCACTGCCTCTGAGTCTGGCCTAGGTGCAGTCCTTTGTCAAAGGTTAGTCACCCAAAGGAACACCCCATCCTGTTACTCAGTAGAAAATTACAACCTTCAGAGCACAATTATGTGACAGTGGGAAAAAAAGTACTGGCTGTTAAGTGGGGTCTACAATATTACCTGGCAGACAACCAGAAGACCATGCTTCTTTATTGTGGATGACAAGGATGAACGAACATGAGTTCTTAGGTGGTCTCTCTCTCTCTTACCTTTTAGCTTTACCATGATCCATCAACCCAGCCAGTTGCAAATCATTGCCAACTACATGTCCCGGCTACAAGGACATGTAGTGCCCTGAAAGGGGGTATGTGTCCAGGGCCTAAGACTGGCCCCCGGACTCAACACTTGCCACCTGAAGGGTTCCACCACCAGCTCTGTGGATGCCCCCAGAAGCCCCAGCTCACCCCCGATTCCAGGAAGAAGGGATCTTGGTCTCCTCTCACAACCACTGCAGGGCTGTTAACTATGAGCAGAGCTGATAACCACGCCTGCTCAAGCAGGGCTGATAACCATGCCTGCTCCAACTGCCATGGGACCTGAGCCCGAGCAGGGCTGATAACCATGAGTAGGGCTTATAACCATGCCTGCTCCGACTGCCATGGGACCTGAGCCCAAGATGGCTCAAGCAGCAAGCCATGGCCAAATTGGAGCAATCACTCCATCCCCATCAGCACAGCCATGGAACATGTGGGACAGAGCCACGGCTTCCAGTCACCACTGGATGCATTCCTGGCTGGAAGCCAGCAGTGGTGGAGCCTAGAAGAACCATTCCCTCAGAGGGTGCTGCAACCCCTGGATGTGAGGTTGGTTCAGGCCCTGGGGGTGGAGATAAGGAGCTGGTGCTAAGGGGAGCCTAAAACACTGGCAGTGGAGGAAAACTGCAGAGGAACAGCAAAGCAAGCTGAGAGAGAGAGCAAGTGCTGTCCTCCGGGGGGGGGGGCTCCAGTGGCCTAGGGTGACACAGCCCTGCTCTAGACCCCAATTTTGAGGATGCAGGGAATCCTCAAGAGAGGTGGGGCAGGATGGCAGACAGACACAGAAGGGATGCTGCCCAACCCGACCACTCACATCCCTCCCCAGGGATCAGTCCCTTTCCTTCACTGTTTTCCACCAGCGTCTAAAGACTTCTTTTGTTTGAGTGGAAAGGCAAGGTATAAGTTTTGTAAATAAATGAATAATAAAGGAACAGTAGCTGACTAACCAAATAAAATCAAGTTCTATAATAAAATCCTGGGCCCTGACGTACAATGAACGCAGCAATGTCCTTGCACCTCTCATACTCTTAAAGGATTTTGGGCTGCCCCTTTGAGAAAAATCATCTCCCAGCAATGGCAGATCCAACATTAGCATCAGTTTAGTCAGTATTCTTTCGCCAAATCTAGCCCCATTGCCAGCAGAGCAGCAAAAAGTAGCACTGCATTAGTAGTTCTTCTTGTCTGCCTCTTTCAGTTTTACTCTGCTGTGTTAAGCAAGAATATATGTGCGAGACTGGGCAGTGGTTGGAAGAGGTTATGATGGTGAGGGCACCTTGGGAAACCACAACAAACGTTGATTTGGCCAATAAATTTTGCAGTAACAACTGATACTGTAGGAGGTATCTACATATTTTTGATTGCATTATTAAAATGTGTCTTTACTATTGCAGTATTACACAATCCAACAGAGTTAAGTATCAAGTGTTATACCTTTAACTGAGGGTGACTGGGCATCCCAGCAAGTGCATAAATATACAATTTGTGGGAAATGATTAAGCTGAAACATTTCTAAACAATGACCTTGGATTATACTGGAATACAGCCTAGGAATCTCAGAAATATGGCCTTTCCCCTGATGGGGGAAGAAAACCTTAAATGACAGCCTTTTTAAGTACCACTAAAAGGTATTATTTGCAAGACAAGACAGTAATAGTGGCTTGGATCCACACTAGTATTTATGCAGGTGCAAGTTCTGGAGCAGAGAGCCCCATGGTGCAGAGTGGTAAGCGGCAGTACTGCAGCCCAAGCTCTGCTCACGAGTTCGATCCTGGCAGAAGGAGAGTTCAGGTAGCCAGCTCAAGGTTGACTCAGCCTTCCATCCTTCCAAGGTCGGTAAAATGAATACCCACTTTCCTGGGGGTAAAGTGTAGATGACTGGGGAAGGCAATGGCAAACCACCTCATAAAAAGTCTGCCAAGAAAATGTTGTGATGCGATGTCCCCCCATGGGTCAAGAATGACTTGGTGCTTGTACAGGGGACTACCTTTACCTTTACCTTTACCTTTAAGTCCTGGGGCAAGGGAACCCCCCAAAATAGGATTTCAGGGGGCATTTGGGGTTTCTAGGGGAGGGGAAAGGAGGGAAAATCTTGTTCCTTGGGTACAAGAGCTCATGCATGCAGAAACACTAGTGTGGATCCAAGCACATATTGGTCTATTTGGCAATGGCTGCATACCAATTAGGACAATGTATTCCATTTAGTGTATTTGGTCCAATGTGTCTGTTTTGTCCCATCTTTAAAATGGTACAAACTTACGAATGATTCAGAGCAGTTCAGTAGTGAGTGATGCAATTTCTCAGACAAGGTCTCTGGAAAGGCTGAATAAACTAGAAATATTCACACATGTTTCCGTAATGTTCGATAACTTGTAACTTGGCGATTCACAGCTGTATGTGTTTGTAGACTTCAGTATGTGTTATTGGCTGCTTCCACACACATTGGATAATCCACTTTCAATACTCGTTAGTGAACATTTGAAACTGATTTTCCATGTGTGGAACAAAAAATCCACTTCAAAAGGATTGTGAAAGTGCATTGAAAGTGCATTATTCAACGTGTGTGGAAATGGCCATTGTCTCTGCAAGGGAGCTAAATTTTCTACCTGTGGTGTTTGATCTCTGATGGCTTATCAGGTGGCTCATTACCACTTCAGGGTCATCCTGATGAGATGAACCAGCTTGTGGGAACCAGTCCTACGATGTGGGGACCTGTTTACACAAAGTTTAGGTATATTGGGTCACAAACACTATAGAGCTTTAAATTGTGCCTGGAAAGAGACTGAGAGTCAGTACAGACGGTCCAAATGTAGAAGATACAAATCCACTCTAGTCAGCATCCTGGCTACAGCATACCAACTGAAGTTTCCAAACAGTATTCAAGGCCAGGCCAACATAGACTACATTGCTGTAATCTAGTCTAGATGTTACCGGGGCGTGCACCACAGTGGCCGGGTGTATTCTAAACAGAAAAGGCCAAAGTGGGTGAAAGATGTTCCTGGCCCCTGTTTATACCTGCTTATCCAACAGGAGGCCTGGGTCCAGCAGCATCCTCCAGTTACGAAAGTGCTCCTTGAGGGGCAGAGTAACCCCATCCAGAACAGAAGACATCTCAGTTCCTGGGTCAGTCCTACCTGGGTCAGTAGCACCTCCATCTTGTCAGGATTAAATTTCAGTTTGTTAACTCTCATCCATCACAAAACTGACTCAAAGCACTGGCTCATGGTTTCCACAATCTCCTTGGTATCCTCCAGAAGTGCAAGAGAGAGGAGGAGGCATGCTAAAGCTTGCCCCAATGTATTAAGGCCTTTCATTAAAAAAAATCTAGACCTTGGGTGATTCCGCACGTCCCGGCATAGCGCTAAACTAGTACAACAAGGGCATCTTTCTGGCATGATTTCTGATGTCATCATGCCTCAAGAGCAGCATCGAGGCATGATGACATCAGAAATCGCGCCATGAAGATGCCCTAGTTGTGCAAGTATAGCGCTATGCTGGGACATGCAGAATCACCCCTGATTAGTCATATCATTTATGGTGAGGCAGTAAACAATAGGTTTATCTGCAAAGCAGATTAAGGCTGGAATATCTGGAATTACTTCCAACTTGTGGAAGAACTTGGTTGATGAACAGTGCAATCCTATGTAGAATTAATCCAGTCTACTTCTATTGAAATCAGTGGGTTTAGACTGTAGTAACTGCAAGATATCACGCTGAAAATTTATTGCCATAAGATTACCAGAGAATTCTCTTCCATCCAGATGATTTAAATCTATGGAATTCTGCCATGGCAGAAAAGGCAAGCTAGATGGCCCATATCACCTTGCAATCTTCTGGTTACATTACTTGGCAAATATGTCAATTGGAAAAACTGAGTGCCATATTTTTCTTCATATGTATCCATGCAGACTTCCTATGGTGGTTCTGCCTTGGGCAGATTTTCACCAGTGACCTAGAAAACTTGGCTATAGAGACTTTCAGTTCAGGTCATTGGTTCAAGGCAAGCTGCACATCCTATTATCATTAAGCATCTGGTCCTTCCTCTGCTATGTTTTTGCTTAATACTAATATTTTGCAACAGATCTATTTAATGTCTTTAATTCTCTTCTGTTTAACATTTCATTAGTCTTCCTTAAGACTGCTATAACTGTAGATGGTTAACAGTACCAAATAAACGGAACATGTTTTAGTATTGTACATCTTAGCATACTAAAGTGAACATTTTCAGAAATCAGTTGTAAAAATTCCTGTTTTATATACTGGATATACTGTGAAATTTGAGATCATTCATGTTTAAAACTGCATAAAAAGAAAACTCAGTTCTAGACTTCCGTGTATGCTCAGATGCACCCATCAAGCAGAGATTCCTGTTCATTTCAATAGATGGAGCTAATCCAACAAGTACCAAGGAATGTACATACAGGCAGGTTCTTTCTATGGCTGAAGAAACCATTTAGTATGGCATCACACCTGGAGTTCTGTGTGCAAAACAGTTTCTGTGCTCAAAACAGACATTTGATTCAGGTTAAAGACAGTTAAACTCTCATAGTCAAAAGAGATATGTCTAAAACCACTCAAATGCCTGGTTCCTCATAAGAACAATGGATTGGATGATTGGCTCAGCAGAAAACTTTGTGTGGAAGGAGTGGCTGAGTGCCTTTCTATTTCTGAAGCTGACTATCTTTGAGGGTCAGAACACACAAGCAGAATGCACAGCAGTATGGGACATGGTGCAATGATGAGGAGAACCAAGTAAAATTATCTCCCTTCCCACTTAAAAAAAAAAAAAAGGCTAGGTGCATCTACTACTGAAACATTGCTGATTGTAAGCAGGTCTGGTCTTGATCAATCCTGTAAATAGAAAAATACAATATAATTTTTTTCTAACAAAAATCTTGCACATATTATCTGTTGGGAGATCAGAATAGATACATTGATGGTCTGAACCTGAAATACTTTTCTGTCCATTTGTAATCCTCAATGGGCCATGTTATTGCAAATTCTAAAGAGAGATACCACAAACTTCACAGTGAACAAGAAGCAGGTGAACATACCACTTTTGACAGCTGAGATCAGCATGACTGCCCTCTCTCTGCATTTGTACAGTTGTGGAGTCAGTTTGTATTCTTCCACACATGCCTTAAATAATCAGAATTTTCAAGAGTGGGTGCTGTTGTCATTGGTGGCCTCATCAGTGGTATTACAATACCCCCTTTACAGTTTTTTTGCACATGCTTATATCGCTAAATTGGTATAAAGTCTGGATTTTTAAAAATATCAAAAAAGAACATATACTTAAGGGCGAAGAGAAAGGGGGTGGGTTTCCATTGACACATGCAAGGGTACTGGTGAAAAGGATAGTATTCCTAGGCAGGGGAAAGCTACAGCTGGCTACTATGGAGGGTCAATGCAAGTTACCCTGTCTTTGTATGGGAAAGCCTAGAATGGGAACAGCTCCACCACACGTCTATTTATAAACTGTATTAGAAGCATTATGTTTCTTTCAAATCACACAGCTTTTTTTCTGCTGCCAGAAGTGGCCACTGCCCTCCCTGGGCCACCAAGGTTTTTGTAATTTTTTAAAACTGCAACTTTAATAACACTATAACAATATATAGTTGTGATGATAGGTTTAATTAGTTCTCTGAACCCCTAGATTTTTTTTTAAAGGAGCCTCTTCCCTCACAGAGATACACAGAAAAAGGCATATCTCTGCAAGACAAAGGGTAGAGACTTCCTTTTTTTTTAAAAAAAATGAAAGATGGTAATTCAGAGAACCTGATAAACCTATCAACTTTTTGTGCATGTTTATATTTCTATATCCATATAAAGATTTAATTTTTAAAAATGATCAAAAATGAAACCACTTGTCTTCAGTGGAGGAGGAGAGGGAGTGGTTTGACAATGACAGTCCAATCATTATAAAGTGAGTTGGAAATGGATGAGAGCTTAATTGCCAAATAAGAGACATTTAAAAATATTGAAAGAAGAGAAGAATAAAAGAAGTCAAAACGGATTTAAGGAAAAGAGCAGATACGTGGGGAGACACGAAGCTGAGTCCCACGATGGCTGGGAAAAAAGCAGATAAAGAATGGCAAGCCTCAGTAGATGCAGCGATTGAAGGATTAGAAAAAAAGTTACGGAGAATCACAAAGAGCTGCTGCAAAAAAATGCAGGAAATGCTTGCAAAAGATTTAAAAGATATGAAAGATACTATTAAGGTGGAAGTAGCGGGACTGGTAAAAAACATTGACGGAATAAAAAAGGAATTGCAAGCAACTAACAACAAAGTTGAAGAGGTAGAGCAAAAGACTAAGGATATAGTGGTAAATATGAAGCAGGAAAACCAAGTGATGCAAGAAAGAATGGCAATGATGGAATGTAAGGTGACGGAGAGGCAACTTAGATTTCGGGGCGTGCAAGAATTGGATACACAAACTGTACAGGAACAAATGACAGAAATTCTGGCAGAATTCCTAGACAAAGAAACAGAGGAAATAACAGCAAATATGGATCTGGTATACAGAATTAATTCAGCTTATGCACAACAAAAGAAGATACCAAGAGATATTATTGTGCAATTAGTAACAAAAAGAATGAAAGAGGAAATTATCAAAAGGCATTTTGAAAATCCCTTAACAGTGGAGGGAAACAGAATCAAGATAATGAAAGAGATGCCAAAAAGGATTCTCCAAGAAAGGAAAAAATATAGAGAGTTGACCCAGAAACTAAGAGAAAAGGACATCAGATACAGATGGGAGATACCAGAAGGACTAAGTTTTTACTATGAAGCTTTAAGAGTCATTATCAAGACAAGAGAGCAGATGGAAAAGTTTTTTGAGGAAAATGCGGAGGATTTTCCCAGACCATTAAGAATGTAACATAATGGAATACAAATTACTATCGTGGAATGTAAATGGACTAAACTCACCCCAAAAGAGAAAAACAATATTTCATTGGCTAAAAAAACAAAATTGCAATATAATTTGTTTACAAGAGACACATATCAAGGATCAAGACATTAAATATTTAAAAAACAAACAATTAGGAAAAGAATATATAACATCGTCCAAGCAAAGGAAAAAAGGAGTAGTGATTTATATTAAAGAGGCTATAGACTCTAAATTAATTTTTCAAGATCAGAATGGAAGGTATGTGGCTGTGGAAATTAATGTAAATGCTAAAAAAACATTGATAATAGGTCTTTATGCACCCAATGGTGCAAAAGACCAGTTTTTCAGAGAAATAATGGACAAATTGGATCAAGACTCATATGACCAGATGATAATGGCTGGAGACTTCAATGGTGTTGTGGACTTACAAATAGACAGGAATATAAAGGGAGGTAACAAGAAATCCGGAAAGTTACCAAAAGTATTTTTTGAATTAGTCCAGCAAGAACAACTTGAGGATGTGTGGAGAAAAGAAAATCCAAAAGGCAAAGATTTTACATACTACTCCATGAGGCATTCATCATTTTCAAGAATAGACATGATTTGGACATCAAAAGAACTAGCTCTATGGACAAAAAAAGTGGAAATTTTGCCAAGGGTGGGTTCAGACCACAATCCAATACTATGGAAAGCGATAATGGGTCAGAGAAAAGTAAGATGGAGAATAAACGAAGATCTATCACAAGATCAAGAAAATTTGAAGTATTTGAGAGAGGAGACAAAGCAATTTTTTTGAATAAATAATAATAATGAAGTTTCAACCCAGATGGTATGGGACACATATAAGGCAGTAATAAGAGGAAATTTAATTTCACTAAATAACAAGGACAAGAAAAGAAAGCAAGAGAAATGGCATGAAATACAGGAGAAATTGTATAAAAAAGAACAGAAACTAAAGAAAAAACCTGGGGAAAAATCAATAAGACAAGAGATCAAAATACTGCAGGAACAAATAAGAGCCATCAGTAACAAGGAACTAGAAAGGAAATTAAAGGTATTAAAACAGAAGTCATTTGAAGGAGCAAATAAACCAGGAAAGTACCTAGCCTGGCAACTAAAGAAGAAAAAGGAGAAGAAAATTATTAACAAGATAATAGAAGAAGGAAAAGAATTGAAAGACCAGCAAACAATTAAGCGTGCCCTTTACAAATATTATGCGAAATTATTTCAAAGGAAGGCAGTCAACTTGGAAGAAATAGACCGATATTTACAAAAAACAGATTTACCAAGGATATCAGAAAAAATGAAGCAGAGACTGAATGCTCCAGTAACAGAGGAAGAAATTATACAAGCAATAGAAGCAGCAAAGATTGGAAAAGCACCAGGACCGGATGGGATCACAGCTAAATTTTATAAAGTAATAAAGGAAGACCTTGTACCGACATTAAAAAATATAATGAATGATATACTTCAAGGAAAAGGGCTTCCAGATACATGGAATGAAGCGAACATTGCTCTGATCCCGAAAGAATCACTTGACAGATGTGAAAAATTATAGACCAATTTCGCTTATAAATAATGACTATAAAATATTGGCAAGAATATTAGCAGACAGACTTAAAATATGGCTAATGGACTTTATAGGAGAGGACCAGGCTGGATTCCTACCAAACAGACAACTAAAAGACAACTTGAGAGTGGTTATAAATGCTATTGAATATTTGGACAAGCGACCAGATAAAGAAGTTGGCTTTTTCTTTGCAGATGAAGAGAAGGCCATTGACAACTTGAACTGGGACTTTATGTTCACATCAATGGAAAAGATGGACTTAGGTAAAGAATTTATAGAAGCAGTAAAAACAATATATAAGGAACAAAGAGCGACAATCTGTGTCAATGACGACCTGACAGAGAAGTTTGAAATAAGAAAAGGTACAAGACAACGATGTCCACTATCACCATTGTTATTTGTTATGGTCGTAGAAATATTATTAAGGCAGATTAGAGAAGATGACAACATAAAAGGAATAAAAATAAAGGGATCTTCATATAAGTTGAGAGCTTTTGCAGATGATGTGATGTTTATAGCAGAAGATCCACTACAAACTTTGCCAAGACTACTGCATAGAATTAAGGAATTTGGAGATTTGGCAGGCTTTTTTATAAATGAAAAGAAGTCAAAAATAATAACCAAGAATATGACCAAGAAGAAGCAACAGGAACTGAGTGAATTAACAAATTGTGAAGTGGTACACAAGACTAAATATTTGGGAATAGAGCTCACAGCTAAAAATATTGATCTATTCAGGAATAACTATGAAAAGCTCTGGACACAAATTGAAAGAGATATGATAAAATAGAATAAATTAAAATTATCGTGATTTGGTTGGATTGCCACAGTTAAAATGAATGTGTTGCCTAGAATTATGTTTCTAATGCAAACAATACCAATCATAAAAGACAAAAAACAATTTGAAAAATGGCAGAAGAAAATATCGGAATTTGTGTGGGCAGGGAAGAAACTAAGAGTAAAGATGAAAGTACTTTGTGATGCTAAGGAAAGAGGTGGAATGCAATTACCTGATCTTCGACTTTACCATGCAGCGATATGTCTAGTCTGGTTAAAAGAATGGGTGTCTTTAGCCAACCATAAATTCTTAATTTTGGAAGGCTATAACAAACTTTTTGGATGGCATGTGTATATGTGGTACGATAAGTACAAAATGGATGCAATGTTTCAGCACCACTATCTGAGAAGAAATTTATTGTTGACTTGGCTAAAATATAAAAAAATTATAGATCAGAAGAAACCACTGTGGATTATACCAGCTGAGGTGATCAACCCAAACCTAGGGAAGACAGGGTTTAGAACTAAGAATTCAGAATTCGAGGAACTTTTGTTAGGAGATAGTAATAAAGCAATTTCTAAAATGTATAAATTGTTATTGAAATTGTTCACAGAAGATGAAACAGTCAAGGTACAAATGGTAAAGTGGGCAATAAACTGTAACAATGAAATAATGATGGAAGCATGGGAACAATTGTGGAAAAATACGTTAAAAATATCAACATGTACCAGTATTAGAGAGAATGGCTATAAAATGTTATATAGATGGTATTTAACACCGAAAAAATTAGCCATAGCTAATAAGCAGCTATCCAATAAGTGCTGGAAATGTAAGGAGCATGAAGGTTCTCTATTTCATATGTGGTGGACTTGCCATAAGGCTAGAGACTTTTGGGCTAAAATATGTGCTGCGATGTCTTTGATACTCCAGTATAATGTGGTTAAAAATCCAGAAATGTTGTTATTATCTTTGCACTTTGAAGATGTTAATAGAAATGACAAGACATTGCTATATTATATGATAATAGCAGCAAGAATATTATATGCTCAATACTGGAAGAAAGAAGAAATACCTGAAATTGAAGAATGGACAAACAAATTGTTGTACATGTCTGAAATGGACAAACTAACAAGAAACTTGAAGGATCAAGAACCAAAAATATTTTTGGAAGATTGGAAAAAGCTGAAAAAATATATGGAAAAGAAATGGGATGTTAAGGGACGATTATGGTCTTTTGAAGGGTTTTAATGATACTAAGTAAGATAAGATATAGTTAAGATCTTTACTAATATAAGATAAGAACAATTATAATATAGAAATAATGTGATATTAATAGCGGGGGGTTTGAGTGCTGTTGGAAGTCAACATCGAAAAGGGGGAGGGGAGGGGTGGGGAAATATACTTGGGGGAATTGAAATGGATTGTATTTGTGCTTTAATCTGACTATATATTGACCCATCCAATAACAATTTATTAATTAAAAATAAAGGAAGCGGATGAGAGTAGGTGGGACAAAGACAACCAAAATAAATATGCATGAGAGAAAAGGCAACTCAAGGTGACAGGAGGGCATGGCTGCCTGAAGCTTTCCCAACTGGGAGAGACAACAAAGCTTTGATCTGGAGATGCAACTCCAGCTGACAAATTGCTCTGGGTAAGAATTGTGAGTTTACTCACTTGTGCTCCATTTGACAGCTCTGCTGAAGGTCTTACTGCCCAGGTTTGTCCTGGGTTGTGGCTGGAAATTTGGGGCTTTTTTGGAGATGCAGAGAAAACACTTACTTGCAGCTATGATTGGAGTTCAAAGGCAAGCCTACCCTCAAGTCTTAAATCTATCAACTTCAAAGAATTAACCAACTCTACGACACAGTTACTGTGTGGTGAGATAATATTCTGCTTTCCTGGACTTTCTCTTTTTCCCCCCTTTTAACTGAGATAGAATGATGATACATCATTAGCAGGAAGCTCTTAAACTACATATGAGAAGAAAAGATTTAATGGACGAAGGGGAATCAAAAAGCTTATTGTTTGTTTTTCTCTAATTTGTGAAACTATATTGGGAGAAAGTGTTTTGGCCGGACTGGTTAAAATAAAACTGTGTAGAAGAACCTGAGGTTGAAGCAATGGCCTTGAAACTTAGGACTGGAATGTAAACAAAGTTAAACAAAGTTGAAAGTAAACAACACTATCTGTTCACAGATTATTCATAGAGAAACAGAGTCATCTAGTAGAAAATGTCTCAAGGTACAAGAAAACAATCTACATCAATAGACACTCCTACATCCACAAATTTGAGGCAAAAACTCTTTGATCAACTAGGTGATAAATTAGATTCATTTTAAAAGAGAATGGAAGTCAATTTTATGAAATTTAAAGCAGATTTAACTGAGCAAACTAAGAATATTGAAAGTGCTGTTTAAAAAACTTCTGAGGAGGTAAAGAAGTTGAACAATCAAGTGGAGATGCTGAACAGAAGAACAGTAGTGGTTGATAGAGAGTTGGAAAAACATCAAGATAACTTAGCCTTATTGGAACTAAGAGAGAAAGATTATGCTTTGAGGCTACAAGGAATTAGGGAGACAAGACAAAGATATTCAATACAGGGTGGTAGAGGCTTTGGCAGAATTTCTGCAGTGGGACATCCCAAGAGTTGACATGGAATTGGATAAAGTATACAGAGTCTCCACCAGGTATGCGACATACATCAAGCTACGGAAAGATATCATTGTGCATTTTGTCAGAAAGTCGATAAGAGATCACATTCTACAACAAAATTATGAGAAAAAATTGAGAATACAGGAAGTTGGAGTTATCTTAAAGGAGATACCACTCAAAATCTTGAGGAAATGAAAAGGCTATATATTTTTAACTGAAAAACTGAAATAGAAGAAAATCCCTTTTAGATGGGACAAATTGGAAGGAATGATTTTTACTTTCAAACAACAGAGATTCAGGTTGAATTCAGTTCCAAAAGCAAGAGATTTTTTTTGAAAGATACAAAAAAGATTTAGTTTTCAGAAGATCCACAACAGCCCTCATTGTAACAGAAAGATGAGGGAGAACAAGATGATGTGGACTTTGATAATAATTAAAACCCAAGTATGGATTACAAATGCATAACGTGGAGTATAAATAGGGCAAATGCTTTTTTAAAAAGACAGAAAA
Organism: Eublepharis macularius; assembly: GCF_028583425.1. NCBI lineage: Eukaryota > Metazoa > Chordata > Lepidosauria > Squamata > Eublepharidae > Eublepharis > Eublepharis macularius. The sequence continues at coordinate 84,462,431 of NC_072791.1, read as the reverse complement.
TATGTTATTATTTGAAAAAAATGAGAGCTGACATCATTTGCTTACAAGAAACTCATATCAGAAAAAAAGGCACCAACTATCTGGATTACAAAATGGGGGGGGGGATTTGTCTCTTCAGATAGTAAAAAGAAAAATGAGGTGGTATTGTATCTAACACCAGCACTGAAACCAGAACTTGTAATATCTGACAACCATAGTAGATTTGTGGGGGTGGAGGTGACATTAAATGGCAATTGTAGAGGACTGTAAAAAGAGGCTGAAAGAGTTTTTGAATTAAATTTGAACAAGGGTACAGACTTGAGAATAGTTTGGGATGCAAGCAAAGCATTTATAAGAGGCCACTTTATACATCATAATTTGGGATTAAAGGGAGAAAAGAAGGAGATATCCAAGGTATTCTGCAAGAAATTTTTAAAAAGAATTAAAAACTGTGCCTGGGAATGTTAAGGTGCAACAAGAGATAAAATGCTTGCAACAACAGCTATCAACAATAAGGGATTTAGAGAAAAAAATGAATTATGCTAGCAGAGAAATTTCAAATTTGCTAATAAACCCGGAAGGTGGTTGACCTGTAGACTGAGAAAAGGAGGTGAGAAAAATGATCTTAAAATTGCAGGATGGGAATACTATGCTAACAGAAAATGGGGCCATCCAAAAGACTTTTTTTAAGCATTATTCAAACTTGTACAGAAGACAGGACATTTCTTTAAAGAAACTGAATGATTATTTAACAAATATATCATTGCTGAATAATGACTACAAATTATTTACCAAAATTTTAGCAGAAAGACTTAAATATTCTCAAAGACTTTATTCATGAAGACAAAAGTTTATTACTCAAAAGACAGTTGAAAGACAATGTCAGAACTGTATTAGATATAGTGGAATATTTGGATAAACACAATGAAAAACAAGCAGCTCTAATGTTCTTAGATGCAGAGAAGGCCTTTGTTAATTTGAACTGGATTTTCCTGTTTGAAGTTTTAGAAAAGATGAATTTTGGGGAGAAATGGGTGAAATCGATCTACACTTCTCAGAATACCAAAATTATCGTTAAGGGAGAATTAACTAAACCATGTGAGATTAAAAAAGGAGCACTTCAAGGATGTCCGTTGTCACCACTCCTTTTCATTTTGGTGTTGGAGATTTTGAATAGAGACATTAGACAGGAGGAAACCATTAGAGGTGTAAAAAATTTTAAAGAGTCATACAAATTAAGAGCCTTCTCAGATGATTTAGTTTTAATCCTGGAAGACCCATTAGAGGGAATTGAAATATTGATGGAGAAGTTGACAGAGTTTGGTACTCTGATCCAAAAGATCGAGAGAGACATGGTAAAGCTATCCTACCAAATGTCACCCCGTGTCCAACTAACTAAACTCAAATAAAACATAATCCAATTTTATTATGCAAAATGAACAGCAAACTTTATTACACTTTTTCACCTTACTCTACTCGAAGCAGTTGGCTAAACAAGCTCCACGTACTGGTGAGAGAAAAGTGCCCTCCCAGCCGAAGGATGGAAGAGCACTCAACCCTCCCAGCACAACACTTGCCTCCAAAGTAAATAAAATTCTTTTTATAGCACAAGCGAACACAATTTAATACAATAACAATAACAGGCGTGAAATTCAAAATGTGCCCTACAAGGGTCCAAAAGTGATATAAATACTTCAGGACTTGCAACATACGGAGAGGTACAAAGTTTCTCCCCAGAATATCAATTAGTGACAATAATATTTCCAAAGTAAATTATGTAACCGCTGACGGGTTCGCCAGCAAGAGGTTCCCGTTTCCAGATGCCCCTTCCTCAAAGCAGTTACAACTGGAAAAAATATAAAGAGTCTTTAATATAACAATTCATCAAATTGGATAATATATAAATATTTAAAATACTATTCATACTTACAAACCACATTTCATATGGATGTGCAACCTCAGTAAATACTATAAAAAAGAATTAAATAGCACTTCATCAATTTCACAGCTATACATCTCATTATAAATACAAGCACACATAACTGTTAATCAGACTAATACTTACAAGCAGCAAGTCAAAGAATATCACGACCTACAAAGTGCATAGTAGCGGCTCGCTCACCGGCGTAAGCACACAACATATGAACAACGCCCCATAAATACTCTTGTTCAATTAATTAACTACAACTTCTTCAATTTGATTTAAAGTGCCAGTGCTCCCTCAGACAGCTTCAAAGAAAAACGGAAAGTTCAAAGGAATTATTGAGACCATGTGGTTCCATAGAATGTAATCTAAAAATCCACCACGCCTCCTTTCGCAAAAGTTCTCTTTGTGCCTGTACAGGGTCCTTAAAACGACTGACAAACAGCACAGTGTAAATGAAATCCTCTTCCTTGTGTTCCTTTTCCTTGAAATGCGGGACTAAAGGAGCGTCTTCCACCTGCCTCCTCAGTCTTGAGCGATGTTCCTGTATTCATGTTTTTATGTTTCTGCCAGTACAACCTACATACATTTTCTTACAAGGACACACTATTAAATAGACAACATTTTGAGTGTTACAATTAGAAAAATCCTTCCAATACAGTCCAAGCTCCTTAAGTTGTTGTGGTGACATGACCAGATCACAGGTGTTACAACTATCACATACTCCACCCTCTAATTTTTTGCTGGAATTATTAGAAATAGTTTTGACACATAATTATTTTCGTTTTCAGGATCAATTTTTTTTGCAGGTTCGCGGAGTAGCCATGGGCTGCTCCGCGGCACCTAGTGTAGCTAATTTATTTATGGGACGTTTGGAAGAAACTTACATCCAAAATGGACAGCAAAACCAGTTTTTTGACAATATTCTTTTTTATTGCAGGTACATTGATGATTTATTTTGCATTTTGTCCAATCAGGGTTTAGTTCAGGATTTTTGCACGTGGATGAATTCCCTTCGTAGAAACATTCGCTTTACCTGGTCAGCAGACGCAAATAGTATTAATTATCTGGATGTCTCCGTCTTTAGGTCAGAGGGAAATGTAGTGAAGGTAAGCCCTTATAAGAAACCCACTGACAAAAATGCCTTGTTGCATTTTCAATCCTTTCACCCTCCTTACCTTAGCAGTAATTTACCATACAGTCAGTTCTTAAGACTCCATCAAAATTCCAGTGCATTGAAGGATTTCTATGCCCAAGCAGAACAACTTGAAAAACAGTTTGTGGCAAAGGGATATCTGGACCATGTTATCCACAGTAGTAGAAAAAGGGCTGTGGCAAAGGACAGGCAGGAATTCTTGGAAAATACCAGTAAGAAACAAGAAGAAAGATTATGCTTTGCATTAGATTACACCCCCTTGGCAAAGCAGATTAGACAGATTGTTTACAAATATTGGCCATTGGTGGAAGGTCTGCCAGGATGTAAAGAGAAACCGCTGATAGCCCTTCGCAGAACAAAAAATCCTAGGGATCAATTGGTTCATACAGACATGGCTGGAATTAAAAAACGAAGTCACCTGCCGGTAGGGCATTATAAATGTGGTAGTTGTAACACCTGTGATCTGGCAGTTGCGTTTGATTATCTGTTATCCTTATTAAAAGGGGAACTGGCTGCTTCCTCGGTTAAAGTCCACCTCACCGATATTTCCACATTCCATGAAACTGTTAGTGGCAAGATGCTGCTCTTGCACCAGGCCTTCAAACAGTTATTGAAAGAGGTAAATAACACCTTCCCACCTAGAAGGCCTTCTCTACCATAGTGGAGCCTATCCCTGGTCCTAGGACAGTTTATACTGGCGCCCTTTGAACCTTTGGCCTCGTGTGACCTTACTTGCTCTCCTGGAAGGTCGCACTCCTAGTAGCAGTTACATCTCTGAAGTAGGTGGGGGAATTGGGTGCTCCCCCCTTCCTCCAGTTTTTTGACGAGAAAGTCATACTATATCCCAGTTTAGAATCCCTGCCAAAGGTTGTTTCAAAGTTTTAGTTACAGCAGAAGGCTATCCTTCCTGTGTTCTTTCCTGTTCCATATTCAGAATTGGATCATGCACTTCACAAGTTAAATGTGAAGAGAGCACTCCTATATTATATCCATAGGACTAAACCCTTCCATAGGTTCAGGAGCTTCTTCATTTGTTATGAAGGCCCTTGCAAAGGTCTCTTAGTGGATTGTGGCAGCAATCAGGTGCTGTTATGCAACCATCAAGGTCCCCTGCCCTGTAACCATCTGCTTCAGCTACATTCATGCAAGGGACTCCCTTACGAGATTTTTGCCGGACAGCGACCTGGTCGTCAGCAGACACCTTAATCAAGCACTACTCTGTGGACACAACCACCAGGAGGGATGCAGTGGTGGGAACAGCTGTCCTGCATTCTATACTGACTTGAACATCTCACACCCTCCTCCATTGGTGAGTAGCTTGCTACACTCCCAATGTGGAACTGCACTGATGACAAAAACAGTGTTGCTCTTATCTGTAACTGTTGTTCATCTAGGTCTTCATGCAGGCACACATTCCCTCCCTCCTACTCCACTGTGGGATTCTCTGAGATTCTCTGAGTTTAGGCGGAACTGAGGGAAGCAGGGGAGCTCCACCCAGCAACACTGCACTCGGCAGGAATGATCCACGCAGGAGCGTTGCTGGGGAGGAGCACCCCCTAGCATTTGAGGGCTTGTAAAAACCTTTCTGATGGCTGGCCTGTGCCTTCGCAGTCCCAATGTGTGCCTGCCCAAAGACCTAGACACACAACAGTTACAGCTAAGTGCAACGGTGTTTTTTTCTACAAGTGCTATCCTGTGGGGCCCCTGACTTTTGGAGGGTTCTTTATGTGATGTGCAGTGGTCTGGCACTGGAAGGGAGAACTGAAAGTCCACGTGCTGATACAGGAAACCGTGCTTTGGATCGCAGCCCTTGAATCTAATAAAGAGAATTACTGCACCTGACTGAAGAATGCCTTCATCTATTTTTTGCCAGTTCCATTTTAATCCTTATTTTAAGTTTAGACAGAATAAAGCGGAAATAAATACAAAATCACTGCACTGAGTGCAGTTTACTGCTGGATTTGTTCTCATATGTCTTTTCACAATGGCTTCTGTAATTGAGAAGTCTGGATCCCCAAGTTTATAGATAGCTAAAATATCTTCCCCTAAACATCTGCTCTAAGCTTTGTAGCATCAGAGAGTAGTATGAAATATCAGCAGAAAAAAGGAATATTTTTTTACTATGGTTTGAGCAACTGCTTAGAAAATAATAAACCTCCAATGGATAACAAAATGGAGTTGATTGAATTGGATTTGATTTGTTCAGATATAAATAAGAATTAAAATAACTTTTCAGATGACAACATTTTCCTGTTTACTGCTTTGGGAATGCTATATCAAATCTCTTTTTCTTTCAATTACCAACTCTAAACATACCATGCAGGCAATATGTACACTGTAATTATTTACCACCTATGTAATTAAAAAACGTAGCTTGGTCATTGTGAAGGAATACTTTCTCATCTGAATACTGGAAAGAACAATGACATCCTGCAATAATGAAGAATGCCACATTCATTGAGAGCCAGTTTGGTGTGGTGGTTAAGAGCGCAGGACTCTAATCTGGAGAGCCGGGTTTGATTCCCCACTCCTCCACTTGAAGCCAGCTGGGTGACCTTGGGCTAGTCACAGCTCTCTGGAGCTCTCTCAGCCCCACCCACCTCACAGGGTGTTGTTGTGGGGATAATAATGGCATACTTTGTAAACCTCTCTAAGTGCGTATTAAGTCATCCTGAAGGGTGGTATATAAATCAAATGTTGTTTTTGTAGTTTTTGTTGTTGTTGTTATTAGCTTACATGGTTAAATGTTTATAGCATCCACAGACCTAAAATGTGGAAATTAACTTTGAGAATGAACATAACTGCTGTTTGTCTTGACTAATGTAAACATTAAACATTTGTTTTAAAATATTTTATTTGTACCAACAACAGAAAAAGTTATTATGGGCATAGGATTACTGGTGATGGACAAATTCTCTGGCTCATTTCTGAATTATGCTCAGTGAACTAGTTCTGAAGTGAGGTAGAGTTTGCCCCCAAATATTGGGAAACAGCTTGGGTTTTGTTTTCTAAGATTAATTTAGAAATCCCATTGTGCCTAAAAACTTAGTTGGAACTGCTTATTTTGCTCTTGAATTTTCTTCTGTAACGGGGAGCAGGAGTCAGAATTACCCCTCCATTGATGCATTAAGCACTTTGCAGGTGCACAGCATCTCTCTAGGTCCCTGACCCAGAGCATTATCGTACTCAAGATTCCCATCACCTTAGAGCTTCTCTTGTGCTATTTAGGCTGCAATCTGATGCTCATTTGCTTGTGAGTACACCCTATTGAATAAAGTGAGATTTACTTCTAAGTAAACATATATAGAATTGCACAGCATGCACATTATTCCCTTGAAGGGGGCGTTATTCTGTATTATTTTTTTAAAAAAAATATTTTTTATTTTTATTGTAGAAAAGTTAAAATACGGAGCAAGGAAGGAAAGTAAAACATAACAAAAACACAACTACAAAGAGCCAACAGTGGCCTACAGTAAAAAAGTAAAAACCAAAGTAAGCATATTATTAATGCATTACAGTTTTTCGCCTACAACACTTTCTGTATTATTTTCAAACAAGATTGGCTGGGGCACCTTTCTGTTGTGACATCTACTCTTTGGAACTTCCAGTATCCAGGAATAGTAAAGAGTCCAGTAGCACCTTTAAGACTAACCAACTTTATTGTAGCATATGCTTTCAAGAACCAAGACAACTGCGGTTCTCGAAAGCTTATGCTACAGTAAAGTTGGTTAGTCTTAAAGGTGCTACTGGACTCTACTATTTTGTGAGTACAGACTAACATGGCTAACTCCTCTAGATAAATATCCAGGAAGATTTACCCATAGCCTTCTTGGTTTCCTTTCACTGAAGGGGGAAAAAAGCAAAAAAACCTTTTTATATACAAATCCTTTCTCCAACTAAAAATGCAAAGTTGTTGCAGGTTGATTTTCATTGCTAATTTTATCTGGTGATTTTTAATAAGGCATCTGTTTTTCTTTGAACGCTTTATGATATATAAGAATACATAACTAGCGGTGTGAACAATGTACATATGAACACATTAAGCTGCCTTATACTGGATCAGACCATTGGTCCATCAAGGTCAGTATTGTCTACTAAGACTGGCAGTGGTCATCCAGCAGCTTAGGCAGAGGTCTTCCACTTCACCTACCACCTTATCCTTTCAGCTAGAGATGCTGGGGATTGAACCTGTGACCTTCTGCATGCCAAGAAGATGTTATACTGCTGAGCCACAGCCCCTCCCCAACACACATGCTCATTTGTACAGAAGAAAATGATGACAGAACTCTTCTATAGCACTTTGAAAAAGGGGAAGTTTTGGTATAGGCCCAGATGCTTTTCCTTTCCATTTTTGCAATTTGCTTTGAGAAGGTTTTTATATGAAAAACAACAAATATATTAATGCTTTACATGAAAGGAATGAATATGAAAGGATAGCTGTTTTCTTCCATTTCTGAAAATCAACTGGGCCATATCCAATACAGAGTTTATCTTCTTCAACTCTTTGTTGGATTCTGGCTTTGCTTTTCTGAAATTTCTGTATCAAAGCTATAGTTTGAATCAGGGCTTTTTTTCAGCTGGAATGTGGTGGAATGGATTTCCAGCACCTCTTTCCTCTCCCTCCCCCAGCAAAATCTGTGTTACTGTGGCAAGCATGGGAGGAGGCATGGTAAGAGCTCCCCTTTTGCTATTCATTAACTACAAATCCCAGAAGCCAGTGGGGAATTCTAGGCAATGATTTACGTGCATGTGTCCCAGCTGCTGGTGCTGGGGGTGGAGTCTTTCCCTCCCCTCTCTGTTGAATGGAAGTCCTCGTGGCTGGCTGGCACATGTGCTAGTGCTGATCCTGGGTTTCTTGCCACGGTGCCTTCCCTGCTGCAAGTTGCAGCTCTGCTGCTGTTTTGCTGCTGGGGAAGTGGCTCAGCAGGTGGGCATAAGTAGTGCTGAACTGAAACTTCATCTTCGCTGCCTTTTCTTGGCAGTTCTTTGCTTCACTGTGTGTTGGTATCAGACGGTCTTTGTGTGTGGTCTAGAGGTGCCTTCGCTGTGCCGACAGAGGAGCTTCGGCACTCTCCTATTCCTATTCTCAAGTTAAACTCATCTTCCTTAACTAGTTCCCTTCTCTTTGTTCTGCCAGAGTTCTAAACACCTCCTGCAACTTCTCTGCATCACTCTGCAGTTGCTTCTTGCACAAACCCTGTTTCTGGTGGAATGAGGAGTTTAATAGTGCCTGGATTATTTAGCTCCCAAATGTTCTTAATTAGCTTAGAAGCAAAACCAGCATTTCATAAAGGGTGACTGAGGTTCTAAGCTGCATGATTGCCTCTATAGTTTCCCCCTTTTCCAGGAAGCAGGCGATTCTGCCTTCCATTGTTCTGAAGCGCTTCCCTATTGACAAAGTGCTTAACTATGTTATTGTGACTAGGGTCTGGGAGACCCAGGATCAAATCCTTTCTCTGTCATAGAAGCTCACTGGGTGACCTTGAGCCAGGCATACACGCTTGAACTGACCTACCTTCCAGGGCTGTTGTGACTATAAAATGAAGACGGGGAGGAGGACATTGTAAGCCATATTCAGTCGCCATTAGAGAGAGAGGCAGGGTATAAAATCAGCAGGAGAGAAAGACACACTTTTGCTCAATGCTGTTGTCTGGCCTGATTTGGATGTGACACTGGTGATCCCAAAGAACTCGCTTGTGCACCTTTGAACTCACACAGCATCTCATTTAGCCTGGACTGCATCTGGGGCAAATGCCAGCACTGCAACTGCCTGTTTTAGCTAGCAGCTACTGCAGTGCATGGGGTTCCAAATGAAAATGCAGTGCCTGCACTTCTTTTGCTACCAGATTGCCTAACCTGCTGTGGGAGAACCAATAGACCAACTGTATATAGCAGAGCACATATGAAGATCTTCATAGAAAGATCACATTGGTTGAATTTATTATGGATCATCTTGGATAATATTATTTCAAAGAATCCCGTGTGTTTCTCCCTCATTTCCCTCTTGAGAGTTCCACCACCTCTTTTCCCAGAAAAAAGCCCTGGATTGTACGTTTCCATGGCTGCTTCCACATGGAGGCTGTGGAAGCAGGAGAGAACAAGGTGGAGGCATGTGGGTGCAGTGTACGCCTCATGCCGATGCTGCACATTGTTGCCACCACCCCATGCCCTTCCTCTCTGTCATGTCAATGCAGAAATACTAACATGGTGAAAATCTTGCTGGACCTCTCACAACCTGAAAAATACCTTTTACTTGCTCCTCTGTAATAGCTGGTTTGCAGTTCACAGTTTAGCCAAGGCGCAGATGTTAATTTTTTAAAAGCCCTCAGCCAACTTGCTGCTTTCCCCATAAGCCAGAGAAAAGGGTATAGGTTTGAGGTATTACATGACATCATGTGGAAGCAAAAAAAAAACATTGCAATTAAGGAGGGAAGGTGGAGTAAAAGCTCTCTGTAGAAGGTATCTGTACATGTTCGTACTGTAGTACTTGTCATGTAGTACTTGTCATGATCACTTTAGAAGACTCACTTCAGATAGGTATAAGGAAAAGATGCAGGTACCTTCTGCAGCTGGTTATAAGTTACCAGTCAAAAATTAAAACACAGGAACCCAGAGAAATTTTTACAGTGGACAAGCTCTCTGTGTCTGGCTGCTGGTAAAACAAGTCAACTCAGAAAGGGAAATACCTGGCCATTATTGCCCAAAATAGTTGGAACAACTTCTGCTGGGTTTGAATGTGCCACCATTTTAATTTTTAGAAGTGCCACAGGACTTGCTTTTACAGGACATCACTCTAATCAAAGCAGATTCCTGCATTTGAGTGCACTCACATGCATAGCTGAAAGTCTTGTGGAGAATAACATACGACGACTAATGTAATATTACAGAAAGTCCTGTGTTCTTGCTCCCCCTTTAATTAAAAAAGACAATGAGTCCAGCCATTGTTACTGATGTGGGGAAAAACTTAAAGTATTGGGGCAATTTCAGTTGTTGTTTTTTTTAACTTAAAGGAGTGTGTATAGGGCAGGAGATGGGACTTCAAGCCATTCATTCATTGCAAGTTGAAGACTCATTTCATGGCTTATAAGATTTGACCCTAGGCTCCTGTTTCTACTTGGTTTAAGGTTGCCAAAACTAAGCTGGGAATTTCCCTTTTTTAAAAAAATATTCTAAATTCTTATACAGTTGGTTGGGAAATTCCTGGAGATTTTGGGGGTAGAGTCTGGAGAGTGCAGGACTTGAGGAGAGGAAAGACCTCAATGAGGTATAATGCCATAGACTCCACCCTCCAAAGTAACCATTTTCTCCAGGGGAACTAATTTCTGCATTCTGGAGATCAATTGTAATTCTGGGAAATTGGCAGACCCTACCAGAGGGTTAGCAACTCTAACTTTTTTGCAAGTGAAATTATGAAGGGAGCATAAATTGTTTGTTGCTCTATGAATAAAAAGTTAATAAAGGAAAATGAAGAAAAGAAATCTTAAAATCCAGGCTTAAAATCTAACATGTATGCTTTTTTACCATTTTTACATGTGCTCCTCTGCCTTCAGCAAAACAAAACAAACAAAAAAGATAGATACATATTACGATAGGGAAATCAATTTGAAAATGGAGAACAGTTCAGGTATGTATGTAAATATGGTAAGTATTCATGAACTTTGGATTGCAGATACTGTCTTTGTTATACTATCTTAATAGAGCTTGACTCCTTTTCCTACCACCTCACAATTTAATTGAGAAAAATAAAATGATGACTCGGAAATGCATGTGCAGTACTCTAAGCCTGGAGGTGTATAAGTTCTGTATGGTCTAAACATGTGATTTTGAAACCACGTGCTCTGAGACAAGATAAAACAATTAAGCATCCATGTTGTACTTATCCACCCTCCTACACTTGCTAGTATAAGGGTAGTGACATCATCCTGATATTCCTTGATGCTATACCTGCTATACCTGAGAGACGTGGGTGACTCTCAGGGGTTTAAAAGCCAAAAAAGTTGAATGAAAATGGATATAAATAAATTCACTCTCAAAAAAGCAGTAAAATATAGATTTTAATGAACAAACATTATCAATATATAAAAAGTATTCCTTGTAACAAACTGAAGACCAATTACATTTTGACAACGTCTTTATCAGTTGTTCATTCTAACAATTCATTGTACTCCTGGGTCGGTGACTATGCAAATGTGTATCTTCTAGCTGCAATAAATCCTTTATGTAATACTCATCAAATACAATTTTTAAACTGCTAGTAAACCATAGCTGCCCTACTGAATCAAGGGCATTCAAAATTCTTTTTACAGAATCATTTTCAGCAACCTAAAAATGTTTTAATTGTATTTATTTTGTGATATTGTAGTTTATTAAAATGTATATCGTAGTGGTTTTTAAAGAGTAGATACACCCATTTCCCTCAGTCTTTCTTTAGCCTTTTTAGTCTGAGTAAATTGTAGGACAGGGGCTCTTTTTTTCTGCTAGAATCATAGAAATCTCGCCAGGCACTCACAATCCCACCCTTAAGGCCTCACAGACTGGGCCAGGAGGGATGCCAGGAGGCAGGGTCAACAAGATGCCTGTCCCCTGTTCTGGAAGCTGATCAAGATAAATATATATATAAATATTAATTTTTGACAGTAATAGTGATATGCCCATTTTAATCCAGAAAACTGTCTGAAATTTTGAAAACACAGGTTTAAGCTATATTTGTTTTCTGATGCATGTATTAGTATACATAAAAATATTTATATATGTGTTTTAATACATGTAATAGAAACAGTCTATTCCTGCATGTATCTAAATGTATTTTGTTAGGAATGTGTTTATGGCTAGTCTGAGAGCTAAGCTACAAGAGACCAATTACATGAGGAGGAGCACGTGAAGGAAGTCACAATGTTAGCTGGGAAGCTGAGTTTTAAAAGAGATCAGAAGGCTTTGTCAATTTCTCCATTCTACAGAGCCAGGGAGATGCTGCTCAAAGGCAAAGAGGAAATTAACAAACCCTCTGAGCCTTCAAAATCACCTCCCTGTATTTCAAGTTGCTATTTACTCTACCCCGGGCGGGGTGGAGGGAGGGCTGGCCTTTTTAGATAAATTAATCTGCAGTTGTAGAAACCTAAATGTTGCTTCTATAACAGCAGCAGCCAGTAAATAAGCTGACAAAATGCAGAGGGAGCTAATACTGTGAGAAGTCTGAATTGTGGTAAACTGTAATGAAGATGATCCATTTCTTAATTTGATATTGTGTCTGTTCCTTTAAGTGGTCAGAGTGTCTTCTTTACACTGCATGTTCTTGAGAGTGTCCCTTGGTGTTAAAGTCTATGAATGATTTCAAAACCAAAACCATTCTCCCTCCACTCCTTCCTCTTCTTCAAGGACTTTTATCATCCTCAGATGATAGAAATAGAGTATAATTAGAATGTTCAAAGATAGACCTGCCACCCGGGCTAATGAGGTACACGTGGCTTGGTGAACTGCAAGTTGGGCAGGTCTGCTTTAAGAGATGGTATAGTATAGTGGCAAGACAGGGAAATGTTGTTTTCCTTTCAAGTATTGTCTCACCCATTAAATGATCAAATACCTTTTCTTGATCTTAGGATACCCGCTCCTACAATAAAGGGGTTACAAAGTTACTATAAGATTGTCTATAATATTATTAAGTACATTTTATTTATTAATATGTATGTGAAATGCTTTTGAACATTCTAAAGGGTTCAATAAGCACATTAGTATTTATAATTTAACAGCTGTTGCAGGAGACTTTCAACAGGTATTTCTAGCACTGGCTCTATAAAGAAAAAAGCCAGACTTCTTGTTGAGTTTAAAGGTACAGGAGCCAAGTAGATGGTCATCCTACTTGAATGGCCTGAGTGTATGGTGGATTCTGCTTTTTGTGAGTGAGCTTGTCCATAATATGTCTATAAGGGGACACCTAGTGGTGAGGGGGCCAGATGGGTCATGGCTTCAAATGGAGGAGTGGGGAATCAAACCCGGCTCTCCAGATTAGAGTCCCGTGCTCTTAACCACTACACCAAACTGGCTCTCAGAAGATCCAAGCATCTCAGTCCCCAGCACCTCCAGTTAAAATGATCGAGTAAGGTGCAGTGAAAGACATTTACCTGAGAACACTGAAACAGTGGCCGTTTTCACATGTCTTTAAAATAGCACAAGACTCACCGAATGCTGGCGGCTTCAAAGGCACCGAATGCTGCCTTTGTAACTGCCTGCATCCGGGTGAGGTCCAAAATCACGCTACAAAGCAGCCAGTGTTTGGTGAGTCTTGCGCTATTTTAAAGACATGAAAATGGCCAGTGATTGTCCGCATTATTGTTCTGTTCATCTGAATTCATTTTGTGTCTATATTGGAAAAACTGCAAACTGAATGATCTGGACTTCTTCTGTTCAGGTTACATTTGACTCATTGGTTGCTGTTGTAAATGCTATTGCATCTGTCTATAAGGAGGTGCATACTGAAATTCCCAACCTGAAAACATATCAAAAATGCCTTTTGGGATCATTCTGTGTATTTACAGAAGGAGGAAAAGCTGTTGAACATTCTGTAAATACAAACACACACATTCAGGACAGACGCTGTTCCCTGGAATCTGGAGCAAATGTTTTACAGCAAATGGTACCAACTTGCAGGGAAGCAGGATCCCTTAAAGAACCCCAAGTTTGAAAGGGAATGGACAAAGGGACCAACTATACTAGCAAAGTACCCACAGGCATTCTTCTTATGGGAGGAAATGTCTTGCTTAAAACCTTCCATCTAATCTAGGAGTGTGTACCTCAGCACATATTTGGGTTTCCTGCTTCAGGTTTACCGAAGCAGGAAAAAAATTAGGGAAAACCCAAAATCTGAAGCAGCTTGTATTTAAAACACTTTGGGATTATTAGGAAAGATTTGGCCATGGGAAAAGCTGCTCCTGGCTATCTAGGAGTGTGGGAGGGCCATTTTATTTCCAAATAATACCAAAGTTGCTGGTGACCTTCTACTAACTCTCCTCTTACTACCACCCAAGTTTTATAAATATTGGACTTCGGGGGGGGTATGTTATGGCCCCCCAAAGAAAGTGCCCCATCCACCTCCAATCTCCATTATTCCCTATGGGGAAAACTAGTGGAGTTTCTAGGAGGGTGGGGGTGGCATTTTGCAAGCAAAATACACCAAATTAGCAGGGGACCTACTCCTATCTGTCCTCTCAAGACTCCTCATGTTTCAGGGAGATTGGACTTTGGGGAACATTTTGTGACACACAAACACCCAAAAAGGTGAGCCCAGCCACCCCATTTGTTTCTATTGTGGGAAAAAACTAGAATCCCACAGCAGAAACTCATGGATTGTAGCATGGCCACAGGCACACTCCCACTTACACCAGACAGCCCAACAGAACCAAACTGAAGCCCCCCCAAAAGCCCAGAACTCTTAAAGCAGGCTGGCCAGCCAATCCCCATTGTTCCCTATGATGAGAACTTTTAAAATGTCTTTCCCAAGGGCACTTATGCACATGGCAAGGATGCCATGGCCGAGGCATGCTCCTGAATGCAAGATCATCCCTGGGAAAGCCCAACAGAACCAAACACACATGCCCCCAAAACCCCAGCACCCCCACAGAAGGCTGGCCAGCCACTCTCCACTGTTTCCTATGAGAACCAACCTTCACATCAAAGAATCAGACTAACAAAAAATTAATTTAAACACATTTTATTTATTAGATTTCTTGCATGCCCTCCCCACAAGTGGGCTCAGGGCAGATAACAGAATTAATGTTACATTTACATTACATTAGTATTAAAATACAACATACAGTCAAACATGGCCTCAACCAGAGCCAGGGCCTTTTCGGTCCTGGCCCCGACCTGGTGGAACTCTCTGTCCATCGAAACCAGAGTCTGACAGGATTTTTTGTCCTTTTGCTGGGCCTGTAAGACAGAGATGTTCCACCAGGCATATTGTTGAGGTTGGGCTAGGCCTCCGTCGGCCTTGTAGGGAAAGTGAGAGAATTAATGATTTAACCCTCCCCATCAGATGTTCCATCACTACCCTGTTTTAATACCTTAATTGCACCTGAAAATTACGTCATTTATTGTCTATGGGTTTTATCCAAGTGAAGTTAAACAAATAGCTATACAGTGTTTGCTGCTATCTTTGTAATTATTTATTCTCACATAATTGGCTAAGCCTTTTGTAATGTTTTTTATGAATTTTATGAATTTTTATGGATAACCTGTATATTTATTGCTGTTTGTTGTGTTTTACATGATGTAATGCACCCTGAGCCCATTTGCAGGGAGGGTGGAATAGAAATCCAATAAAATAAAAACAATAAAAAAATAACTAAATGGAATAAATAAATGGAATAAATAAATAGAATAAACAGCAATACAAAATACACAAAACCACATGAAGCAAGGGAACTCTAGCAATTAGAAGTAAACTGAAGGGCCCCCTCCCACATAACCAAACTTATGCAAGTAAACTGAAGGGCCCCCTCCCACATAACCAAACTTATGCAAGGGGAACAACTTCACACCAGAGGATCACATCCATTCCACCCAACAAGCACACACCCCTAAGCATGCCAAACAAAGCCAAACAATACACCCACACACAGCAAAACTATTCAGCAAGCAAGCAGCAGAAATCAAACAGAAAGTTTAAAATGCAAACTAATAACAATTTCCCCTTCCTTCAACCCACCAAGACAACCCCCTCCCCCAAAGAGAAAAAAAAAAACCTGTGAGTTTAGTGACTCTCAAACTAGTCTCCTCCAGGTGCCATCAGTCAGGTCCAGCAATCATCAGGTCCAAGTCTATTTTGCTTGCAAAATGCCACCCTCAGCCATCTAGAAAGCCCACCTAGTTTTCCCCATAGGGAATAATGGAGATTCTGTAGAATGTGAGATGACTGTACCTGTCTGTTTCTACAGTTCTGTGCTGTGCTGTAATGACATGGGAGCAGAGGTGGTGGGGAATCACATATCTGGTTTTTTTGTGCATTTATCTGTTTTTTGTAAAGATTTGATGGTTTAGTTATTTTGGAGGTTGTTCTGTGCTATCGGGAAGGTGATTTTATTTTTAAGCGGAGTTCTCTGTTATTTCTGCTGGTTTGTTGTGTGTTGATGGAGTTTTGAGGAGCTCTTAGGAGGCACTGGAGGTTGCTTTGATAGATTAGATTAGGTATGTGTGCTTTGGGTTTGGGATGTTTTAGCATTCCCAAATCAGCCTCAGCATTGCTGAAGTGATTCGGGAATGCTGAATCAAAGTTTACCGAAGCGTTTCGGAACGCTTTGGTAAGCTTCGGGTAGTGCGGCAGCACTTTTTTCCATCTGCAATATTGCTCCTTTATAATTATTAATGTTTATCTGCCCCCAGCGCAAGTAAAAGAACAAACAGAAAAACTCTGGGCAGGCCTAGAAACATACATTGGCCAGTTATCTTCAATATATCCTACTGCACAGCTGTTAGTGGGTGGAGACTTTAATGCCCGGAGAGGGGTGGACGATGCTAGCCTATATTCCCAGTTTAAGACTTGTCCTCCTAGCACTTCTATTCAAATTTTACCATATGCTCGTTCTTCAAAAGACCCTAAAGCCAACTATTCAGGATTTCTCCTGACACAAATGGCATTTCGAAACAACTTATGCATATTGAATGGTTCAATTTTGAATGATTACCCTGGCAAATATACCTATTGGTCAGGAGATAGAATGAGTACAATTGATTATATTATGGTTTCAGATAACCTTGTACAATTTACCAAAACCTTTGAGATTGATCCTTATTGTGACAGCGATGACTTACCACTTAATGTGAAGTTAGCTGTTCCAATACATAACGCAGATGTAGGGGCACAAGAGGAAAGCAAACCAGTTCAAGGTGAGAGATTCCTCCGGATTAGATGGAACACCAACCTAAGTAGGAACATGTCTAAACTCATGAGCTCAGGGAGACAACCCCAAGTTACAAAGATTTTATAACTCAGGGGATCCTGATCCCTGCTTTGGAGAATACGATTCTCTGCTTGAGGAATGTCAAAAAATCCTGAAGGGCTCAAACACCAGGAATACAAGGGTAAACCAGAGACCTAATAAATCCTGGTTTGATGATGAATGTAGAAAAGTAAAAAACTCTCTCACTGCTAGCTATTTTAGATATACTTTTCCCTTGCCAATTCCCTACCACCACCACCACAATGAAGCCAATGAGGAAAATAAAACACTAAACCAGAATCAGAACTAAACCAGCACTAAAATGCAAAATAATTTTTTTTTTAGAAAACCTTACTAAAACTATAAAGCAATTAACCAGTAACATAACCATAAAACCCGGAACATCAAATGTACTGAATGGGCTCCCATGTCATTACAGCACAGCACTGTTGTAACAGACAGGCACAGTCATCTCCCATTCCACAGAAACTATAGCGAGGCCAGAACTCAGGAAAATGGCTGACTTGGGCATAGCCAAAGAGGCCTTTTTCCCTTAGACGTCTCCAAGGTTCTGGTGATTTTCTCCAAGGCTCTGTGGATTGGTCAAGCAGTGCCATATTAATCTGGATTAGTGCTTTTGGGGGGCTTCTCTACGCTGTTGGAGTGATCTTTGTTTTTTTAGAGGGGATCTCTGATGCTTTTTTTACATTGGCTTGGATGAAGCATGGCATTTTTGTACGGTTGCCAAACTCCGGGTACTGCCTGGATATCTCAGAATTACAACTGATATATATCAGGACTAGAAACAATGCCAGTTGTGTGAACAAATACAATGGGCTCTAGAAAATGGATTCGACAGGCCCCATCCCGGCGACAAGTGGCCTCCCAGGCTGCGCCTCTTGGCCAGCCCCTGCCATCGCCCTTGTGGGGCCCCCTCGACCTCCCAAGGCCCTGCAGTAGTTGCAGAGGCAGTGGGAGGCCGCTTCTGCCAAATTTGGTGTGGAAAGTTGCCTTGAGCAGCTCCTCTGCTAGGAAAAGAGGCGTTCAGAAGCATTCTGCTTTCCCTCTCCCTTCTCTCTACCCTATCCCGCACGGCATTGAGCGGCTGCTCCTGGCAGAGTCAGCAACCTGAGGATGGGCCTAATGATCTCATCTAGCTTTTCTTCCCTAGCGCTATTAGTGTTCAGGTAGGCAAAATGATGCACAACTACATGCAAATCATGTTAGGAGCCCTTTATCCCAACATAGAGCCCAAGCTGGCCCAGCTTCTTCTTGTTCTTCTTTTTAACTTCCTTTCTCTGCCTCTGATCTGTTAGTTTAAAGCGGGCTGTTAACGGCTGCGATTGCATTCACTTCCCATTGTACATCCTGGCCAAACAAAATAGATGTCCAGTGCCTTGTGTATTTTCTGTTCAGAGGGAAGAATAGCGAGGGTTGTTGCTGGGGGGGGAGAGACGGGGAGAGAAGTGGAAGT
This sequence comes from Eublepharis macularius, assembly GCF_028583425.1. Lineage (NCBI taxonomy): Eukaryota > Metazoa > Chordata > Lepidosauria > Squamata > Eublepharidae > Eublepharis > Eublepharis macularius. Next base: position 84,443,967 of record NC_072791.1, on the reverse strand, counting down.
GCCAACATGTGGAGCTGCAAAGATTAACACAGAGAGATATGCACCCGTGCATGCCAACACTCACTGAGGCTTCCCTCTTTTCGCCTCCCCCTCTGGCTGGCTCCCTCCCTCCTCCCCATTTCCTCTCCCTCTGCCTTTTTCTTATGTAGTCCCTGATGATTGGCAGGGCTGACAGTGCTGGGCAGGGCGCTGCCATGGCGACGCAACAACAACACCCAGCAGGTCAATAGAAAAGTGAAACAAAATGCTTCAGCGCTGAACTCACTGTGGATTTGGGGGAAATACAATGAGGCTGTGGTCATTATGGTGATGGTGGCCAAATCCCTGAATCTGCTTGGCAGCGATGCTGCTCTACATGCCTGCCTGTGTCTGTACGTGTGCGTGGGAGTGAGTGTGACTCTGCATGGGTGGGCGTGGGTTTGGATGAGGGGCTGTATGTGGATGCACGTGGGGTGCATGAGCCCCCCCAGTCCCTCCACTCCTCTGCTCTCTGTTCTGCAGCTTCCCCTTCTTCTCCATCCCTTTTTGCCTCATCTCCTGCCCAGCTTACTCGGCGCCCTGAGCCTGTGTCCTGCCCATTTCTTGCCAGCCGTCCGCCAAGTGTTCTGATCTCCTCTTCAGCTTTATTTCTTCATGCCAAACTTCCCCAGTGACCCGCACCACTACCATTGCTCACTGCTGTTGGTCAGCAGTGGCAGAAGTTCCGGAGCTGGAAGAGGCAGTGGCAGCAGCAGGAGAGTTGGGAGGGCCACCGTGCCTTGCTGCATCATACCTTCCTGCCACCCCCACAACCTCTCAGAGGCCTGCATAGCCCTCCCAAGACCACAGAGGTGATGGGGAGCTCCCCTCCACTGCAGCCTGACAGCCAGTTTGGTGTAGTGGATAAGAGCGCAGGACTCTTATCTAGAGAGCCGGGTTTGATTCCCCACTCCTCCACTTGAAGCCAGCTGGGTGATTTTGGGCTAGTCATGGCTCTCTGGAGCTCTCTCAGCCCCACCGACCTCACAGGGTGTTTTGTTGTGGGGATAATAATGGCATACTTTGTAAACCACTCTGAGTGGGCATTTGTCCTGAAGGGCAGTATATAAATTGAATGTTGTTGTTGTTGTTGTTAGCCTTCTTGCTGCTGGCGCAATGCACTACGCTGGGCTGCAGTGTCACACAGGGCCTTTTCACTGCCTCCGTGACACAACATGACGGGCCTCCCTACTGCCACTGTGGCAGCAAGGCCTCACACCAGACCACAGTGCCATGCTGCCTCTGCAGCCCCTCAGATGACTGGGGCAGGTGGCAGGGAGGCCTGGTGCTGCCCTACCAGGGCCCTGCAGCAGCTACAACTGCCAATAATGGACTTCTTATCCTGGCGTATGCGCATTCACATACCCCTCAGTGTGCATGCACCAGGATAAAAAATGAGTTGTTGGCAACACGGTTTACCTTTTATGTTTTAGGATTACACCTGATCTCCAGACTATGAAGATCACTTCCTCTCAAGTAAATGGTCGCTTTGGAGGGTGGAATCTATGACATTATACCGTGCTGAACTCCCTCCCCTCCCCAAACCCTGCCCTTTCCAGGTTCCAAATCTCCAAAAATTTCCCGTCCTGGAATAGGCAACCCTATTTTTTTCCATTCGAAACAATGGAAACCAGGATGGCTGGGGCACATTGTTCAGGGTCCCATAAATTCAGATCCATTTGTTTAATTCCCTATAAACTTGTAGTGAAAGATTTTAGGTGCAGGGAATGGTCTGGGTTCCCTGTAGATTTTGTTCCATTTACTCTACAAACACGTGATCTAGATCTCAGGGGGGAAAGCCCACATCCCCCATAGCTGACAATGGCATCAGAAATCTAGAAATTAAAAAAAAAACCTAAAAATAAACCTGAATTAGTATAGGGATATGCAAAAATTTGGGATCATGGTATTGGTGGGCCTCCTCCAAATTCCAAATTTTTTTACATGTTTTGTTCAACATGCACACCTGTATTTATCACTTGAAAATTTTATAATCCTACTTCAAAGTGTTGGATTTATTTATTTATTTGTTGTCTGCCTTTGTTTCTGAGACTCAAGGTGGATTACACAGTCTAAGTAAATATAGTCAATGACTGGGACATTAAAGAATACAATATAGTATAGATTGTTGAAAACAAACAGAAATTGAAATACAGAGCTGAAATAATGCTGAGACATAAGCAGTTTGACAGAACGTATTAAATGATGTAAAAACTACCAAGTAGGAGCATACCTTTGTCAACAGATGGTACCTAGCAGTATAGTCTACAGTCCCTGTCTATCGGAGTTACTTCCTTACAGAACAGCCCTGTTTGTCTTCAGTCTTCAGTGCAGTCCCACATTGGGACTGCGCAGGTGCAGGTCAGCCAGTGGGAAAGATTCTAAAGCTCTCATATGGTAGGGGGCGCTCCTCTTGCAGCAACACGCATGCGCAGAGGCTTCCTGCTGAATGCCATGTTGCTAGGCAGAGCGTTCCTTCTTCCAATAGTTCCTTTCTTGCCGCTGCTGAGAAAGGTTCTCTCTCTCTCTCTCTCTCTCTCTCTCTCTCTCCTTCAAGACTTCTCTTACTCTTTTCCTGACTTTTTGGCTTGTGACTTTAAAGAATGATGTCTCAGAAGGCCTTGTTCAAGAAATGCTCCTGAGGCAACACGAAAATGCCACATTCGGATGAGCACGACCTCTGCTTACTCTCCTTAGGTGCCGGCCACAATGTAGGAGCTTGCCAGCACTGCAAGTGCTTTGCATCAAAGGCAAGAAATGATCATGCCATGTGCTTAAAGGCAGCTCTTTGGGAACTGTCCCTCACGGGTTCCAGCAGGCCGGCTGTATCACCTTCTGCTGAGCAGGAACCGAGAGCACAATCCGAACTCCCCCCCTCTAGAGCGGGAGCTCTGAATCTGCATTGGAACTGAACATCAGTTCTGAAGACTGTACCATCTACAGATGCTTCAGTTCTGACAAAACATTTGAAACCAAAGTTGGACTCAAAGAAGCACCACTCTGGCAAATGAATGGAGCGTGCAACTTCAGAGCCACCAGCAGAGAAGGCAAAGACAAAGACAAAACATAAATGTCCTGCCTTGACCCCTTCATACCACCATCAACATCGATCTCCTACATCTACTCCATTCCTCATTATAGAGGAAGAGATTCTACAGGCACCACTGATGCCCTCACTTCCACATATTCCGCCATTAAGACAGGAGGAGGGACATCTTAGCCTGACCGAAGCCTTTCAACCAAGCTTCTCTCCAGATCTGGGCTCAGCTCCAACTACTGCACCCCTGGTTCCAACAAACATCCCTTGCTCAGAACCAACTCATCAACACAGTGCCACCTGGAACACTGCTCCTCCCGCGACCTCTCCATGGCCTGCGGGCCCAACTTATACCCAAGCACCTAACTGGCTTCGTATCCTGGCTTCAAGCAGCTTTGCTTCTGACACCAGTTCTAACACAGTCAGTTCTGAGCCAGCTAGCCGCAACTACATTAGCCACTTCCAGTTCCGACAACCTCATTTGCCCATGGATCCCAAGCCCACTTATCCATCACCAGAAGAAGCAGTGGGGAATACAACCTCTCCTTCACCTATGAGAGACTCTCGCTTATTTTCAGAGCAAATGCTGCGAATGGCTACGGCTCATGATCTCAACATTGCATCGGAGACACCAAAGTCCAAGAGTAAAGTCCTCCAAACACTATACAGTAATGCTCCTGCTTCTGTGGCTTTCCCAGCTGTTGAGGATCTCCTTGACATTGCACACAACCTTTGGGAGAAACTAGGCTCCTCACCTGCCACTTCCAGGAAAACTGAAAATAGCTACAAATTGCAGCAGAAGGACTGTGCCTTCATCTTCAATCCCCCACACCTCTCCTCTCTAGTAACAGGAAATACAGTCTAGACACCGGTATGGGTTCCACTCTTCTCCAATAGACAAGGAAGGAAGTCGGACGCCCTTGGGAGGAAACTATACTCCTCTGCTGCATTGGAGTTCAGAATTGCCAACTACCAAATTATAATGGGCTCCTATAACCTGTTTTTATGGGATCACCTCTCCAGCTATACCCAGGATATGCCTGATGATAGAAGAACATTGATCAAAGCACTCCAAGATGAAGCCTCAAAGCTTGCTAAACAGCAGATGTCAGCAGGGAAACACTCAGCAGATTGATCCATGGCCTCAGCCATTGTTCTCAGATGACCCTCTTGGCTCCAGTCCCAGCCCTCCCATAGGAGAAGCGGAACAAAATTGAGGAGTTCCCTTTTGAAGGCACCTCTCTATTCTCCTATCGCACAGATGAGTCTCTGCAGCAAATGAAAAAGAATCAGCAGACAGCCTGCTCTCTTGGAGTGATTGCTCCTCAACAACAACAGCAGCAACAGCATTCCCAGAAGTATCACTACCAGCAGCGACCTCCATACCAACAGCGATCTAGGTATTCTTACTAGCCCTACCAACAAAGGGGCTCCCAGATATACTCCAGGATGGGGACAAAGAGACCTAGCAAATCCAGGTCAAGGCAACAACAACCTCAGTCCCCTAAATCAAATCAGGGCCAAAAGCCCCTTTTCTGACTAACCACCTTCCAACAGGTGCAACCTCTTCTTTTCAGGGACAGACTAGCTCCCTTCTATGAGGCTTGGGTCATGATCACTTTGGACTTCTGTGTCCTTAGGATTGTTAAACATGGTTATCGGTTACATTTCACTGAGTTGCCACAGTTGTCCCCTCCTTCTAATGCTTCAACCTGTTCTGTTGAAGTGCTTTCACCTGTTGTTCAAGAATTACTTACCAAAGGAGCCATCCAAAATGTGTCCCATGATGATTCCCCATTGGGATTCTATTCCAGATACTTCATAGTGAAGAAGAAGGATGAGGGACTCTGTCCTATTCTGGATCTCCAAAACCTACATCTGTATTAAAGTTGAGTAGTTTAAAATGTTAACTCTCTCCAGTGTCTTACAGTACCTAGAACCAGGCAACTGGTTCGCTGTAATTGACCTGAAGGATGCTTACTTCCACATCACCATATGCGCAGAACATACGAAATGCCTAAGGTTCTCCTTCCAAAGAGAAATTTTCCAATACACAGTCCTTCTCTTTGGTTTGTCATCAGCACCCCATGTTTTCACGAAGTGCATGGCAGTTGCGGTAGCCCACCTCAGGTCTAAAGGGTGTTCTATCTACCCCTTTTTGGATGATTGGCTATTGGTAGGGCCCTACTCCAGGAACACATTGACATGTTGATCCAGACTATTTTCTGTCTGGGTCTTATCATTAATTGGAAAAAGTCAGCTCTAATCCCAACTCAGAACATTTGATTTATAGGGGCCAGACTAGACTCTATATCAGGAAGGGCCTTCTTACCCATGGATAGGGTAAAGTCACTACAGTCCCTGGTCTCCAAAGGTAACCAATTTCAACCAGCCCTATTTATTCAGAAACTTCTAGGACTCATGGCTTCCACCACAAATGTCACACCTTTTGCTCACCTCTATAAGAGGCCCTTGCAAAACTGATTTATTCAATACTTTGACTCACTTAAGGATTCTCAGCAGAGAAAACTCTCCATCCCTAGGTCCATCCTTAGATCTTTGAATTGGTGGATGAATGATGAGCACATCCTCAGGGGAACACAGTTGGGTACCTAGCTGCCAGATATTACCATTACTACTGATGCCTCCCTTATGGGCTGAGGTGCACACTATGGGGACCTCTCCACTCAAGGGGAATGGTCTGAGACAGAGAAAGACATGCATATATAAATGTTCTAGAACTAAAAGTGATCCGTTATTCCCTTGTTTCCTTTACAGATCTTCTATGGGACAAGAGGGTTCAGGTCAACACAGACAACATGACCACCCTCTATTACTTGAACAAACAAGGGGGAACCGCTTTGTTGACTCTCTGCTCAGAAGCATCAGAACTGTGGCACTGGGCGATACAGCACAAGGTCTTCCCACATGCAATCCAAATTGTGGGAGATATAAACAGCAGGGCAGACACCTTAAGCAGAGTGTTCAAATCCCACCATGAATGGTCTATCAATCACACGTACCTCTACCCCATTTTCCAGAGATGGGGAACACCAGACATAGATCTATTCGCAATGTCACACAACACAAAGGCCAGAGTTTTCTGCTCTATGGGTGGGGGCGGGTTCAAACCCTCAGTCCATCAGAGATGCATTCCAGATTCCCTGGGACAAGGATTTCTTTTACACATTTCCACCCAGCCCTTTAATACCCAGGGTGTTGGGCAGGATCAAACAGTTCAAAACTCACTGTATCTTAATAACCCCATTCTGGCCACACAGGGGTTGGTTCCCAACTCTATGGCAAATGTCGAGAGGCTCTTATACATCCCTCCAGGAAACCCTGGACCTCATCCACAGAGGCCCAATCCTTCACCACAATGTATCTGTTCTCAAACTCACAGCATGGCATCTACTCCCTTGGCTGCCCCTTTTCCAGGGAAGTTACCCAGATTATATTGAATGCTTGTAAAGCATCCACAAAATCATCATATAGTCAAAAGCTGTCTCGTTTTTCAACTTGGATAGCTGACACACCATATTCTCCCTTTTCCTGTCAGCTATCACTTAATTTTGACTACCTGCTGCTACTCCTTAAGAAGGGCTTAAGAACTACCTGGTGCTACTCCTTAAGAAGAGCTTCCAAAATCCTTTCAGAAGTCCAAGGTCCTGTTTGTGTGCTATTCAGGCTCACGCAAACATCTCCAGGTAGCTAACCAATCACTCTCCAGGTGGATCGTTGCAGCCATCAGACGATGCTATTCCTCGGCTAAGGTTCCCTGTCCGGTGACTGTCAGAGTGCACTCCACCAGGGCACAATCCTTTTCAGCAGCCTTCCTACACCACTGCAGGATATCTGCCAGGCAGCCACCTGGTCATCAATGGACACGTTTATTCGCCATTACCCTGTGGATGTAAATGCCAGAAGAGATGCAGCAGTGGGGACATCTGTCCTCCACTCACTCTTCCCCTAATCATCTCACACCCTCCTCCATAGGTGAGTAGCTTGCTATTCTCCCAATGTGGAACTGCACTGAAGTCTGAAGACAAAAACAGTGTTGCACTTATCTGTAACTGTTGTTCATCTAGGTCTTCGTGCAGGCACACATTCCTTCCCTCCTACCCCAGTGTGAGACTCTCTGTTAACTTGTGACAGCCTAGGAGGAACTGAGGGAAGAAGGGACATTCCGCCCAGCAACACAGCATTTGGGAGGAAGCCTCTGTGCATGCGTGTTGCTGTGAGAAGAGCGCCCCCTACCGCTTGAGAGCTTTAGAATCTTTCCTGATGTGTGCCTGCACGAAGACCTAGATGAACAATAGTTACAGGTAAGTACGACGCTGTTTTTCCTGTATAAAAAAAGCCCTCCTGAATAATTCAGTTTTGCATGGTTTACAGAAAGCTGGGAGAGTAAGATCTTTCCTGACCTCTTCACGCAGGCCATTCCTTAAGGTAGGAGCTACCACAGAGAATGCTTGTGTATGGGCAGCTGTTAATTATGCCCATTTGCAGGGTGATACCTGCAGAAGGCTCTGTTCAGATGAGTGCAGCTGTTGTGTTGGAGCATAGGGGGAGAGGCAGTCCTGCAGATAGGAAGGGCCAAGGCTATGAAGGGCATTGTATGTGAAAGTCAAAATCTTGGACTGTGCTTGGTAACTGATGGGTAGCCAGTGGAGTGACAGCAGAATGGGAGTAATATGCATGCTCCACCTAGTTCCTGATAATCAAGCTGCAGTGTTCTGCACCAACTGAAGTCTCCAAGTTGACGTTAATGGGAGACCTATGTAGAGTGCATTATAGTAGTCCAGTCTTTATATTAGCACTGTGTGAACCCAGGTGACCACAGAAGCCATGTCAGAGAGAGGTGAGTATAAATTTACCAGGCAGCATTTTTAACTTGGTGACCAATGACAGCCATTTCTCAACTCGTTTATCCTGGGACAGAGCAATAATGTAATGGGAGCACAAGCAGTATGCATTCAATTGCACCTATCAATACTGGCTTGGATCCAGAGAACTGTCAGCAGATCAAAGCTCTCAGAACAGATCTTTACTACTATCCTTTCCTTGCTAAACCTCCCATGCCCTCCCCCAAAGCTGCTCTTGAGATTCAGGGTATTTACTGATTGATTGGTTTGGGGTGGTGGATTGATTGATTGAAGCATTCCTATCCAGCTTTTCTCCCCAAAAGGACCCAAAATGCTTACAGAAATTTCCAAATTAATATAATCAAACAAATAGGACAACAAACAAATCACACACATCTTGTATAGTTTCTCATTTGCTGGGCTGATTGTCATTGGCCCCAGGCTTCAGGTCTTGAACAAAGAGCCAGGAATTCTCAGAAAGACATGGGATGTAGTGGGGGGGGGGATGGCAGTGGGCAGAAATCACAGATATACCCCACCAAACAAACTCCTGCTTCACTCAAACAACCTCACAGATTCCCCCCTCCCAATACAGCTATCTGTATTGTATCTCACACTCTTCTCTGAGGTCCAGTTTTTCAGGTGGTGGGGCACATCAATTGCAATAAGAATGGGGGGAGGCAGCAATGCATGGCCCAAGCTCCTTTCAGTTTGTTGTTCTCTGAGTCTTTGCCAGTATTTTTCAGGTTTCTAATACCAAACCTAAAGTGTTTCAGACACGGGGCTCATGCCAAAACAGCGCCATCCTCCTAAGCAAAGTTATTCTCACTAAGTCCACCCTTTGTAACTCTGCTTAGGATGGGAGCATCATCATCATCATCATTAAATAACAGTTCTTATATGCTGCCCTTCTGAACAGATTAGTGCCACACTCAGAGTGGTGAACAAAATCAATGTTATTATTATCCCCAGAATACAGCTGGGGAGCTGGGGCTGAGAGGAGCGGCTTACCCAAGGCCACCTGCAGAGTTCATGGTAGTAGTGGGAGTCTAACTTTGCCCTTTACATTTTTCTTAACAAAGAGCAACCATAAGAAGCTACAGTTTTAGAGAGTCCAGCAGATGTAAAAAGTTTTTGCTTTGTGTCATTTTTCCATCTAAAAATCTGCCTGTCACCAGTTCAAGAATTTTATGAGTTTTACCCAATTAATATATTGCAGAACTATGTATATGGGCAAAACAAATGTTCCTCTTGTTTTTGATGATGCACAAGTGTGCTCTTAGCTGAAACAATTCCCCACTCTCTCACACATAAATAGGGTTTCCTCTATTAAGGTGGTGCTTGCTACTTGCAATTTTTATAAGTCCTGTTACAAAAGTAATAATGTACAGATCTGCTGCAAATTTAATTAGAGTTACCTTTTAGTCAATCACGGTGTTTTAAAACTAATTAGTGTAAATGACTAACAGCAGTTACTCCTTCAGTGGACTTAGTAGGGCAACCCAAGGTGTTACTTTACTTAGGATGGTACTGTAAATGACTGAATGTTACCAGATCCTCTCTAAATGCAAGCAGTGTTCATCTTGCTGCTCTTCCACTCAAGATAATTGCTCACAACAATGCAGTAACTGGGATAGGAGTGAAAATGTGGAGAAAATATGTAGCTGAAATGGTACATATACAGCGCTAAAAATAACAAAAATGGTCTTAATAATGGAAGCAGTTATATAGAGCACAGCACAGGAGGGATAGCTGAAGATTTCCCCCCAATTGTATGTACACCTTCATGTGTACCTCTTTCATGACTAACTTTTTAAAAAGTTAGGGAGCGGAACAGAGACTTAGTGTAGACAAATTCACTTACTTAGGCAATCAGAATTCAATTGTGTGACAAAATTGCTGGTCTGACAGGGCCCATTCCAGGTTCGGGGGGAAGAGCATCCGAGAGTATCATTGCTGGCCTACTACTCCTCTGCCTAAGGTTTTGCCTTTTGCTGCTGGCTCGGCCACTGAGCTACATCAGCAAAGAGATAAACTTAATGGGGAAAACTTATTTAGTTTATTCTCTTCCATCCAAACTGCATCAGAACCATGTAGCAGCTACCACTACCACAGAAGTTCCAGTTAATAGAAACAAAGAGCTAGAAGGTACCCCACAGGGTCATCTAGTCCAACTCCCTGCAATATTTGGTCTCCAGACCTCTCACCATCTTTGTAGCCTTCCTTTGGACACATTCTAGCTTGTCAACATTTTTCTTAAACTGTGCCGCCCAAAATTAAACATAGTACTCCGAATGAAGTCTAATTAGAGCAGAGCAAAGTGTATCACTACTGTTGATGCAGCCCAAAATTTCATTTGCTTTTTTAGCTACTGTATCACAGTGCTGACTCATGGTCAGTATATAATCTACTAAAACCTCTAGATCCTTTTCACATGTACTGCTGCCAAGATAAGTTTCACACATCCTATAATTATGCCTTTGATTTTTCTTCCAAAGCACACAACTTTACATTTATCTCTGTTGAAATTCATTTTGTCAGTTTTATCCCAGTTTTCCACACTCTCAAGAACACCCTGAATCTTGATTCTATTTTCTACTATAAGGAGGATGTCAAGCTCTTCCTAGCTTTTGCTCCTTCTCAAATATATGAGGAATTGCTTGTCAGGATTTGTATCCTTGCATAGCCTGCGTAATCTGTGGGTGCAAGTGGGCTGGAGTTGTTTATCTAATGGGATTCTTTCCCCACACAGATCAGGCTCTGGTTTCTGAAAGAGCTTTAGTCCACTAAATTCTTCCACTAAAAACTGAGCAGGAGGCATTGATAGTTAGTAAGCAACTTATAGAAAAAGGAAATATGGCCGGGTTATCTAGAGAACACGAACCTAAAACAGTGCAAGCTAGATTCAACTTAGACTTTGTTGAACATCCCCTCCCCAATCATCCTTTGTTTGAAAGATGGGTTGGTCTCGCCGCCTCTGAGGTTCTAGCACTCAATTAGATTGATAAAATCTAAATCGGGCTTTGCTAGACAGAGACTAGACAAAGAGCACCCTGTACACCTCTATGTCTTGGATTGCAGAATGGGAGTATTCTCTTGTTTGGACAAATATCAACTGAGGGACTTACTCTTTAGTTCCTGCCACAAACCTGTTCACCAGAAATATTCCCAGTTCTAGATCAGAGGTTTTCTGGCCCCACACCACCATTTTGGTGTTAGGGTAATTTGTGAAAGCATTATCTTTCATCAGAGGAGAAATGACAGCTAAAGGATGCTTCACTGTCTGCTCTGGTTTCCCCTAAGTCATGCATCACTCTAAAACTTGACACTCTGCTCCTTCAGTGCAGCTCGGGATCTGGTTCCCATTCCAGCAAATAAACTTGTATTTTTTTTACCGTCACAGAAACCCTCATTCATAACATGCCTATCTTTCTCTATCCTATGTGTCAGGATTTTATTTCTTAGCACATATTCGAGATATGAATTCACTGTCACTGTGCTAATAATATACCTCCTCCCTACCTCTTAAAACTAAGCCACACTTTGTTTTGTCTTATATTTAATAAAATCTCTCATTATTATAATGGCAAACAGAATGCCAACTGGAAAAAAAACCTGTCAGTAAGAGAAAGGTATTAAAAAATTAAATAGCTTCATTTTGAATAATTCACAAGTTGATACATAATGCTTTTGGCCCCTCTTCCAATCAAAAACCAACTCCTATTGATTAATACTGATTTATTTAATGTCACTTATACCATATTTTCTATTATATCTGCTTTCATGGTGGTGGCCTCCCATACTGCAGTGCAGTGGACCATATACTCAATTAGCAACAATTGCAAATAGAAGCATGGCTATCCCTCCTGCCATGGGACTCCAGCCCCTCCCTTTTATCATATTAGGTAGAATATATAGTTTATGGCTAAGGTGAGCGCAACATTAAGGAAATAACTTGTTTTTTAATCATCTGGAAAGACCCTTCACCTAAAAAACCCTGACTTCTTTCAATACCAATTAAAATTGCAGCAGCTTAATATCTAAAGTGCTGTTACTTGTCTCACTAATAATATCCTAGTCCCAACTGAATTCAGTAAGAATGGATTTATATTCTAAACATATGCATTTTACCCAATATTTTATATGTACTATATGCACTCTATATGGTACATATACAATTATTATGTACTATATAAACTATATATATAGTACAAAGATTAACCATATTTTAATGTTTTCTGACCTACTGTCAACCAGAGCATGTTAGATGAAAGAGTTTTGTGCAACCTTTAATTCAAGCAAGTGACTGGGTTTTGGACTGGAGAAAGTAATTGCTATGTAAACATGTGAGGGGGAAGCTTAAATTGTGACGTGTGCATTCTAGTTTTTGAGCCTTTGCACTAGAACTCAGATAAACTGTTACGTTTCCCAACATAAACCTGAACAACAGAATTCATAGAATCTTGTCTATTTTCAAAACTTCTAGAGTTTCTGCTTGACAGTTTCTCTTTTACTATAAAAGTAACAAGGTAAGACTTTATTTACTTTCCCCCAGGGCTCTTTCAAGAAGCTCAGAATACCTTTAATGGAGCCCTAAGTGGTTTCATCACCAGGATCTGGTCAGGGCCATATTTGTGTGGTTTCCACAGTACCACAATACTGAATGTTCTTAACCCAATCTATAAGTCATTACTGGCCTACTAAAAATTGTTGGGCTGTTTACATCTCAGAAATGACCTTCTATTTGTTGTGGAGGAAACAAATAATACTTTATTTAAAAATGCAATGGGAACACGCTACAGTGCTTTCAGAGTTAGAAGGGGTTTAAATGTCAGTTATCTCCACATGTACACTATGGGAAAACCTTTTTCATGGCAACACTCCAAGTGAGGTAAGTAATATCTGAACCAGTTGAGAATGCCTGAAAAATCAGACACTAATTAAAACACCATCAGTGCAAAACCTGCACATATATTCCACTGGCACCTGAATACGAAGGTACAAAATGGTAGCCAGAATGCTTTTCAGGTAATATACAAGTACAGTATAAACCTTGGTTATGATCCAACAGACTGAGTGAACACTCTCTTCTTTCATGCAGAGCCATACTGAGGAGAGTGCTAATGCTGCATTCCAGGGAGAGGTGTCATTTACAAGCTAATATAACATCTCCTCCTTAGCAATGTAATGCTGTATGATGCATAGTAATGCTGCATGAATGCTATCTCACTGCCTGTCCAGTTCCCACTCTCATTCTCTATCATTCTTAGTATATCCATATCAGGTCCATTATCAAAATGAGTTGTTGAGGCCAGCAGGTAAGACCTGAACACATAGCCAAGCCTTCACTCTAGTTCTCCCAACTTCTTTTTTCAGCTCTCTGGGTATTTAGCCTTTCTCAAGAACCTGTTAAGATACAAGTCAAAATGCTGTTCTAATAAATTTATAAATACCCAGTGCCTACGGCACGTGAACAGTATACGAGCTTTAAGTGCTGTTCTATTGTAAATCTGAACATTGTGTGGCATCAACGGGAGGGGGTGTGTGGAATTATAGTGGAAGAAATTGTAGTGGAAGAATCTCTATTTACTTCTTTAACTCAAGATAAAATTCCTCACGTGAAGACCAAGAGAGCATTTTACAGGGTCCAATCTACACCCAGAATAGTTTAATGAATAGCCACTTTGTGACACTGTTATTCATCTGCCTTGGAGGAACACACCTTAAGTGAGCAAAAGGTAGTGAACAAGTCTCTGGGCAATACATGAAGAGCAATTACCCATTTTCCCGTGTTTTGCTACCTAACTGCGGTCATGATGCATGAATAGAGACTATGCAGCGGCACTGTTTGGGTAACTGTAGCCTCAGTGTGTTAAGCACAGCCATATTGTATAAGAAAAGGCCATATTTAATAATATATAAGAGCCATATTTAATAATAATAATAATAATAATAATAATAATAATAATAATAATAATAATAATAATAATAATAATAATAAAAAAATTTGTATACTGGCCTTCAGGACAACTTAATGCCCACTTGGAGTGGTTTACAAAGTATGTCATTATTATCCCCACAACAAAACACCCTGTGATGTGGGTGGGGCTGAGGGAGCTCCTAGAAGCTGTGACTGACCCAAGGTCACCCAGCTGGCTTCAAGTGGAGGAGTGGGGAATCAAACCCGGCTCTCCAGATTAGAGTCCTGCGCTCTTAACCACTATACCAATCTGAGATTTACCACAGCATTACAAAATTATTGATTATTTGAAACAAAATGGATCTAACCCCACAAGCAAGAACTTACATGTTTTGGACTAGTGGCAAAATTTTAAACAGTTTTCCCCCTCTTGATTTTAATTGATGACTGCATCTGACAGTGATAATGGTACAGTGTCTTTCATTCTTCAGACTACTTTGCAAACAATAAATGACAGATCCTCCTACCAATGCTGTGATGCAGGCAGATAGCTACTGCATTCATGAACACTAAACACAGTCTGCAGAATCTATTTGTTTAACATAACCAGGTAATTCATAGTACTATCCTCCGCAGAGTCACTCCAGCCTGAGCCCATTAATTTCATTAGGACTTAGACAGGACTAATTCTGAACAGAATTGCATTTCCAGTGAAATATCTGAGAGGGAGACTTCATCTGCAAAGTTTGCATTGCTTTTGAGTCTTTCTTGTTGTTACATCTGTGAATATCTCATATAGTATTGTGGAGACCCAGATTTAAAAGCTTACTCTACCATGAAGGCAAATTGGATTACCTTGAAGTGGTCACTGTATCAAAAAAGGACCCACAAGGGGGAGGAGAACCATGTATGCCAACCCTACACCTGAACTCTGCAGGAAAGGTGAGAAAAAATAATAATAAATCAATAACAATGTAGAATAGAAAGTGGAAGAGGGGCATTTGTAATTCAACATTCATTTTGGCCAATATAAATTTTATATTTGTTATAACCCACCAATTTAACTATTCTAGATACTGTATATGAAAGGCAAACTGACAGACATGCTCCTTTATTACTTTATGTAGGATCCTGTGGAAATAAACCAGCGTTTAGGGAAAATTAATCCATGTCTTAAAAATATTATTGTGAAGGAAGTTAATACCATTTAATAACCATTAACCAGAAATTAGAAACTACACAGGAGTACCACCCCTCCAAGAAAAAAAAATCTTCACAATTTGCAGGCATCTCTTTCCCACACCCATAAATATCTCAAATCCACTACAACCTTTAAGATTTACTTGCACTATTTTTGTAACATTTTTGCAATTTACCAACAAGTTTAAAAAACTTAATAAAAGCCAGTAACTTAAAAGTCCTTATCTGTCAGCTAAAGTCCTTGCCTCTCCACTCTTCTCGTTAAATATCATGGGGGATTAAATTTGTTCTCCTAGCCAGGACAGCTGATGCCACTCCTTTGCACTGGGGTAGCACATGTTCCTGCCACCATTTAGCCAACCGAACAGTGAAGTAAAACCCTTACGTCACAGAAGGGAAAAAATGCAAGGGTGCTGAAAGGCATGAAGTCATGCACAAGTGGCTGGGCCTATAACGGGCTTACTAAGGTATCCCTATTGCTCTACAGGGCAGATAAATTGTATATC
Organism: Eublepharis macularius; assembly: GCF_028583425.1. Taxonomy (NCBI): domain Eukaryota; kingdom Metazoa; phylum Chordata; class Lepidosauria; order Squamata; family Eublepharidae; genus Eublepharis; species Eublepharis macularius. The sequence continues at coordinate 84,428,421 of NC_072791.1, read as the reverse complement.
ATCCAGGGAAAGTCATTTCCTCCCATATTTACCCAGCTCAATGGCAAAAGCCTTGGAATGGAGAAGCAAACAGAACATGTTTTGAAACAAGAATGTCCAAGTGTGGACCATGCCCAACTTTGGGAGGTGAGGAGACAGTAAAGGAGGTAGTAGAGGTACAAAGCCTTGGGGAGAATGTTGGTGGTTCCAAATAAAATATCCCTGCCTCAAACCTGTGCCTCAAGAACTGGGGGCTGTGTCCCAAGAAGATGGGAGGTGCTGTTACAAGTGGCTTCAGGCTGCCAATATTCCTGGCAGTAGAGAGCAGAGCATAGGCATGAACCCTTTGCTAGCTTGGGATGGCTAAAGAGAAGCTTCTCTTCAGTCTAAGACCTAAGTGAGGAAATCATTCTTGGAGGACACATGCCCTGCAATTATTACTACATTTATAAGTCCCTGTGAAGACAGTACATGTTCCTCTTTATTCCCATACTAAAAGTTTAATTTTGTCTATTAGATTCAAGGTTTTAATACAATCAACAGGGAATGGTAATTTGGACATCTGCAGTTACTTTAAAGAGGAAAAAATACTGGATGAAGACAACTATGCAGATTTACTGTAGTTTAAGCATATTGCTATTAATGGGTTTAGACTGGAGTAACTGGGCATACGATTGCACAGCCAGTCTTAACAGGCCCTTATATAATTTAATAGTAACAATGGTAGCACTAAGTCTGGAGGGTTTGACTATCTTAGCATTAATGTACAAAGTTGGTACTATTTATTAACTTAAATATAAAAGAATAGAGCATATGCTGTAATCATGCATAGAATTTCTTCAGACTGTTTGCTTGAAAGTAGTCCTGTTGAACTAAATGAGATCATTCTGCAACCAGTGCCTTGAAGACTATAGCAAAAAATTGTTTTCAGTGATATTGTGAGGTTTGAAAACTGTAGAAATAGTATTGAAAATTAAAGAGAAGTCCTTTTGAAAGGAAGCATTTTGCTATCCAAAAATATATTCTTGGTCTTAGCACACATTGTGAACCTTCATTGCTAATATTGGTCTTAAATTATTTAAATACGCATTTAAAAGGAAAGGATTTTTTTTAAAGGTAATCATATTCAATACAGTTTACTAACAGTATTTGAAAGAAATCCATACTCAAAATAGCTACCTGAAATTAATTCATGCTGCAGTGATCATCAAAAAAATACTAGGTCCCTGTATTTTCCTGTTTCAAGTTTATTTTAAAAAGGGCATTATACTTATATTGCCTTATTTTGAAAGAACAATCCTGAATGACTGAAAACCAAATATCTTATACCTATCACATGATGACTGGAAGATTATTGTGTTTATTGCACTTAAACAACTTCCTGTTCTACTACTTTAATGACTGATTATTAACATTTTTTGAAATATGCAACAAATATTGATTTATTTTTTATAGATAAATGAATAAAAGAACTATTTGCCTCCTTTACAGAATTGTAGTTTTCTCCCATTTTTAACTGAAGAGAGATTTTGCAACGATCTAAATCAAAATATTGGAAAATAATTTTTACAAACTTTGTGAATTTATGTTTAACTCCACAGACAATATAATTGTAAGCACTAATACTGTGAAATTAATTAATGGAAAGGCTACTATAAAATTTTAGTAATTTACAAATATTTTTGAAGTTTTAAATTAGTAGGTCTTGGGTAAATAGATCTAAAATACCACAAAAGAGGCACATGCATAAGAAAATTTACATAATGCATGTATGCTGAGAAAACTTTCTATCCATACCCCTCCCCAAATAATTTTTGCAATTCAATTAACTTTGCAATCTATTTCCACAAACGTATATCTTTATTGATGTACTAGGCTTTCTTTAGATTAAAGGAAAATTATAGACTGAACTAAAGAATCTGTGGAAAATCTTATTTCAATATTAATGTAAAATATATGAATATAAACAAAATTCTGTAGTTTTTACATATGAATTATTATTAGAATGTTATCACTGCAATCCTATGCAAAAGTTACTCCAGTCTAAGCACAGTAATTTCAATGGGTTTAGATTGGAGTAACTCTGTATAGGACTACAGTGTAAATATTGAGGATTTCTTTTTTAAAAAATTGGACACTGCCAATTATCTACTTTATAACTTGAAAAGGGATGTCTGTAGCTGTAACATTCATTCCAAGCTAACTTGCTATTTAAACTATCTTTTCAGGTATTAGGATCAAAATTAGGTTCATTATCCAGCAACTGAAAATATATTTGATTTTTATATTTGGATTCATTAATGGTATTTTCTGAAAATGTACTTTTCCCCCAGGATTGCCCCCCTCCCTGTTAATTACTTTTGTGGGGGCATCCCTGATATTACTTTTTATTAGCACAAGAAAGTATGAGGATAAATCCAATCATTATTTGGAAATGCTTGTAACATAAAGTCAGCTATTCGTTCTATAAACTCCTATGTTAAGGTTCTGTGTTCCTAGTCTACTTAAGCGCAAATTGAACATGCTTCTGAGGAAAAGTATTTGGCTATCTAAGCATAAGAATCAACAAGTGTCTCACCTGCAATTCTTAAAGCAAAGAGAAGCTTCTTTTTACTCAGGCCTGACTATAAGCTTTAAAACTCAACCGATGGAAATAATTGACTATATAATTTTTTTGCCCTGTTACAGTTACAATTTTGTTCTATTACAATATATGACTTCTATAAATTCATTCTGTCATTTTAATATTCTGATATAACATTGTAACCCAAACTCTAACTGTGATTAAATCTGTGTTAAAAATAAGAGTTTCAGTTTAAAGGACATTACTGCTTATATAAGGACATTCTAGCAGTATAAATTATTAAACGTTGCCTTAGTGATCACTTAAGCTTACTTAAGCAGTAAATGTTTGTAAATGTATCCAAGAAATACTGTCTAAATATCTGGCCCCAACTCTATTTAAAAAGAGCATGTTGTTAAGTTTTTGTTATGATACCATAGTATCATGTTGCAAGCAAGTTAAGAGAAATACAATGCTCTATATGTTATTGTATCTAGGATAAGCCAAAAGGCTTTTTGAATATCAAAAACAGAATATTAAATGATTTATTAAAATGCACTCTGGGCATAAATCCTTTTCAGCATCTCAGTGTTTAACAGAACCTGAGACACACAAATCAACCCAAATAATTTCAGTGATCTCTGGCGCTCCATGAAATCATTACTTCATTAATCGATCAAAATGCTTCAATTCTGGTCTCAAATGAGGAATTGCGTGCACATTGTAAACATATAGATGGGGTTGCAGTATATGTTCCAGCCCAGGTTATATAAATGCTTTCTTTAGGTTTCAAGAAGTAAGATTTGAATAGCCTTCTTGTTACAATCTGGTCCAGGATCCAAAGACTACTTCTAGAATATTCAAGAATTTGGGAATGCCCAATAGGATTTTGATTATTTTGTTTTCTTCTGGACACCAGGCCTGTATCCCATATCTCAGTCTGCTTTTGAAATCTTCAAAACTGGCTCATTTGTGAGTCAGTTTCACAAATGGTTTTTGTGGTCCATGAGAGCTGTTATTCGAAAACAGAAACACAAAGCCCTCTTGGGTCTTTGAGATGAGTTGTTTGAATTATGGCTATGGAGCTCACATTGACATATCTAAGTGGAATCCTGTTGATATAACAGAAAATTAATTCTGAATCAATTGCATTGTAAATGATCTTCAAATCCATTTATTTAAATCTGCCTTTTGAAAAATGAATTGTATGTAAACCTGAAAAGCATCACCCAGGGGAAAAGTTCCATTTTTATTGTTATCCATAGCATTTACGGGATGTATGGTACATCTAACAGTCGAAACACACGAGATGAAATACCTAGGTTCAACTTGTGTTCTCTTACCTAAAGGTTTGTCGGGAAGTGTAGGCGTCCTTGCAGCTTAAAGTTTAGCATTTACAGAGCATCAGAGAGGGATGTGCGGGGGTCCTTGCAGCTTAAAGTCTCCCGGTGCAGCCAGGCGTCGCTCTGCAGGGCCAGGCCGGGTGAGGGGAAGGGAAAATGCCGTGATGCACCTTGAGAGTGGGAGGAAAGGCGCCCCACGCCTGCACTTCCTTCCTCGCTGCTCTGTAAATGCTAAACTTTAAGCTGCAAGGACGTCTGCACTGTAAGTGCTAAACTTTAAGCTGCAAGGACGCCTGCACTATAAATGCTAAACTTTAAGCTGCAAGGACGCCTACACTTCCCGGCAAACCTTTAGTTAAGAGAACACGAGTTGAATCTAGGTATTTTGTCTCTTGTGTTCTGACTCTAAGGGTCAAGTTAGACATGCAGGTTTTTAAAGAGTTGGGCCTGGGTTCCATATGGAGCAGAAAAAACAAGAAAAAAACCAAAAACCTACCTCCCATGCTATTTTGACATGGGGAAATGGCTTGAGAGAGGCGCCCCTGCCCATCCCCCCCAGGCATTCTGAGGGCATTTGAGCTCTCTTTTATTTTTTAAAAGCCAATCCCCAAAGTTGCTGTGTCACTGCAGGAAACTTAAATTGCATCTGGGGAACCCAGACCCAAATCTTCGTAAAACCTGCACATCTACCTTGACTCTCAGTAGGCTTGTCACCCTCCAGGTGGAGCTTGTAGGTCTTCCAGAATTAACTGATCTCCAGACTACAGTGATCAGTTCCCCTGGAAAAAATGACTGCTTCCAAGGGTGGGCTCTATGGCATTATTCCCTGCTGAGATCCCTCCCTTCTCTAAGCCCTGTCCTCCCCAGGCTTAGCTGCCAAATCTCCATTCATTTCTAACCTGGACTTGGCAACCCTACATCTAAGTATGATGTTGTCCTAGTGCCAGGAAATATCAAGAACTGGTGATGTACAAGTAGGTGTCTTTTAGTGTTGGCAGTCACATTAGGAGACTATCATGGTTACTTCTAATGTGAGTATCATTTGGAGGATTCGGTAGGCAAGACTTTTGTATCTTGTGCTGGAGATAATTTGGATAGTCTGCAGGTAGACAGCATCATTTTTCCTGAATCTGGTGGATGTGCAAGTTCTAGCAGATTACTTGGGAATGGCCTGTACCTCCGAAGCTGATCTTCCATTTATTTGCTAAATGATCAAAACCATGTGATGATTTAAATATAATGTAGTTTGAAAAAAACATACTAATAATGTCCAAGGTTTTAATAAGGGTGTAAAACCCATTCCATCCCTCAAAGGCACTTCACCCCAGTACTTGCACAGAATGATGTGGGCCTCAAGGGTGCACAGGACATGACCACAAACAAATTTCCCTGGGATTTCATTTCATAAAAGAGCAAGAGGATTAGGAGGACTACTGCTTTTAAAAAAACTGAAGTAAATTCCATCAAAACATATGCCATTAATTTCTTAGAAACCATGTTTATGACAGGGCAATTGAATGGCAGAACTGATCTGTGCACTGCATCTTAAACCACAGTTCAAAGAACAGTGTAGGCTGAGTTCAATGTTTTAGTTACCCATAATCCTATTTTACCTGTACTAAGAGATTTTATTTTGTAGTGTGCCAGATGTGAACTTCACCTGATGTTGTACGTAATATCAGTGAGGATACACAAGATATTGGGAGACCTGTGCTCAGATCTCCAAGCAATTTTGCAAGGGCAACTGCAGCTGTTCAGGGATCTGATTAGGAGTGTGAGGAGGGGATTAACCTTCCACCCCTACATGTTTTCACTAATTGAAATTATTTCTAAGCATTCATCGCCCTTTAAAGGAAAAAAGGCAGGCAAAGATTAATTTTATTTTTTTAAATCTCTGCTTATTAAAGTTCTTATTAAAATGTTTGGTTATGACATTTATAAATACTGGGTTGGGCCATGTAGAAAGAAGGGGTTGGCAGAGTTGATCTGTTCTCAGGTTCTCCTCCCCTAGCAGCATGTTGCTTAAACATACAGTTTTTTTAAAGAGTTGGGTCTAGGTTCCCCGGATTCATCTTGGGTTCCTCACAGCCACACAGCAGCTGTGGGGAATATCCGTTAAAAAAAACAAAGGCGAGCACAAATGGCTTCAGAACACCACCACAAGGGAAGGAAGAGCTCCCCCCCCCTCTGTTTCCCTTGTCAAAACAGCATGGGAGAGGGTATTTCTCTGTTTTTCCTGTTCCACAGAATACTCCACATAGAGCAGCAAAAACAGAGACCCCTCCCTGCTCACTATTTTGGAAAACAGTTTTAGAGGGAGGGAGGAGCCCCCCTTCCTTCCTGGTGATGTTCTGAGGTCGTTTGGGCTCTCCTTTATTTTTTAACAGCCATTCTCCACAGCTGCTGTGTAGCTGTGGGGAAACCCAAGTTGGGTCTGGGGAACCCAGACAAACTCTTTAAAAAGGTGCAGTTTGACTCTCTGAGGGTTGATGAATCTTTTATAAACAAACTTCTGCATTTGATGAGAAAGATAATACCAGTTTGTACCTGTAGAAATTTCTTCATGAGGTTAATAAATTTCCACTCCATGCTGTTGAATGTGGTGCCTTCCGTGAGGAAGCTCCCTTCTTCAGACACTGGGAGCTCTGACTCTCAAAAGCTTACACTCTGAAAATCTTGGTCCTTAAGTGCTACTGGATTCAAATTCTGCTGTTCTACTGCAGATCAACATGGCAGCCCAGCTAACTATCTTTATAAACAAAATACACTACAGTATGAAGGGCTGCAATATGGTGGGGGATTCAGGGGAAACCATCTCCCCTGTTGGCAGTTGAAGTGGGAGGAAGAAACTATTTAACCTGATTTCTCCTTGTCTTTGAAGTCCCTTGTACTGAGGTGCATCTTGTTTGAGGCTCCCCTGACCCCCCCCCTACAGAATTCTTGGGACAAACAGCAGGCAGAGAAAGGAAGGGAAAGATCCACTTAGCAAGATTTTATGTTGGCTCTAATCTATTACTCAAAAAGTTACCTAAGTTGTTGTGGCAGTGGAATATTTCCATTTGTAACATCACTAGAAAATTGTGCTTTATTATATTATTATCAGAGTGTTATGAGGGACAAAGATAAGAGAGTTTGGGACTGGTAAGGCTTTATTGGTTAGCCTCTAAAAATGGTATACTTGAGCAGAAACATTCATATAGCGTGTCCATTCCACTTCTTTTCAGATAATGAAAAAATGTATCTTATTTATGTAATTTGCATTAGGACAGGCAAATAGAAACTCGAATTTTCTTTTGATGCGTTTTACCACTTTTTTGGGTTTGATCAGTAAATTGTGATTTTAAGCAGGCAAGATTAAATGTATACAAGATGTAACAAACCTTCTTACATCCTCTGGGAGGCTGTACCATGATGATATTCCATCGTCAACAATGTCTGTGGCCTGAGTGAAGTACATAGTAGGAATTGTTTTAGACAGGTTAATTGAAATGTTCTTCTACAGTAAAATGTGATTGATTTAAAAACTGGGAAGATCATCTTTTTATTGGTTTTATGGAGAATACAACTGGTTAGACAGGTGCCTGATGTAAACTATGCATGATGGAAACTGTTATGAAATCTAAAACTCGACAATACATTTTGAAGTAAAATACGTCTTAACCACTACTGTACTCAGTGCAACACCTCTTCTGCTAGAGCCTTGTCACTAAACACTGAACTATATATCATACCATACAGAGTGGAATATATGTATCTTCAGTACAAGGCCCTGTATTTCAGGTTCCATGTCATGTGAATGTATAACAAAGTCCAGGAACATAATTCAGAGAAAGTTACTTTTGAAAGAGTATCCATCTTAATCTGCTGCAACAAAAATAACAATGTGCCACATGCCCTGTGGTTCTAGTTTAAAGACAAACTGGTTGTTGCATGAGGTTTTGAGGACTTGAAGATGCCCCAGGACTCTTGGTTTATTTTTTTAAAAACCCAAGTACTCCTTGGCTCTGCTGAAATTTGTTGAGTGTGCAGTGAAAATAGGATTGCCAACCTCCAGGTAGAGTCTGGAGACCCCTGGAATTATAACTGATACCTAGATGACAAAAATCAGTTCCCCTGCTGCTTTGTATGGTGGACTCTATGGCGTTATAGCTCACGGAAGTCCTTCCCGTCCTCAGGCTCCAGGAATTTTCCAGCTGGGAGCTGGCAGCCCTAAGTGCAATCCTAAAGTATGTTGCAATGAGTTCAATGGAACTGTCTACAAAGTGTGCGTAGAATTATGGATTTAAGTACTTACATCTTACTTATATCAGTGGGCCTAAGTGCTACCATTTGAATTCCATCCTGCTTGAGCCTAAACTATCTTGACTTTCTTTGTCCTGTTTGTGACTTCTTCTTCCTCTGAGCAACAATTTAACTTCATAGCCACACTGTTGAGGTAGATTAGGCTGAAGGGTAGTGGCTACCCTGACAGCTTTATAATGGATCTGGAAAATTATTCTGGGCTCACCACCAGGTCTAACTTTCTAACCCTTATATGCAAAATCTTTTTATTCAGAGAGATACTTCCTAGACAAGTATTGGCTAGCATGTTTATGGAATTTTAGAAGTGAACTTTTAGCTTTCATGTTTCTTTTTATTATTAATATTTTAATTAACTTTGTGCCAAGCTACAAGTGACAAATGACACTTGAACAGCAAGTGAATTAAGTGGAGGGCAAGTGAACAGGGAGAAATACACTTGCCGTTCAAGTGTTCTTCGTCACTTGTAGCTTGGCCCTTTCTTTAACATGAATATAAACTGCCCTAGATTACTTGGCTCTGGGTGGGTTAAACTAAGTTGAAATAAACACAACTATTATTGTTATGTAACAGGTATATACCATTAGGGTGTCCTTAATTTTATTGAGGTAATGCCTCATATTTAATATTTTCAGTTGTTTTGCTACCCTTTATGTGTTTTAAACTTCTAGTTAGCAATCTTGTATAATGGTGCAGCAGACATTGCATCCAAACTTCAGCTGCAATGGTCAATCAGCACTCTTCTTAATCAGCAACGTTTATTATAGTTAAAAGGAAGCCAGTGCACCTTGATTCTGCCCTTAATTCTGACACTGATTCACTTTCTGACCTTGGTTACAAGAGGAGTTTTTGTTCCTATTCCTTTAAATTTTTCATAATTTTTTAAGTGACTGAAAAGACAAGTCTTCTTATTTGTCCAGTGAGTTTAGTCGAAGAATATAAGAAAAGCTATTAAATGAGTATATAACAGTCCTTGTGCCTGATGCCTGGATAGAGGAAAAACAGAAACAACAATGGATTTAACTGGTGAATATTTTGCTCAGTACAGGAATCTCAGATTTTCATTTACTTTTCTAGGAAAGAAAGGGGAATAGGTAGGTGATTTCCACTCTCTGCTGGATCTGAGATCTTTCCCCCCAGACTTTGAAACTTTACCTATTAAATGTTGATGTGAAGATCCCATCCATATCTCTGTATTTATGTAGTATAAATGGGTCTATTTAATTAACTAAGGGATTATTTTAACATTGGAAATTAGCATGTTTATAGTAATCTACATGAATATGCATTTACAGTTATGTTTCTTATATGTTGAATATGTTTATAACTTATAGCAATCTGTTATATAGAACATTTTGAGACCCAAACCTTTGTTGGTCAAGAAGTCAGTAACGTACGTGTGTGTGTGTGTGTGTGAGAGAGAGAGAGAGAGAGAGAGAGAGAACCCAGGCAAGTGGCCGTGGCTGATCTTGTGAGGAAGAATGTTTACTTAAATACGGGAGGAGCTGGCTCAGTTTCAGACTGGTAAAGGTAGAATCAATTCTAAGGTGACCATCATTGCATCATAGTGACCTCTAACATTAGAAACACATGCCATGACTATCTTTTTTGAAGCTATTTTAAACCTACTTCCTTATGGTTAACATGTCTTGTAATGTATGTAGAAAATGGCACCGTTTATATTTTTAAAGGATTTCCATTGTTGTCTTAGACAAGAGTTGACCCCCCCCCCCAAATGTTAGCTGCTAATGTGCAAAAGTTGAATTAGCAAGAGCAAAAGTGGAATGAATAGGACGGCTCACACCTTCTGGCCAGCTAAGAACATGACATTCCAAAGCCTTACCAGTTAGTATTAAAAAGTAAAGCAACTTTTCAAATTCTTTTTATAAGTCTAAAAAGTGTTCTTGAGAATCGAGTCAGAAGATTTCTTCTTATCAGTATTTCTTTAAAATTTCACAGTCTTTGAGCATCATGTTGCAGGGATTCTGAAAAGGTTAGTCTATTATCATTCTTTCCCTCTACTTCTCTTGAATGCATGCTGGACCCCAACCCCTTCTTGTACGGCCAAAGCCTAGATTGGAAACATATATTGGAAACATATATATATACTGTCATATATTGACAGTATCGGGCCTTGAGTCACATAGGTGGAGGTTTGTATTCAACAAGTCCCTAGGGCAGTCTCCACATCCCACAAATAAATTGATATTAAATAGATTGTCAGGTTAGTCTGGGGGGGGAGTCATTTTACTTGTTAAAACAAAAATATTGAGATATTGTGAAAAGCAGAATTCCTGAGTCCATTGTTCTTTTCGTCCATTGAATCGGAGGAAACAAACAAGCTGATTTGAGACTAAAACAGAATAAAAGCTGGAAACAGCCTTTTTAAAAAAAAGATGAAATAACTAGTTCAAAAGCACATATGACAAAAGCAAAGAGATGGAAGAGGTGTGAAAATGCTTTTTAATTAATATTATGTGCAAATGTTTCCTTTTTTCTCATTAGCTATCACCTTTGAAATCTAGGGAGGAGCATGTCCTTTGCAATGGTGTAATAGAGTTCAAACTCCACTTAAAGGATAGCTGTAAAATAACACTTATACAACTACTGAGATGGAAAAATAAAATTGAAAAGAAATATTCTTTCAAATTATCAGTTAGTCACTGCTCTTGTATCTAAATTTGCCCTTTAAAGGAACAAAACGAAAAAGAAACAAGTCAAATATGAGGCATGATAGTCTTTACATAGCCCTTTTGATAACTTAATATTCTGTATATTATTGCCTAAATAATGTATTTATTTGAAACATGAAATGCAAAACAAAAGGCATGGATATTTTGTATGCATTGCACAGTGATTTTATTTGTAATGTGGTTTGTGGTGAAAAGAAACTTTTCTGAGCTCCCTGTAGGTACAAGTTAGTTCATGAGTATGGATATAGTTTTATGGGAGTTCATATGCAATACTGAAACCACATGGGGGAAAATGGAGTAAAACTACTCAATATAGAATCGAAAGAAAGCTTATAATAAGGAATGGAAAAGAGGGAGTCAGAAGAAGTTTCTCTCATTTTCTGCCTTCCCATCACTACTGCATAGTTTAACTATTTCTTATAAAACAAACTGTATCTAAGTATTTTCAAGATGCATTAAGATGATGATGTGCTTTCCTTTAAAAAGGCGGGGGGAGCAGTGTCATGTACCATTTAAAGAAAAAATACACATTGTTTTGATGTAAAGCATAGGCCCTATATTTTAATTTAATATATCTAGCTGCAGTTATGGTTTTACTCAAATATGTGTATTGAAAACCACCATCAAAGCTCTCCTTTAAAAAGCTTCTTACCTATGCTATTCTTATAGACTTGTGGTGGTTTCAAAATTTATTTTTCAGGTGCAGCGTTTTTAGACCTTTTAAAAGGCCAGAAGTTCTGACTGTGTTTTAATGGTTTGTCTGATTGTATCTGATTGTTTAGTAAATTTAATTTTGTACACCTTTTGTTTTATAGAGAATTTAGAGAAATCCAATTTCCAGGCAGTAGAAGGATAGTTGAAAGGTGCAAATATTTCTTTACAGGTAAGACACTGTTTACTATGATGTACTGAGAAAATAAGAGAGTTCCATACTATTGGTTATTTGGCCTTTAGGACAAGAAGTTACCTTAACATGAATAGTTATTTTTGTGCAAGGGGGCTTCAGTCAAGAAAAAATCACGACTGCACTGTTGTAGCATGTATCAGGTTATGAATGAACAATGGGATAGTTAAATAGACATTGTTACGGTGAATGCTTCTGCCATAGAAATTGTGAAAATCATGTAACATGCTCAGTGTTGTCATACCATATATATGTGAACCAGTTCATGTTAGAACACGAAAGCAAATTCTAGGTGGAAGGTAGTTTTATTTTGTTTCTGTTCTTATGTAAGTCTAAGTAGCATTTTCTATTTTGTACTGACTTGCTAAAGATGATAAAATCATCTGTTACTTTAATATGATATTATAAATACAATTTACCAAGTATGTGCCTAGTACAAATTAACAGGCATTGTGCAAGCTCTTTTCTGCACCTCTTATTAATTTCTATGGGGCATGTACATGGGATGATCCCATCGGATGGAACCCAGGATCATGATCTTAAAATAGTTAATTAAGAGTTCAGTGTGTGGCTTAATAATGTTTTGGACTTCATTTGGTTGCAGTGCTGTTCTTCAAGGCTGAATTTATCAATCAAAGAGGTACATGACTTAAAGGATGCAGAAGGTATTGGTGGACAGCACTGGAGATATTATATTCTTGATCTACTTGGTAGCTTTATTTAAAATAAAAAAATGTTGCACAAGGTATGTTTTGGAAGAATTGGGCGTGTAGTTATACTAGAAGAGCTATGCTGCTCAGTTCCTGATGATTATTTCCTTTTTATCATTCTGAATAAATATGAAACATTTAATAATGTTTATTAAAAGTTTTATATTCATGATATTGTTTTAATAAAAAGAAAAACTAAAAAACAATTTAATGTCCATAAAACTCCTGCTCTCAGCTGTTCTGAAATATTTAAAAAGCAAAGTAAAAGTATTCATATCTTTGGTAAAAGAAATTATGCATTAACTGAAAGCAATACAAAAAAACCTTTTAGCAATGCCTCTAAACTAAAAAATTCCAGTAGAAAAGGTAATTAGAATGTTTAGTATTTTTCTTTTCCCTTTTGCCTTTGTGTAGAGACAGGCAGAGTTGTGTTTGAAGCCAAATAAATAAATAAATCTTGTTATGAAATGTTATCTTTGGATCCTGGTAAAATATTTGTATTACTACTATTTAATTTTAGATTGTAACCTTTTCTCATAAAATTGTCAACATTTAAAACACCTGAAAAGATTTGCTCTGTACACACCTTCAATGCTTTTGTTCATATTTGTAAATCTGTAATAACATTCCGTGCTCCCTATTTACAGACATCTTCTTTTTACTAGTTCTATGTATTTGGGTTAAGAGCCTCTTAAATTGCTTAAGTGATATGAAAAAAGTGATATGAAAAAAAAATATTGTAATAAAACGACACGTAAAATAAATAGAAATTCTAAAATCAAGGCCTTTTAATATACCAGTATTAAAAAGTTTAAATTTAAATAGAACTAAAGGCGTAAGAAGGCTAACCTGGAACAAAGAACAATATGTAAATGAGTAGGGGTTTTTGTATATGGATTATAGGGGTAGGTAAGATAGTCAGGCTTGTTTTTAGGCCTTCCATGTGAAATATAGTCCTTTTCATAACTTTAAGCAGTATGTGAAAATGCTTATGAAATGTTTGTGGCTTGCTTGTAAAAGAAAAAAAGTACAGCTGTGCAGCTTTGGTTGTTAAAGGACTGGGGGTTTCCATAGATTTTTTTTTTAAAAAAAATCAGATAAAAATGAGTACAGTGAGAAATAAATTGTAAATAACTGTATGGGTGTTTGGAATGTCTGGACTTTCTGTTGTCTTTGGAGCTATATAATGTGTATCTGAAGAATCAAAAAGGAAGGCTTACCCTGTTGTGTTTTCTTTGCTAGTTATTATCTTCGGAAACCACTGTAAGGTTCTAAAGTTATACTGAAAATTAAAGATGTACTAAAGTGGGTTTTATTTAAAGAAAAATGCCTGTTATTCTTGCAGTTTGTTTTGTTTTCATGGTTTAAAATAAATAATAAATAGAAAGAAAACAAAATTACAGTGGTTTATAAAAACAAACAAATCTGGCAAAAAGTGATGGTTTTGTCCGATTTTAATTCTAGCGAAAGAGCAGATTGTTATAAGAGGTTTGGATTTGTTTTGCAAGATGTTAAACAAACCAAATTTCCGTGCTGTCAGACTTTAATCTGTAGCATGTCTGGTCAGATTACAGTCAACATGGCAGTAGAAAATGGAATAATTAAACTGCTTGTTTGGGGAAATGACTTCTTTAGCTGTTATTTTAAATTTGTTGAAGAATAGATCGATGCTTGCTTTAGTTTTGGTCTAGGACGGTTTGCTCTAAGGCTTTGACAGTGAATATTTATTGTTTAACTTAATCTATATATAAGAGATATTTTCCAGTTTGCCATTGTTTATAGATTTAGCTTGTTGTCAGTTAAGACTGTAAGTATTGAAAGGCAATAGTAGAGTCTACTGATAGACATCTTCAATGCATATTTGTAATTGAAAGAGAAAAAAGACAGACAGCATAGCATAACTACTTTTCTAAATTAACTTTACTTAAAAATATTTTGAGCTATCAGGGAGGAAGCTGGTGATTTTAAGAACATTTTTTAAAATTGTTAGATTTTTTTTTACTGTCCTGAGGTGTGACAAGAAATTTCACTGTTTTCTTAGAGGTAGAGAAAAATATAGATGTGATCATGACCATAGACAAGAGCTTTGTATCCCTAGAACTGATCTGGAAAACTGAGGCTACAGGTTGAAAAAATGAGAATTAATTCATAATAAGCACTCAATAGTTGCAGTTGCAGATTTGTTATTAGAAGATTTTTTTTAAAAAAAATCATGCTTAAATGGTTAGGGATTTTAAGGGGTGTGTGTGTCTGTGCTCTCTTGGCCTGATTTTGGATAGCGAGTAGTTTTAATGTATCGTGTGCTAGCAGCTATGTATGATCTGAATTGTGGAGCGAAAGTATATGAAATAGACTGGAGCTTTGTGCACAAAGTAGCACATGGGCAATAAAGGGGTTAACAATGTTGTTGGACCTGTGCAGTATGGGAGTTGTAGGCAGTAAGGATTCTGGGAGCTGTCGTAAAACACTGTGCAGCTTCTTCCTGTAATGGCCGGTCCCAGGAATGTGAGGGGAGACAATTCTTTCAGCGCAGTCTGATTTTCTCCCAGCTAAATGCAGCAAATGGCCCCGAATGAGGAGCTGCTCAAAGTTTTACGCGTCTCAGGAAATGCTGCTATTGATTGAGTAGCAAAGGAATGTCTGAAGCATGAGAAGATCGCTTTAGGGTCTTTCTTGTTTCTATTCCTGATGAAAATGTCATGATTCGGCATGTTTGTGGCTTTCCAGGATGGCTGTCGCACAGTTGTCTCAGTTTTTGCTGACTGACGCCTTTTTTTCATTTTCCAAGAGAGAAATGCTTTCTGTGTCGTTGCAATAGGCTTTTAAAATGTGTTTTTAATTTGCCGTAAAATACTCAGGTCAGTTGTGCTCTTCTTTTTTCCCCCTTTCCTATATTCACTTTCTTGAATTCTGATGCAGTAGCAAATAGGCTTTCCAGCTGGGTGTTGTTGTTTTTCTTGTGTTCTTTATATTTTGCCAAAGTAATTGCATGTTTGTGACATTTTTACTATACCTTCCTTTATCCTTTACCAGTGTTGGTTGATTTTTAATGGCTTGTTTTCCTGGCATTGTGCTTAAAATCTCTCCATGTCATCATAGTGAGGTAATGAGCACTTGTATAGCCAAAATAAATAAAATGGTCAAAAACAAAACCCACAACGAGTGTGTTTAAAAACCCATTTATAATATATATCATAAAATCCGGAGATTCGTCTATGAGAAAATCTGTATAACATAAATGTATAAGAAACATGCTAAAAACTAGGTATAAAATATTAGAGGATATCCATGCCTGGAAAAGTAATTACTCCAGGAATTCCACATAGTAGTGGATAATACTGTTCTTGTGACTTAAACAGTCACATTAAATTCAAGTTGTTAAAATTTGTGTAGCTTTATATATTATATACAACATAATGATACACAACCAAAAGGCTTAGATGTATTATTTAGGATATGGTGAGAAGTGTAGAAAACAACCAAATAACACTTAAATAAAAGCAGTTAACTTTCCACTGACAGAAAAACCCTAACTAGCAAAGGTGATTCATGTTTATAACCAGACTCCTATGTACAGATGGACATTGTGTCCTGGAAGCAGAAATAAATACTGCATAGGCTTTAAACACATACACACATTGAGTACCCAGGGCTGTACAAGTCATCCGAGAGATGGCAGTCTTTGAGAGGACTAATCTTCAGATTTGGAGTGGGGAGGGGTGAAAGACAGGAAGGATTGAATTTTTCCCTCTTTTTCAAATAAGTTGATTGATATAGGCCATAGGTCTGTATATGTACACATATACAGATTTTCAGTTTGGAATTAGTCTGATTTTGTTGCAGCATGAGATGTTAAAAGAGAAGATAACATGTATTTGTGCTCCTAAGAATCTAGTAATAGTTTCAAAGTGTGTGTTACGTGCACTGATTGTGGGACAATGGGGAGAAGTTAAATACCCTCTTTCCCAAGACTACCATGTGTGTTATGTGCTGTCAAGTCACTTCCAGTTTATAGGCGACCCTATGAATGAAAGACTTCCAAAATGTCCTATCATTGCAGCCGTACTCAGATCCTGCAAACTGGAGGATGCAGCTTCCTTTAAAATTTGAATCCTCTGTGGTGCAGTAAGAAATTGGGAGGTCCAATAACAGGTCTTTCATGTTCGTGAACATGTTTCTCTTCCCAATATTTTTCAATCTGGACAGGAAGTTTTTGAGTTACTGCCCCCCTAAATCTGCTGTGCAAAACCCCATAGATATAAATCACTGGGATTAAAATACATATTGTTCTTGATTGTAACTCCCACGTGGATCAGTTTCATTATTAGAAACGAGAAAGTCTTGCTGTTAGCTACATCCTTGGCCCAGTTAAGACGTAACTCTGCTTGTTGATATGTGACCCTGCCACATATCCTTTAAAGATGTCTATCTCACACTTTCAGAAACATAGATATAGAGGAAGGCAGCCATGGTTTATGCAGAGCAAAGGTTTACAGTAGGAGCCACTATATTCATATCCCCTTCCCCATGAAATAGTTTTTGTGAAACAATTCTTCACATGTATTCTACCTTTTCATTAAATATCTTCAGTTCGTACGTGTTGACAACTAGTTATCATAACCCTGGGCTCATTTTGAGGGGGAATGCACAGGAACGCAGTTCCAGTAGTTCTCCAAAGAGGTCACATGTCAGGTGGTCCCACCCACCTGATTTTCGGTCACTTTGGGCCCATTGGGGCCTGGATTGGGGCCAAAATGGCCAGGATTGGGGCCGAAACAGCCAGGATTGGTCCTGAAATGGCCCAGATTGGGCCTCTGATAAGTGGTGGATCACTCTCCCACTCAGCAGCGGCCCAATCCTGATCATTTTGGGCCCCTTTGGGCCATTTTCAGCCCTTTTTGCCATTTTGGTCCCAATTTTGGCCCTGAATGGCCAGGATTGGGTCCAAAACAACCAAGATAGGTGATGTCAGGGGGTGTGGCATATGCAAACCAGTTATGCTAATGACACACTTCCAGTGATGCCAAGGAGTGTGGCATATGCTAATGAGTTATGCTAATGAGTTCCTGCAGCTCTTTTTCTACGAAATGACCCCTGTCATAACCCATTTTTCCCCTCACCACAGGCAGGTTAGGCTGACTGGTCCAAGGTCACCCAGTAAGTTTCATGGCTGAATAGGGAGTAAAACTTTGGCTTTCCTGCTTCAAGTCCAGTAATTTATTCTCTCAGAGTGTCACCATCTAGCATTATAAGCTTCATTAAATGCAACCTTTGATGGGTGATGGGATACAAAATCAAAAAGAGAGATTTAACATTTTTATTTAAGTTGTAAAGAGCCCAAGTTTAAATACTTTTATTTTAAGTTGGCCTGTTGCTGCCTTACTCAGAAACACTACAGGCAACAATTTACAATTTTGTGTTCAGTTCTGAGTCTGCATCATCAATAAAAAAAATGCTCATGCTAAGTAAAGTAGTTACTATTCTGGTTATTTGATTTATCAATTTGGATCTTTATTTTTCTCCAAAGAGTTCAGGGGGGCCATGTTGGGGATCTCCTGTTTTATTCTCACAGCCACCTGTTTATTTATTCAGAGCGTTTTTAGCTCACCTTTCTCCAAAACCAGATATGACGATGTATGCTGCATAGAGAAGATTCAGTGACTTTTATGCCTGAGTAGGTGGCATGCAAACTCCGGTCTCCTTAGCCTAAGACACCACACTCTACTACATCCTACTTTAAATTTGCAGTCCTATTTATTACACGAATGAATGTACAGTTATTAATCAGTTTTTGGAAATGATCCAAACAGTTTTCTCAAATGCTACTTCGGGGTGGTTGCGGGACTCATATCTTCTTATAATCACATGGCAGTATTTTGTAGCTGAAGAAATCCTCCCCCCCCCCTTTGCTGCTAATACATCTGCTACAATTATGGCTGCTGTGCAGAATATATTTGAGTTGCATATTATGAGTACCTATTTGATACTGTCTATGACATTTATTCTTTTTCAATTTACCCTTGACATTTCCCCTAAACATTGAAAGGGTGAAACCAATCTGTACAACCAAAAATCTTAGGGAAAAATAGGACTCCAAACATGTTTCCGTCATCTGCTTTATTTCTTAGGGGCAATTACACATATTCAACATGAAAGTCTGCGAAGCATCTAACAGCATATTCAAAAGTACAAGAACAATTCAGTTCAGAAAGTCAATGAAGTTCTTGCAGTGTTGGTATAATTAATACACCATGAAATTTTCTACAGACAAAAGCCACAGTACTGTGTTCTGGGCCACTGTAAGTTTCTAAATTGTATTCAATGGTAGCCTCTTGTAAAGAGTGCTACAGTAGTTGAAAAGATAAGTTACTCGGCAATGCAAAACAGTGGCATAACCTTTATTTTCCAGAAAGTGGCAGTTAGCACACTAGCAGCATCTTGTTAAAAGCACTTCTGGCCACAGCTGCCTTTTGAGAATGTGGGAACATAACGAAAGACAGAAGTGTGCCAAATCTGTGAACCTGATCTTTTAGGGATGCATATGCCATCCAATCCAGAATACATCCACTACCACTGGTAAATAGGCTGCTTCCAGGAAGCATCTCCATCTCACTGAATTGAGCTTCGGTTTATTCATCCTCATACAGTTCATTACTGAAATTAGAGAGTCATTAACTGACATCAGTGGTGATGAACAAAACAACTACCCCATCTATACCATGTTGTAAACATTGAAAAAGCTTCACCATTGGATACTATGGAGTGATGTATCACCCTTCAGCCAAGGAATACTTATCTGCATACTGAACAAACAACAAGCAGACACCAGCAAGGCTTTTTGTCTTTCTTAGAAAAGCCCTACCATTCCATATATTCTGTTTGAATTAACAACTGTGACGATCCTTCAGGGCTGGGTCCATCAGTCATCCATCTGCTGTGGTGCCGCTGCACTGCTCTGGTCCAGCTGGCAAGATCCTGGCGCAAGGCTGCCTTCCCACTGAGGGCTCCCCAAGTGGCCTCAGAAATGGTACAAGAGATGCCAGGGCAGCAGACTCCTCTCTCACCCCAGGGGCTGCCCTTTTACAGGCAGAGAAAGACCTCCACTCTCCTCACCAGCCAGGAGTTCTGAGCCCTCCTAAATCCTTTTCCCTTAATGCAGTCCCCACACCATGGCCCATGAGCCCACCCCCAGGTGAGGCCTAACAATTGGGCTAGGGGCTGCCATCTAGCTTTGCCCCAGTCTCGCCCTTGCTACCAGTCCTGCCCTCCAGCTTTAGCCTGGCCTGGACCCTTGCTGGCCACATCCTGTTGAGGGCTGGGCATGGCTGGGGCTTCCTGGCTATTGCTAGGCATTGTTCCAGCTTCAGGGTGGAACCCAGAAATACCAGGTGACAGAGCTGTTGCTGTGTCTGAGCTGCACTGGTCCCGCAGCACCACAGGTCTCTGGCCAACTGGAGCAGCATTTGCCAGGCTGGGGCAGTCATCTGAGGCATTGGGAGCCCCAGTGGGATTCCCCCTCCAGGTCACCACACCCTGCCACCCTGCCTGTGATCTTCCCCAGTATCTCCCTGCCACCAGGTGACAGGCTGGTGCTCTCGGTAGGGAGTTTGCCAGCGAATCCTGGGGCTGCCTTGGCTGTGGAGCTGACTAGAGACCAGGTGGGTGTTGTTCAGATACTGGGAGGTGGAGGACAGTCCAGGCTGTGCTGCGGGGCTGGCTCTGGACCCCCCCTCCCCTTGGAGCAGCAACATCCTGGATATCGCTGTCAAACAGTGGGCACATGAAGTTGATGTATTGGTGGCTGGGACGGTGTGTTGTAAAACTGAAAGGTAAAAGGGACAGGTACCATCTCAGGATGCGAGTGTTGTGGTCTTTCATTTGCAATATCCACAGCACTCTCACCAGAGTGAATGGGTTGTAGATATAGTATCTCATTCGCCCATTTTATATCCAGGGCATCCCTCTCAGCCAGCTGGAGTTTACAGCTGATGAAGAGGATAGGGTGCTCCTGGCCATCTAAATTTTGTGATGGCATGGCCCCCAGACCGGGGTCGGATGTGTCTGCTGGAGTATGACGGGTCTGGAGAAGTTTGGATTGCGGAGGATGGGAGGCAGCAAGAGGGACCCAGCAAAGGTCCTGGAAGGCGTGCTACCAGAGCAGCGTCCATATAACGTGTTTGGGCTGGTCCTTTTCCAGGCTTTCTGTTAAAGGGTTAGTAACACTGGCAAAATGGGGAATGAACTTGCTATAATAGCCCACAAGAACCAGGAAGCATCATAGTTGGTGCTTAGTAGAGGGGCATGGGCAGTTTTGTAGTGTTGCTATCTTGATGGGGAGGGGGCCTCAATTGTCCTTGCCCCACCGAGGAGCTCAGATACCTCAACTAGGCAGCTCTTCCTGGGGTTGGGCCGGAAGCTAGCTGCCTGAAGGGATAGGAGTACTTGTTGGAGGTGGTGGAGGTGGATCAGCCAATCTGGACTGTATATGATGATGTCATCAATGTATTGTGTGGCAGAATGCTGACACTGCACCAGAGTCTGAACAACTAGCTGCTGGAAAGTGGCTGTGGCCTTGTGGAACCTGAAAAACATAACATGGAATTGGAACAGCCTATGCGGCATGGCAAAGGTGCCTTTTTCCGTCTTCCAGGGCCATGGGGACCTGCCAGTACCCCTTTGTGAGGTATAATACGGAAAGATAACAGGTGGTTCCCAGCTGGTCAATGAGGAATTCAGTCTGGGGCATGGGGTAGGTGTCAAACTTGGCAATCGTACTGACTTCCTGATAGTCAACACAGGAGCGGATTGAGCCATTCAGCTTGGGCACCAGCACGATAGGGGTGTGCCATGTACTGCAGAAGAGTTAAATTATCTTGAGACAGAGCATGTTGTCCACTTTCTTGGAAACGGCATCTCATTGCTTGTGGAGTAACAGCCTCCAGGGCGCCCACACCACTTGGCCCTCTGGGGTGAGAATAGCATGTGCTACCAGTGTCGTGTGCCCAGGGCAGCTGGAAGAACTCTCCGGGAGGTCCTGTAGCAAGACCATGACCTGCTCCTGCTGGTCTGCCAACAGGGCCTCTTCTATTATAGAGTTGTCTGTTTCTGCTCCCGGGTGGTCCAGAGGAGGAGGTCATCTGGTCGTTCAAGTGGGTCCTCTGCTTGCTGACACTCTTGGGGGCCCTTGCACCCCCCACTCTTTGATGTCATTGCTGTGGAGGCATTCCACCTGGCACGGGGAGGGGCCACACTGGACCACACATGACAGAGTGCTCAACACTCGGGTGATCGGGAAGGATCTCTGCCCCCCCCCAGCCTGAGGATCCAGCAGCTGACTGGGACATGGTCTCCATCATGGAACTTCCATGGCATACTGGGTACGGCGTAGTTTCTGGTCATACTGGTTTCTGGTCGTACTGGACTTTTGAGTGGCCTGGGCCACAGCTAGGTCCTGCCTGGCCATGTCAGGAACTGTCTCTTGAGTGCTCCTGGAGGTGTCACATGTACTCATGGGCTGGCAGCCCAGTCAGTTCCGGCAGGACAACCCATTACCCTTCTATCACCTCCAGTATGCCCTGGGGCTGCTGTCCATACACCAATTCAAGGGGAGTGAATCCTGTTGAGGCCTGGGGGGAGGGGTATCTCGAACAGTGAAGGGGGGGGTCAATGGTCTCACTGGGTTGGCTTATTGGGCACTAGCTTCTGAAGCATGGTTTTGAGCATGTGGTTGAATCTCTCAACCAGGCCATCAGTCTAGGGGTGGTAAACTGATGTAAAGACAGCAGGGCTGTCCAGTCACAGTGGCTGTGAAGGGGATCCTGCAATCTGTATCTCCTGGGGGAATTTATATATATGATAAATTCTTATTCTTCATCTGAATGTTTTTAGCAAATTTTCTTCACTTTTTGTTTTTTGCTTGACTAATAATCATGGAACATGTGTTTTGCCAGAGGTAGTGCTTCTTGATTTCTGATTTAGACATTCTTTCAACTTTCCAGTGGAAGCTCTTTTTGCCTTTTATGTCTTCTTTTACTCATTAACCATAATGGCATCCTCTTGTTTTGATTGTACCTTTCCTAATCTGTAGTGTATATTCTATTTGAGCTTTGACCAGGGCTTTTTTTGAGGGGGAACACTCCGGAACGCTGTTCCAGAAGCTCTAGAATCTACCCACATGATTCCTTTCTCCTTCGGCCCTGCAGGCTCTGCACAGGACGCTTAGCTGCTTTGAGTTCATTCTGCTTTTTTCCCTTTCCTCTGTGAGAGAGAGAGCACGAGCTGGGGCCGGCAGGGCTCTGCAGAGGAGGGTAAGCTGCTTTGAGTTCATTCTGCTTTCCTAATCTGTAGTGTATATTCTGAGCTTTGACCCGGGCTTTTTTTGAGGGGGAACACTCCGGAACGCTGTTCTGGAAGTTCTAGAATCTACCCATGTGATTCCTTTCTCCTTCGGTCCTGCAGGCTCTGCGCAGGATGCTTAGCTGCTTTGAGTTCATTCTGCTTTTCCCCCATTCCTTTGTGTGTGTGAGAGAGAGCGTGAGCTGGGGCTGGCAGGGCTCTGCAGAGGAGGGTAAGCTGCTTTGAGTTCATTCTGCTTTTTTCATTTGTGAGTGAGTGAGTGAATGAGAGAGAGAGAGAGCAGAGCTGCTGGGGTCAGCTTTGCAGAGAAGGCTTTAGCTGCTTTGAGTTCATTCTGCTTTTTTCATTCGTGAGTGAGTGAGAGTGCAAGCATAGCTGCTGGGGTCAGCTTTGG
Source organism: Eublepharis macularius (assembly GCF_028583425.1). NCBI lineage: Eukaryota > Metazoa > Chordata > Lepidosauria > Squamata > Eublepharidae > Eublepharis > Eublepharis macularius. The sequence goes on along the minus strand of NC_072791.1, from coordinate 84,405,180 downwards.
AGAGGAGGCTTTAGCTGTTTTGAGTTCATTCTGCTTTTTCATTCTTGAGAGAGAGAGAGAGAGAGAGAGAGAGCGCATCGCTGCAAAGGTCATCTTTGCAGAGGAGGTTTAGCTGCTTTGAGTTCATTCTGCTTTCCATTTCATTCAGGGGTTTCTGTGTATGTGTGTGCTGCTTTGAGTTCATTCTGTTTTATTTTCATTGAGGGTGGGGCTGTGTATGTGTGCTGCTTTGAGTTCATTCTGCTTTCTTTTCATGGGAGTGGGTGAGGCTGTGTGTGTGTATGTATGCGTGTTGCTTTCATTCTTTTGTTAACTGAAGTTGACATAGTTATGGTTCTCACAGCTTTTGAAAGCAGATTGGTTCTCTGTTAGTTAAATATATCAGTTATGATTATTTGTATTAGTTAAAATATCAGTTATGGTTATTCCAGTTTTATGCTAGGAATGGATAGCTGGGTCCAAGTCACAGAAGGCTTTCATCAATATATTCATCAGCATACAGATGTTCTTATGTCTTCATAACTGTAACTCAAATGGTTCTCCCCACCCTCAGCTGATTAACATCACTGAAATTGCAGTGGACATGTGGGTGTTAAGGAAGTTTTTATGAATATTGTTTGTCTGGGACATTGGAATATTTATGAGCATTTCACAATGTCACAACAGCTTAGCCATTGGTAAGGTAGAGTCGGCAGGCTACAACAAAAAAGCCATTTTAAACTAAGTATAAGTCTAATGCAGCTAAAGTTGAGTATCTTCTTTTGAATTGCTCCAGTAAAGCAAAACCCTCCCTGAAAATTTGAAAATTCAATATTCATTAGATTAGGAATTTCAGACTCTGGAATTTTGAGAAAGAGTTTTGGAAGTTTTTTTCTACGCTGGCAGAGGGAATCTGTTAGAATTTAGATTTGTGTGATGGGTTTTGGATTTTTAGAAGCCCCCTCCTTCTTGCGTATTTTAAAATATGATTCCAAAGAAATGAAATGTTTGGGAAAGGAAATGGAAGATTTCACTTTTTGTAGAGGATACAGAAAGGAAAAAGAGCCTCTCTCATAATAGTGTAATTTCCCAAGCTTACTTGTCGTAATGCATCGTGCTCGGTTCCGGGAAGCAGCGTCACTTCCAGGAGTGATGGCACTTCCGGGAGTGATGTCATCATGTATTTCCGGGAGCGCTTGTGATAATAGAGAGTTCTACCTCCTCTTTTCCCAGGAAAAAAGCCCTGGCTTTGACTATTTGTGGATTTAAATAACTTCCAAGCTTCTTTACTTTCCCTTTCAATTTCCTTTTGACCCTCTCATTATGAGAAGTTTAATCTTCAGGAATCAAATGTAGCTGAGTTGGACTTTTTGGACAGCTTTTCCATGTACACAATTTTTGAGCTGTGACAATGTTGTTGTTCCAAAGTTAGTTCAATACTCACACCTTGCATTGGATCTTAAGCACCAGTCAGGTCAAATTTCAAGGCTATCTCCCCTCTTTTTGTCATGACCTGAACATTCATTTACCCAGTTAGTGTGAGGGGAGCTGTGCTCAGCAATTATTACAATACTTGAGTTGTCTTTCATTCCAGATCTAGCATGCTACCCATACTGATTATTTGGCAGGATTTATTCTGCTATTCTAGTGTACTAGACTCAGTTCCCTTTTTGACATGCAGAGCAACATCACCCATCAAACATCCTTGTCTGTCCTTTCTATAGTTTGTTTCCATGAACAACTGTCTGCCATCATAACCTGTTGTCAAATGACCCACCGCTACAAAATCCCTCTGTTAAGGTTACAGGGATATGATTATCTGAATACTGATTCAAACACTACCTGTGAAAATACTGTCTTTCTGAACTGGTCTTACTTTCTGTTACATTTTTAAATAACTTTGAGGAGATACTACAATGGACATCATGCCAGTTCCCATATTACTGAGTATACAGGCTGGGTCTGGGGTCCCCATTCTGTGTCAGATGAAACAGCCAGACATGAGTTGTGGGTTCTCTTCAATTCTTGTATGTATGGTTTTAATTTGGACCAGGACTGTGGCATATTTGGAGAAGGGGTTTCAGGCTCAAATCCCCTCTTATTCCATTTTCTTGACCTGCAATAGTCCTGGGGTACCTTTTTGGCCTGGGAAAACCCACATGTATCTCAAGGAACATACTCATTTTCCCAAACAGCGCTCCCTGTGTTTGTTTTAGGTTGGGGGAAATGGCATGAAGGGGAAAGATAAAACCCCTTTTCTATACGTACCATGGCACTGATTTTACATGCGTGGAGATTGGGAAGAACCCGTAATGCACATCTGGTGTAATGTCTGACACAGGGTGGGGACCCCAGGCCCAACCTGTGTACTCCGTAATATGTGAATTGGCCAGATTGGATCATCTCCATAGATTTCCAAAGACCTGATACTTCAACATAGGTTTTGCTGGGGTGGGTATTGCTACATACCATCTCCTTTTTGCTACACCAAAATTATTTCCAAAATGATACTGTATGTCATCATAAGCTCCCATTCTTTCTAATGCATGCTATATAATACTTTCCAAGCGCACGTGGCATGCAGCAACCTCCTCTCCTCCTTAGAATGATGTGATGTTGTGTCATATGCAGCAAACAAGATCTAATAAAAGCTGTGTCTACTTTGTGGGCCATTGCAATGTCACATGCTGCAAGAGAAATGAGCTTGCAAAACAAATGGTTTGTAACAGAAAGGGTTATACAATGTACACTTGAAGCACACAGATAATGAAAAGGTGGGCTTTTTCCTGAGTAAGTCACCAGATCTATTTCTAAAGTCATTTTCTAATACCAGACAATAACTTTGAAAATCTGATTCCACTAAAGTAGCATCATCATCACTGTCATCACCATTGTTGTTGTCATCATCGTCATCATAATGCTGGTTCATACCTGGATGGGAGACTGCCAAGGAAGACCAGGGTGCTATGAAGAGTCAGGCAATGACAGACCACCTCTCTTAGTCTCTTGCCTTGGAAACCTCTACAGGGGTTGCCACAAGTCCCTGCAACTTGATGGCGCTTCACATGCGCACACACACATGCACACGTAAGATTGTTTGATTCTGGACCTAGGTTTCTGAACTTGGATTGAAGTATATGGTGACACAGTTGTTTTATTTGATTTTAAAACATTTTTACTCAGCTTTTCTTCCCAATGGGGACTCAAGATAGCTTACATCATTCTCCTCTACAATTTTTTTTAAAAAAGAACATTGCAACTTATTAGGAAGAAAGGGAGGCTAAAAATGCCATAAGTAAATCCAGTCATTGTAAACAATTTCGGTTTACCTGTTTTCATTGCTAGCATTGATGGCTTGTTTCTTTCATGCATTTTTACACAATTTATATACAATTTTCATAGGAGTCATATATGTATAATCGTAAATTATTGATACACAAATAATATTTAAAAATGTTCATTTTATGGGAAAATTTGGTGCAAGGAAAGGGGAAATGATGCAGAAAAAAAGATTTACAAGTTCATTTTATATAATAATATGTTTATTGCTTTTCCGGCCGAAGCCATAAGCCATACAAACACCAACAAAATAAGAACTGTACACTTGAACATACCCAATTCACATAGACATAACTCGTCATTATCACTTTAAGCTATCTAAACTCATGAAAATCTTGTTTCTTTATCACCGTGGCTAAAAAGGAAGCCACTATAGCAGAGGTTTGATTGTCAGGAAAGTTATCAGACAATAACACTGAGATTGCCCAAGGAAGGAAGGGAAGCTTTTCTTTTAACATAATAGGAATAATAAATCTCTCTCCTTACTCCACTTAGGGCAAAAAACTATTATATGATCCAAGGTCTCTAACTTTCCTTGGCCACAGTCACAAACTCGTTCAGAATAAGGGAGTCCAGAGAAACGACCAGAAAGTACTTTAGAGGGGCGTTTTATATATGGGAGAACAAGAACTGAAATTGAGATATCCAAATTCAAACAGCAAGCTTGCAGAATTCAAAAGCATCACTATATGGATCATTCTGAAGATTGGAAATGTTTTGTGTTCATCTTTGCCTAAACATTACATCATTAGAATGGAAGTGCAATAAGGAATTCAAGGAAGCAGGAGCAAACATTGAGCGAGATATACCATGAAACATATGTGGCTGCTCCATACTAGTCCGAGCTCACCTGAAATACTGGTTACAGTTCTAGGTGTTGCCATTTAAGAAGGATGCAGAAAAATTGGAACAATTCAGAAGAGAGCTATGAAGATGATTGGGGGAGGGTCTGGAAAAAAGTCTTATGAGAAAAAGTTAAAGGAAATTTATAAATTTAATCTGGAGAATATTGATAGAATTTCAAGATCACATTCTTAATCAATATGAAATGCTTTCATAGGGAAGATGGCATAGATTTGTTCTCTGCTGCCCGGGGGCGGGGCAGGGGATAGATTTTATGGACTTAAGTTAGAGGAGGGAAAATTGTGTTTGAACGTAAGGAGAAAGCTCCTAATGGTTGAAGCAGTTTGAAAATGGGCTCTGTTACTGGGTGTGACATTGCAGTCCTGGGTATGAGTGAACTAATGTGGAATGACTCAGAACATTTTCAGTAAGAAAACCACAAAGTATTTTACTGCAGAAATGACAAACTCAAAAGAAATGATGTCGCTCTAATAGTGAAGTGAGACATAGCACAAGCAGTCAAGAGTTCCAACACAAAGTCTGACTGAGTAATATCAATCAGATTTCAGGGAAGGCCTGTTAACATAATCATCATTCAAGTTTATGCTCCAAGTACAGATGCTGAGGAGGAAAAAAATGGAAAACTTTTACTCAAGTATCCAAGAAGAAATTGATCATACACCTAAACAAGATATACTGATAATCATAGGTAACTGGAACTCAAAAGTAGGAGACAAAGCAGAATCAAACATGGTTGGAAAATGTGAACTAGGATCACGAAATGAAGCAGGAGAGCGATTCATAGAATTTTATGAAGCCATCAACCTGTTCCTTGCTAACACATGCTTCAGGTAACCAAAAAGAAGATTGTATACGTGGAAATCACCGGGTGATCAATACAAGAACCAAATAAATTACATAATTGGAAGTGGAAGGTGGAGAAGCTCTATCCTCTAAACAAGACCAGGAGCTGATTGTGATATGGATCATGAGTTGCTAATATCAAAAATTAGAATAAAGCTAAAGAAAAACACTAAAAGAATCATACTGCCAAAATACAATCTAAACAATATTCCTGAGAAATTTAAAGACCATGTAAAGAACAGATTTGCAATACTAAATTTAATTGATCGTGAGCCAGAAGAACTATGGGCTGAAACCAGAGATATTATCAAGGAAAAATGTGCAAGGACTCTTCCTGCAGCTAAAAGAAAGGAGAAGCCTAAATGGATGACTCTCTTAAAATTACTAAAGATAGACGAGAAGCAAAAGGTGACAGAAATAGGGTCAAAATTCTAAATGCAACTTTTCAGTGGTTTATACGCAGAGACGAAATCTATTATAATAACCAGTGCAAAGAAATAGAAGACAACAACAAAAAAGGAAGAGCAAGAGATCTGTTCCACAAGATCCAAGAAATTGAAGGGTAATTCAAGCTGCAGCTCAGGATGCTGAAAGATCAACATGGAAATACAGTATCTGATCAGGACAAAATAAAGATGGAAATAATACACTGAAGAACAATACAAAAAGAAATGGAAGGGTGGAAGATACCTTCAACGAAGAATCTTTTGATGAAGAACCAGAAATCTTAGAAAGTAAAGTAAAAGCTGCACTCAAAGCAAGTGGGAGAAAAAAAAACCTGGAGTAGATGTAATTCCAATAAAGCTATTTCAAGGTATAGAAATAGAGTCTATCAAAATCTTAACAAGAATCTGTCAACAAATATGGAAAACAAAACAAAGGCCCACAAACTGGAAACGCTCAGTCTACATTCCAATTCCAAAAAAGGGGGGATGCCAAAGATTGCAGCAACTATCAGACTATCGTGTTAATTTCCCATGCAAGCAAAGTGATGCTCAAAATTCTACAGCAAAGATTCTTACCATATATGGAACAAGAAATGCCAGATGTTCAAGCTGGATTCAGAAAAGAAAAAGGCACTAGAGATTACATTGTAAATTTACAATGGCTAATGGAAAATACCAGGGAATTTCAGAAGAAAATCAGTCTGTGTTTTATAGATTACAGCAAAGCTTTTGACTGTGTGGATCATGAAAAGCTATGGACAGTCTTAAAAGAAATAGGGGTGTCACAACATCTGATTGTTTTGATGCGCAACCTGTACTCTGGACAAGAGGCTACTGTCAGGACAGAATATGGGGAAACAGAATGGTTTCCAGTTGGCAAAGGTGTCAGACAAGGATGTATATTATCTCCCTACCTGTTCAACCTCTGTGCAGAGTATATCATAAGGAAAGCTGGATTAGATCTAGAAGAAGGTGGAAGGTGTCTGGGGTTGGGCCCCCCTGGTGGGCAGCCCGGACTGCTGACCCACCCTCAAGCCCTGCCAAGACTACCAGCACGCTGACTCACCGAGGGATGGTGCTAGTGGATAACGGTGGGGGCCAGGCCCAGAGGACAGCAGACGGTGACTGAAGAGAGCTTGGAAGGATGGTGGTTTTGCAACCGACCCACTCTTCCCAGCCGATCTACTCTTCCCAGCTGGGCCGTGATGCCGCAGAAGAGAGCAGCACAAGCGGCAGCCTGAAGAGCAGCACAATGATGGCCCGAGAGAGGCGGGGCCGGAGGACATCCCCCCCAGATGCTGCAGCAGAGCCCCATCAGCCAAGATGGCCAGCTGCTTCGTGATCAGGGGGCAAGGCCCTACGTCAAGCCCAGCCACAGGAAGCATGGGTGGGACCGGCAAGGCCCTGCAACAGCCAGTAGGCTCTCAGCCCTGATGGGCGACCACACCCTCCCCAAGAGCCAGCTGGCCAACAGGGGAGAGGTCTTGCAACTGGGGGCTGGATATAGGGTTGCCCAAGTGCCAGCACCTAGGTGGAGATGGAGCCAGGCCTTAGGGCCAGCCTTGACACAGGTGATCGATCTCACCTTGGGGGCAGGAACCTGGGGCGCAGGGTGGGGTTTTCCTTAGCGGGAGGGGAGAAAAAGGGCTCTGAATCTCCTGGCCGGGGAGGAGGACAGGAGGTCTGTCCCTGGTGCAAGGGACATCCTGGGGGAGGAAGCAAAGGCTTGGGCCTAGCCCCACTTGCACATCCTACCCATCCGAGGCCACCAAGGGGGAAGCGCCCTTGAGAGCGGGAAGGCTACAGAGGCCAAAGCAGCTCCATAGGGACCCCCCGCCGACCCAGACCCCTCTATGCCACGGAGGCAACCCATGGACCACCGGCCCAGGCAATGGGCCACTTCACAGAAGGAACATTAACAATTTGAGATATGCAGATGACACATTATTAGCAGAAAATAGTGAAGAAATGACTACTGATGAAAGTTAAAGCACCAAAGCAGGATTACAGCTGAACATCAAGAAGGCAAAAGTAGTGACCACTGAGAAATTACACCATTTTAAAGTTGACAATGAGGAAATTGAAATTGTTCAAGTTTTTCTATTCCTTGGCTCAATCATCAACCAAAAGACAGACTGCAATGAAGAAATCAGAAGAAGACTGAGATTCAGAAGAGCAGCTGTGAGTAGACATGGGCACAAACCAAAAAAATTTAACAAACCAACAGTTCGTGGTTTGGTGCCGATGACGAACCTGAACCAGCGAACCAAAACGAACAGTTCCTGCTGATGTACCAGTTTGAGGTTCATGGTTCGTGGCCGTCTGAACAGCCCCCGTTAGACTTAGAGAGCCCATATTCACAAGGAGTGTTTATCAGGCTCTCCTCCAGCCAGCACCCAAGTTTGGTCAAGATTGCAATAGGGATCTTGGAGTTATACCCTCTCCAATCTGAGGCCCCAGAAAACTCCCATTCAATACAATTAGAGCCACCAGTTGATGTCGTCCCAAAGTACAAGGGGTTGGCCGTCAGAACTGCCTATCAGGGTTTGCAGGGATTGGAGTGCAGAACATACCCCTTCCCCCTCCCTCCCCCCGGGTGTCTTCTCCCATGTAACCAATTGTAACCAATTTGCAGCTCCATGGTTGGAAGGAAGACCTGCTGATCAAGGTAAGCTGGGCTTCGATTCGGGTTTCCAGGGCGACAGAAGGAGTGCAGACAGAGTTCAAGCATTCCCCCAAGGGGAATTTCCAAGGGAATTGATTGATGGTGCCTGACTGTCAGGCTTCACAAACTGCTGGTGAACGCAACAAACTGGGCTTTCAATGAACACTGGTTCGTTGGCCATGGACCCTCACTAACCACCAGTTCGCGAACGGAAGATTGGGTGGTTCGTGGGTTTTTTTGTTTTGTAATGCGGTTCGTGCCCATGTCTAGCTGTGAGGAAGCTAGAAAAGATCCTTAAAGATAAAGATGTCTTTCTGGGAACCAAGGTCAAGATAATTCAAACTATGGTATTCCCCATTATGTATGGCTGTGAAAGTTGGATGGTGAAGAAAGCTGACAGGAAGAAAAATGAATCATTTGAAATGTGGTGCTTGAGGAGAATTTTGCGGATACCATAGACAGCCAAAAAGACAAATAAGTGGGTACCAGATCAAATCAAGCCTGAATTCTCCCTAGAAGCTAAAATGACAAGACTGAGGCTATCATACTTTGGTCACATAATGAGAAGACAAGACTCTCTGGAAAAGTCAATGATGCTAGGAAAAGTGGAAGGCAGGAGGAAAAGAGGAAGACCTAAAACGAGATGGTTTGACTCAATAAAAGAAGCCACGTCCTCCAGTTTGCAGGATCTGAGCAAGTCTGTTAAAGATAGAATGTTTTGGGAGGTCTTTCATTCATAGGGTCATCATAGGTTGGAGGCGACTTGATGGCACATCTCACACACACACACACACACACACACACACACAGAGAGAGAGGGGGGGGGGGCTTTCTCCCTTGCTGACAGTGGCAGGACAGACCTCTGTTGGGAGAGTTCTAACTTTGGAGTTCTAACTTTGGATTTCAAGGGTTTGAGTAGCTGCCTTGTAAGGCTACTTCTAGGACTCTGTAGAATGGTGCCTTCTATCTGGATTTCGAGATATTGATCTCTAAGGCAGTATGGAGAAACAAAGTGAATGAGACCAAGGGAAATGGAAAATTCCAGTGTTTACAAATGCAAGCAGTGCCAGGTATAATGATGTATGTGCCACATAATCTTTTTACTTACACTGCACAGGAATTATAATTTGCAGAGAAGGTAACTTTTTTATGCAATAATATATTGTAGATACTATCCAGGAACGTTTCACAATAGTGCACAGTGATCCAGATAATTGCTTTTGCCCAGCTGGTACCTGTGTCCTTATTATTTTTGTATGTTTTTTTTAATTTCACCCATTTTTGTTCTGAGTGCGTGTTCAGTTGGTTTGTTTCTGTTATAGTATTTATATGGTGTCCGTATGACATTTAGTTTTTATACATCATTTTAGGCCATTTTAGTACATTGTAAACACAATTTCTACATTATTGATGCAAAATCAAGCGTCAGTTTTGAAAGTAATATTTCTATCCTTTCTTTTTTAGTGTGCTGAGGAAAATGATGACTGCAGACTTGTCCTGAGCCGAAGGGAACCAATGACAGAAATGGGAAAATCTGAATCAAAACAGTGTGGCTATGAAAGTCAGTGTTATCCCTACTGCCAGTAGACCACATTATCATCCACTGCTAGACTGCAGGCCAGCCAGTATACATGTCTCCAATTTGGCACGTGTAGGCCTACAACTTGTCAACTGATTTGAAGACTCTTTTCTATGGATACCAATACTCCTTTTTGGAAAGGCCTTGCCCATTTCATCTTAATGAAAAGTATTAGACATGTAGCCCAACATGATAGATGTGTAAGGGTAAAAGAATGCGGAAATAGCTTTGAAGGTGTCTAATGTGATAGAACAGTAGGATCAACAATCATGATGGGCAGATCTCAGGGACTGAAGCCCTAAATGGTGACCTCCCCATTATGGTCTTAATTGGTATCTAAATGCTAATAATGCTCTTATTTCACTCTGGCAGTAATGCTGAATATGAAAGCAGTTACCCAAGCTTTCTCACAAAGGAAAGATCTTTCATAGGAAACAGAATCCACCTATGCTAATTTCCTGCAAAGGTTTGATGACACTTTCATACAGATGGTTGTCTTGAAGGAGATAAAATTTGTCTTTGCATTGTAGTATCCAAGATAGGTGCTTAGCAAATACAAATGCCATGAAAATTAAGTAGCAGGTTTCTTTTCTCTTACTTAAGCTCCACTTCCGGATATCTCTTCTTATAGTTTCTTTTGCTGATCACTACAGTACAGCCCTAATATACTGTACCTTGCTCTCTCTGATGCTGAGGAAAACATTTTACTACCTTCTGTAAATGCTGAAGCTGTTAATATGGCTGAGACTGAAGTATCCTTTGTATTGTATAAGCTTAACTTTGTTACGAATAAACTTAGTGATTCATGAATCTGACTTTAAGGAGCTGGTGTGTTTCTTCCAACTGGTAAAAGAACCTTAGTTCTTCACAGAGAATTGTTACTTGCATCACTTGTCTGATCTTAAGCATTGTAAAATTTCTTCAGAAAGCCCTGTCATTAGTCCCTTCTATCCTCAGTTCGTCTGCTCTTGTCCTCCAGTATATCCTCCAGCTACCATTCCTTTCAGTTTCTTTTTTTCTTATCCAGTCCCCTTGGCTTTGGGTCCCTTAGCTTCCCTACCTCCCAATATGTGTGTCCAAGTTAATATTATTATTTAAAACTTTATTTTATGTATATAGATATGAGCTCGCCATTTTCATGTTTTTGGGTCAGGAAGTCAATTAGCATTTCCAAAGCATTGATAGCCAGTATTTGAGTGAGGCTTGAAAGCAACTGACTTCCCTCCTTCTACGTTCTCTGCTAGAAAAGAGACAAACTTTTTAAAACTAAAAGTGAAGGTTTTGTGCAGCCAAAACCTCCAAATAAAAATTTATTTCTCCACAACATGCATAGCTAGAGTTGTTTTGGACATCTTTCTTGTATCCAGCAATCCAGCTGAACAATCTACTTTTCTATTAAAGCAAGCAAATGATTGGCTGAAGCAAACATGTTTAATAAAAAATTGTTCAAAATATCTCTGTGGGTGTGTGTGGTATGCTATGGCTATGCAGAATTGTGCTTTAAGTGCTACCAAAATATAAGCCAGACTTTGTCAGCCATACTTGGACAAGCTGTATTTTGGCATCCATTCCCCAGACACAATTTCCTATAATTAATTTGTCCCCTGAAGCTTTGAAGTTTGTATCCTTATTTACTCTATGTTGCCTGCCTGACCTGTCTGACATACCAGAATGTGTTGTGCCAGCTCAGAATGGTTTTCATTAATGAAAGCCTGGTGAGTAAGTTGGAATAAGTGGGACATTTAATCTCTCTTGGAATCCAGGTGAGCCTGCAACCGTGTTAGTTATGGTATAATTAATGGGAATGGCTTACATAAGACTTGTACAGACAAGGATGGGTAGAGCTATCCAGTGTTCGTTAGGGTACTCATGGGCAGTTCTTTAGGTACGCATGCATTCAACAGGCTTCCAACTGTTTTTTTCAGTGCAGCTAGTTGGATTATCCTTGAATTGTAAGAATTGTAACAAAGTCCAGGTATTGCAAAATTGATAGAGACATTCAGCTCCAAAAAGAAAGAAGCCTTAGCAGCCAATATAGTGTTTTACTTATTAAAAACATTTATATCCCATATAATTCAAGAAGTTCAAGGTGACTTCCATAAAACAACAACAAAAATAATTTGCTTTGACTACATATTATTTATATTTTTATCCCACCCTTCCTCCAAGGAAAAGCATTGTCTAACCATTGTGTCATCCTCAAACAATCCTTTTGGGTAAGTTAAGCCGAGAGAGAACAACTGGCCCAGAGTTGCTTGGTGGGCTAGCTTTAGGGCAGAATGGGGGATCTGAATAGAGGTCAGGCAATCCAAAGGGCCACTCCTGCACTGGCATCCATGCACCAGCATAACAGTGGCACTGCTCACTTGCTCCAAAAGGACTTTGGTGGATGAGCAACATTGGTGCCCGAGCTGGGGAAGGCTCAGCCACTTCCGAGAGCACGCACACCACCGTTCCCCTCACAAGCCCACCAGTACCCACTAATGGCTGCACCACCTCCCTGACAGGTATGTGAAGGGCAAGGAATGGTGCAGCCAATGGGAGGCCATGATCTCCACTGCCTGGAGACACCACCACCCCTGCCAGGGAGTAGGCTGCTGGAGGCCATATGCCTCTGCGGCCATGGCACCCACACTGAGATGCCTAGCCAGGGGAAGACACCCAGTTTAGCAGCAGGTGGTGGATGCCAGGAGGTGGGACTGGCAAGGCATGGCTAGAGGAAAAGGCTCCCCAGTTGCTCTGGCAACACTGTCAGAATCCGCCAATTGGAGGATGGCTGTAGTTGGCAGCGCCGTTAGTGGTAGAGGAAGGTGAAGCCAGCCCACAGGCTGGGCTGTGTCTCCCCTCTCCAACTGCCAGGGCTCCTCCCTTGCTCCACAGATGCACAGGGTAGAGAGAACCCAGTGATTAGGCTTACTGCACCCCAAGAGAGGTGTTTGCCTTGAGAGAAGCCCTGCCCTGGGGGGTGGGGGAGACAAAACTGAAGGTGCAGAAAGGGCACCTTACTACCCACTCACTCAAACACTCTGTCAAGGGCTAGGCTGGTGTTCTGAGGCACTGCTCACTTACCCCCCCCCCACTGCTCTGTGAAACATGCTCCCTCTCCTTCAAAAGTGAGGCCAGAAAGGTGGCAGGACCCAGCAAGGGCTGTGCCTGCACTCAGGATCAGCCCCCCAAGGTCTTGGAAAGGCAGCTCCTTAGAGGAAAGCAAGGGGCAGGTTCTGTAACAACTGATGGGAATGCCTACTGGAAACTGGGAGCGGCTGGAAGGCACATTGGATGTCATGGGAGTGATGAATGCCCACCGACTTGCAATGGCTCCATTGAAATATATCACTGCATCAAAAAGGTGCGAGAACACAGGGTGGACCTCATGAGCCATGCCCTGGTTCTGGGATGATGGCCCCCAGAGTGGAAAGACAGCCTGCAGGACCAGAGAAAATACACCAGGGGCTGTCATCCCATTCCTAGCACAAGATATCCTAAGTCCATCCCTGCCTCCACAAAGAACAAAAGGGAGAGTCATCTGGCCTCACACAGGAGAAGCCCTAGAGATCCCAGGACATCACTCACATCCGCCCATGCCCGGCATCAACCTTGGTCCCCACATGCAGAGGCCTTTTGCCTTGATTATCAGATGCCAGCAGCACTCTCAGAGTACGAAAGTCCTGCTCAGCAATTTTCAACACTTTTATATCAAAGAAAAGATGTTGAGAGTGGCCTGTCTTAATGGCTCACTGCTTCTCAACCAAAAAGAAATCAAGGTGTTCCTGGATTTACCCTCAGAGGTGCTACAGAAATGGAAAGAGCTCAAGGAAGTTATCAGCAAACTCTCTGAGGCTAACGTCAGATACAGGTGGAACCACATCTCCAACCTGGTGGTACACAGAAACAAAAGACCATATCAAGCAAGTGACCCAGAGAGAGGCAAGGCCCTACTTACAAGTACTGAATTTGGACTTGTTGCCTGGAACCCCCTCCCCGCACAAAATCTAGACATGGACTTTATATATGGACTGTGCATAACTTGGTACTGAGGCCAATATGATGCATGAAGAAGGGAGTGGCATGGGATTGGCAGAACAATCCCCTGATCAGCACCCACAAGCCACCCTCTCTGCAAACACTCTGGAGTGGCCACACTGCACCCAGATAAATGGGCCTGCTTGCCAAGATGCCAGCCCCTGCTGAGATTCCTGCAGGAACCAGGACTAGCAGTGGAAGAGAGAGAAGCCATTTTCCCAGAGACAGTTTTAAAACGACAACTATTTTTCCGGTGGAAGCCCTGCTTCTCGTCATGAACCATTTTCCAGATGGGCCTCTTGATATGGAGATGCCAGGAACAAAAGGCACTTCAGGATCTCCTGGTAATCTCACAATCAAGATAATTGCTTCCACCCATCAAGCAATGGACGATCATAAAATGGAGATCACTTTTCATCAGCTCTTCCCTTCTGCCCTTTTCTTCCCTCTGGAAGTGTCGCCATGGACCATCATAAAAATCAATCACCCCTCATCCTCTCTTCCTCCTGTCCCTTTTGTTATTCTTGAGGTGTCACCTGTCCCTTTAGTTATTCTTGAGGTGTCACAAACACAAACATTAAGACTCCAAAGTACCCAGTCCGGATCGCCTTTATCCCACCTGAGTAGCACATTATTTCTTGTTAAATTTCCTGAGAACCATTTGACAGGGCATAAGACCACCATAGGTCTAGCCCAAGGGCTGAAATTGACTATATAAGGGAGATGCTCAAACTCCTCAGGGCTCCTCCTACCCCACCCCACTTAGTGCGCTGCTGGCATCTCACTAGGCATTCTGCCCATCGCTGCTGAATCTCTGCTCTCAGAAACAAAGCAGGGAAACCCCGGATAGTCAAAAGCTACAAGAAACAATACCGGGAATATACAGTCAAAATTTTTGGATTTTTATAACAATATATTGGTGCAAAATGTGCAAAAGTGCAAAGTGTCAACAATAAATACAATCTATAATAAATACAATCTATAATAAATACAAGGTAACAATTATACAAGGTAAGAGTTGTTTGTCCGTGTTTTTGTAATGTTCATAAAGAAACGTCTGGGTGAGAGCTGCAGTAGAGCCTTCTTAGGAATGTAGGCAGACAGTCCCACAGAGGAGGGTGACCACAATCCAAATCAAATGAAAATATTGATGTGCCGACGGGATTATGCTTGCATATTATACCATTCCCGTTTCATATACACTGAAATGGTGGTTCATGCCAGTAATGAAAATATCATGTGGTGAGCTGTTCTAATTGAAGACCATTAGGAAGGTGTACATCCAATAACTGTGCCCAGGAAGAAGTTGTGTATACGAAACGGGAATGGTATAATATGCAAGCATAATCCCGTCGGCACATCAATATTTTCATTTGATTTGGATTGTGGTCACCCTCCTCTGTGGGACTGTCTGCCTACATTCCTAAGAAAGCTCTACTGCAGCTCTCACCCAGACGTTTCTTTATGAACATTACAAAAACACGGACAAACAACTCTTACCTTGTATAATTGTTACCTTGTATTTATTATAGATTGTATTTATTATAGATTGTATTTATTGTTGACACTTTGCACTTTTGCACATTTTGCACCAATATATTGTTATAAAAATCCAAAAATTTTGACTGTATATTCCCGGTATTGTTTCTTGTGAATCTCTGCTCTCGCCAGGACAGGTGTGTATTGCCCACCAACCATCTCTATTTTTCTCATCTTTTATTTCCTAGTCTTGTAATGAATGTGTGTGTGAGTCTCATGTACTTTTTACTCAAGGTTATTAAGTAAAGTCTTCGCTTCATTGAAATATTAGTCTCCTCTCTTATTGGGCATGTCTCAGGAACTCTGACTCTGGTATATATAGGTCTTGATCCCTTAATAATAGTCTGCTGCTTATTAATTCCCCATCTTTAAGGCATCGTCCTATGGACGATGTAAGCAAGTTACCACTTGAGTCACAGAGAAAGTCTACAAGATATTTGAGATCAAGCAAGAACCCGATAAAGTAATCCCCTTAAGTTGTTCTGTGAATATGTTTCTCTTAATATAACTCATATACACATGAATCATAACTTTAATGCCTATAACTGATTATTCTTCCTTTCTTCTCTTTCCCAGTTGCGGGGAGAAAGAGGAGGGAGATGCAGAGAAAGAGATATTCTTTTTCTCTCCTTTCCCCCCCTCTATATCTTTGTTATTTACCCCATAGGGATAGGGGATCTCAGACAGGAAGCTGTGTATAGCCTTCCTTTCCTTGGGAAATAGTCCATCAACTTCTGAGATGTCACCTCAGTTTAGAGATCTAATGTTTTTTTCCCGTTATTGTTTGGTTTACAACTACCATAAATTTGGGGCATTTACTTGGAAGTAGGGACGTCATGGGGGAGGGAGGGGAGGAAGGAACAAAAAGGAAGGGAGGGATAGGAAAGGGGAGAGAGTTTTTTAAATTCTTTTTTTGACAATGGAACCAATGTCATGGAACAGGCTAGTCAATGCTAGAAGGCTCTTAAATGTACTGCTCATCAGTACAAAGTACTACAACTACTTTTATATGTCATAGAATATGATTATTAAAGTTTCAAAATCTGTTAAGATTGGCTATTGCGACATTAATCAAACTGGTAACCTGAAAACAGCTCCCATTAGTCGACAATCATTACCCATCATACTCTCTCCAAATTATCTAAATAAACTCCTTGTTCATCTTCATTCTTCTGTGCATCCTCACACTGGGGACTGTGCACGCGCAGGCCTGCCGACCGGAGAAACACCTAGCTTCTTTTGAGCTCCATTAGGGGCCGCTTCTCCCCAGTCATGTTGACTAACCATTTTTCCTGCCTAATACAGGTCCTGTGACCTGGGAGGAGTGACCCATTCCCCTCAGTTCTCTCTTAGCCGCCACAAAGAGAGGAACTTTGCTTCTGAGCTCGTTTGTTTTTTGCTGGATATCAATTATGACTTCCTTGACTGGACTTGGATTTCGCTGTTTGTCTATTGATTTGGCTTGTTGCTTGGTGGTGCTGGAAATTTCAGCATGTTTTGGACTGGATTGGATTTCGTCACTCATCTTTCGATTTGGCTTTGGCATATTTGGCACGCGCTCCCGTGTTGTACTTGTTGAACACGGTCGCGGTGAGTTAATCGACATGTCTGAAAAATCACTGTTTAAGTAATATACCCGGTGTGGTACAAAAATGACCAGATCTGACCAATACGATCTGTATCTTCTGTGCCTGGATGAGAGGCATAAGGTTGGCTTGTGTAACTTTTGCCAACAATTTACCCCAAAGGCCAGAAATGAGAGAGCCCAAAGGTTGAAGGCCGTGCTATGGAACAAGGTGTTTGGGCAGGCAAAATCGATTTCATCGAAGAAATCAGGCTCTTCTGGACATTCAGCTGCTTTTACACGGAAAGCTGACAAGTCCTTAACCACTTTTGACCGACACTCCAGAGCAGGATCTATGGCTTCAGAAAGATTGACTCCGAGACTGACTCCGAGGTCAGATCCGACAGCTTCTAAGTTGCTGGCTCCACATTCATCTTCAGGACTGAGAACTTCCTCGGAACTTCCAGCAAAAAAGGCTAAGAAGATCTACATCTGGCCAGAGTCAAGAGCACCAGAGTCAATCTAAAGAGCACAGATCCAAGGAGGAAGTTATCTTAATTCCTCCCAGGACTCAGTCACCTCACCTCCACTCCTCAAACCATTCTCTGTCAGAGGGTGACTCAAGAGGTGCAGATCTGACGTCTCTGGTGACAGATGCGGGCTGTTGGACTGTGGAGCATGGATTCAAGTCAACTACTTTTGCTGAACCCACTCCAGTGGAGGAATTGTCGGGTAGGATCCAAGAAGAGACTCTGAAACAACCAGCAGCTTCCAGAGAAAAGTCACTGACTCCAAGGTGTTCCCACACTTCAAGGGACTGCTCCACTACTCCAAGTCATCGGAGTGAGTACAGTTCCGAGCACTGACACTATTCAGATCCCAAGAGATCAATTGGACAAGAGCATCATTGTCATTGGGCTGGGGGCCCTCATGGGTTCAATGCATCGGATCTGAGACCCTCAACTTCATCGGGGAGGACATGGCTTCCACCACCATCACCATCCCAGCTTCAGGAATTCTACGACTCCAATGATGAAGATCTTGATTTCTGTCTGGTTCCATTGGATAATGGATTCGATGTCTCGGAACTGTTGCCTGATGAGAATGTGGCTCCATCCTCCAGTTCACCATATGAGGATCTGTTTATACGCAGAACAAATGGCTCGAATGGCACAAGCCCTTGATCTAGATGTGTCATCTTCCACACCCAAGACATCAGGCAAGCTTCTGGGCAGACTTTACAGTAATGCTCCAGCTTCCGTGGGTTTTCCTATCGTTGAAGGGCTGGATGAGGTAATTCTGAAGACATGGGAGAAGCCAGCAGAATTACCAGCGACTTCTAAGAGGGTTGAGGCCATGTATAAGCATGATACGTGGTCCTCCCTCTTTAAGCACCCAGTACCTTCTTGGTTGGTGACTGAGGAGTTCCGGAAACAAAGACAAGGCTCTCATTCAGTCCCTGTGGATAAGGAGGGCAATAAACTTGATGGATATGGCAGACGACAGTACTCCATTTCAGCCTTCAGTCTCCATATTGGAAATCACCAAGTGATAATAGGAGGCTACCAGTTGTACTTAGGGGGAAAGCTGGCAGAGTACGTTACTGGGCTTCCAGAAGATAAGAAGGCAATGTTTGACTTGCTACAAACTGAGGCTGTAAGAGTCTCTAAACAACAGATGAATGCAGGCCACTATGCAGTTGAAACCTCTGCAAAGGGCATGGCTGAGGCCATCTTGATTAGATGTCACTCATGGCTTAGATCCATGGCTTTACCATCTGAGACCCGAACCAAGGTCGACAAGTTGCCCTTTGAGGGATCTACCTTGTTTGCCGCAGCCACAGATGAGACTTTATTGCAAAAGAAGAAAAATCGCCAGATGGCAAAGTCTTTGGGGGGAGTACAATATCACAGAACATATAAGCCCAGGTATTTCCCTAGGCACCAGTATCCCTACCAAAGATACAACAGACCATATCAGCAGTATCCACAGTCACAAGTCCAGTTCTTATGCTCCTACCAGTTGTCCCAGCAATATATAAGCAGAAGCCTTCCCAACAGACTTCTCAACGCAAGGACAACCAAGGCCCTGCAAAGCAGTTCTGATGTGTTCCAGCCACACCCAACCTGAACCCATGTTTCACTGAGAGACTGTCAGCCTACTGCTCTCAGTGGGAGTCTATAACAACTGACTCTTGGGTCTTAATCATTGTTAAATATGGTTATGAGTTGGAGTTTGTGATGATTCCTGATTACATTGTAACTTCTGTTGTTGTGAACAATACTTTGAAAGAACTTGAGACTGAAATTGCTTCATTGTTTCAAAAAGGGGCAATGCAAGAGTTCCATGATGTTGAATACATCAAGGGGTTTTTCTCAAGGTTTTTCTTGGTCCCCAAAAAGGATGGGGGCCTACGACCTATTTTGTATCTTAGATGCCTCAATTGTTTTTTGTGGGTATTTAAATTTAAGATGGTAACCCTTGTTGCTATACTCCCCTTGTTAGATAAGAATGTTTGATTTGCGATGCCTGGCCGTTACTTCTTTGAAGGTTCACTTGACAACTGTTTCAGCCAACCATGAACAAGTTGAGGGGCATACACAGTTCTCTCACCCAACTTCTAAAAATTTTTTGAAGGGAATGTTTAACCTTCATCCACCTGTCACACCTCCTATTCCCCAATGGCCGTTGTCATTAGTGCTCTCACAACTTATGTTAAAGCCTTTTGAGCCTTTGGCAAAATGTCCCTTGGAGTTGTTTTCCTGGAAAGTTTGTTTTTTAGTTGCAATTACTTCTGCGAGGAAGGTGAGTGAACTCTCTGCACTCACTGCAGACCCTCCTTTTTTGAGGATCTACTCTGATAGGGTGGTGCTCAGACCTAGTTTACGGTTCCTACCCAAAGTAGTGTCACCATTCCATGTTTCACAAGAGATCATCCTCCCTGTTTTCTACCCCTCTCCTGAATCAGGGGCAGAGAGGGCATTACACTCTTTGGATTTAAAAAGGGCCTTATCCTTCTATTTGGATAGGACAAAAGAGTTTTGCACAGACACGCATCTTTTTGTCTGTTTTGGGGGGCCCAATAAAGGGAAGCAAGCTTCAGCTCAAACTTTATCATGGTGGATTGTGTCTGCTGTCCAGAAAGCTTACCAGAAGGTGGGGGTAGAATGCCCGCTACGAATTAGGTCCTGCTCCACCAGGGTGCAGGCATCTTCATCTGCTTTTCTGAGAGGAGTGCCTGTAGAGCATATCTGCAGAGCTGCAACCTGGTCTTCTTTAAAGACCTTTGCCAAATATTATGCAATGGGTGTGGATGTCACATGCAATGTGGCTGTGGCAAGAGCAGTGTTACATTCCTTGTTTGCGTAATTTGCAGATCAATGACTATTTTCCTGATGTGCTCATGTGGGTAGTGAAACTAAATGAACACAGTCTTGATGTTACCGTTATACAGTTTGTATATTGTACTTGTATTTCATTATGTATTTATGTATACAGTTGCTTGATGATCTAACCTTGTTGGTAATGTTTATTGAACTAAAAAAAAAAGAGAAAGATAATGATGTTGGATTATTTATGAATAGTCCGATATGCTGAGCAGGTTTCTCAGTGAGGTTTTATGATATAAGTAAATAAAATTGAGTTGGAGAGACTAACCCCCCGCCCCCGCCTTATTGTGTCTAGCTTGGTAATCTTCCCAATGTGGGGATGCACAGAAGAATTAAGATGAAAACAGGGTTGTACATACCTGTAACTATTGTTCATTGAGTTCTTCTGTGCAGACACACATCCCTCCCTCCTACCCTGCTGTGAACTCTCTGATGGTAACTATTTGGGTTTGCGGTGACTCAGGAGAACTGAGGGAGAGGGGGTCACTCCTCCCAAGTCACAGGACCCATTTTAGGCAGGAAAAATTAGTTGATGTGTTAGTTGATGTGACTGGGGAGAAGCAGCCCCTAATGGAGCTCAAAAGAAGCTAGAAGTTTCTCTGGTCAGCAGGCCTGCACATGCGTAGTCCCCAATGTGTGTCTGCACAGAAGAACTCGATGAACAATAGTTACAGATACGTACAACCCTGTTTTATCCATTGATATGTCAGTCATGGTGAAAATTCTTTCCCTAAATTGTATGGGATTAAACAACCCTATTATAGATCCAGAGGAGTTAGCCGTGTTAGTCTGTAGTAGCAAAATCAAAAAGAGTCCAGTAGCACCTTTAAGACTAACCAATTCGGATCAGGCATCTGATGAAGAGAACTTGATTCTCGAAAGCTTATGCTACAATAAAATAAAATTGGTTAGTCTTAAAGGTGCTACTGGACTCTTTTTGATTTAACAACCCTATTAAAATCAGATGCATTACATCAACATTACTCAAGCTACACCCAGATATCATATTCTTACAGGAGATTCACTCTAAGAATAAAATGGCTCAAGTATTAAAATCCAACAAAATTCAATTTAAGTCTCAAGCACCAGACTCCATGTGTGTGGGATAATGCCTTTAAAAAATAAAGTGAATTGCATGTTGCTGTAAGTGGATCTACTAATATATTGTAAAATTCAGCTGGAAAACTGTCTCTGCCGGGGTCTTGTTATTTTTAATTTTTTTAATAACCTGTGTAACTTCTTTAGTCGATATGGGCTGGTCCATGATATCTTTATGAATTGCTGATTTTTTTTCAGGATTTTAAGTGAAGAGAGGTATGTAGTAATTGAGTATTCTGATGGATTCTCTGATGTGTACAGTTTTGCATAGAAATCAAAGAAGACTTCTAAGATTTCTTTTGACTTGAATGTAGTGTTTCCATTTTGCTTTTTAATTGAATTTATTAAATTAGATGTCTTTTCCTTAATATTCCAAGCCAAAAGTCATAAGGACGGAGTTGTTATGCCATTATTTCTGCTTTAGAAAGAACAAATTCTTTTCTACTGAGTACGTTTCTAACGCCTCCAGTTTTTTCCTCTCTAGGGCCAATTGTTTATAGATTTTAGTACTGCAGTGCTGTTTGTGTTTATGTTCTAAATTTTTAATTTTTGCAATTAGCTTTGATTTATAGTGTTCTTTTTTTTTGTAGAATGATGCCAAGGAAATGAATTTGCCTCTATCACTTTCATAGCATCCCAAATCACTCCTTTTTTTTAAAGGTGTTTTTAATGATGTGTATATTTGTATTCTGTTATCTGCCCTGAGCCTGTGAAAGCAGGGAGGGCGGAATATAAATACAATAAATTAAATTAAATTAAATCCATAATTATAATTCCAAAAAAAGGTAAAGACATATAACACAACTGGCATCATGTAGACCTCTGCTAAAACAGGATGTTAAAATATTAACAGCTGTATTAACCAACCGTCTGAATACCTTTATAACTAAATAAATTAACTCCAACCAAACTGGATTTATGCCACGAAGGAACATGACAGATAATGTTAGGTAAAACCCTCAGCATTATTAAGCACTGCAAATCTAACCACTCAACAGCAACTGAGAAAGCCATCAATAGGCTCGAAATAAGTTATTTGAACCGTCTCTTAACCACCAAAGCTCAAATTAAATCAAAAGACTTCACCCTCACCAGAGGCACAAGACAGGGTTGCCTTCTTTCTTCCCTCCTCTTCGCCATATCCATAGAACCTCTGGCTGGATCCATAAGACAAAACCCTGAAATTCATGGTATCATCATCAAAAATTATGAACACAAAGTGAGTCTTTTCGCTGATGATTTGGTTATATACATGGCTGTCTTGTCAAACCTCTAGAAAATACTATGACAGCTTTTAGCCAAATCTCTGGCATCAAAATAAACAAAACAAAATCCAAACTCTGTCCTTTAGAAATGAACCCACATTTATATAACCATATAACATCAAATTTTGAATACAGTTGGCTAACTAGAATCTGGGATTATCTGGGCATTAAAATACCTGTCAACATTACTGATCGAAAGAGCTGTAATTATAACCAGCTAAACAACAAAATAAATTATTTCATTAAAGATTGGTTTAAGGTGAACTTCTCCTGGGCCAAAAAAATCATTCTCATTAAATCCATAATCCTTCCACATTTCCTGTTTAAATTCAGGATACTCCCTATTACTCTTTTTGATTCATAAATACAAACCTGGCAAAAAAACCCTGACTAAATTTATTTGGAGTAATAAATGCCCGAGAATAAGCCACAAGGTTATGAAAGGCCCCTTAGGGAAAGGTGGTTTAGCCATACCAGATTTAAGGCTCTGCTACAAGGCATCTCAACTAGTGAATCTAATTACCCTATTGAACATACATGACATCCCTGACTGGGCTCATATTGAGATTGCACACATACAACCAAAATAAAAAATGTAATCTGGATGCAATCAAAAGACAGACCTACTCAAACAACACAAAATGAGTTTCTTAGCACCACCCTGAGAACCTGGGATAAAGTAAGAAAACACCTAGCTCCTGAAACCTCCCCTCTCTCATTATTTTTAGGCCAAGTATGATTTCAACCTGGCAAGGGTATTAAATCATTCAAAGTATGGAAAACTCCACAAAACCAGGTTAATAGATATCTCCAAACATGATAGTATTTTGGAGAAATTTTTATTAGGAAAAAAAACAGACCTGAAAATTCCATGGTTCCAATATCTACAGGTAAAACGTTTACTAGACAACCCCAAGGTCAAGTTGGGACTCAAGCGAGACCTGACAGCATGTCAGACTATGGAATCCCAGTTATCTGAGTTTGTCTCCCACCCCTTCTGCAAGAAGCACAAGGTCTCTTGATTCCAAAAGGTTTATTGAAAGACTATGCTCAGGATACAGGTGTCCATAATCCAAAGGCTGCAGAGGCCCTTGGCTGAACGAAAGCTTTGTTGAGAATGGCATGTAAAACAAAAGTTACAACACTTCAAACACCCATTCCCAGCCTCCCCCCAGTCCTGTCTGCGAAGGCATGAGAAGACGAGGACATCAAGGTCGTTGGCTGGGCTGGACAGATAAGACTCTTCACTCCCATGAGTATGAACGGCCTGGATGACATCTGGGCCTAGAGGGAGGAAAACTGGAAAACTACTGATTATAACAAGAGTTAACATGGCGTTGCTCTGGCTAGAGAATTGACATCCTGACACAGCATTTGAATTTCTTTTTAAACAACCCATGATAGCTCACAAAGAACTAATATCTAGGATTTATAACATACTTAATTCTGAAGTAGATAATTCTCCCCTGCCATACCAAAGGAAATGGAATAGAGACTGTAATATCACCTTGTTTGACACTCAGTGGGACGCCATTTAGCGAGGGAAAACATTACAAGTCAAAATAATTAATATTAAAATGTTATTTAAATAAATGGCAAGATGGTATGCAACTCCTCTTTTGCTCCATCACATCAACCCAGACATCCAGACACTTTTCTGGAGACGTGGCTTAAGCGCAGATTATTTCCATGGTTGGTGAAAATGTCTAAAAATTCAATCTTACTGGAAAAAGATCACTTCATAGATTCAAATTATTACTGGATATACAGTCCCCCATGCAGCCTACTTTAATTCTCTTAAGTCTTTGGCATGATCCTACGATTCCTACAATCAGGAAAGACCTAATCCTGACAATGCTCTCAGCAGCAAAATCAGTAATAGCATCATCTTGGAAAAAGGAAACTTTGCCTCCTTTATCAAACTGGTTTGTGAAACTCTGGGATTTTTTTTTATTATGGACAAAATCTCAGACCATCTTCAAACTCTAGATAATCCATTTTACCAGACAACTTTTCTTGAACAATGGTTGCCTTTCCTAAACCATACACACACCACAAAACTGTTACTCTCGATCCATTTACACATCATAGCATTGTCATAATATGCTGTTAAATATTGTATTGTTATTTTTTTATCACCCAATGTCATTTTCCATAACTAGACCAATTTCTATGTTGTAAGATGTTAAATGAGTTTGTTGTAAGTTCACGTTCAGAAAACTTTATAAATATATATATATTTTTTAAAAGAGCACTTCAGCAGCTGAGGTGGCAGAGCAACCCAGCTGTACTAGCAGCCAGCCAATCCTGCGGGGAACTGCACCCAACACAAGGGGCAGAACATGAGGAGTTGGGAGGGGGTGGAGGATGGGGAGAGCTGTCTGTCATGTCCTGAGGGCCAACGGCACCACAGGCCAGAGGAGAGGGAGGAGGCTGGCAAGCTGGCCAAGAAGCTTGCCCATCCCCCCCAAGGCCTTCTCCGAGAGGCTGGTTGGCAAAGCCTGAGGTTGGCCCTCCCCCGGTTGGCCCTCCCCCCAACTGGGAGGAGCAAGGCCAGAGAGGGAGGGTGCATCCATTCCACATCTGCATGGGAGAGATGGACTGCTAGGATAGAGAGGAAGCCAGGTGCAACTGGAAACCCCCCACACTCCTCTCCCCATTCTGAGGCCTCCTGCTCCCCATTAAGGCTGGATGAAGTATCAGGTGTTTGTGTATGTGATGCAGCCCTGGATTCTGACTCTGAGCATGGAAAATCTGGCACTCCCCTTCCCTGCCACCAGGTTGGAGCTTTCCAACAGCTGATTGTTAGCTGGCTGTCAAAGGGCCTGCTGTCACTGGGTGCCTGCCTGTTAAAGGGTCAGCTGCCACAGATCAGCTAGCTACTATGCAGTTTTTAATAAGGTGCTTCAGTCACCCCACTAGGCATGGTGGCTGCTGGGAGGCTAATGAGAGGAGTATACTGTTGTCTCCACTGCTCCTTGACACTGCATCACAATTTTCTTACTCTCTGTATTTTATTTCTGTAGATGCTTCTTACAGTTTCCTATGTCAGATGTTCATCCTGTTCACAAAACTATTGATAGTAGAACCTCATTTTTGGAATTTTTTCTTTTCTGAGTTGAATATAAACCCCAATATGCAAGTGTAGGAATTCTTGCTACAGCAGGTTGCCAGTAAAAATTAATCATGGCTTAGTTCCCATGGATTGGTAGAACTAACATGCACAACTAAATGCTTGACTTCAGAGGAACTTAGGCCTTTCCCGCACTGGGTGTTTTTGTTGGTTCTGGCCTCATATAGCTTTGATGTATCCTTCAAGCTCTGCACTCATGGTCAAAATACCCAGATTCGGTCTCCAAACTGCTTTTTCGAGTTCTGCACAGTGAAAGGCTACATATGTGCAGAATTTTCTCCTGGGTTTTCTGTGGTTTTTGTCTCTGTGCATATACCTTTTTTTTAACAGCAAAATTAAAATACAGGTTTTTTGAAGGACAGAATATTTTTTCCAGTGTCATCCCTGGCTCTGCCTCTCTTTCTCTCTCCCTGTGTCCTGATTGGTTGAACAGCAATGTGCAACCACATTATTTCCCCCCCCCTTTCCTCCCTCCCACTCCCAGTCCTCATGTCATTGTTTGTAATCTGTTGTGTGTTCATGCTAATCTCAGCAGCAAAAACGTCTTCTCACCAACACAAGCTTGTGGGAGAGCATGTTATGTTTCCTGTATTTTTTATCCAGGTTTCCCTGCATTAAACATTACATTGTTGTTTTAAAAATGTTTCTAAAAATCCCACTCAGTATTTTAAACTTTCTATCCAGAACACCTCAGCCAGTCAACAAACAGATTTTTTTAAAAAAAATTGGAGTGCAAACAGGGAGAGGTAGAGGTTAACTACAACTCCCTCTAATGACCAAATGCTACAATGTTGTAAAGCATGATGTACAAAACCAAAAAACCAGAAGCCCCCAAACTGACAAAACCACTGACATCATCTTTCCCTAGAAATCCCACAGCAGAAACAGGGCATTTTTCTAAATGCAGAAATAAAAACCAGACACTGCTTCAGTTCAACTCCCTCAAGTACGAAATTAAAGAAGCCCAAAGCGGATCCAGTCCTTGCAGGCCAAATATCCACTGGAAACACCCCATGTGGAAGGTTTTTCCAGATTGTACTCCTTTAATCACACATTTGGACTATAGTGTTCTTTGAGTAAATGCTTATACATCAGCAAGAACATGCAGAGTTATGTTTATGTTGCTGTTTTGTTCTTCAAAAAGGAAGCACTACAAACCAAGACACAAAAAGAGGGCATTTCACTATGCATAGAGAACACAATATACGCCTCAACAAGTTTTGTCTTCCTTCAGGGCAATATTTAGAATTCCTGTTTTGCTTGATCCAAAAGGAGATACTAATGCTACCCTAGCTTCTGCAATAACTTTGCTCTATTTTACATGAATGGTACACATTAAAAAATTGCGAAAGGTTTTCTCTGGTACTTCCCTCTTGCCACCAGCTGCTACAGCCTCAATCAACTCACACAATAATAATTAGAAAAGTCACTGCTCTGGCATTGTAGAGAAACTGGCTACTCTACAATATACTACTTCACTCTGGGCTTCTTCATTACAGCAACATCAGATAAGGGCCATTAGTTTAGTTGGATTTAAAAATAAATTAGACCAATTCATGGTGACCAGGACCATTAATATATCTAATTCTCAATGTGGCCCCCATCTATGGATACTTAAATCAAGATTTCAAGGCCATGGACAGACAAGACAGATCTTCCAACAAACCTGAATAAAGCTCCAGGTGTGCAGAAATCTTTTTTTAAAAGGTGTGTATGTAGGGTGTGTGTGTTAAAACCCTCCCAAATGATAGAAGCAGCTTCTGTAGCTTTAAGAAACAAACACCTTTTGTTGGCTCTTGCTAGGCCACCAAAACAGTATTGCCGCTTTCAAACTTTGGTTCCTATCAGTAAAAGACAGGGTGAAGGGGCAGTATGCTTTCCAGGGCTGTTTTCACCTATGAAGGAAGACCCACTAGGGCCAGGCCTGGCGACAATGACGGGGGGGGGATTTGCTCTCATGTGACTCATCTGACCCACCCAGGCCTGGCTGCTTGTTACTGTCCAACAGCAGCCACCCCATGATATCCAGAGTTGAGCAGTGATTAGAGTTTCAGTTTAGGATCTGGGAGACCCAGGTTTGAATCCTCATTTTGCCATGGAAGATTACTGAATAACTTTAGGCCAGTTACACACTCTTCAGCCTAACCTACTTCATCAGGTTGTTATGAGGATAAAATGGAGGAGAGGCAAACAATGTAAGCTGCTCTGGGTCCCCATTATGGAGAAAGGTAGGGTGTATGTGAAGTAAATAAAGCTGAAGATGGGCGGATAAAAGATAGATTGCATTTCCCCTTTTGTTGTGTGTTCCCTAGCTACACTCAGGCACCCGTCCTCAGCTCCATTCAGCAGAGAAAAGCTGACTCAAAACATCAACAATTTATTTACAAGGAGAAATAAACCAACAACTTCAGCTAACATACAAACTGGAAACTGAAACTAGAGCCGCACCCAATAGGACCAAACTAAATCACACAGATATTAGGGGAGGAGAAGACTGTTCCATTACATACATACATACATACATACATACATACATACATACATGCATACATACATGCATACCACATCCCCTGCTTCGGTGTGGTAGGTATAACCCAAATACTACAAACATGTGGAGTCAGAGGTTTCTAGCACTTGACTCACGATTGGAGTTCGCCTTTACCACTAACCCATCACATAGTCCTTAAATCTAGCAGGCAACCTGACCACTCGCCCATTCTTTGTTCGTACACCTTCAGCCGGAGGGGAGTCAACAGGCACTGGGAGCATATCTGGAGTGGTATGATCCTCTTTCCCAGACAGATCTAGAACATCAGCTGAGATTTGTTCTGTGATGGTATCATCAGGCACAGCAGCAAATTCTGGAGATGGAGGAACAGTCTTTTCTGAAATGTCTCCTGTTCCTCCTATACATGTTTCCATTAAGTGTTTCAACAGTATAAGAACATGGTTTAGTCCTCATTCCTGTAACCCATGCTGGTACCCATCCCGTACGTGTCTGCATCCACATAGCCTCCCCATCTTGCATGTGTGGAAGGGATGCGGCCCGTTTGTCATAGCAGGCCTTTTGTCGACATTGAAGGGCCTTCAGCTTCTGCTGAACAGCTGACAGCAGTCTGGGTGTTAAAGCTGCAGATGTGGCTGGTAGAATGCTGCATAAAAGGCTTCCCATAAGGAATTGTGTGGAGGCATACTCTAGACCTGAAACAGGCATGTTTCTCAAGTTGAATAAAGCCAAATGAAGATTGGACCCATCTAATAAAGCTTTTTTGAACATATATTTGATGATTTGAACCATATGTTCAGCCTAACCATTGGATTGGGGATAGCCAGGACTGGAGAGTGAGATACCCCATTCAGATGCAAATTGTTTCATCACTGAACTTGCAAAATGGGACATGGTTGCAAATGAGCTCTTTATGAATGTCATGGTGAGTGAACAATGCATTCATCTTGGTCACAGCCATGTCAGCTGTCTTGTTGGGTAGCAGCAGAACCTCAAGGTATTTGGAATAATAGTCAACAACTGTAAGGCAGGACTGGCCATTGAGATAAAAAATGTCAGTTGCCAACTTGAACCAGGCAATTCTGGGATCTCATTAGAGATCACGGGCTTCTTGCAGTTGCTAAGCTGAAATTCCTGACATGGTGCACAATGTTCAATCCATTGCTCTGTGTGAGCATTCATGTTTGGCCAGTACATGATTGGATGAGCCTGTGCCTTCGACCTCTGCATACCTTGATGGGGAGAGTGAAGCAGAGTCAGCATGGGAAACTGTGCACCTTGGGGAATCAATATTTTAGGGTCAATCATGAATAAGTCCTTTTCAATCCTGATTTGATCCCTAAGAGGCAAATAAAGTCTAAATCTGGTTTGATTTGCTTTCGAAGAAGATGTAGGGCGCTGAAAGCTTGTAATCTGTGGTCCATCTTTGTGTGGTCTTGCAGCTGCTTTAGCAAGGAATCACCAAGTAGTTCAGTATCTGCCAAACTGTTAATTACTTTGTCCTCATAAATGGGATCAAGCGTAGAGGGCAGAGAAAGCATGGTAGCACTGAAAAGGGTATCTGCCACCATCATGTCTTTACCCTTAGTGTAAGCAATCTGGATGACATATTTTTCGAGCTGTAACAGCATCCTTTGTAGTTGTGCTGGGGCTTTTCCAATAGGCTTGACAAAAATTGCTTCCAGGAGTTTGTGGTCTGACTGGACTATCCCTTGGGCACCAAATACATACTGGTGGAATTTAGTCATGGCAAAGAGAATCACTAGAAGTTCTTTTTTGATTTGTGCATAATTTCGTTCTGCCTGTAACCGTGTTCTTGAAGCATAAGCATTAGGTTGTTTCTGTTGAAACAGGCATGCTCCCCAGCCATCTTTAGACACATCTGCTTGTACCTCCAATTCTCCTGGATCAAAGTATCGGAGTAGTGGAGCAGTCATGATGGCTTGTTTGAGACTGTTTAAGGCTTCCTGCTGTTTAGGAAGCCTTAAACCATTGCCATCATGCATTGTTTCTCAACAGGGCTTGCAGAGGTGCGGTCAGACTTGTTTCATTTGGTGTACATTGGGCCAGATATTGTATAGTACCTAAGAGTCTCTGAAGGCCTTTCTTGTCCTCAGGTGGGAGCATTTTGTTGAGAGCTTCCACTTAGTCATCATCTGGTTGGATGCTATCTTTAGAAAACATGTGGCCCATATACTTGACCTCTTCCACTAGGAACTGTATCTTATCTTTCTTGAACTTTACACTCTTTTGTTATGCTCTCTGAAGAATATGCTTTAAAATGGTGTCGTGTTCTTCTTTATCTGCTGCTGCAATGATCATGTCATCTGCGATAATATGGACGCCTGGAATGTCACCAAAACATACATAATTTTTCTGCCGAAATACTTCACTTGCTGACCATATACCCAAAGTGAGTCTGTTAAAATGGTATCTTCTCAATGGGGTGTTAAAGGTACACACTTCTACTGATTCTTTGTCCAGTCTTACCTGCCAATAGCTATCCTTTTCATCTAGGATGGTAAACAGCTTCTTCCCAGCCAAGTTTTTTCCTGACATCTTCAATAGGGGGAATAGAGAAATGTTCCCTCAACACTGCCTTATTAAGGTCATGCAGATCAAGACAAATCCATAGTGAACCATTTTTCTTTTGTGTGATCACAAGGAGTGGGCTTTGTAATTTTTGTGATGATGCCTTGTGCTTCCAATTGGTGAATTGTGTCCTTCAACTTGTTCAGAATGAAGGAACGGATCTTTCTACACCCATGGACAACCGGAGGGATTATTGAGTCCAGAAAGATGTGGTGAGTGCCAGAAAATTGACCCAAGCCTTTAAAAATATCTGAGTAGTATCTAAAGAGGTAATCTCCTGGTGCAGGTACTATACGGGGTAACAAGTGGAATTACCTGAGGAGATCTAGACTGATCTGGATCAGGCACATCTCTTCCAAACAAGGGAGGATCCTCATTATCAATCACATACAAAGTCAACTGGTCTTAACTGGGACCCTCTCTGCAATGAGCCACAATTGCCCTTAATCGTTTTATGTGGGCACCTTCAAAAGCAACATGCCTGACTGGTGTTTGCATAAGTGCACTTTTCCCATCAAAGCTTTAGCCACTGGAGCAGGAATGGTGTTTGCTTCAGCTCCACTGTCCAACTTAAGAGAGACTGGGAGACCTACTATTGTTACAGTGTTATGCCATGCCATAAAGCGATCACGAGCAGACAGGGAGCCCATGAATAGCATTTTACACTGCTTTCTAACTCTGCATATTCTTTCATTTTGCACTCTTTAGCAAAATGATTTTTCCTTGAGCATTTGTAATAAGTAACTCCAAAGGCTGGACACTGTCTGGGCATAGCCATGGGCACACGCATGGCACCACAATATGCTAACATATTCATGGCGGACTTGGAGCAACACTTCCTCAGCTCCCATCCACTGGAACCACTACTATACTTAAGATTCCTAGATGACATCTTCATCATTTGGACCCATGGGAAGGAAGCTCTTGAGAGATTTTATCAGGACTTCAACAACTTTCACCCTACTATCAACCTGAGCCTGGACCACTCTACAGAACAGGTACACTTCCTGGACACCACTGTACAACTACATAATGGACGGATAAATACCACCTTATACCGGAAACCAACAGACCGATACTCATATCTACATGCCTCCAGCTACCACCCTAAACATACCACTCGGTCTATTGTCTACAGCCAAGCCTTACATTACAACTGTATCTGCTCCAATGCTCTTGATCGTGACTCCCACTTAAGAGATTTACAACAAGCATTTTTGGGGCTACAGTACCCACCAAATGAAGTGAGGAAACAAATCAACAGGGCCAGGCTAGTACCCAGAAACAGCCTGCTCCAGGACAAACCTAAAGGAACTAACAACAGAACACCACTGGTTGTCACCTATAGTTCCCAGCTCAAACCCATCCAACGTATCATCAGTAAGCTACAACCCATCCTGGAAAATGATACCTCTCTCTCAGAAGCCCTGGGTGGAAGACCTTTCCTTGCCTACAGACAGCCCCCCAACCTTAAACAACTTCTCACTTACAATCATGAATTGGCTAGCAGAGTCACCAGCACAGGTACCAGGCCCTGCAACAGACCCAGATGCCAGCTCTGCCCTTATATCTACTCAGGGAATACAATTACAGGACCCAATGGCATCAACTACACTGTCTCTGGCTCTTACAGCTGTTCATCCTCCAATCTGATATATGCCCTCATGTGCCAACAATGTCCTTCTGCTCTGTACATTGGACAAACCAACCAACCTCTACGCAAAAGAATAAATGGACACAAATCTGACATTAGAAATGGCAACGTCCAGAAACCAGTGGGAGAACACTTCAATCTACCAGGACATTCCATCAAAGACTTAAAGGTCACTGTAGTTCAACAGAAACCTTTCAAAAACAAAATCCAACGGGAAGCTGCTGAATTGGAATTCAAATGTAAATTTGACTCTGTCAAGCTGGGACTGAATAGGGACTATGAATGGTTATCTCATTATCACAGGTAACTGATTTCCTTTACAGAAGCGGGGTCAGGGGGAGGCCAGTGGCACCTGGCATGAGCTTTCGAGGATCGCAGTTCTCTTTGTCAGATGCATCTGGTGGGGAGAGCTGTGATTCTCGAAGACTTGTGCTGCAGTGGAATTGGTTGGTCTTGGAGGTGCTACTGGACTCTTTTTGATTTTGCTACTACAGACTAACTCTTCTAACTCCTCTGAACCTTTACAGAAGCAAACTGATCTCCATATCAGAAGGAGCTGTTTGCATCTCCATATCAGAAGGAGCTGTTTGCATCTAACCCGCCCTCCCCTCTCCTCCTCTATATCTGACCAGTTTCTTTTGGCCCTCCATGCATCTGACGAAGAGAACTGTGATTCTCGAAAGCTTATGCTACAATAAAATTGGTTAGTCTTAAAGGTGCTACTGGACTCTTTTTGATTTTGCCACTACAGACTAACACGGCTAACTCCTCTGGATATATGTCTGGGCTTGTGTTTCCACAATTGCTGCAAATCTATTGCAGTTTAGCTGGAGCAGGCATTTATGTTGGGAGGCTTGCATGCTTGTTGCAAGGAGCTGGAACAGTTTTGCTTTTGCTCCATAGCATGCAATGTTGTTTCTGTAGACATAGCTCTGGCCTGGGCACTTTTAAGAGCCTTTGTTCTGCACATATCAATTGCTTGGTAGAGAATGTTTTCTATGAGTTTCTCAGGAGTTTGCCATCAGTTACACTATATATCATCTTGTCCCTTAATATGAAATCCTGAGAAGGACCAAACTCACAATTGCTGGGCTTTTTGTCTCAGCTCAGTGACAAAAAATAATCTATTCCAGCAGTCGCATTAAATTGTAATTGCCAGAACTGGTATCTCTCAAATACAGGGTTCTTTCTGGGTTCCCAGTAGGGATGGAAAGCTGTTAAAATCTCTGGCAGGCTCTTGTTGTCAGGATCTGCGAACACACCTTGCAAATTATTGTAAACTTCAAAGATTTTGTCTCCCATGTAGTAAAGCAAGACTGCAATTTTGTAACCCTCAGACTCTTTATCAGCCTTGGTGACTTCAAGGTACAGTTTCAACTGTTGTTCCCATCTCCTCCAGTTCTCCCCTAAATCCCCCACAAAGGACAAGTCTCACGAAGGCTTGAAATGCTCCATTGCTATATGAGGGATGTAATCTGGAACCTTCCTATTCAGTGCTGGAGACCCAAAGGAGATACAGGCCAACTTCTGACACTATGTAATGTACCCCTTTTGTTATGGGTTCCTAGAGTACTCACTCAGGCACCTGTCCACAGATCCCTTCAACAGAGAAAAGCTGGCTCAAAACATCAACTATTTGTTTGTAAGGAGACAACTCCAGTAACCAACAACTTCAGCTAACTTATGACGCTGGGAAACTGAAACTAGAGCTCCACCCAAGAGGACCAAACTAAATCACACAGATATTAGGGGAGGAGCATTACATATATACAATAAATATACCACAGGTTGGTAGATGAGTGGGAAGAAGAGAAGGAGAGAAAGGGGATAGCCTATGGAGCCTATGAAGAGGATGGAAAGATGAATTAGTGTGAGGATGGAGATATGGGGGCAATAGGGTGCCCCTTGCAAGTCTTTGCAGGTTTCCCACTACACACCTGGGCCTGGCCTGGTGATTGGCACCGCACAACTTGGTCAGATTTTTCACAGGGAGAGACTGCGGGGGGAGGGGGAGAGGAGGAAAGCTAGGGTGAGGATAAGGTAGGTTGGCTGGTGAGTGAAAAGGAGAGAAAGAAGCAATAAAAGGAGAGAGGCTGTGGGGGCTTTCAGGGAATGGAAAGAGGAAATAGTGGAGGGGAGGAGGAAAATGAGATGCTCCATGCAAGTTCTAGCAGATTCCCTGCTTGTCGATTACTATAATCTACAATGGCTAAATGGAATCTTCATGTTGAGAGGCAGGAATCCTGTCCATGCTAGTGATAGAAGAGCAACAATCATAGGAGACTTTGACCTCTGTGTCCTTGTCGTAGGCCTCCCAGGGTATTTGGCCAGTGTGTGAAATGGGATGCTAGACTAGATGAACTGTTGGTCTGATGCAGCATGACTGCGCTTATGTTCCACAATTTTGGTGCCACCACGGGAAGGACAGAGTTTTAAGTGCTTGCTAAATAGACAAGAGCAATGGATGTTCTGTGGCTGAGCTACCTCATAACTTAAGGCTCATAACAACAATAATTATGATAATCATAATGATGATAATAATGAGGTGGATCCTATCTCCATTCTAACATTCCACTGAGTAAAGATTAAAGACTTCTTGCAATGGAAGAGCTACTTATATTGGAGGAACATTGCAGGGAGGTAGGTTGGATTCTTACCTATAAACAAACAACAAAACAATTACAATAATACCAATATCAGAATCCATATACCACAGATCTGTACTACTTGTAGCCAAATATTGTCTACTAGCTAATGTAGTAACCCACCAAGGGTTCAATAAACCTCCTAGTTTTGCTGTATGCTTAAGATTATGAAGTATGTGAAAGGTGATTTGTCAAGAATCTGGTAGATCACAATACATGGCTGGTGTGTTGAAAGATGTGCAGGCCAGATATATTGCTTCTGAGCATTCAAGACACTTCTGTATTATCACAGTAGTAATTAAAAATATGTATCATTCTGCCAGTAAAATGGAATAATAATAGAATAAATAGTGGACTGAGGATGTTACTGAATTTAGTGACATCCTCACAACCATTTTGTTCATGGTTTCTTAACAAAGTTGCACTTGTCCCTTTTTCTAACCGTATTAACAAAACTTAATGGTAAAATTGACATTATAACTAATGCTTGTTTTTGTGTCATAAAAATTAAAATGGGAAATTTGCCAAAGAACACAGGCAGGATGAAAATAGTCTTCCTAAAAGTCAAAAGAGGGAAAAAAATCATATTTGTATAACTTTAACCTTGAATTCTCTTATCCTGTTGAATGCCCTGTGTTTATATCTATTTTCAATATTTTTACTCCATGGGCTTCCTTTCCTAATAGTCCCCAACATGGGGTCTGCCTTTTTAACCACTGCTGCCCACTGAGCCAACATTTTAATTGGGCTCTCCACCATGACCCCAAGACCTCTTTTCATCTTAGTCTCAGCCAGTTCAGATTGCATAAGTCTATACTATATTTATTTAGGATTTTTTGTCCTGGTGTGCATCACCTTATATGTTCCAACATTAAACTTCATTTGCCACGCTGTTGCCCACTCCCAATTTAAAGAGACCTTCCTGACGCTTTTCACAATCTGCCTTGATGTTGTGAGCCAGCCCATTGCACACACACACCCCACTGCCAGCTGTAGAGGACAAGGAGTTGGAAGAGCTGGCCATTGCGCCAGAGGAACCTTCGATGTAGCAACAATCAGAGCAGTAGGAACCCACTAAAGAAGCCCCCCCCCCGGGACATGGGCTCATGCAGGGCTAAGGAGAACCTGTCAACAGAGGAGCCTGTGCTGCAGGCATCCCCCGAGCCAGCTGTGCGACTTGGACCGCCTGACCTACTCTGGGATTGCCTTGCTTGGGTTTGGACTTGGACGAACTGGCTCACACTTGGGCTTCCTAGCCTACCAGGTGTCTCTGCCCCTGCCATTGGTGGGTGACCTAGCCCCTGAGCATGACACTTGATTTGCACCATCCTGAATAGTTTGGTGTCATCTGCAAACCAGGCTAGATTATTTGTGAACAAATTATATAGGGGTACTGGAGAGGCACTCTTCATCATCTGAAAAATGGAACTGGGGCAAACCATGACAATGTTTTTAGTAATCTGCTCCTCAGAGCGGAACTACAAGTGACAAAAGGCACAGGTTGGACACTTGTCAGCTTCCCTCAAGTTTTGATGGGAAATATAGGCAGCTTGGCGGAATGTTGGACAAGTGACAGTAGAAAAGTCCATTGGACAGCAGTCGGAGAGCCAAGCTGCAAGAGTAGGATGCCTACATTTCCCATCAAAACTTGAGGGAAGCTGACAAGTGTCCAATCTGTGCCTTTTGTTACTTGTAGTTCTGCTCTCAGAGTCTCTTTATGCTTGCCCTATTGTCAACTTATTGTCAACATATTCATTTTCCCAGCACCTGATTTTCTTTTTTCACCTCATTTGTGAAAACCTTTCACTTTTTGAAGGAAGCCTCTTTGCCTTTTAGGGCTCCTTTGACTTGGGTTGTTAACCACCCAGGCATCTGTTTAGAATTGGTGGTACTTCTTCTGGAGGTATGCATTTTATATGGGTCTCAGTTAGTGTGGTTTTAAATAGTTTCCAATTATTGTGAATACATTTATGACAATTGCAGTGACAACAGGTCATTACAATTCATTTGCAATGCTAAAGACATATGAAGATTAACTGGTGGGGCTGGGAAAGCATGTCAGCCCACACACATACAACAGTATTGCATAAATAGCACTGCCTGTCTTACGCAACTTGTGCTAGCTTTCACACTGCCAGACTTGTAAGTTATCTGATCATGCTTGTCCTGTGTATTACTGTTGTAGCAGTTTCTCCATTTCAGACTGCCAAGAACACTAAGAGAAGGGGGGGGGGGGCTACTGTCTCAGTTATCTTTAGAACAGAATAGTGGGTTAGATAATTAGAAAATATCTTTGGGGAGGGGAGAACACTATACAGTTCATCTTTGTGGTTTCTGTGCAGTCGCATATTGGGACTGCGCATGCAGAGGCCAGCCACGGAGAAGATTTCCAGAGCTTTCTAGAAGACTAGAGCCCATTCCACACAGCACACTTTAAGCCCACGCTATTGAGTATTCACGCCAAGCAGCGCTGAATCAGCTTGGGCTCCTAGCATTCTGCACTGCACAACCTCAAGGTGATTTGATGCCTGTTTATTCCAGACAAGATGAGATGTGTTTGTTTTAAGCTGCCTTTTGAGGAGGCTGGAGCGGACATTTTAAATTTCAAAGCATGCATAGTAACATTGCAGTGCTGCAGCCCAGTTCACCTCCCCCCGCCCTTCTCCCTGTCCCTATATTTGCTGATTTGGTAGTCTTGTGCCCACCAGTTTTTTATTTTTTAACATGAACCTTGGGTGTCAAGAAAGGTTGTGGTGTTCCTGGCTTGCTGGGGTTGTTGGCTGCCCCTCTGCCATGGTGCTGCTGCCTCATCAGCTCCCCTGGGTGTGGTCCTAGTCCCCAGACTGCTTAGTTGATCCACTGAATGTCCCAGGCCCTTTCCTGGACAGATGCTCCATGAGGCCTCAGAAACGATGGGAGAAATGCCAGGGTGGTGGTCCCTATAACTTCTCTCTCACCCAAGAGGCTGCCCCTTACAGCAGGACAAACTGTTGCTCTCCTCTCCAGTCAGCTTCTGACCACCTTATATCCCTCTCTCCTAAATCACTGCCCTCCCCGTCTCAGGGTCCTGCCCCCAAAGCCAAGCCACATTGCACTTCACCATGGCCAGTCCTGAGGCCCTTCCTGGCCCACCCCTTTGTCCTGCCCCCCAGCCTGGCTTCCCCCATGGCCTTCCTGGCCCCAGGCCTACTGTGAGCTGGAAGGGCCAGCCACTTTCCTATTGCTGCTGAGTGTTGCAGCGTGAATCCTCTCAGCAGTGGTGGCATGGCTCCTCCTGCCGGCTCCCTGGGAGGAGGCACAGCTTTCCCTGCTGTTCTGCTGGGGAGGGGGAGTGCAACCCCGCCTGCTGGCTCTCCTGGCCTGGCTGGGCAGCGTCTGTGTCAGTGTGCAGCAGTTGCTCCTGGGCGTGGCTGTCCTGGCCTTGGCCCTTGCGGTGGCTTCCCCATACATCAGCCCTCACGGCAGGTCGCCATACTCCAAGTGGGTGCTGTCAGGCAATGGGGTGGGGTTGAGGGTAGTCTGGACTGTGCTGTGCGGTCAACTCCAGATAAAGGTAATAAAAAAAATTAACCCAAGAAGTGTTCAGTGAGGAACGTGGATTGCCATCAGAGAACAGGACACACATTGTGCTTAAAGAGGTAGAATGCAGGAATGTCTCACAGCATTGCGATTCTCCTCTTCTTAAAAAAAGGGAAGGGGGACTGGAGGCTCATTTGCTTGGAGCTTGTTTCAGGTTTCTCCTAATGCCAAAGAGGGGGAAAAACACATCTGGAGAGGAGGGTATTCTTTACCTGTTTCCTAGACAGAGCATATGTGTACCATTCTCATGCTTTCAGTGCTCTGTTATTTCCAGGATGCTCTTGTGATGCTGTGACTCTGAGATTTAGTGCCATCTAAGGAGCTGCCCATGTGGTGTGGGGGCCCTACTATGATGGCATGCCTCCAGGTGGCTCCTGGTCTTGTACAAAATGACTTTGTCATACTACCAGGGCTCATTTTGAGGGGGAACGCGCAGGAACGCAGTTCTGGTAGTTCCCCAAAGAGGTCACATGACAGGTGGCCCTGCCCATCTTACTCTCAGCCATTTGGGGCCCGTTTCGGCCTGGATTGGGGCCGAAATGGCCC
The DNA here is from genome assembly GCF_028583425.1 of Eublepharis macularius. Lineage (NCBI taxonomy): Eukaryota > Metazoa > Chordata > Lepidosauria > Squamata > Eublepharidae > Eublepharis > Eublepharis macularius. The sequence continues at coordinate 84,365,932 of NC_072791.1, read as the reverse complement.
AGATTGGGCCTCTGTTGGGAGGTGGATCACTCTCCCGCTCAGCAGTGGCCTGATCCTGACCATTTTGGGCCCCTTTTCAGCCATTTTCAGCCTCTTTCGGGCCCAATTTTGGCCCTGAATGGCCAGGATTGGGTCCAAAACAGCCAGGATAGGTGATGTCAGGGTGTGTGGCATATTCAAATCAGTTATGCCAATGACACACTTTCAGTTATGCTAAGAGTTATGCTAATGAGTTTTGCTAATGAGTTCCTCCAGCTCTTTTTCTACGAAATAACTCCTGCATACTACTACTACTTTCACCAAGAGGACATTCCTTATCTTTCTTTGTCATTTGCTTTACTGCAAATGCTCCATGGCATTGCAATAATGTTTTCTCAACTAACTGGAATCAACTCCTAGATACTGTGATTGGAGGCATGGGTTATTTGGCCTTGCGACAACTGTGATGTTCCATGGCCTGCCCTTTTGTTTGCTTGTTTGCTGCCAAGGGACCCCTGTCACTGGGGAATGCCCTTGCTAATCCCCTGGTAAGCTAATCTGTTTTTATGTTTTATCTCTTGGCTGGTTTTTTTTTGCAGCACAGATTGTTCATTGATGGTACATACTGTCTGCTCTCTTTGGCCCATCATGTCTGCTTCACTGTTTTCATTCTGGTGTGGATCTACTATGTTTTCACTCCTGCTTATGGCTTTGGTAGTTTTGGTCAGCTCCTTTTCCTGCACTATAGCAGTAGTCTCAATTTTTTCTGTGTTGCAGTCAGGGCCGGTGACAGAGTTTCTGTCGCCTGAGGCCGGGGGCAGCTTCAGGGCTCTTGCTGCCCCCATGCATGTGCATAAAGTGCGCAAGCATGTGCACCCGGACTACGTGATGATATTGATGCGTGTGACGTCATCACACAGCATGCCACTGCGAGCCGGCCCCATTGGCGCAGCAGGCAGCTGGAACGGTGCGCAAGTGGCCTCCCAGCCTTCCTGATCAGTTGCCCCGCGCTGCCCTGGCCACCTGCTGTGCCTGGCCTGCAGCTGTGTGCAGGTGGTGGCGGCAGCACGGAGCAACTGAGCGGGAGGGCTGGGAGGCTGCCCGCTCAGACTGGCCTGCACTGCCACCGCCAGCACACACTCCCGGCCGGGCGCAGCAGGTGGCCAGGGCGGCACGCGGGCGGCTTCCCAGCCCTCCCGCTGAGCCGCCAGCACTGCCACTGCCAGCTCCGCAGTGTGCATCACTGCCCCCGGGGCCCCCTCCGGCACCTCAGTGCTCAAGGCAGCTGCCGGACCCGCCTCCATGGATGCGCCAGCCCTGGTTGCAGTTTCTGCTCATTGACTACTATATCTTGCACCTCTAAGTGGGTAAAAGTCTCTACTGAGGCTATAGCACGATTTGGACCCTTCTTCTTGTTCTATTGACTATGTTTGGAACTCAAACACAGTAAACTTTCCTTTTCCTTACTGGATCTCCAAATAAAGTAGTGGTGTGACCCCTTGTTACCTTTTTGCACTTTCCTGGTGCTTCATTTTTAGTGTACTGCACTTCCATCTGCGAGGACAATGTGAGTTTCTAACCTACAGCCCCCCGTTCTAGAGTTTCACAATGTTAATGTGTCCAATGCCCTGTCCACAATCCCCACAATCCCAGTTTGCCGGCAAACTGACTGCACACCAAAAGGAGATGTTTACATTTCCAAGCAAAGGAATGTTTTGATTGCCTCCACGCTAATTGCATTCTGTCCCCTTGTGATATATGTCCCCTTCTTTCCTCTCCCTCTCTCTTCTCCCCTCCTCTTCTGTATCTGCCCAGTTTTGATCAGGCATCTGACGAAGAGAACTTGATTCTCGAAAGCTTATGCTACAATAAAATTGGTTAGTCTTAAAGGTGCTACTGGACTCTTTTTGATTTTTCAGATAGGCAGACTAGGACATCTGCATCTTATTTTGATATTACCAGAAATGCGTGAATGAATCTCTTTTACCCACCCCTAATTTCTACTTAACCGAAATATGAATACAGATGGGAGTTTGTTCTCCATCATTTTTAATTGTGAAGACAATACGTCAGAAACTAGAACACAGAAGTGCAGTACTACTATTTCAGAGGAAGTGGCCACATCAGTCAGTTGCAGCAAATAAAGAAGTCTGGTGGCATCTCAAAGACTAACAAAATTTAGTCCAGCATATAATTTTATGAGCTGCACCTCACTTCTTCAGATGCATATGGAGAGCATAATCATTTAACCTTTACCTTTACAAGGAAAAGTTAAAAGGAGAGGAGCACGGGATCTGTAGCAGAGAGAGGCCTGTTGTAAATCTGGTTACGAAATCATTCAAGTGTGAGTCCCTTTGACACGGACTGGAACAGATGGGGTTGCTGCTCATAATGAATGGTGAGAGAGGTCAGAGGTGCTAGTCACTCTTAGATGCAGATATAGAAAGATCTAATCAGTAAAACTCCACTCAGAATGGATGTAGAAGATGGACAAAATTTGATAAAAAGTCTAATCTTGAATGGTGCAGTGTAAAACATAAGAAAAACTAAATCTATGTAAAGGACTGCAATATGATATACTTGCGCCACAGCCTGTTGTGTATTAATATAATGGGGTCTAGCAGGGGGTGCCTGCTGCTCAGCTGGGCAGAGGGAAGGCGGTGGTTTGCCCGCCTTCCCTCTGGCCAGCTGAGCAGTGGGCTCCACTGTGCCCACTTGCCCACGGATCAACTGGGGAGAGGGAAGGTGGTGATTTGCCCACCTTCCCTCTGCCCAGCTGAGCAGCGGGCTCTACAGCGCCCCCTTGCCTGCCTCAGGGAGTGCCAGGGACCGCTGCTGGAGGGCCGCACCAGGTGCCCTGGGAGGCACCTGCACCCAGCAGCAGCTTGTTCCGGCCCTACTGGGGCCAGATTGGGCTGCTGCAGGAGTGGAGTACAACCAGGTGGCCGCACCAGGCACTTTGGCGGGTCACTGCAGGCAGGGAGCACCACTGGGTGCCCTGGAAGGTCCCTGCTCCCAGCAACAACCTTCTGCCGGTGGGGAGTACGGGGGTGTTGCATCTGTACTGTTCAGGATCTAAATCAGCAGCAACAGATCAGATGGTGTCCGGCAGTCTTGCTGTTTGGGATACTTTTCAGTTTATTCAGTCTGAGGGCTATCATTTCAGTTCCAGAGCAATGATTCCAGTGCTAGAGTCCAATATTCTACTCTGGGGGGCAGGCATTCTAGTTTCAGAGATGTGACTACCAAGGGCCATCATTCCATGCTAAGGGTTGACATTCCAGGCAGGTTTCTCCAAAGCCATTCCACATTTTCTGTGCAACTTTGATGGCTTGCAATAGAGGTCATAGAAATCATGAACATGAATCGATAGCAGTATTAGTCTGTCGTAACAAAATAAGTGGTACCTTAAAGACTACCAACATCTATTTCACTATGAATTTTTGTTTTAGTTTTTTTATCTAGCTCCACATATTTAGAAGAGATGCATATTTTCCGAGCGTCTCCTGCTACGAGCGTCTCCTGCTGCAAGTCAGATTTCGTCCCTCTGCTCTGATGTACCTACTGGCTTTTGGCTTGCGTGTAGTAGACCACCAGGCGCTCCTGACTCATCACGCGGCGTCATTGCGAGTGACTGAAGCCTCCGCCAATAGGAGACAAATCGCCAGCCTTCCCACAGGGGGCCCAGCAGGCATAGGCGTACGAAGGCGCTTTGGGAAAGACGGAAGAGACACCGAACGGCTGAATACCACCCCCCTCTAATAGGGTCGCGAGAGCAAGAAAGGACGGCATGGCCGCATAACAGCCAATAAAAAGCGCATACGGACTTGATTGAGACACGTGACAGCCAATGGACATGGAGAAGGGGCGGGATTGTCCGGTAAGACTGGGCCTGCGGAAGCCGGCAGAGTTCAGTCTCGTTCCGTCCTCGGCTGCTTTTGTTGTTGCAGCGGTTGGCCCCATGGAGACCTCCGAAGCTCTCTCCGGTCCAGGCCTCTTCTACTGGGCGGGGTTGCTGACGGTCGCGTACATCGCGTTGCGGATCCTCTACCATGTGGTGAACGCCATCCGGCTGTGGGTCGTGGGCGACCCCAAAGCTGTGGGCCCGCACCTTGGCGCCTGGGCGGGTGAGTCCGCGTTCCTCCTACGACTCCCTGATTTGCCCACCTAGGCCTCGGCTCCTGTCTTTGGGTGCCTCCGTTGCTTCCCTTCCTCTGCCTTTGGCTTTCCTCGGCTGTCGCCAACTCCTCTTGTTCGGCGTTTCTTGTGGAAAAGCGAGCCCGCCCTCGCCCAACCTTCTGGCCCGGCTCTCGCTCTCAAACCCAGCGCTTTTTGTTGTGTCCTGGTGCTGCCCTGCAGGCCCCCCCCCCCAATCCCGTTAAGTTGGTTCCTCGTTTGCCCCCTTCTCTCAGGAAGCCAGATGGACGCGTGCTCAAGGTCACGGTAATAGATCCGGTGCTCGTTTAGCAAACTGTTTTAGAATCACATGTATGCAAATGAGACGAGGCAGTAGCGCTACCTTTTTCTTTAAAAACAAATAGTCGAAATTAGCAAAGTGTCTTCCTCACTTTTTCAAAGACTGCTTCTTGGGGTAACGTCTCTTTGAGCACACCCGATTGTTGATGGAAATAATAATACTTGTTCTAAACAAAAATGCAGTGAAAAATGTATGCTAGTTCTAAATTGTGTAGCATGTTATGTAGTGCTTGTGCTGTTTTCCACTCATTAAATGGCAATTGCAGATTTCTTTTTATAAAGAAAGGGGTTAGTATACTATTGTTTTTCTGCTGCTACAGCTGTCCTCACCGGAAAAGGGAATACCAATTTTATATCGCTTGCTGGTAGAATAGAGTTAAATAGACTAATTTTATCCCATATTTGTAGCCTTTTATAATTTTGATTCTGCAGGATGACAAAGTTGCAATAGTAAAGAAAGTGAAGAGGAGCTAAACCTAATAGAAGATCAGCCTAATAAAATAAAGTACAGAGTAGTGTGTTTAAAATATCTGTTAGCATACCTTTCAAGAATTATTTTAGTCATACTGGCCTTTACTTTTTAATGGAAAATGGGTATTTACAATTATGTAATTGCTTAACAAATAATAGTACCTTTATGTGAGCCATTCTGTAAGATATTTCTACAGTAATAAAACAAGCTAAGCTCAAATAAAGAGAACAGTATCATTTTCCTGCAAATGTGTAATGATTTTCTGTTGCCTGTTAGTTATTAATAGTCTTCACTATTGTTGGGCTTAAAACAATTGTAAATTGCCAGTGTATTGTCAAGCATGTCTCACATGCTTTTGAGTAACTAGTTTGATTTTTTTTTCCTGAAGAGGTAAAAGAACAGTTTTTTTTTAAATTTCTTTTTTTTCAATATAGGTTCTGATTCAGGGATATACAAGTCTACAGCTTTTGATTTCTAATGGATGCTTCATTAAATAGAGCCACTATAATTATCTTTTTCTCTGGAATGAAGAGGTTAATTTCTTGCTGTAAAGAAATGCTTGTGTTGCAATAATTAGAAGGGCTTCCTGTGTAAGGCAAACCAGCCAGGAATGTTTTACTGTGCATCAGTTGCCTGTAACTGCCACACTGGGTGCTCTGGATTTTCCATATTTTGTTGCCATATTTTGCCTTTGGTTGGTAGTTGGGCGGATCTCCTTTAGGATGTGGTGTTAGCCCCACCTACTGAGAGAACATTATGCACTATATTGAGGTTTCTCCATAGTGCTGGCAACAGTAGCTTAGATCAGTGGTTATCAACCTGGGGCCATAGGATATTCCAAGGGGGCCACAGGTAAAAATTGCATAAATGGGGGGCCACGGGACAAGACTAAGGGGCCACAGAGGGAAGTGAGTGGTGAAGAAAACAGAGAAGTGACCGAGAAAAGAAAACAGAAAAGACAGTGTGTGGGGTGCTGTTTTTTCTTGCAAGTGTAACCCTGAGTCCACTAGGGGGAGCTAAAGAGCAGGGGTATTCCATATAAGGAAGAAAAAGCGCAGTTTACAAACAAGACATTGAAATAGCTACCTTCAAGTACAACACCTTTATTGGCATATAAAATAGCTGCCTTTATACTGGTAGGACGGGGGGGGGGGCACAGGAAGGAAACAAGGTCGGAAGGGGGCCACGGTCGGAAAAAGGTTGAGAAACACTGGCTTAGATGACACCACTGCTATGGTATAGAGGATTGGGATTGCTAATATGAGGGTAACAAGAGAGTGGTGTGGCATGTAGCGCTCAGCCCTATTTCTTGTGTAATGGAGCATACGCTCAGTTATGGTATAAACAACAGTAGTTGTTTATACCAAGTGTCTTTTTCTTCTTGTTGTTCAACACTATACTTTTGACTACTATTATTTGTTAGTTTTCCTAGCTACAGTTATATTATTTTGTGTGTTCAAAATAATGATTTTTAACATCAGAAAAACAGAACTTGATGTGTGCTTCAGGTTGCTAATTAACGCTAGTTAAACAGGATAATAGGGAAGCAAAGCATGCTTTTTAAGACCTGCAGAAGTTTAGAGGTGTTTACTTTCTTTGATTTGCCTCTGCTACTTAAAAATTTCACAAGAAGTCTTGGTTAATTTACATTGTTGTGTACTAAAATGTTTACCATTTCTGGACATTCCCTCAATTTTGTTTATTTTGGAAGAAGGAGCTTAGTCATTCTGAGCCATTTACAAACTATGGTTATATTGGGGTGACTTAAAATATGCATACCCAATTCTAGTAAGGTGTAATGTATTCTAAACTGTGGTTTTAAACCTTTTGGTAGTTGGTTCTTGTAATAATTTTTACAACTTACTTGTGATCTGCTTGCAGTGTACAAAATTGTTATCTTTACTGTATTTGTAAAGAGTATGTGTTAATATAAATTATGTCTCTTTTTCTCTATCTGCATTTTGTTGGAACAAAATGCAGTGGCTATGTTGGGGGTTAGGAATCACCACAACCTTGCTAAACCTTGGTTTCTGTAAAGCAAAGCCACGGAGGGGAACAGGAATGTACTGGGGATCTGAAACAGCCCTCCCTCCCCATCACCTCCCTAGAAAGAAGGACTTGCTGGGGTCTGACCCAGTGGTATCTACTTGAAACTCATTACTCGCTCAACTCAGCCTGGCCTGGCTGCAGTAGCAACCACACAACTCAGCCCAGCCTCATTCAATGGCAGCCACTTTGCAGTTGTGCTTGACTACTGCATAGCCCATCCTTATGCAGGCCACCATGAAGCCTAGGCAGACTTTTCCTGAGAAGAGGTTGCCAAGGCTAGAGAAGGAGGGTAAGTTGAAGACAGGTGTACAGATAAAGATAAGTTGGCTGGTGGGTGGGAAGGAAAGAAGGAACTAGGCCCAGCAGCTACAGCCACAGCTCGATTGGGCCCTGCATGGTGCTAGCAGAGGCCTCCACTGCTCAACAGGGACTGGCTCTGTGCTGGTAGCCCCTGCAACTCAGACTTTTCACAGGAAGAGCTGCTAGGAGGAGAGAGAGCTGAAAATGCAGAGGCAGGGGAGATAAAAGTAGGTTCATTGGTGCGTGGGAAGAAGAAAAGGAAGCAGGAAAAGGGGAGAGGCTGTGGGAGCTTTCAGGGAAGGATAAGAGGCAATATTGGGGGAGGGATGAGATACCCATTGCTTCTGTGTGGTCCCCCTACTTGTACCATTATAAATCTCTCTGCTGGCTTTCCTGCCAATTTTTTTTCTCTAAGCTAAAAGTCTTCAAATGCTTTATAACCTACCTCCCCCAACCTCTTGAACATTTTGGTTGTTCTTTTGGGAAACATGAAGCTGTAAAGTCAGGGTTGTCTATTCTTACTATCACTGGCTTTCCAGGCTCTCAGATAGAAGAATAACATCTACCCAAGCCTTTTAATTTAAGGTGCTGAGGATTGAATCTGGGACTTTCTGCATGAAAAGCAGATGCTGTACCACCGAAGCTTCTCTCCTTCTCCCTGATCCATTTTTTCCACTCTTTCCCTTGCTACAGGTCTCTGCTTTCCTGGCTCTGTTATCTCTTCTTGTTTCCTGACTTAACTAGTCTTTTTGCACATTACCCTTTTTCTTCCTACAATATCTCTGTTTCTGCTAGCAAAATTTGTGGCAGGATATGAGCTTTCGTGAGACACAGCTCACTTCTGAAGAAGTGATATCTGAAGAAGTGAGCTGTGGCTCACGAAAGCCTTACCACAAATTTTGTTAGTCTTATAGGTGTTACTGGACTCTTGCTCATTTTTACTGCTACAGACAGCTTAATGTGGCTACCCATCTTGATCTATTTATGCTGTCACTCTTCTACCTGCTTATTTCAGTAGAACTTCATTTCTTAACACATTCATACTGAAGAAGCTTTGGCTGTACCTTAGCTGTGTAGTTTTGCCAGTGCCCGAAATACTGGTGATAACTTCAGTTTATGGCTTGGATTCCAGGGTGAGGAGGAGCAACAATGCCTGCATTATGTACTGCGTGGAGCCTCTCTTACAAGTAAACAGCAAATGATAGATGTTCAAAATTCTCCCAAGAACTGTTTATGGTCTGGGGTGGGGAGCTGTAGTCAGTCTCCTGATTTTAATTTATATGTGACAATAAGATGTCATAGTATTGGTGAAGTTTTATATTAAAGCAAACTAATGCTAATACAAAATATGTTGAATTAAAGAGTAAATATGGCAAACTGTATGGATGACTGAGGAAAATGCCGTGAAGAGCTTTGTGTGTAATAACCAATACCTTGAATTGAGCATGGTAAGCAGGTAGTCAGTGGAGTGACTGTAGGATGGGAGTGATGTTCATGCTCTTGCTTGCTCCTGCTAACAGTCAAGCTGCAGCATTTTGCACCAATTGGAGCCTCCTAGTTAACTTAGATGGGAGACCAATGTATAGTGCATTACAATAGTTTTGATGTTACCATAGCATGGATCCAGGTGGCCAGGTCGGCCATGTCAAGAGATAAAGCCATCTTTCAGGCTAGAATGAGATTGTAGAAATCATTTTTTGCGGCTGCCTTAACTTGTTTTTCTAGTAGCTGTTTCTAAGTTCAGATAATTAACTTCATGTCTACTATATACTCTGTGATTTTCTGTATACCTTGTGATTTATTTTCTACTTTCAGGTTTTTTCTACTTAGATGGTAAGAACTATGCTGTATGAACTTAGGTAGTTTATGACTTTCTGTCCTGTTTGAACAAAACTAAGACATTCAATCTTTTGAGTTTTAATAAATAGAAATAATATAATTTTATGTATTAACAAACTTATTGTGCATTTTATAGTCCTGAAGAACTAAAATAGGTATGCAAGATATTGTTGCATACACTTGTGTAAAGTGTATTTTACTTACTTTTGCTAGCTGTAGAACTTTCTCCAGTATGGACTTACTTACATTGATGGGAACTGGAACATCAAGGGGAGGAAAGTAAAAATTAGTTGCCATGTTTGTTACAAGTTTATCTATTTTGCAAATACATTCCCTTACAACATTCCTTTTGTTAGCCCTTATCACTGTTTATTTTCTACTTCCACCCCCTTTCTTGCAAAATGTTGCCAATTGAAACAAAACAATACTTTTTCAGTGTATCATTCTAAATTCTTTTTGTAAACATGGCCATACAGATAGATTGGAAATAAGAGTTATCATAACTTTAACACTTGAAGGTTTTGAAAATGTGCTTTTACACGAAATGTTACGGCATCCAGTTTATCTTGAAAACTTCTGAGGCAGCAAAGACTATGCGGTGTCTGCCATTGTTTTTCTTTCTTGCATCTTTTCTCCATTGTCTTCCTGTAACTGCTGTAGCAGTCAGATTTCCAGTTTTTCCTCAGTAGATGAGAAAAGTGATTCTTGAATGTATTTTCAATGACATTTGAATTTAGATGGACTTCGTTTTCTGAATTGAGATGTGCCTTCATTGTTTTCTTCTTCCTAGAATGCAGGTGCTAGAATTTAATACCTCCAGCAATTAAGCAAGTTAAAGTTCCTGTCAACATCCAACACCACTAGAGCTGGCACAAGAGTCTGCCTCTTTCCTCCTTCTCTGTTTTTGTAACATTCACCTGATAAGAGTTCATAAAGACTGGAAAGCTTTCAAAATATCTATGTAATTTTGATTGGCCCTAATAAAAAAATTACATGGATATTTTCCCTGTTACATCACTCATGCTTGAGGTACAGGAACTTGTTTCAGGTAAAGGTCTAGGTGGGGATGTATGGGGCACCAGTCTCTACAGCCCATGTATATGCATAAGTATTTGTCAAAGGAGAGGTTAAAGCTTTTTTTACCCTGTAACTGGATAATATCCTGTTGGTTTAAAAACAAAAGTAAAGTTTCAAAAAAATGAGTAAAGCATTTGTACAGTATCATCCTAGCTTCCTATATCTAAAAGCATGGGGTTATATGTGCATTAGTTTTTTAAAAAAACTAATCATGGAATTAATGTTACTGCTGCCCTTCCACTAACTTAAGTGACTCTTCTGGTGGTGATAGAGCTGCTTAAGTTGGGGGAAGTCTTGTTTGTCTAGATGAAGACTTCAGATTTTGCTGAGCTGAGTAGTGGGACACATGCCAGCATACACTTATTAAAAATACAGTTTGTGTCGTGCATTATATATTTTAAGACTCTTCTAAAAGGTATGTGAGAGTATATACTATCAACTTTGATCATTCTTGTTTCCCATTTTAAAAGATTTGATTTTAAGGAGCTGTTAGCATTGCAACAGCACTGGAGTCTATAGTGGCAGCTTCAGTACACATCAGTCATGTTGTGACATGGCGATGCTGACTTTAGCCACTTGTGGAAGAAGTCAGCTAAAACATGTTGATGCCAGATTTCCTCCATGATATCCCTGTATCTTGCCTCATCAGTGGAACAGGGCTGTGCAAGGCTATGGCATGCAGACTGGGAGCTCTGTGGCTTCCAGACTTCTGGGTTGACTGCATATAAGGATTCAAATCCCTTCTTTACAGCCAGGGAGGGAAACATGATCAATGCAAGCATGCCACCTAGTGTCTTCCAAAGCACACCTTTGGGAACCCACAAATTTTAGAACTCTCATCCCAAGTTATAGTCCCCATTATGATTAAGTTTAGTAAATGTCACAGAACATGACATTGTGCCAACATCAGTGTTCCGCATTATCTCCAGAAATGTTTCCCTTTTCAGCAGTGGGCTCCTTATGTTGGAAGATGCTGCTAAAAACTGTTGAGCAAGGAAGGTTCACAGCACGGGTGTGATGTTGATGGTAGGAGGTGCAGCAGTCTGTGCTTGGTTATTGGGATTTCTGTCTTCATGTTGTGTGCATTTCCATGACGGAGTAGATGATTAAGTGCAGTGTTTATGTCATGAAGTGAAGAATATGTAAGTGTTCTGAGTGGACCAATGTTTGCAATATGCAATGTTTGGTTTCATCCTTGGTGTGCTGTTGAAGTTCTGACCACCATAATGCTCATTCTTGTGTACAACATAAGCCTAGAGAGGTGTTTCCCGATTCTACTGAGAGATTATTGTACTAATTGCTGTTTAATAACTGCTTAGGAGAGCTGTGACTAATTCCAGAGTTAGGTGGCATCCCAAACTATAGCAGTTAAATAGCAGGGAGGTTAGTGGTAGTGTATGTTCAGAAACTTTGTGCCACCTCTCATGAGACCTGCTTGAGGTGAGCTGCTGTCATTGCTATAGCATTGCATCAGCATTGGAGACAGGGCCTAGTCTGAGAGAACTTGAGAACTTAAGTGTTGCTCCCTTGGAAGTAGCCTAGAATAGTAGAGCCATTTCTTTGATAAGAGCTTTTTAACTTTTCAGTGAATAAAAGTATCTGAGTCTAGTATATATAATAAAGTGGGTGGATGATGCAGTTTTTTCTGGATGAGCTATAACTGAAGATGATATCCACTGGTTTTGTTCAGATATACAAAATCCTGGTCTTGTTTTAACTATGATTAGCTTGTGAAACAGGGATTCTGCTTAGATCATCATTCTTTCCTCTTCAGAGGCATAAACTGCTTTGTGGTAAAGATAACAATGGGAAACAAGTTAGGGTACTTATGCTCATATGTCACACAAAAATATTGTTTTAACTAACTTTGGTCAATAAGCCAATGTCAAACCATTGTTTGAGGTTTTGGTTTGATGTGTCCAACTAACCGTAGTTAGTTGCCCATAGGAGTTGCCTGCATTTGAATGGTCACACTTAACATAGTTTGTTTAAACCATTATTTTACCTTCTGAACTAAGCCACTGTATCTTTCAAATGAGTATACACTCTATGAAGTTGCATTCTTTTTCAGTCAGTAAACTTCAGTTTCCCCAAAAAGGGTAAAGTCTGTCAAAATAATGAAAGAGCACCCCTACAGTATTGATATGGTGCTCTATCCTCTCATTTCAGACCAGTCTCCCATTAACACAGCCATTGATGCTGGTGAACAAAACTTCCAGAACATTCTGAAGATCAGGCAGGACTGTAAATATATGGGTATGGCCATCCAAGGTGGATGGCAGAACCCATGAGCCACAAAACAAGAGCCTTTGTGAGATTGATCATGGCCGAGAAAACAAGAAGAAACACCCTCAAGCAATACAAAAACAAAGTACACAAAAAGGATCTGTATTGTAAACTACAAAATGAGAACACCACCTGGATCCCCCAGTATAAAAAATGTGACAAAAGTATGATTGTAAACTATATTCAGTATACCATAAAAAGTATGCGAAACACAGGAAAATAAACCATGTAATTGTAGAACTATAAGAAACGTCAAAAAAGAAGTTAAGACACGTGACAAACTATGGATTGCCAGCCAAAGTGTTTCAAGTTGATCCTTATAAGGCCATATCTGGGTATTCAGCTTTAAAACAACGAACCAAAATACCATTACCATTTCACCTGGCTCCAGCTTAGCATGCTTTATGAATCCAGCAAGTGAACTGCTTCAGACACACACTATGCTTTGCTTTATTCATCTTATAGAAAAGAATGCTTTCCCTTTTTGTCAGGTTCCCCACTATTGAGCTGTTCTTTGGGACAGTGCATGGGTTGAGAGCCAGTCTGGTAGTGTGGCCAGAGTTTTAGCCTACATTTTGGTAAGGATGCTTCATAGCTTTTTGGATTCTGGATTATCTTTTAGTGTGAGATCTACTGGTTGTTGCCTTAAATAAGTCAGTGTAACAAGTTTTTTTCCTCACTTATTTTCTGGGAGAAAGAACTAATGGCTTTAATTTTTGTTTTAGAACATGAAAATATTGGGGCAAGTGAAGAAGCTTGAAGGTAGGGGAATTGAAGGCTTAAGGAGGTGGGAAAGGGAAGAAAGCAGGGATGGATGACAGTTAGAAGATTGTAGGGGTTGAGAAGAGAAGGTGATGAAAACATTTTGTGTATTGATACTGGCTCCTGCCTCATAAGGTACAAACAGCGCAATCCTGTCAAGTTCTTACAGTCTAAGCCCACTGAAATCGGTAGAATGGAATAGCTCTACATGGGATTGTGCTGTAAAACTAGTGAAAGTAATTTTACATGGTTGTCAGTCAGTATGGCTCAGATTTTATGTATCATTCCTTATTTAAATATTGCTTAATTGTTTTGTTTTGACTATATTGGTTTAGTGTTGTTCATAAAATGTTCTGTCATCTGCAGATGATGGTTTGGAACCAAAGAAAAGTTATGGTGTATCCAGTTCCACAATACCTCATCAAATAGTTGAATGCTTTTAGTTTTATTTGGGTATAAACTGTATATGTTGCACCTTTTTATGATAAAGGTAAGAGACCATTTCTGTCAAAATCATACTCTTTGTTTTCTTCATTACTGAAGGGGGATTTATTTTAGAGTACTCTGCATACCAATTCAACACGCCCCCCCCTTCAGCCAATAACCTTACAAAGAATTAAGACACCAAAACAGTGATTATATACAAAGAAAAATGGATTTTATTATTTAAGTAAAGCCCAGATGCATATTACCTCTTCCAGGCTCATACGTGTAAAGACCAATTACATCAGAGAACCTTATATACCTTAGCACTAATTGTTTACAGAATAAAAGATCAAAAAGGTTAATACAAACATCCCTTCAGAATGAAGCATTTCCCGGAATGTATGGCACCCGACAAGCTTGAGTGACAGGTGAATCATACAAACATTTCAAAAGCTGGAACCATACTTTTGTTATACTTCCGGGAATAAGCTCATACAAGGTTAAATCTTAATCATAATAACCAAAACAAGAGGATGTTTATACTTTGCACAGTGACTCTTTTCACCCACCTTGAGACCTAGCTGACCTGGAGGTTATCTCAGAAGTAAGAAATTGACACTAGAGCTAGGCTACCATATGAAACTGTGTGCTTTTAGCTTGGCTTTATGCTTATAATGGGATTTTTGGAAGGAGGTCTAAAAAAATCCTTTTAACTGTTAAAGAATGTGCTTTCAGCTTATTTTTTCCATATCCTATGGCAAAAACTAAGATGTATGCACTAAGGTAGTGAAGGATGCGTCAGTTTATAGCTCTTTTATACATACTATATTTGTACTTTTATTTTTAGAAAACTTAAGGCATTATATTTTCAATAAACATGCAAAATAGATTATGTGCATAAGTTATAAATGGCCCTGACCTGGATAGCCCAGGTGAGCCTGATCTTGTCAGATCTCAGAAGCTAATCAGGGTCGGCCTTGATTAGTAATTGGATGGGAGACCTCCAAAGAAGGACAGGGTTGCCGAGGCAGGCAGTGGCAAACCACCTCTGTTAGTCTCTTGCCATGAAAACCCTGCCGGGGATTGCTATAAGTCACCTATGACTTGAGGGCACTCTCCACCAAGTTATGAATGATGCATATATTTCATTTCTGTTTGTTTTCCAGCAGGGCAAGAAACAAAAGATTTATTTCTATGGCTTCAAAATTTCTGGAAATTTTGTATCTCCAGCCAATTTTAGAACAAAAAATGATACTTCAGTAAGCAACAGATTTGATACATATAGCATTATTTCATAGCAATTAACATACTACTTTTTAAAAAATGTACTGAATTATAATTTGACTATGCTAAGTAAGTTAGTATAAATGTGAATGAATCTCTGGAGTTCTTCTCAGACTTACACTGGAATGCCAGGGTCACTTTACAGCAGTAGTTCTGAAACTTTTGAATGGGTCAGACTTCTCAGCTTGAGTTTTCAGGACCATTTGTGAAAGAACTCCATGCTACTTTTACCTTCCCCAACATAAAAAACAGAAATTTTATATAAGTTAGCACTGAAAGTTTATATATTTCATGTTTATTTTTTTATGATACAGCGTTCAGCCGCAGGGTACATTCCAAGACTGTTTCACCCATTATGCAGATGACATTTGTCATCAAACTGGCAGAACCTCCTTTCACTGCTCATCCGGTTCTACTTCCTCTTCTCCTGCTTTGTGACCCAGCTCTGAGAGAGGTGTGATCCACTTTTGGTCCTGATTCAGTTTGAGAGAAACTAGCATACAGTTCCATTCTTGTTTATTAGTTGCTTTTAAATCTATTTTTTAAACAATCGTGCTTAATAGGTGGCTGGCTAATTTTTTTCTTTTTGGGAGATATTTGCAGTTACAGCCAGTAGGAGAATGTTTGCTATGCTGCTTTGTCTGTTCCTATCTACTGGGGGTCAGGGGGCAGTTGGTCCTCAATTGTAGCCTCACTAACAAATGGTACCATAATGAATTTAAACAGAAAGGTAAGCTGCTATTATTACCATAGTATTCTTGGTCCCCTGGAATATTTTTAAAAGCAATACTTGATAGCAATTGACTGTAGTTGTTGACTGGCATTCCATCCTTATGTCGGTTTATATTATAGGAAATAGTGTCTAGAAGATTCATGGAGTCCAGAAATATCATTCCATATACCCCTCCTTGCATCCTGTACTCTGTGTAAGGATCAGATTATCTGCAGTCCTTGCAGTTAAAACAGATTAGAAGCAAAGGTTATGAAACTAGAAACAAGTATTTAAGAGTAATATTGATCCCCCCTTTCAGTTTGTCCTGAACCCAAGATCTAGAACTCAGGCCCGAAGCCCAGACAAAAAGTAGACAAAGTTCTGTGTGCAATTAAGCAGCTCCCATTGACTTGCATTTAGCTCAAACCTAGTATAATCTTCGGGGATGGGCAGATCACTGAATCTGCACAACTGAATCCCTTCACTTGATGAGTTGACCCACTTGCAGTGATGTTAGGCAGAAATTATTCTGTGGAGAACTTTTTACCCTACATATGCATGTTAGTCTGTTTATCTGTAGTCATTGAGGCTGTTGTGCTACAAATCAGTCATGTTAGATATGGGCTAAATTTAAGGTGCAAAACATGGACAAACTCCCATTGTTTGTATCTAGTATATTTGTCTTCTTTAGCTAACGTTTAAATATTAAAATAATTTATTTAAAATTGGATTTTATAATTTCAAATTCAGATTTTCCCAGAAAACCCATAATAAATGCCCTCTTGTAGTTAACTAAGTTCTAAAACCTATGCAAAGACTAACAACAGCCACCTATTAATTAAGAAAGGGATACCCAAAGCTTAGAATTCTTCAGCTGTTAAAGAGTATCAAAGGTGCTTATACAGTAATACTTACAAAAAAAATTTAAAGCCTTATTATTCCAATACAGACACCTAGTAAGCCAAGTATAGCTGTTTGCTAAGACCAATCAAAATAACACAGCATGATGTGCAAGATTTCAAGTCTTCTAGAACGCTTAAATCAAGAAGGACATTCTAAAATGACTAAAGAGGGAGAGATCTTTCAGGTAGTGATTTTAGGGCACCTTAACATTCCAAGATGCTCTGCTCACTTTAGTGGGTATAGGGTGAAGTTAGTATTGGATTACACAATTGCAATGCTTCCATATCTGTCTGTTCAGAATGTTGAAGATTTAAAGTCAAATGTCCTGTTAGATAGGAAGGTATTTTTTTCTTGGCTCTTCTGAAGTTCCCCGTTTCAGTGAGCTGGTGGCAAGGCAGGTGTTAGCTATTTGCTTTGTAGAAGGAGGAAGCTGGTGCCAGGAAATGAATTGGTGGGCGCCATGCTATGGATCACTACTATACAGGAAGTACAGTACAGGCCTAAAATTCATGATCTGGAAGATTTCCCACTTCTTTGCTTTTTCATATCGAGCCTCATTGGGTTCTGAAGCTTCACACTATGAGTCTCTCTACACAAGACATATGAAGCACATGTGTCGAGAGATGCAATGTTAGCCAGGAAGGGTAGTTTAAAAAGACAGAGCTGGTGGCAGGGCAAAGGCTTTGCTATACACTGGAGCTGTGTGAAAGGGCTGTGAAAAGCGAGAAAGGAAACTTCAGCCCATTGTAACCTCTTCAGATCCAAACCCAGCTCTGGAAGATGGCTCCTGCCCATTCCTTTCCTATGAGATGAAAAGGCAAGACTGAATGGTAGACTTTAGTTTACCCCATTCACTTAACTGGGCTGCCTATGAAACCTCAAACATTTTGCAAGAGTTTTGTCCAGGGCAGAAGTGATTTAGAAGTTTGAGTCAAAGGCATATAACTAGTTTTGATGTTCAATTTCTTGATTCTGGCTTTGAGAATGTAAAGGGAAGTGACCCTAATGGTCAAAGGCTAGAGACCTTTGTTGGAATTGTTGGGCATGAGTATGAAATGTATAGTTGGACATTTTTCTACGGAAGCAATCTGTAATATGTTATTATAAAGATATTAAATGTAGCTCTTAGGAGCTTACTCTTTGGTATTAGAGGTAAAATTTAGGCTATGTAAATCAAGACGTTATCTTTACAGTTCACCTAAACTCTTTAAGCATTTCTTCAGAGAGTACTGACCAGCCTAATAAGGAAACTTTTACACTATCATCTGTTAGCAAAACATTTTGGTTTGAAATTCTCTCCCTTTGAGTTGTGTTTTTGCTGTAGAAAGAAGCTCTCAATGTATTGTTACATAGCATCCTCTGTTGGCTGACCTGTGAAATGACTTCAGTATTTTTATGTACATAACTGTAACATTCCTTTCAAACTACTCCTTTCTCTGCAATTATAGATCATCAAATGGTTCATCTCAACAGTGAATACCGATACTTGTATATTTTCATACTGTATCTCTCTAATAGAGATACATTAATGCAAAAGGAGTATTTCCCCACATGGTATAATAAGAATCTGCTATGCCCTGTTTTTCTTTTTTACTAGTTTCCTGTTTAAACTACTATCACAGCTCTCTTGAAGATTATTTTAGAGATACTTGGGGTTTGGGTAGGCCTCCTTGAAGAACTGGCCACTCTTATAAAAGAGAATACTTTTTATGCACACTCCTCTTTATAGATAATTCTTTTCAACATTTCAGTCTTAAGGGATGTAACCAATCCCCTTTAAAAAAAAAAAGCCTTGAGCTATGAAATATTCAAATTCAGGCTCACCTGATAGAATTGCTGTGTGCTAGGGCCTTCCTCTTGAATACATGTGTTAGTGATCCCTAGTGGGGGAAAGATGTTGCATATATTCTTTGTTGGTCTTGTTAGTTAGCTGGTTTACCGTCACGTTTCATGAACTAAGAAACTTACTTTGCTCAGAGTGTCACACTGACACCAAAAGGTGCTGGGAGATCTTCCAGAATTGCAACTGATCTCCAGTCTACAGAGATCAGCTCCCTTTGAGAAACCGACTCCTGTGGAGAGTGGACTTTATGGCATATCCTGCTGAGGCTTCACCTCCAAATCTCCAGGAATTTCCCAACTTGGAGTTGGCAACCCTGTTTTTAAGTGCTGGTTCTTCCATGTCCCAGAAAGCTTCAGCTGCCCAGAAACTTCTTTTCTCAAGGCTGTTGGCAACCTAATCTCAGTCTAGTCTATCTGCACGTCTCCCTCTGGTCTATAAGAGTCCTGTTTTCCATAATCACCCCCACCACCAACCACCACTTATGCCCCCAGAACTCTTTCAGTTTCTTTTTAGCCTCTGCAGAAGATTAGTAACTGAAAGAAGAGGTAGGCACCCTCCTTTTAGACAGGTGACGGGGAGCCACCTCTCCAAAATGAGCAGCTTCATGAAAATTGGGATCTTTGGTTATAGTCTCCCATCACTTAACTAGGGGTTATTTGACACAATACAAAGTTAGTACATGAAAAGCACTTTCTAAGAAATGTAGTTTATATGTAGATGTGATTGTATATGTGACATGTACATGTCATAGGCACACAGATTACATGTTCTTTCCTATGCCTCTTGTCATTATTTTTAAATTCCTAAAGGCACCTTTAGTCTGATGCATATGTTCAGTGGGCTGGAGTAGCCAGAAGAAGGCAGTTTAAAGATTGCTTGTCTCATGGATTCACTGTATCTTTTTTGTTGTGCACACTTCTAAGAACATGTGGCAACTACTTCTTCAGTAGCTGTGCTTGGCTGAGGCTTCTACCATCACTTTTCCACTATTCTCAGTCATGTATGCATGTGTACTTCACAGAAAGGACACAGATGAATTACTGTAGGAATATAGGTTATCTCTTTGCTGTAATGTGTGTAATGGCTCTAACATTTTTAGGAGTGGGTCATGATTGAGATTCTGGGCTTAACTGACTTCTGAATAAGGCAGCTTTTATTTGTTGCCTGCTTGTGTGCATGTTTTAAGTGTCAGACTTGCCTTCCTTAATAATTGAAACTGTCTTCTCCCCTACTTTATACTTGACAACAGTGTAAACAGGCATAATGAAATGACTTCATTAATGAATTCCAGAGGACACCATTCATGTTCTTAGGTTACTGGCGTGAATGTGGCAATATCAGTGAGCAGTGGGACTCAAATGCATGAATGGTGACTGGATGTGATGAGCCTAAAGGGAATGACTGTGTCATATGACAAGGACTGTGTCTAATTCATGTGCTTCTGTCTGAAGAGAGAAAGACTTAGGATGCTGAACATAGTATGGTGATGCCTGTGTAGTATCTTGACACTACTTCCAGGGGGATAAGTACATCAGATAAATTGCAACTGAAATATTTGAGGAAGCTTGGTGGTGGTTTTTTAAAAAGCTATATTTGAGGAGTTTTCCCTTGGGAAAGGTGTTTTGTCATTGATGTACCAGACACAATAATATCTAAAAAACCATTTCACCATCTATATCAGCAGGCCTGGACAAAGATTCAAGTCTAGGAGCCAGTCGTGATGGACTACGCTTTTTAAAAGCCTGGAAGTGATGTTCAAACAGCTGAAGGACTTTTAAGGGTTAATCCCTCACAGACACAGAGATTTGAGTGACAGGCTACTTCAAGGAATCTGATTGGGTAGCATGAGTTGGAAAGAGGTGGGTCTATTTTTCAGTCCTACCTGAGAGGAATTGAGTGTGGACAGTTTGAGTCCTAACTGAGGTTTAACACCGACAGGAAAACTGGGGGAAAGTTGGCAAGGAAGTTTGAGAAGTAGATGCAGACTCAAACAGGCCAAGGAAAAGGGGATAGATCTAATGAGAGGAGACTTTTCCTTCCCAATTAAACAGGGAGCTCTGGAGAGTGAAGAGATCCCTGGTCGGGTGTGGTTGGAAACTTCTTTTTGGAGACCTTAGGTTTCAGTTAAAACTAAAGGAAAGCAGTGGTGTTTGAAGAGAAGGGGTTTGGGGTACTAAGAAGTGGATACCAGCATTCTTAAACCCAAAAGAGAAAGCGAAGACCAAAATAAAGTGTACTAGAGTTTGGGGAAACACTGGAACAAAAGCCTCTAAAATGTAAGACTGTAAGTATCCCTGAAAAGTATAAGAACTAAAGTATGTGCTTGTACTGATTTTAACTCAGAGATTTCTATGTAGAATTACCTCAGAAATGTTCAACTCCTAATTTCACCTGACCGTTTCCCTCTAAAATATTTTCACGTTTTAAAAATGCATCTGGTACCATTTCTGCTGTTTAAGGACAAAGAAGAGGGAACATCATACCAGCATCAACCCTTTACTTGGAATGTACTATTATAGTAATAAAAGTATTTTGAAGTTTTATGTTGATTAGTTGATTTTCTTCAGGTGCCATTAGACTCCTTTGTGTTTTTCAAGAGCAGTAATTGAACACTGCTGCTTGTATTGTATGGGTATTTCTCCATAGGAGTGAGGTTTGCAGATGGGAGAGAGGAAGTGGGTTCTTCCTCATCACTATGGAATTATCCGTACATGTGATTGTACTACCACAGTGCCTAGTGTGAAAGAGATGAGAAGTAGATTGTGGCAGTAACTTTATTCATGTGGGTAAATCAAATTGAACATACAAATTTGGAGTATGTATGCATGCTATTGTGCTGTGAGAGACCTCTAAAATTGAGGGAATGGCAATAATATAAGTGGAAGTGTATCATTCTGTGTTGCTTCACAAACTGAGGATCTGAGAAGTTCAGGCAGAGGAGGATGAAAATATGGTAGGACCAGAGGTCAGCATGATACCAGGTATACATTATTCAACTATAAAATGGGAACTTAATTGCATGTTTTTATAATGACAGAGGTTTAAATCTTATCACTTAGTGTTTGTGTGTAAAAGGCATTCTTCACATGTTCTGTCTGTATTCTTTCACATATCTAAGTCACATCATGGAGGACTGCAAATCATGATTTAAGAATATATACTGAGATGAGGAGGCATGAAAATCTCAGGGGGATGCCCCCTCCATTCCTGTCTGCTAAACACCCTTGTTTTTTGGCCTCCCCTCCGCCAAACCCTTCCTGTTTGTCTCAGCTTCCTCCCTCCCTAGCCTGTCAAACACCTTTGTTTTTTGTCTCCTCTCCCTCCCAAACAGTCTTCCTCTTTGGCTGCCCTCCAAAAGAGCCTTCTCCCTGCCCTTCCTTAACATTTTGCAGGGTGGTGGTGGTGTTGCTGTCAGTTGCTGGTGTTGGTTGGTCAGTGGGGCTCTTCCCCAGGGCAGGCTTGGTTGGTGCAGTGCTGGCTGAAGGAGGAGAAGGTGGGTTTTCTGACACATGCAGAAATAATTTTTTGTTTGCACTTTTTATTTATGTATGCGGGGGGTAAACCTCCCCAATGCACATTTTGTACTTTCTAGATTTTTCCATACGCCTGAGGTTGCCCCAAGTTTGCAGAAAGATATAATTTGTTCTGATGTGGTCCCGATTCTTTGATTTAAGAATCTGAATGCCACTTTGGGGCCACTTCAGAATTAGATAAATAATAGGTCTGTTATCTCCCCAAAAAACTATTTCTGAAGCCGATGTCCCATTGCAGACAGATGGAGCATTCCAAAGTAATATAATTTCACTCAGATTTTTCTGCTTAGCGCTCTTACTAGTTGACAGTGACGTTAAAGAGGAAAGAAAGCAAATAGGAAGGATAGAAGTAAATTAGTGTGTTACGGAATGGCATACAGCAATGAATTCTGTCTGTAAGGATTTGAGATAAGAGCCAGATCCTGAGTTGTCTTGTAGCTTCTATTACTCTGGCTCTTGCTAGGAGAAAAACTGCATGCACATTTTCCCTTATCTTGGTCTGGGAAAGGGTTACAGACTTTTTTAAAAGCATGGGATATTTCCCTACATATTCCTCTGTAGCTGTGCAACTGGTGCCTGCAGCTTTCACCATCCCAGCCAGTCAGTCTTCATATCATCCAGGCTCTGGTTGCAAGGTGGAGTCTGGGTCCCCTTACAAAGGCAAGGCAAGGAAAGAGAAGAAAAGGAGAACTATATGAAAAAGCAGCTTCACTGTTAGACACTACACCTGTTGCCGGAGCTCTGCTGGGCCCTGTGGAAATGTTTTTCCTTTTTGCCACCTTGCACCTGTAAGCACCTCTCTTCCACAGCCAATATTGGTGAGTTAGGCACCCAGAGACTGGCCAGCATCGTCTCTTCTCATTTCTAAACAAAATAATAAAGAGTTAGACCAAGACTCCCCACCTTCTTTGCAAATGCAGTCACCAGGAGTATATAAGGACAGGAACCGTGTGATGAAAGAACTCTTTAACCCTATTTTCCTTTCCTGCTGTTTCCTTGCTGAAAAAAAACACCAACTGCTTTTATCTTTCTGCAGAAAAGCAGCTTGATGGTGGCTTTTTAAAGAAACATTAAAAAAAAAAAAGATTTAAAGAGCCTCTTTCTCTCCATGTTTCCCTCGATAAAGTAGCTTTGTAGATTCCATTTGCAAAGGGGGTGGGGAGTCTTTCCTTACTGAAGAAAAGTAGCATGCACCTTGATCCCTAGATACAGGTTTTACCTGATAACTGAGCATAAAAAATGGCTCTTGAAGATAGTTACATAATACCATTTTATGCATGACTGTGTTTTAAAATTTGGGAAAACTTTACTTCTGTATAAGTTGAGAATAAAATTATGTTCACTACAGGTTGCAGCTTGCATAAGTCAAGCAGCCCCAATACTTTTATTATTTAAAGTGCCACCAGACTTGGTTGTGTATGGATACAGTGCTGCACTTTGTTTTAGTAAATACAAGCTAGGAATGCAGTCTTACCATTAGTAGAAAAACTGTGCTATTCCCCCCTTAAGTTCCCCCTTAAGTTAAGTCTTTTACTAGACTTATATCATGCTATTGTTAGACAGTGGAGTATAGGCCAACATATAGATGAAATCAGAATTACATGCTTGGTCTGCTTTCTTGTTGGTTGTTGAGGCTTATTTGGAAAGCCTCAGATGACACAGGGCACAGAGAGACAGTGCTGCGTCCTAGTGCCAGGAGCCAATGAGAGATGTTTAGCTAATATGTTTGCTCTGAAAACTGATGTCACAGTGTCCAGCTGAAACATTGAGAATCCTAAGAAGAATAACTAGCCTCAGTAGTTAATCATTAATGATAGGAGCTGGGTAGAGGGAAAGCCTACTGACTAGGCTTGCCAAAGGAAAAATTACACAATTACACAGAGAAACTTTTAAAATCCAAGCTGCAGAGTGTAGGGGTGGGGATGGAATCCCCTGTTCATTAAATTCTATCTTTAAAGTTATCAAATCCTATTTTGTAAGGCTCTATGGTTGAAGTAATGTCATCTTAGTGAACTGAGAACTAAGTGCTAGAAGAACTGAACTGCAGAATTACTAGAAATTTCTTTCTGGTGTCTGAGATTTCAGAAAGATATCCAAATGGATAATGCTAAATCGTCACAAGCTGTGTGGGAGAGTAACTTTCAGAATGGAATCTGAGATTGTATAAGAGAACACACTCTCCCTTCTGTGTCTGTTCTGTGCCTATTCTTTATCGCCATTCTTCTCATGATTATGGTCTCTGTCAATGTCTGTTTCACTAGTCAATGAATTTAGTTAAGAAACCATAAAGAAGCATATTCTGTGATAGTGGCTGTTAGGGATATGTTTCATATTCTGGATTCCTAAAATGGCTCCTGCTAAGAAGCCATTTTGAGCTTGTGCTAGATCATAGTTCAGCAATAGTTTTGAATCCGCTATTTCTGTGTCCTGATATGAGACCAGGACTTTTTGACTTGGCCTGGCACATGAATGCTGCTTTTAGGAGCACAAGAGATTTGCGTGTTTGTTGAGAAAAATGGAACAATCATGTAAAGAATGTATATCAAGAGGCTAGCACACAGGCCAACCACTGTCTTTGGAGAGAATCAGCACCAGTTTATACAGGGTATTTCCCTGCAATGTAATTTAGTCTTTAAAAATAGCCGTAGGGACCAGATATAGATTGAGGACTGATTTCTCTACCACCACCTCCACCCCCTGCATAGGGGGAGGGTGATCTTCATAGACCTTAGTGAGAGGGAGTTTAAAACAAAATTCTGAGCTTTGTTCTTCCACCCATATCTGATTATTTTTTGAAGTGACAGTATGCATTAGGAATCAGATCATAGATAACCCAAATTCATATATAACTTTGGGCTGTAGAAAGCTACCTTACTGCTTTTTGAGATTCCCAAGAAGGTATATGAAATGTCCTGAGTAAGGACTGCTTGCTACTTCAGTTTTGTTGGGCTCTGGAGGTACTTTGAATACTTCAGAGCTTAGATCAATGTTGCAGGCTAGACTCTGCCTTTTCCCCTTGGCGGAAAAGGTATAGTTGGCAACTTAAGATTTTGGGTAGCTATCAGGGTCAGTCAATATTTAGGGACCCCACCAGTAAATTATAGCCTCTGACAGAACCCTGTCAGAGCTAAGCATGCCAGTTCCCATGCTTAGCTTATTTAGGTGCCTTGGTACGCAGTGTTTCTGTATTTTTGTCCCACTGTTTATATAGTACATAAATGTGGAGGATATCTTAGAAGCAGGCTGCTCAGTATGCTAGTTGTTGGAAATGTAATTTGCAAAATATTGCTTTTTTAATTTCTGCATAGCAAAAGTATTATGTGTGCATGCATGTAAGCAATTGAGAGGTTGTGTTTATAGCATTGTTATATGGACAAGATTGTATCATATAAGCTTAATACAATATATTTGAGAACAGATTTTGATCGTTATAAGTGCTTTTTACAGGCAGATTTAATCTCAGTATTTTTTGTGCTTCTATACTTCAGAATAAACTATGGTGTAAAATATGAGAAGAAATGAGAACGTGACCAGTGACATCTTGAAACATGCTTATGAACTTAAATATTTTAAGATGACTATCCCAGAGGAATACAGCTGCTGCATTTTAGCTAAGAATTTTCTTTTTCTCTAGTGGCTGTTTCTGATTAATGTTAGCTGAAAGAAATTTCCAAGTAAACTAAATGCCCATCTGACTTTCCACAATCTAAATCCATATATACAGTCCTCTCTCTGCATATAGAATATTTCAAACTGCATTTTGTTTCTCCTTCATTGTGAAAGAGTGGTAGTAGTATATCAGCAGGGAATTGTGTTGATATTCTAGTAGTGTAGCTGAGCCAGACAGGTCTGCAGCACACTGTTCTATTTTTAGACTGTAGGTTGCCATTTTTATCTTGTGAAAATATTCATCAGTGTCTAGGTGACAGGCCATCAGTTTTTGTAAATGTGTCAGGCCCCACATTTTTCCATCTACCGCTTTCCCTGTTTTACACCTCACAGTGTGTGGAAAAGGTTACTTCAGGTTTCAATTCATGTGTTAAATTCCTTCGTTCACAGATCTTTAGCGTCATGCACTTCATCTTTTTTTATTACGCAGCTGCTTACGTATCTGTTTATTGTCTACATGGATGAACTATTCTAGAGCATAAGGATTGGGGAGGGGAAATGGATTCAAATGCTTTGGCATAATTTGTAATCTAGATTTTCTCCCTGTGTACTTCAACATTTCCCGAGGAGAAGATTTACTTTGAACTGTATTAGAACTCAGTAAAAGATGTTTTGTCCAGAGCACAGAGTATGACTTAGATACTCTGCAAAACTCATATAATATTGTGGATCCTATTGGACTTTCACTAGGGAGACCAGCAATTAAACGTATGGGTAGCTTTCAGTAAGTTATAATAATAATTGTATTGTGTCCTGCCCTACAGGGTGATAGTAAAGAAAGATGCTAAAGGAGAGTACTTTTAATAACGATCATTGGACGTTCCTTTGGAGAGATTTTCAACCAGTATAACTACAGATGACAAAAACAAATGTCTGGTTTGTAATGGGCATAAACTGAGCTTGTTGTTATGATCATTTCAGGCAGGTAGTTGTGTTGATCTGCAGTAGAAGAGCAAAGTTTGTGTCCAATAGTGCCTTAAAGACCAACAAGATTTTCAGGGTTAAGCTTTTGAGACTCCAGCTCCTTGGCAAAGGGAACTTGACTTTCAAAAGCTTGTGCCCTGGAAATCTTGTGGGCCATTAAGGTGAATCTTGATCTTCTGCTGCTGTGATTTTGTGCTCCCCCTGTTCTCCCCTCTTTCAAACCAGGGAATTTTCAAACTCCAGTTTACTGTGATGTCCAGTAATCAAGAGACATTGGTACTTTGTGGACCAGATTCCTGGGTGTGACAGTACCATCCATTGGTTCTAGATGCACCAGGAATCTCGGAGACACTTTGGTACACTCAGATTTCAAGCCCAAGACAGTTAGCAGGAGGGACCCCATAGGACACTTTAGGTGTGGAAGGTGTAATGTTTGTGATCTGGTGGCGGCAGAGTCTGGTGGTGGCAGAGTCAGTGCCACCAGACGGATTATTCCCCTGCGGGACTTCTCGACCTGTAGCACCCAGGGGTGGTGTATGTAATTGAGTGTACATGCCCACTTCTTTATAAAGGTAGCACACATATTAGAACAATAACGTATTAGAAAAATCAGTGGAAAGCTAGGGAAATGGTTGAAGGAGCACAATTGCATCATGATGCTGTAGGGCAACAGAAAAAACCCCAGGGCAAATAACTTGTTTGGAAAAGTTCCTAATAAGCATTTTGGTGGTGAGGGAGGTGGTGTGGGAGTAAAAGTGATTTGTCAGCACAGTATTTCATGACTCCTGGGTGGCATTTCCTGCTGCACTGTTGTTGTGATTACAAATATAGGTATTGTAACACAAACTAATCTTATCTACAACATTAAGGTTTCATTAATACTGGACAGTACTGCAAGTCAAGTTCCGTGGTTTTGAATTGCAGCAACATAATACAGCAGAAAGACTGGTAACTTTAATAATGGGCCCTGAACAAGGGCTGCAACTATTGCAACACTTAGAATGGGTGCATGAGTTGAGATAATGGGTTTGTGTTGAGCAAGGGTTGGAAAAATATCTTGTGATATTTAGGAATCATATTTTTACATGTCAGGATGTCTTGGAGCTTTTCCTTCCTCAGTGCCATGTCTGCCCAGTGGTCCTAATTTATGTGTAGTTGACATAAAGGGAAGCTACACTTTACAGGTAGTTTGTGTTTTCTGAGTGCAGGGAGGCTGCATAAATAGCCAACTGTTGTCAAGTACATTAAGATTATTTTCTGTTAAAATAAATATGAAAGAAGTTCAGAAACTTGAGGAGAAGTATCCTGGATAGTGTTTCAAAATTATGAATTCACCCAAGTTTATTAAGTTGGAGGGGATAGGGATGTAAATCAATATGAATGTTGCTGAATGTGGCCATGTTATTTATGATCATATGACTAATCTTGGTAACCAGTCGTTATTTTACACACGCCAGTTTTGAAGTTTAATCCCACCACAGCATTATCTATAATAGTAAATTACTCGGTAGATTAACAGTATCTTATATTAACTGATAATAAAACAGAAACCATTTTCTTTACATTAGATCTTTGTTTTTTGTACAGTAAATGGTAGGAGGTTATAGTTGATTATTATTCAGTTGCGAGCATTGTCTGTCAGCCTCACCTACCTCACAGAGTTCTTGTCAAGAACAATGTACAAAATACTTCCCTAAGCTCATCAGAGGAAAGGCAGGATATAATACTTTTAAGAAATAGAAGCTTCTTTTGCAAAGAAGAAATTATTGCATTTCAAATTTTAAGGATCCATTTCTCTCCTGGAACAAATAGGAGCTATTCTGTTTACATAAAAATAGGGGAAAAACTGCTTAATATCATTCCAACTCTCTGGTCTGAAAATTTGGATGAGCTTTTTATTTTAGTGAGAAATCAGTAGCATTTCTGATTAGTCTTAAGAAAAATCCTTTATTTGATAGCACAACGTAGGGTAGCTTTTAGTATTGCTGGACAAGATGCATTGTATCCTTTGGGAACTATCTGAGATTCATAGCAGGAGACTATGCATGAAATCATTGTGGCTCACTGGGTCAGTCTGGCTCTGTCTGTAACTAGGTAGGTCAGTGGTTCTTACACTATAGGCTATGACCTTTTACAGGAAGGTCATGAGGACAGAAAACCTGAAGCCTGAAGCTAAAATGACAAAACTGAGGAGTTTATACTTTGGTCACATCATGAGAAAACCAGACTCTTTGGAAAAGTCAATAATTCTAGGAAAAATGGAAGGCAGTAGGAAAAGAGGAAGACCTAAAATGATACAGTTTGACTCAACAAAAGAAGCCATGTCCTCCAGTTTGGAAGAACTGAGCAAGTCTGTTAACGAACAGAAGTTTTGGAGGTCATTCATTTGTAGGGTCACCATTGGTCAAAGGCGACTTGGTGGCACATAACATGTATGCACATGTGTGTGCACACACGTATGAGGCCAGGAGGGAAGGGGAGAGAGGAAGCTTAATGGCAGATTTGGCTTTTCTTCTATATAATGGCCATGAAATATGCCCTGTTGCACCACAATACTATGTATTTATAAATAACTAAATATGAAAAACAAACCTGTTCAGTGTTAACTGATGTGAAGTATCTCTATTTTCTGTTCTGGAGTTAGAAAGCAGCATGGAGTTACTTTGAAGTTGGGCCCCAAAAATTTAGAAACAAGCCCCACTTCAGAAAGTTTGGAGAACACTGGATTCAGGACACTGTCTGGTTCTAGTACTGTGGTTACTTAATATACACAAAACATTTCCCCAGATAAAGATTATTCACTGTTGCAAAATGTTGTGTACTTAGAGCCTTGCAGTGCAATCCTGTGCAAATTTATTCCCAAGTAAGCATACACACACTTGCATCCTGGAGCAAGCTCAGTTGAACAGTGTTTGCTTCTGAGTAAAGGGGCATAGGTTTATGCCATTGAAGAAGTAGGGAGGGGTGGCTGCTGCTGTTCTTGCATAACCCCCCCTTTTTTTGTCTACCCTGGTCTCCATGCTTCCTGCAATGTGCTGTACAATCCAAACCTAGCAAAATGTGCAGTTTTGAGGTTCTGTCTTACCCTCCCCTTCCTCTCCAGAACAGAGATGTGGGATAGCACTTTATTTCTTCTGTAGAAAATGTTCCATTTCTAATTTTATGAAGCTGTGTTGAATCGCAATGAACGTATTGGCACTGGCATTCAAGCAGTAAAATTTTCCATTTTATTTTTGGCAGTGGGGGGTGGGATATGCACTTTCATTGTTCGAGACCAATTGTATGTAGGGACTGAATTGGTTGATGCTGTGTTCATGGCCCTTTCCTAGGTAGGAAGATATACCTAAATCGAATCAAATGCCTTTATTGGCATAACAGGACATACATATGCACAGTCAGCAAGGAGACAAAAAAAGAAAAAAATCCCTTGCCCCATCACGTAAACCATACCTAAATCATTGAAATCTGTGGGCTAAAATTTGCCTAACTCGCCTCACAACCAAGTGTAATCTCACCAAGGAGCTTTACTCGCCAGCATGAAAAACATAGG
This sequence comes from Eublepharis macularius, assembly GCF_028583425.1. NCBI lineage: Eukaryota > Metazoa > Chordata > Lepidosauria > Squamata > Eublepharidae > Eublepharis > Eublepharis macularius. The sequence goes on along the minus strand of NC_072791.1, from coordinate 84,335,848 downwards.
CACATTCTTTTGTAGAGTGCTGTAGATTTGTATTTAAAATCAGCTGGTAATTTTACAATATCATCTTGGCCTGTTTTGACATGTTCTTAGATTTCTAGTTCAGTCTGGGCATTTTACCAAAGATGTGGTTAAGTATTAACTTTTGTTGGAACCACAAAAAGTCTCTGTCAACAGGTATGACATGTAGGCTAATTAACATGAAATACTGAAAGTAACTTCAGAATTAGTCAGGTCCCGTGTCAGTGTCAGTGGAACAGTTGCCAGTGCCAGTGGTTTCTGGTAGGGCTCACTGCTGCTGACTCCCTACTCTCTTCTGAAGCTTGCACTCTCACATGTCCACTACCTGCTTGTGAGTGCTTTGTCGCCTCAGCCTCCCAGCTGCATATGCTGCCTAGCCCTGCTGGAGAAGGGCATGTGGGTGATGTACAAAGCATCAGCATTCCTGTTGGCTGTGGTAGTGGCACTCCTAGCTGCATCCACCACCCAGCACCATTGGGGAAAGGGTATGCAGGCGATGTGGGCAAGTGTGACTGCAGATGGTAGTAGAGCTTGCTGGGGAATGATGCACAAGCAAGTGGGGGCATGTGGATGAGAAGAGTTGCCTGGTAGTGGACATTGGGGAAGGAATGCCCTGGTAGTGGGCATTCTCTGCCCGGGGCCCTCAAAACCAGGAACGAACGTTGAAAACAGTAATGAGTATTATAACTTGAGCTATCATGGACCGTGATCTTTGCCTGTGAGGACTGTATTCCCGTTTTGAGATGTCTGCTGTTACAGTGGGGGTAGGGGGAGTAGGAGAGCAGTTGCTATCTTGCTAGGTTTACTCTTGACCTGTAGAGGTTAGAAGAAAGTGCCCCTGCATTTCTGCCCATGGTAATAAATAATACCATAATGAAATGAGAGCTAACCTGGCACCTTTGCTGGCATTCTTTACTTTAGAAAATATTTAACAATATTTGGTCACAGTCGAATAATAAATTGAAGGTTCAGTTCACCTATGTTCCAACCATGTTGCCAGCAAAGTATGCAAAATTGGAAGGAAGATGTCTGTTTTTTCTAAAACCTATTTTGTGATATGTTTGTAATATGTAGACTAGAAATTATGAGAGTGCTGCTATACTAGCAACACTGACAGTACAATCCTAAGCAGAGTCACAACCAATAAATTGGTCCAAATTGAATACAGCTTCTGTTGGTCACCAACTTCTGTTGCTAAGGGGACTATATTGTAGTGTTTCTTATCCCTTCCATGAGGAGTGACCTATAAACACTCCATCCTACCTGGTGCTGCACACTTTGCAGTGCTGAACATATAAGTAGCTGGGTGCCTTTGGGAATTTAACCTTTTTTACTATTTGAGTGCCAGAGGCTGTCATTATATTTTATGCCTGTACTGTGTCATGCTAGTGTGTCTCAGTTCCTTTTCATGATTTGGGTAGATGAGAATATGCAAAATTTGAAGGTTGGAGTAAAAAATCAGATCTTATATTAGCCCTATTATCTGTTGAGAAAAAATGTATTATGTTGCTGCTGGCTTATTAGCTTGTAGAGTCTGCATGCTTATCTTCTTTGTTCTTGTTAAAATATGAACTGGCATGTGTTAGACTGCTTTAACGTTTACTCCTAGGGACTTCAGTAGCTTCTAAATTTGGCATTGCTAAGCTGGTGCCCTGTTTGCTTGAATCAATTGGGGCCGCTATTTTTAGCAAGAAAAGGGAATTGAAATAGCAATTTTCCTTCCGTGTAATAGATCCCAAGAGGAACACTGATGCAAGCTCTCTGTCGTTCCATATACTCCTCCCTTCCCAAAAGCTCTCAGACAAAAGGCAGCTGTCACATTTTGCGGCAGTGTTAATCTTTAATCAATTGAGTGTTTTCTGCATTCAGGTGTTTGGGCGGGGGGAACAGGTCATGAGGAGAATTTGCCTAGAATAACCAAGCACTCCGTTTAGTGGGTAATGGCAGGGAATAGACAGAGTTGCTAAAAATAGCATTGCTTCAAGTGTTTCTGCGGTCTATTTTTGATATTTGGTTTTGATGTAGATTGGGATGCTACTAAAAATACGTTTCTAGCTAAAAACACAAAAGTAGAATATTTTTAACCAGCACAAGCTAAAATACTTTTGTAGGCTGCAGGTAATCTTGGAGAAAAGCATTGGTCAAATGCCAGTGTTTTATATAATCTATTTAATGTGACCATCCTTGATGTTAAACAGGAATAGACTGCTTTTTCCAGTTCTCTCTACATGCTAGCATGACTTGTGTTCAGCTTTCACTGTGTTCAGTGGTAGGAACTTGAAATTTTTTGTTCAGACCTATTTAGCATGTCATTCTCTTGCATACGTTACATTTTGAAATTGTTGACTTGTAATCTTATGCTCAAAGCTGAATTTGGTACAAGCACTAGTGAAATAGCATAATGGGATCTGATTTGTATCTAGTATTACCTAATGAGAGACAGATGTCCCCTCCCTTCATCTTGTACAGGTTTGGAACGGCCCCTAATTTCAGGGTGTTTTACAAACCAGTAACTAATCCCAAATATTTTGACCTCTATATTGATACTTAAGGGTTCCATATGTGAAAAAGATTTCTATCTAAAATAATGACCCTTAAAAAAAAAAAGTTAAAAATGATAGCCCAGCCCCCGATTGATGCCCTGGTACTGGTGGAGTTGGGGAGCAACTCTACCACTCTTGCAGCAAATGGGTAGTTAAGCAAAGAAGTATATGAATGTACTTTTGGCAAAATGGGCTGACTATGGGTTGCAGAAATATAATTAATCCATAATAGTGAACGTGTCTAATACTGATCAGAGTACGGATCATCCATATGAATGTAGAAATTGTTGTTTGGTGTGTGAGAGAGAGGAACTACTACTCGACTCTGCTGGATGGTGTGGGCTAATTAAGTGTACTCTTTAAAATAAAATGGGGTACATCCCTAGATTAAAACATGGTGATGGAGGATGTTGTTCTGGATGCTCTTGTAAATAATAAGTCATCACAGCTTAGTTTAATTTATTAGATTTTTTGTCTGCCCTCCCCACAAGCAGGCTCAGGGCGGGTCACAACATTATAATAGGAAAACAATCAGTTAACAGTACATGGTAATAAGAATAAAATGAAACAATTTGAGTACAAAAGTTAAAACCGTAATATCAAAGATGCTTAGTTCTCTGATTCCTCAAACTCACTTTTTCTAGACTAATTCATCCCAGTATTAAATTCCATATATGCCTTATTTGCCACATCGTCCTCATCATTCACAAACCATGATACATTTTTTTCTGCGGGCGTTCTTCCTACCTTTTTCCAGAGCTGCTTTAGTTTTTGCATTGATAGGAAACCAACACTTGACAGCTATTGGCTTAGTCTTTTGAAGCTATTATTAGATGGAGAATATTGGAAAGGTTGTAGAAATCACCTGTCCCTCTGTTTTCTTTGCCCATGTTCATTGGGTAGAGTAGCAGGATAGTGTAGAGGGCATACAAGCATTTCTGGAACAGCTTGTTCTTTCTGAACTGGTGTTAATAAGTTTCATGGCTTTCTGTTTGATCCCCTGAAGCTTAACAATGTGTTAGGCTCCTGTTTTATTGCTTAGTAAACCCTTACAGGTTCTTTTGAGATGGCTTGAATGGTGACTTGTAGCTGTACTACATCAGATTCATTTCCAGTGATTATTTAAGAATTTTGGTGCTTCTAAAGTACTAACTTAATCATACCAGTCTTGAAGTCTGATTGAAAGGTTACAGTATTTTTCAAACGAAGGAGTGCTGAGTCAGTGTAATGTTTTCATTAGGGTATGGATTAGAAGAGGCCATGCTTACAATGCTGGTGTAAGGGTGAGAGGCGTCATTCAGTTTTTATACTTTTACAGTGTCTCAGAATATTCAAATGATGACTGATGTATCCTATCAAGACACTTGTAGTAATGACAAGGGGTGTGAGCTCTGCAGCGATCCTATAATACTACATATGGGTACTTTTCACATTGGGACTTTAAATCGTTTTAGCACCGCCTCTTCTTCCCATGATTGTGCAACTTTCACACTTGAAAGGTGGTCATGGGACACAGAACCAAAGTTTGTGTTTTCCCCAATTTTTCCCCGTGCGCAGATACTGCGAGTTTTGTTTTGAAGCCACAGGCAAGTCATGGCTGGCACGAACCTTGTCAGTGTGAAAGTATATATTCCCGTTTGGCTTCTCAGATTCCCCTCTCTCCATCCCAGGAGCTGATTTGTCCATGAGGAATTGACCGCACCCGCCCTCCAAACCTCCTCAGCCACTTTTTCTGCCTTTTTTTTGTTTCTGAATAGGACAGCAACGTTGCTGCATCACAGTGTTAACTTGAAATTTTAAATTGGCATGCTTCTGATGAGGTGGGACTCACAGCGAGAGTGTTGGACCTTTTTTAAATTTAGGAGGGATTCTTTCTTTCCAATAAAGGATTGATTGGCATGGGGAGGGAGGGATCCTGATGAGCATACAATGTCAGACAATGTATCAACGTCACAAGGTCATGGGTGCTGCCAGGCCCATAAAGCCCCAAACTGCACCTGGCATCTTCCCTGCCAAAATTTATAGGCCAATCTCTGATTTTTCAATTTAGGTGGGATTCGTTCCTTCCAATAAAGGATTGATTCGCATGGGGGGTATCCTGATGGGCAGATGATGTCAGACGATGTATCAACGTCACAACGTTGCTATGCATGTGCAAAATTTTTTAAAAAGAGGGGGTGACATGTGCTGCAAGGCCCATAAAGCCTGAAACTGAACCGAGACTTTTGAAATGAAAAGAGAGACTCAAAATCGAAATTGTCCAACAGTGTGAAATGAACAGGTGCGATACAGATTTCACTGCGATCGGGGCGACTGCTCATCAACAGTGGTCTAAGCCATGAATGTGAAAAGTACCATACTGTGTTATGACTTAAGCTGTGGAATCTAAAACAGGCTAACATTCATCTTATCTGTTTCTTATTTTGTAGTTATCACGGGAGCTACTGATGGAATTGGAAAAGCTTATACAGAAGAGGTGAGAGGTTTTTTCAGTTGTTTTTCCTACTGAGTGTGGTTGCTTGTTTGCAAAGGTGAAATAATGCATGATAAGCCATGATTTAAAAATACATGTTATTTTATGTGTTAGTTGGTTGAGTTTGAAATGTCACCACTAGAGATGGGCACGAACTGGGAAACTGATGGTTTGTGGCGGTTTGTGGTTCATTGCGTTTCACAAACCAATAACTTACACTAATTTGCCCGGTTTGCAAACCGGTTTGTTTGTTTCATTCATTTTGTCATGTCACTTCCGGAGGCCGTAGAATGGCTCCCTTGACAGACAGAGATGCCAAACTAGCAGAGAGTCTTTAGCAGGCTCTCCTCCAGCCACCCTCCAAGTCTGGCGAAGATTGGATTTTGGACGTCCCAAAGTGGGTATGCCCAGGAAAGTTCCAATAGATATAATGGGAGCCATGAATGCCAATTGACTTGCCTTGGCTCCATTGAAATACATTGCAGCACCAAAAAGTTGCAGAAATGAAAACGTTGGATGGAGTTAGAGAATCTTCCTCTGATAACGGAGTGATGGTCCCTGGGAGTAGAAAAACTGCTCTGGGGCTGGAATGGGGAAAGAATTACTCTTTGAGCGGACAGTCAAGGAGATGTTCTTGAGGAGACAGGAATTTTGTTGTACAGGAAAGGACAGAGGTGATCCATGAGGGAAAGTCAATCCTGAGGGGAGGGAGACCTTGGGGGAACAGAAATCTTATTGGGGGAAAAGACAGTCTTTGAGGAGAAATGTTCTTTGAAAGAACAGAAAGAAAAGACAAATCTTCTTTGAGAGGAAAGAAAATTTTGGGGAGAAACGGAAGGAGTCTTGGATGAGAGCTGCTGTGACCAGAGTCCATCTCCCCAACGGGGTGGCCGAGAGGGAAGCGGAATCCATCTCTGCAACAGGATGGGCAGCTCTTAAGGGGACTCATGTGAAGGGGGTTAAATAGGAGATGGGGGGGGTGATGTGGGCGGCTGCATCAGCAAGAAGTTGAGATGTAAAGGCCCTAGAGGGTTTAGTGGCAAGGAATTCCCCGGGGTGGGGGGGGAACAGATCCTCCTGGAATGAACCCAGCTATGGACAACTGAGTCCCTCTTCTGGGATGCAGTCAGAGGGCAGCAGGCACTGGTGAACTAGAGGAGAGGAGGACCCATGGGGAAGGAGGTTAAAATTCCCCTTGTGGGGGTGCATTCGCACTTGGCAAGGACAGGAGGTGGTCCAGAGCCCTGACCCACCCAGACACCTTCCCATCTGGGACAGGTGCTCTAAATAATAATAATACTGATAATATGATATATAAACTTATTCTGTGAGGAATCACAGGAATCTACTAGGCTTGACCCTAGAGGCTGGCATCGGGAGAGTAGGGTTGCCAGCCTCTAGGTGGTGGCTGGAGATCTCCCATAATTACAGTTGATCTCCTGGTGACAGAGATCAGTTCCCCTGGAGAAAATGGCTGCTTTGGAAGGTGGACTCTATGGGAGAGGTGCTCAAAATAATAATAAAAGACTCCTCAGATGAGTAACCCTCTAGGCTTAGTCCCTGAGCCTGGCTGTGGAACAGAAGCAGGTGCAGAACTTGGTCACAGTCACATGCCTCAGTAACATCCATTTGAGGCTAGTGTAATGGACTGTACATGGGGTTGACTGTGAAGGCAGTTCAGAAGTTTCAGTTGGTTCAGAATGTAGTGGTCAGAGTGCTGACAAAAGGCTGGCTACAATGAGCACATTATTCTCATCTTGTGCCGGTTACATTGGCTGCCAGTGTGCTTCTGTCTTCAATGCACAGTGCAGATGTTGACTTTAAAAGCCTTAGACTTGAGTCTGAGGGTCAAACTACAAGTGACGAATGACAATTGAACAGCAAGTGTATTCCTCCCTGTTTACTTTCCCTTCATTTGCTCTCCATTCGATCCACTTGCCGTTCAAGTGTCATTTGTCACTTGTAGCTTGGCCCTGAGGTGCAAGAAACTACCTGGTGGGCTAGATTCATCCATCCATACTGACTTGTGGTCCAAGTTTTGCCAGGAAACCTTATTGTGGGAATCTCCTGTGTAGAAATTTGATTGGTGGAGAGATACATGAGGGTTTACTTGGCAGCTGCCCCTTTGTTTGGAACTTTTCTTGCAGTGAGGATGCTTCCTGCTTTAAAGGACTTGCAGTGTCAGCTGAAAACTTCTTTTTATTCTTAGAAGGCCTTTTAAGCTAAACATTGTCCCTGTTATTTGTAAGCTTTTAATGGATATATGGTAAACCTCATTGAGTATTTGTTTTTAAATAGAGGGGTGTATACATGTGCTAATAATATTACAAAGGAAGAACAGAAACTTGAAACTTAAGTGTGCTGGGAAAATAGCATTGGTCCCTGCAGTTCTGTTATAATTAAGTCATGCTTAGTTCACCAAATACTATCATACTTTTGGCTTGGTTCTTACTCATTTTTTTAATATGGTAAAAGTTCTAAAAACCACTGGCTGAAATAGAACCTCAGTTTGCTGTCAGCACAGGCTGTTATCATTCATTGGGCTCTTTAGGCCGCTATTTAAATTTGTTACTTGTTGGCAATATATTTTCATTGAAAAGAGGTAGATCCCACTATACTTATAAGACAAGAGAAACAACTGTTAAATGTCTGGGCATTTATTTACCTTGAGTATTTGACCCTTGAAAATGTGAGCAAAGAACTGACTGGCCTGTTGCCACATTCAGTTGGGAGGTATACTTAATATGCTTATATATGGTGCATTGGATTCGTTATTTCAATTGGATAGCCAAGACAGGCAAAATCTATACTCAATAAATGCAGCATTTATTCTAAAGTGGTACTGTTACTTCAGTTGATCAGTCTTTGGAGAGATTCAGGGTCCATACTGAATGCCATAATCATGATGGATGGAAGTTAACTTCATAAAGTTGATCCAGTCGGGTATATTTTCTTTTCCGTAAATATACAGATTTTTACATAGTTATTAAAGTGGTTTTATTTCATTCTCTCTTTTTGGGCCTCTGTTCAGTACCACATATAGAGATTCTATACTGGTACAGAAGCAACTCTAAAATTCTAGAGCTCTAGACCTAAAATTGGCACACAAATCCCTTATGTTCAAGCAAGATACTGAATGGCTACACCTACTCTGAGGGACAAGTATCTTCCCACTCACTCCTCTTTGACCACTTTACTGTTAGTAACAACGTTCTCATCTTCATTATTTTTCTTCATCTTCTCTCTAACAGGTTAAAACAGATAAAAGTTCTGTTCTTTGGACTAGTAAACAGGAGGGATTGAACTAGACATGGAACAAAGTTATGTTGAACTGATTCCCTGTCAAGTCTAGTTCAGGTGTGTATGTCCAGGTACCATTAATACCTGTGGGGACCAACTAAGAGTGGTGCTATAGTTTCTCTCTGAGTAGTCCCCTTTGAATGGTCCCTGAGTGTGGGGCAAGAGAGAAGGTGTGTACCTCCTCTGTTGCTCTCCCCTCCTGATCTTTCATGTGAAGCAGACTGCAGAGGAAATGACTCTGCAGCTTGCCTCACTTGGGTGGCTCCTGAGTGAGAGACAGGATAAAAAGAGTGCACCTTCTCTCTCTTGCTGCCCACCCAGGATCCATCCTTGCCAGTAGGTCTTTTGAGATACTTATTCTGCAGCTCATCTTGCATGGAAAATCATGGCTGCAGAGCAGGCACTTGACTTCTGTGCTACTTCTCTTATGGTACACTGCATATATTTGGTATGCTAAATGGCTGCCTGCTTTGTTTGGGAGTGAACCGGCCCTGAGCAACAGCAAGAATAGCTTCCTCTGGCCTTGCTGCTTCTGCTGCACCTGAGGAGCAGTAGCATTTGTGGGAGAAAGCTCCCACTCTTCCTCCCCTCTCCTCCCCTTCCATAATGTCTCCACCTAGTTCCAGGCCAGGCTACAGATAGAAAATATGCAAAAGCCTTTAGCCTGCTCTTAGGCCTTTTTGTCTTCTTACTGCCTGTAATTAGTGTAACACTTGAATATTGTTAAGAAATACTGTCCTATCCTGATTGATAGGGACGGGATAGTATTTCCCAGCCCTTCTCTGATTATAAATATGGAGTTGAAAAGAAGGGCTGAGAGTAGGCTAGAGTAGAGGTTGTTTCTCCCTCTGAGGCAGAAGACATCTTGATGGGTGATTCCTACCCTCTGTTCAGGGAGTTAGGAACAAATCTTTCTACTTCCTGACCTCGTGGTGGGGGCCACCTTGCTTCTCAGTTATGTTTCCAGCCTCAATAGGGACAGCAGCTTAGTTTGGACGCTACCTTGCTCTTACCTTTTTTCTTCTCTTTTCCTTCCAATTTAACCTTTCCTCGGAACTCTTAATCTCTGCTCTTTCTCTCTGCTGTATGTTTATCTCTCTACTCCCTCCGATACCACCTCCAAGGAACCGCAGGAGAAGCTTCTCTCTCTTTCATGGCCGGAACGGCCATTCCTATAGGATTGACAGTCTCAGAGCCTGCTCCTTTTTTGTGCCAAATGGAGGATCATGAAGAAAGTGATGACTTCCTCTCCAAAGGAGAGTTAGAAACCCCCCTCACTGCTGCTCCAGGTTGCGACTTTGAAGCCATCACTGCAGCCCATGCGGAGGCTACAACATCTGCCATCCCCTGTGCTAAGAGAACAGAACTGCAGAAGCGCACCAAAAAAAAAGCCATTTCTCTCATGCTAAAGAAAGTGTGGCAGCCATTTCTGGCCCCACTGGCAATGTTCCCAGCAGACTGGGATGTGGATGCAGAGCTGTTTTCACCACATCTGTAAGCCAGTCAAGAGCCTTAAGACCCTGTGAGGGTCAGTCGATCCATTCTGAAGGACATCCAGTACCCTTGATTCCAGAGTAGAGATGGGCACGAACCACAAAATGAACTAAAGTTCATCACGAACTGGGCCGGTTCATGGCTCACGAGCCTGCAGTTCATGGAAGCCCTGTTTTCACAAACTTCCAGAAACTGCTCTGCCAGTTCATTTGGTTCGTGTTAAACCAAGCCAACGGGGGTGAAATGCCCCTTCTTCCTCTGAGGCGGAGGACATCTTGGGTGTTTCCCTTCGCCCAATCAGGGAGGCAGGAAGTAGAAAACTTTCTTCCTCTTCCTATTGGCGTCTGGAACACCCTGCTCTCCAGTTCTTTCCTGCCTCCAGGGAGAGCAGTCGCTTAGGCAGTTTTCTCTGCCTTTTTTCTTCCTATCTTAATTCTGACCTTTCTTACTTTCTAAATTCCTATTTCCTTGTTCCTCTTGCTTTGCCTTTAGTCTAGCTAGTTTGCTCTCTGTGCTTTGCTTCCCCTTTTTCCTCTCTAACTCTCGCTGGGTTCCAACGAGATGGAATCCAGGGACTCGGAAGGAAGCTTCATGGAGGCCGAAGAGGAAAGCTCAGCAGCGGCAATCCCACCTGAAGACCCGAGCGATCTACCCGGTACCGTCCTGCCCTTGGGGCTGGAACGGAATCCCGGCGCCTTTCCGGCTAATGAGCCATGTACTTCTTCAAAAAAGCAGCGCAGAAGATCACAGGAGCTGGGATCTGCAACGCGCCGTCATTGAGAGGCTGGAAAAGGCGCCAAACGCGAAGCTGTGGAAAAGGCGGGAAAAAGCGATGGCGTTCGCGACTTTACCCGCGCGACTACGAGTGACGTGCTTGCCATACTCCCGCCGGGAGAAAATGCAGAGAGCACTTTTCGATCCGCTTTAACTGCCTTGATCGCTGAGATCAGTGAAGGAAGACCAGGTAGTGTACCCAACGACTTCGGGCAGTTGCATTCTCATGGAGAGCCCCAGGCAGGGGTCTTTATCCCTTTTCTGAGACAGATTATAAGGGAGGAGGTTGGGAAGCTCCGTCAGCCTTCCTTCAGGGCACCTAGTGAACAATCCCTTGCCCCTGCTTCTCCCCCTAGCAAGCAGCGATGTACTAAGGCTCACTGGCCAACTAAAGCTGCCCAAAAGTCTACCCTGACCTACCCTAGGGACAGCGGGTGCTATTTGGGGGATGCGTCGTCCTCTTGATAGCGAGGATGGGGAACAAGGGGACTTCCTTTCGGAGGAGGAAGAAGAAGAGGTATCCATTCCAGAACAAACTAATAGACTGTTCAAGGTAGAGGACTTACCAATATTTACTCTCCAAAACCCTGGCAGCCGTAGAACTCCAGGAGTCTTCAAAGAGGGGGGAGGAGGATTCCAAAGCTGACAAGGGGTCTTCAAGGCCTAAAGGCCTTGAGAATTCTTCCCTAGAGATAGCACTCCGGAAAGGGTTTTCCCTTTCCCTGAATATTTTGAAAGGCAATTGAGGGCAGAGTGGTTGACACCAATAGCCTCCAGGCAGTATCACAGTTCTGTTAAAAAACTTTATGCCTTACCTTCTTTCACCAATGAGTTCTTGCAGGTGCCCTAGATCGACGCACCCGTGGCAGCACTTCAATCCTCTGGCCTGCTGACCGAAGACGGTCAAGGAACTGTTAGAGATAATTTGGACCAGAAGGCGGAGACTGCACTCAGACGGGCACACGAGGCCTCAGCAATGGCAATCCGAGCTGCATCATCTGCCTCCATTGTCTCCAGAGCTGCAATCTTAATGGATACGTAAGCTTATCCAGCTCTTGCCAGGTAATCGTAGATGTCTACTGGAGGGAGCTAACAGAATCCTAAAAGCCAACTCCTTTGCTGCAGACGCCACCCTGGACGCCTTGACCTTCTCTTACAGGGCAATAGCCTCTATGGCCGCCGCCAGGAGACTGCTCTGGTTGAGAGCCTAGCCTGCAGATTTGCACTCCAAATTTATCCTCATGGCCTACCCATTTCAAGGCGACAAGCTGTTTGGAGAGGCCCTGGACAAAGTGCTGGTAGAGACCCGCGATAAGAAGAGGGCGCTCCCCAAAACTCTCAAAAGGATGGACAGACGCGGCTACACCTCTCAGTCCTTTCGATCTTAACATGTGTTACCCAGATTTCGGCAAGATAGCAAACGATCGTTCTGGAATCCCTCCAAGTCCACTCAAAGGAAAGGCTCCTTTGGATCCAAATCCTACAAACCGACCCAGCACAGAGGGGATAGGCAGGGGTTCGAGCCCAAAGCCCCAAAGTCCTGACTCAGAACAGGCCCCGGTGGGAGGGAGACTACAGCATTTTCATCAAGTATGGGAGGAATCTCACTCAGACGCGTGGGCCACCAAGGTAGTCTCCCAAGGGTACATCATTGAATTCAAATCCCTGCCACCGGATCAATTCCTCAAGTCACCTCTTCGCAAAAGTCTACAAAGAGAACAGATCACCATGAAAGTGCTACAACATCTACTCGACATCAAAGCAATAGAGCCAGTTGCACATCACGAGACAGGCCTAGGGGTCTATTCCATCTTTTTCACGGTCCCGAAGAAAAATGGAGATTGGAGGGCGATACTGGACTTAAAGTTTGTGAATCAATTCATTCAGCTGAAGCATTTCAGAATGGACACATTACGCTCCATCTCGGAAGCGCTAAGACCGGGGGACTTCATGACCTCAATAGACCTGACCGAGGCTTACTTGCACATCCTCATCCATCCTTCCCACAGACGTTTTCTGAGATTCTGCGTTAGTGGACGTCACTTTCAGTTCAGAGCGCTTCCCTTCGCCCTCGCCACTGCTCTCAGAGTATTCTCCAAAGTCCTGATCAACCCCATTGTGCAGCTCCGGGAATTGGGGATTCACGTCCATCCCTACCTGGACGACATTCTCATACAAGCACACTCCAGAGAAAAGGCAACTCAGGACACGTGGGCAGCTATTCACTGCCTCCAGACTTACGACTTCCTGATAAACATGGAAAAGTGCTCCATCGTTCCATCACAACGACTTCAGCATTTAGGGATGGTAATAGATACCAAAAAAGGTCTCATCCTCCTGCCCCAAGAGAAGATCCTCAAGACCAGGGATCTGGTCAAGTCGGTGATTCAGGACAGATCCACACCCTTGCTGAAACTGGCCAAAGTGATGGGCACTCTAGTAGCCTCGTGCGAGGCCATCTATTGGGGCCGTTTTCATTCTCAAGTTCTCCTCAACTTTCTCCATCCATACCAATTTCAAATTATGTCCAAGTCCGATTGCCCTGTCACAGTTCCCTGGAAGGTCAAAGAGAACGTCAGGTGGTGGACCAGAGACTCTTACCTACGTCAGGGGAAATCCTTCCTGAGCCATCAGACGATGCAACTGTTCATGGACGCGAGCCTGTCAGGTTGGGGAGCGACTCTAGGCGGATGCCCAATGCAAGGTTTTTGGTCCAAGGAGGAATCGCAACTCCCCATCAACCTATTGGAGATCAGGGCGATCCAGCTGGCTCTGATTCATTTCTCCGATTCGATCCTGGGAAAACACATTTTGATAAGGACAGACAACATCTCTGCCAAATCCTACATAAACAAGCAGGGGGGTACTAGGTCCTCCAGGATGCACAAGGAGGCGATGAAGATCTTCTCCCTCTGAGGCGGAGGACATCTTGGGTGTTTCCCACCATCCAATCGGGGAGGCAGGAAGTTAAACTTTCTTCCTCTTCCTTTGGTGTGTGGGACCACCCTCTCTCCTCAGTTCTTTTCCTGCCTCAGGGGAGAGCAGTGCTCTTTAGGATAGCTTAGCTAACCTGTTCAATCTGTTCTTTCTGTGCATTTTCTTCACAGTGTCTTTTGTCTGTAACCTCTTCTGTCTACCCTCTCCTGTGTTATTTCTCTCTCTTGTCCTTGTCTGTTTAAAAAAAAAAAAAAAGAGTGAGAGAGAAAGAGAGGGAAAGGCTTCTTCGGGAGCCCGAAGAAGAATGGAGGGACAAGCTCGGGAGTCATCCGACTCAGAAGACTCCTTCCTCGAAAGGGCTGAGGGCTGTTCCCCGGAGGCCGTCCTTCCGACGGCGGGAATATGCCCGGCCGGGTCCGACTCGCCTCAGAGGCTTGTTCGGCCCCCCGGCAGAAGAGTGCCTGAGGAGAAACAGCCCGCCAAAAAACGGCCCCGTCTGTCGCAGACGGTGCCGGAAGCAGCTGCACGACAACACCAAGACGCAGGAGCGAGCGCAGCTGCTAGGAGCCCTGTTTCGGCGGGAAGAGCCGCAGCGGCTGCTTTCCCGCCAAACCGCACCGACGCGGTTGCCAACCTCCCGACTGGAGAGACGCGGCCTTCTTCATCGTTCCAGCTGCAGGGCTCCGATTCTGGCACTCTGGAGGGACATGTAAGTGATTCTCCTCCTAATCTTCCCCCGGATTTTCTGGCAGCAATCAGATGGTCCCTAAGGAAAGAGCTCTGGTCCATCTGCCAAACCGGGACCCCGGGGCCCTCCCCTGCCATTCCAGCCGCAGTCCCGGGCACCTCTCAGGGACCGGTTGAGCGACCCACAACCTGGCCAACCAAGGCGGCCAAAAAGCTGCAGGGTAAAACACCTAGATGGGCTGAGGGGGATTCCTCCATAGACGAGGACTCTGAGGAGGGGGATTTTCTCTCAGAGGAGGAACAGGAGCTAGACTCCACATCCTCTGATCAGTCTATTAGGAGGATTCCAAATGGAGGATTACAGCTATTTACTGTCCAAAACTCTATCAGCACTGGACCTGAACGAGTCTGAGAAACGGGAGGAGGAGGAGACTGCCCCACGGGGGGCCAAGTCAAGACCAAAGGGGAACAAGGAATTTTTTCCTAGGGCTGACAACAACCCCAGAGTGTTCCCTTTTCCCGATTTCTTTGAAAGGCAGCTTAAGGCAGAATGGTCACTACCAGCAGCCACCAAGCAGGTCCCCAATATCATGAAAAAGCTGTATGCCTTGCCTAATTTTGCTGATGAGCTCTTGCAGGTACCGGTTATAGATGCACCAGTGGCAGCACTCCAGTCTCAAGGTCTCCTCTCTGAGGATGGACAAGGAATGATTAAAGACGGTCTCGACAAAAAAGGTGAGGCAATTCTTAAGCGTGCGCACGAAGCCATGGCTACATCCATAAAGGCCTCTGCTATAGCCTCTGTGGTCTCTCGGGCGGCCGTAGTGTGGACCAGAAGGTTGATCCAGTTACTACCTCAAAACAACAGTAGACTGCTGGAAGGAGCCAACAGAATACTTAAGGCCTGCACATTTATGGCGGATGCTACATTGGATTCCCTATCTATGACCTCCAGGGCATTGGCGTCTTCTTCAGCCATACGACGCATGTTATGGCTTCGGGTTTGGCAAGCTGACCTCCAAGCCAAACTGATCCTGATGTCCTACCCTTTCCAGGGCGGCAAGCTCTTCGGGGATCAACTAGAAAAAATCCTGGTTGAAACTAAGGACAAAAAGAAGGCGCTGCCAAAATCCCTCAAAAGACCAGAGAGAAGGTCCTTCGGGTATCAATCCTTTAGATCTCATCATACATTGCCGAGAAGCCGACAAGATCCAAAGCGCAACTGGACGCTTCCCCGATCACAACCTCGCAGGGGTCCTTTTCACCCGAAATTCAACAAACAACAACACCGTGGTGGCAGGCAGGACTTCGAGGACAAAGGGCAGAGGCCCTGACTCGCAAGACGCTCCGGTGGGGGGACGGCTGCTCAGGTTCCAGCAAACCTGGGTAGAGTCCAAGGCGGATGCCTGGGCATTAGAGATTGTCTCCAAAGGTTATGCAATAGAATTTTCTACCTTTCCTCCGGAGCGATTCCTCACCTCACCACTCAAGAAAGATCCTCACAAGAGGAGCATCACAATTCAGGCCATGCAACATCTGCTACAGATAGGAGCCATCGAGCCTGTCCCCGAAGAGGAAAAGGGGCAAGGAGTCTACTCAATCTTCTTCACGGTTCCCAAAAGAAACGGCGACTGGAGGTCCATTCTGGATCTCAAGTACGTGAACAAGTTCATCAAGTTGAGAAGATTCCGCATGGAAACTCTTCGGTCCATTGCGGAAGCACTTCAACAAGACGAATTTCTAACATCAATAGACCTGACGGAGGCTTACCTTCACGTACCGATTGCCCCAGCCCATCGGAGGTTCCTAAGATTCTGTATACGGGACACTCACCTGCAGTTCAGGGCGATGCCCTTTGGGCTGGCAACGGCCCCCAGGGTATTTACCAAGCTGTTGGTAACACCTATAGTCTGGCTCCGGGAGAGGGGCTACCAGCTGCATCCGTACTTGGACGACATTCTGATAAGATCTCCTTCTCGAGAAGCCTCCGTCAGGGACACAACGTTCACCATTCAGGTTCTGGAGAGGCATGGCTTTCTAATCAACAGGACCAAGTGCTCTCTTCAGCCGTCACAACGACTGGAGCACCTGGGTCTTATACTCGACACCAAGGAGGGCTCCCTGTTCCTCCCGAAGGAGAAGCGGACAAAACTCATCCGTTTAGCTTCAGATGTAATCAGGCAACCATCATCATCGCTCACGGACCTATCCAAATTAATGGGGCTACTGGTAGCCCATTCAGAAGCCATCTACTGGGGCCGGTATCATCTCCGGCCTCTGCAATCAGCACTTCGACCATTTCAGTTACAAATAGCTCACAAATCCACCCTCAAAATACAGCTCCCTCTGCCAGTCAGGGAGAGCATGCGATGGTGGACCATAGAGAACAACCTACGCCAGGGCAAGAGTTTTCTATCTCCCCGACTTGTCCAGATCTTCACGGACGCGAGTCTGCTAGGTTGGGGAGCGACGCTGGAGGGACAGCCAGCGCAGGGGGAATGGTCCGATGCGGAACGGAAACTTCCAATCAACGTATTGGAGATGAGGGCGATCCTTCTAGCCTTGAAGCACTTCAGAGACCGGATAGACCACAGCCATGTCCTGATACGAACGGACAATATTTCTGCGAAGGCGTATATCAACAAACAAGGAGGAACCAAGTCCTCACGCCTACAACAAGAAGCCAACAAGATCATCGGCTGGGCAGAACTCAACCTACAATCACTCCAGGCAGAGCACATCAGGGGAGTCCTCAACGTCCAGGCGGACTGGCTGAGCCGAGAAGCTCTTCATCCAGGGGAATGGGCCCTGAAGAGAGAGGTTTTTCTACTGGTATCAGAACACTTCGGCCAACCGAAGGTGGATCTGTTCGCCTCCCATCGGAACAACCAATTACCGAGGTTCCTGTCCCGGTACTATCATCCTCGAGCAGAGGGGACGGACGCACTCCACTCTCAGTGGCCAACGGGTCTCCTGTACGCCTTTCCACCGCTACCAATGATTCCGAAGGTCCTGAGAAAGTTGAGGGAGCAGCGAGCGACAATAATATTGATCGCACCATGGTGGCCAAGAAGGCCATGGTTTGCCACTCTACATCGTATGTCCATAGCACCTCCCCTCAAACTCCCAATTCATCCGGACTTGCTCCAGCAGGGACCCATTTGGCACCCCAAGCCGGCGTGGTGGTCTCTGACCGGCTGGAAATTGAGCGGAGACACTTCCTGCTAGCAGGCTACCCTGCAGAAATAATAACTACTCTAATGGCATCCAGAAAGAGTTCTACGATTAGAATTTATAACTCGACATGGAAAGCCTTCACTCGCTGGTGTCGGCGTAAGAAATTGGACCCTACTCAGCCTTCCAAAACTACTGTGTTGGGTTTTCTACAGGAAGGGCTGGATAGAGGACTACGTCCTGCTACATTGAAGAAACAGGTCGCTGCCATAGGTACAGTACTACCGGCGCTAGACGGGATCCCGCTGGCTTCACATCCGCACGTTCAAAGGTTTCTTAGAGGGGCTACTCTGCTGAACCCGCCAACAGTGCATAGGTTCCCGACTTGGCGCCTGAACGTGGTGTTGTCCGCTCTCATGAGACCTCCATTTGAGCCCATTAGAGACATTACGTTGCGATGGCTGAAGCTGAAGACCATCTTCCTCGTGGCCATCACTTCAGCGCGCCGTATCTCAGAAATGGGCGCCTTATCAATCCGACCGGAACTGTGTATTTTTCATAAGGACAAGGTGGTCCTACGGACGGATCCTGCCTTCGTACCCAAGGCATACTCGAGTTTCCATAGATCCCAGGAGATTAATCTTCCATCCTTCTGTCCGAATCCCACACATTCGAAGGAGAGGGAATGGCACAACCTTGATGTGAGACGGGCCCTCAAGGCGTACATAATCAGGACTGAGTCGATACGTCAATCCGACTCTCTTTTTGTTAACATCTCGCATCCTAAGATGGGCCACCGCATGTCGTCTGCCGCTATTGCCTACAGTATAAAGTCATGCATTCAGGAGGCGTATAAAGCCATGAAGATAGAAGTGCCGTCGGGGATTACGGCACATTCGGCAAGAAGCGCAGCTACTAATGCAGCTCTAAGAAAAAATGCTTCATTAGAGGACATATGCAAGGCCGCGACGTGGTCTTCGTCTTCTACCTTTATCAAGCACTACCACTTGCACACGTATGCTTCGGCTGATGCAGCCTTCGGACGTAGAGTACTTCAACACGTAGTAGAGGACGAAGGATCCATCCCACCCAGGACATAGGGAACTGCTTTGGGAGCACCCAAGATGTCCTCCGCCTCAGAGGGAGAACGGCCCCTTGGATACTCACCGAGAAGGGTCCTTCTCCTCTGAGGAAAGGAGGACATCTTGCCCTCCCAGGATCCTCGCAAGTTCTGTGTCAGTACAGTGTGTTGTACTCTATATGTTCTTTCTACAGTTCAGTTGTGTTTACACTGTTGTGTTCTTCTGGTTCGACTAGTTGTCGACTGTTTTGTGATTGTTAGTTGATGTGTTCTTCTGCTGACTGTGTTTTCCTCTCCATCTTGAGAGAGACAGTTTTTTATTCCGACAGTTTAGGAATAGAGTGAGGGAATACTGCTGAGGGGAATCACCCGAACTGAGGAGAGAGGGTGGTCCCACACACCAAAGGAAGAGGAAGAAAGTTTAACTTCCTGCCTCCCCGATTGGATGGTGGGAAACACCCAAGATGTCCTCCTTTCCTCAGAGGAGAAGGACCCTTCTCGGTGAGTATCCAAGGGGCCGATCTCGTGGGCAGAGTCGTGGCTAGTCTCCATTCAGGCGGAACATATCAAAGGGACAGCCAACCTGCAGGCAGACTGGTTGAGCCGACAGTCCATCCAACCGGGGGAGTGGTCCTTAAAACGGGAGATGTTCCGTCTAGTTACGGACAGATTCGAGAACCCTGTAATGGATCTGTTCGCGACACACCTGAATCGTCAGACCCCGCGCTTCCTGTCGAGGTATTTTCATCCGCTAGCAGAAGGAACCGATGCTCTCTCGGTTCCCTGGCCAGAAGGCCTTCTGTATGCCTTTCCTCCACTACCGGTTCTCCCGAAGCTGCTGCGGAGGATAGCAGACACAAACGTGGAGGTGATAATAATTGCTCTGTGGTGGCCGAGGAGACCCTGGTTCTCGTCTCTACAGTCCCTAGCAGTCTTACCACCTTTCCGACTGCCCGCCACTCCAGACTTGCTGCACCAGGGACCGATTCTCCATCCCAATCCGGACTAGATGTGTCTGACCGCCTGGAAATTGAGAGGCTGTCTTTATCCAAACTAGGGTACTCCATGCAAGTGGTTCAAACTATGCTTTCTTCCAGAAAGAAGTCAACCACAAGAATCTACAATACCGCCTGGAAAGCCTTTGTTAGATGGGCAAAGAGGAAAAAGACTGACCATTTGCATCCGCAACTGAATTCAGTTCTGGCATTTCTTCAGGAAGGCCTAGGTTCGGGACTGAAACCAGCCACTTTGCGAAGACAGGTAGCAGCGTTATCGTCAGTACTATCTCTGCCAGATGGACTCAGTTTATCTAAGCACCCTCACATACATCGTTTCCTGTGAGGAGCTGCCCTGCTGAGCCCTCCAACAATACATCGTTTTCCCACGTGGAGGCTACACGTGGTTCTTTCAGCGCTGACCAAGGCACCGTTCGAACCACTACGAGAGGTACCCTTAAAATGGCTAAAGCTAAAGACTTTTTCTGATGGCCATCACCTCTGCCAGAAGGATTTCCGAACTTGGGGCCCTCTCTATTAAACCTGGACATTGTGAATTTCATAGAGACAAGGTGGTCTTGCGCACGGACCCCACCTTTCTGCCCAAAAATATTTCGTCTTTCCACAGATCACAAGAGATCAACTTGCCATCTTTTTGTCCCAATCCTTCTCACCCCAAGGAGAGAGAGAGGCACACCTTAGACGTGAAGCGCGCCATTAAGGTTTATTTGGCCAGGACTGAACCTGTAAGGAAGTCAGACTTCCTGTTCATCAATGCATCCCCACCGAACGTGGGAAAGAGAATGTCCAAGTCCACTATTGGTAGAAGCATTCGGACTTGCATCATGGAGGCCTACAAAGCCTGCAAACGGGACGTCCCTCAAGGGATTACTGCACACTCAATCAGAAGTGCGGCAACCAACGCTGCTCTACATAACAATGCCTCAGTGGAAGAAATTTGCAGAGTGGCCACATGGTCCTCTATCTCCACCCTCGTCAGGCATTACAAGTTAAACCTCTACGACTTGGCAGACGCCGCATTCGGCAGAAGGGTGTTGCAACACGTGATGCAGGACGAGAACCTCGACCCACCCTATAGAACATAACTGCTTTGGGAGCACCCAGGATGTCCTCCGCCTCAGAGGGAGAACGGACCTTTGGACACTTACCGTGAAGGGTCCTTCTCCTCTGAGGACCAGGAGGACATATTGCCCTCCCAGGGTTCTCGTATTCTCTCTGTCTCTATTCTTCTGATTGTATCACTCTGATTTTTATCTCTGATAGAACAGCCGCAATCATCTGGGGAAGGGGTAGAACGGGTGAGCCATCCTGGCTGGAAAGGCCACTATCCTCCCCAAGCTTTAATGGGGTGGGGGGCACCAGTGGGCATGCCTGGCTTACCTGTGCTGCCCTACCCAAGCCTCAGTGGGGTGGGAGGGGGTGCAGCAGTGCACCTGCCTGGCTCACCAGCGCTGCCCTCCTCAAGCCTTGATGGGGTGAGGAGATGGAGGCAGGAATGCCTGGCTCGCCTCCGCTGCCCTCCTCAAGCCCCGAACGCACTGGCCCAATTTCCACCCGTTTGAGGCTGAATCGGGCCAGTGCGGGGTGCAGGAATGCTGCCAGTGCAACACAGCGGGCCCTGGAGGGCTCCTGCTCACCCTACCAGCCCAATTTCTGCCTGTTTGAGGCCCTGCCAGAGCTCGTTGTATTGTTAAACACCACAGACTTTGTTGCTAGTCTCCCATTCGTGGTACCACAAAATGATTATAAAGAAAAGGAGGTTTTCCGAATGGTAATCTGTGAAGTTAGACAACTTAATCTTCTTCCCTTCTGTTGTCCTTTTCTCTTTGGAAGAGCTTGTAGCAGTGGTCAGAATGAACTGAGTAGAAAGGTGCTCATCTTTCCCATTAGAGTAGATTGTGATGAATATATATTAATCTGGTGATCCTTGACTGTGTATTTTGACTTTGATAGTGTCTTTATGAAGAACACAGTACTTATTGATTTACTTTATTTTCATGCTTGGGTGACAAGAAGAATCTTTTTTTATTTTGTTTTGACTGTGAACTCTCTGAGAGCCAAGGCTGTAGGAGTGTCTGGTTGTTACGGAGTGCCATGAAAGATCTGAAATAATCTGTGTAATGAAAAATTGTATGAAGTGGTGATCTGAACTGAGGGGGGATGACGCATTAGAAAGAAGGCATGGGCCAAGGAAGAGGACATTATAAAATCTTTGCCATTATTCTTTGTATATATGTTCTCATTCTTGTCAGTATTTTAAACATGCCTTTCTTGAACCCAGTCAGTTAATGCTGGAATACTTTTTGGTCTGGATTATTTCCCCTTTTTGCTAGACAGGTTTAAGCAGGAATAGTGAACACCATCAGGTCTCTTCTGTTTTTTGAGATTTATTTATTGTCATTTATAATCTGCCTTTCTCACTTGAGATTCAAGGCAGATTACATAGTGTGAGATTAGCACAGTCAATATCCAGGACATTTCAATAAACAATGCCATAGGGTAAATAACTGCAAGTTCACAAAGACACAACATTGGCAAAAATCCAAAGCCTTTATGTCTCACAGTTGCATCTCTTGCAGCAAGTTGCAATAATGTAATGTCTTATAGGGGGGGGGGAGTTTTGAGGACCCCTTTTTTCCTAGAGCTCTAGAATTTTATGGATTCTTTCTGCACCAGTGTAGAATCTCTGTATATGTGACTACGTAGATGTTTATTTGAACATGTTATGTTTAAACAGTAATGTTGGTTGAGCAAATATCACAAAGTTGAAGCTAAGCCCTTTTGTATGTCTCTTTTTTTCACCTCCAGTTAGCTAGGCGAGGAATGAAGGTGGCTCTTATCAGCAGATCTCAAGAGAAACTGGATCAGGTTGCCAGTGAAATAAGTGAGTGATTTTCATTGTATTTCTAGATAAGTTGAGAAAAACTCCAATAAGATAGCTGATGTTAACTGCTTAAACATTAACTAGATTTTTAAAATGCTTGTTATTCATATTTCCTAGAAGTCTTTAACAGTGTTGTCCATTGGCTGACCACAACGTTTTAAATCACTTCCACTAAGCCACAAAACTGAGAGAGCACTGTAACAATGAGTATGAAATAACAGGAGAACTTAATACAGCTACATAACAGAGCCTATGAATTCTTTCTGTACTGGTCTGTAAGTGAATCTGGCCACTTTAAACATACTAAATACTTTTAGTATACTCCTCTGACATGAGTTAACAATTATCTGAGTAGCTTCTTTCTTGGTAAATCTTCGATAAAGACAGCACAATAAATAGTGACAAATCTAAACCACAAAAATGAAAGTGCGTGTGTAAGCATCACTCTTACAAGTAACTTCTTATATTTGCTCTTCTAAAAATTGGCTTAGTACAGTTTGAGAATATAGGACCATGAATATCCTATGAGGGGAAAGGAGGAAAGAAGCAACTTTAATTTTGTGAGATATTTTGAAAGCAGTTCACAACAGCTATCTTGCCTTGATCTTCTGTATATAACAGCTTCCTTCTAAATGTTGTTCCCAAGTTTTGTTTTACTAAGAATGGTGAGTACTACCCAGATGTTGGTCTAATGAATAATACTTAAAGTTACAACAGGTGAAACAAAAATTTAATACATACCTGGAAATGGGCACAGTTAAACATTTGAGTCTTTGTTCTGTTTAATGGGAAGGTTTTTAAAAACAAAAAAGTGGAGATCTGCAAGGACTTGCAGGGGATATCTAATTTTTCTCACCTCCATCACGTCCTCTTCCCTTGCCCCTTATAGCCTCATCCCCTTTTCCTGCTTCCTTCTCACTCACCTTTATATGTCCCCCTGCTTTCTCCTCCCCTAGCAGCCTTTTTCCTATGGCCTAGTTGTGTGGTGCCACCTGGGCCGGGCCCGGTTACATGGTGAGGAATCTGCAAGGACTTGCTGGGGCGACACGTTTCCTTGTATCCCCTTCCTCACACTATTTCCTCTTTCCCTCCTCCTGGCTGCCTCCATATGCTCACCTTTTCGTACAGCCTTCTCTTCAAACCCAATAAACAGTTTCCTTTTTCTTTCTACACCTTCATTTATATTTCTTAATATACTTCATTTATATACTGCATTTTTCTACAATGGGCACCTAAAGCAACTCACATCGTTCTCCTTGTCTCCAATTATCCTCACAACAACCTTGAGAGGTTGGTTAGGCTGTGCGCATGACTGGATCAAAGTCACCAAGTGAGTTTCCACTGCAGAGTGGTTTTTTGAAACTGGGTCTCCCACATCCTACTCTGAAACTCTAACTGCTATACAACACTGGCTTTGGTTTGGGGTAAGGGGGGATTACAGTTGAACAGTAGCCATTAGTTGGGGCTGGGTGAGGCATGCAAGTCTTGTGGTATCAGGTTGTCCAGTGGTTGCTTCTGGGCCTGGCCTCGAGTCCTCTTTCAAAGGCCAAAACAGCCCTGGAAAGGGCCTGGCCCACTCCCTGCCTTTTACTGACAGAAATCAAGTCTGGAATACTGGCTGAATTGTTATGGTTGTCATGTAACAGTCACTGAGGGCATCTGGTTAAAGCTACAAGGCACTCCTTTTATCATTTTTGGGTGTTTAAAACACCTCCCAATGTTTTTTTTTTTTTTAGTCTTCAGTTTTTTCTGCAAACGGATCATTTTTCAGGTGTGTAGAAGATCTGTCTTGTCCATTCATCATGGCTCCAGTCTCCTGATTTAAGTATCCTCAGGTCTTTGCCACTTTGCTTTTAGTATGTAAGAAGTCTTGAGCTTTGCAGTGTCTGATTATTTCTTTTGGGCTTTTCATCTGATTTGCCTTCTGCCCTTTTTTTTTTTTAGCATAAATGTATATTTATAAAGATTTGAGTATAGGGTACATTTTGACAGACAGTGTCAGACTATAGAATCCCAGTTATCTGAGTTCGTCTCCCCCCTTCTGCAAGAAGCACAAGGTCTCTTGATTCCAAAAGGGTTATTGAAAGACTATGCTCAGGATACAGGTGTCCATAATCCAAAGGTTGATGAGGCCCTTGGCTGAACGAAAGCTTTGTTGAGAATGGCATGTAAAATGAAAGTTACAACACTTCAAACACCCATTCTCAGCCTCCCCCCTAGTCCTGTCTGCGAAGGCATGAAAAGACGAGGACATCAAGGTCGTTGGCTGGACTGGATAGATAAGGCTCTTCGCTCCCATGGATATGAGCGGTCTGGAGACACCTGGGCCTAGAGGGAGGAAAACTAGACAACTACTGATTATCATACAAGTTAACATGGCGTTACTCTGGCTAGAGAATTGACATCCTGACATTCTGCCTCCCTTAAGACCCCCCTTCACCCTCCAGCTCCTACTTTCTCAGGGTATTTCTTATGAAACTTAGCAATCAGTTTTGGGGCGTTTACATAGGAGGCCTCCACCCACTCTCTGAACCCCTCCTCAAAGTCTCTCCACCTGACCAGGTAAAAGATCTTGTGCTTCCGTTTTGAGTCCAAAATCTCCTCTATTTCATAATGTATTTGGCCATCTACAAGGGTAGGGTGGGGCACCGGTTTTTCAGGATGCCAGTCATCTGGGAGAGGTGCTTTCTTGAGGAGACTGACATGAAAAGTAGCGTGAACCTGACGGAGATTCTTTGGCAATTCTAATTCCACAGTTACGTTGTTGATTACCCTTTTTATTGGGAAGGGCCCCAGGTACTTTAGTCCTAGTTTTTTCTGGATTGCTCTGTCTTGAAGTTTTTGGTGGAAACATATACTTTGTCTCCAGGGTGCAATTCTCGTTGCTCCACACGATGGCGATCAGCATACTTTTTGTAGTCTGCTTTAGCTTTGAGTAAAGTTTATTGGATTACAGTCCATTGTTCAGTGAGGGAAGTCCACCATTCACCCAGATCTCCGGATTTCTTAGATTCTGGGCTGGTCTCGAAGAGAAAGGCTAAACCTTCGTATCAGTGTACAATCTTGAACGGGGTCTCACCGGTTGAGCTGTGGACCGAGTTGTTATAAGCGTATTTGGCAAAATGGAGAAATTGAGTCCAGTTATCCTGTTGGAAATTAATAGAACATCTGAGAAACTGTTCCAATATTTGATTAATCCTTTCCGACTGCCCGTCGCTCTCGCGATGGTAGGCGGAGCTTAATCCTTGTTCAATTCCTGCTACTTGTAAAAGCTCCCGCCAGAAGTTGGCAACGAACTGTACTCCTCGATCTGATATTACCTTAGCAGGGAAAGAGTGAAGCCTTACAATGTGTTTCATAAACAAATTAGCAAGTTTCTTTGCCGTCAGCACTGTTGTGCAGGGGATAAAGTGGGCTTGTTTGGAGAACAGGTCTACCACCACTAATATACATGTGCAACCTTTCAAGGGGGGGTAGATCTGTGATAAAGTCCATAGAAATTACTTTCCAGGGCCGGGAAGGGGTTTCTAGTAGTTGCAGAAGTCCTGGGGTTTTTCCCCTTCTTGGTTTGGCCATTATGCAAGTGGGGCAGGAAGCCACATATTGGGAGACATCTTTTCTAATGCTGGGCCACCAGAATTGCCTTTGTATGAGATGCAGAGTTTTTAAGTACCCGAAATGGCCTGCAGTTTTGGCATCGTGACATTGTTGCAAAACCTCCTTCCTCAGGCTAGTCGGGATGTAAAGTTTGTCGCCTTTTAGCCATTCCCCGGTTGCCGTTTGTGTCATTTTCTCTGTGGGCACTTCCTCCCCCTCTTTTTCCACCTTGCTTTTCACTTTTGCTTTCCACCCCTCGAGGCTTTCCTGCTTTCCCATTTGCTCTTTGGTTGCCTGACTGTGGGTAGTTACTACGCCTCCTAATTGGTTAGGAGAGAAGACCGTGTCAATAGTCTTCTCCCTCTTGCTCTGATCTTGGCGCATGCGCGAGAGAGCGTCCGCAATGAAGTTTGAGTTGCCGGGCAAGAAATTTAAAGTGATACTGAATTTTGAGAAGAACTCTGCCCAACGGAGCTGTTTGGCATTAAGGCTCCGGGGAGCGCGACACGCTTCTAGGTTTTTATGATCCGTCCAAACTTGGAAGGGGTGACGTGCCCCCTCCAGCCAGTGGCGCCAAACTGCAAACGCTTCCTTTTCCCACACACTCCAATTCCTTTCCGCTTCTGTGAATTTTCTGGACAGGTAAGCACATGGCCGTATTTTGTTATTGTCCCCCTTTTGCAACAGGCCCCCCCCAATGGCTGAGTCACTGGCATCCACCTGTACTATAAAGGCTCGGTTTTCATTGGGGTGTTGTAAGACTGGCTCTGAAGTAAATTGGGTTTTCAGTTTTTCAAACGCTAGCTGGCATTCTGGCCCCCAATCTATCTTAGCCATGGGTTTGGCGGCTTGGTCTCCCTTCTCTTTCGTTTTTAGCAGGTCCGTTAAAGGGAGAGCAATTTGGGCAAAACCTTCTATGAACGGTCTGTAGAAATTCGCAAAAACTAGGAAAGATTGCAATTGCTTCCGCGTTGAAGGCGCTTGCTATTCCTGCACTGCTTTAATTTTAGCAGGATCCATTTTTAGTCCCTGCCCTGAGATACGATAGCCCAAGTAATCCAACTCTGTTTTATGGAACTCACATTTGGACAATTTGATTGGTAGCTTGTGGCGCGTAAGGGCTGCCAACACTTTCCGGACCAGTTTTACATGCGATTCTTTATTTTCTGAATAAATTAAGATGTCATCAAGGTAAACAACCACCCCTTTAGAGAGAAATTCATGCAACACTTCATTGATCATCGTCATGTAAACCGAAGGGGTCCCTTTTAAGCCGAAAGGCATTACGAGATATTCATATTGGCCTAGGGGGGTGTTGAACGTGGTTTTCCATTCATCCCCTTCCCTATTCTTACATGAAAGTAAGCATCTTTGAGATCTGATTTCGAGAAAATCTTACCCTGCGCCACCACACTGAGGAGATCTCGAATCAATGGGATAGGGTAGGCGTTGGACGTAGATACTGCATTGATGCCCCGAAAATCTGTGCAAAGTCTGAGTCCCCCATCCTTCTTCACAAATAACACCGGGGCAGCATGCGGGGAACTGGCAGGACGAATGAAACCTCTTTCCAAGTTTTTATCTATAAATTTTCTGAGTTCTTGCCATTCCGCTGGACTCATAGAATATAATTTTCCCTTTGGGAGCTTTTTGCCCGGAACTAATTCAATGGCACAGTCAGTATTGCGGTAGGGGAGGCAGTTCATCAGCCTCTTCTTCACTAAATGCCCGGGGCCATATCCCGGTACTCCAGGGGAATTAGACTTAGCTCCTCGGCCGTAAGAAGGGCGACTTCTAGATTAGCCAGAGCTTCCTCTCCCCATTGGGGTCTCCAGTGATGCTTCTGGCAGTTTTCTTGGTCAAAGACTATCATCCCTTTTGCCCAGTTGATGTAGGGGTTGTGATACAGCCATCGACTGCCTAGAATGAGCGGGTACTTGGCCACTTGGCTGACAACGTAGGGGCGACTTTCCCAATGCTTGCCTATCCCGGTGGGTACTAATTCCATTTCCAGAACAGCTGGGTTCATGTTGGAACCATCCATTTGCTCAAAGATTATAGGGGGCTCTAGGGCGTGGGTTTCCAACCCTAAACCATTTACTAGCGCCGGAGCAATAATGTCCCGCGAGGACCCAGAGTCTATTAAACCTTGTACTCGCACATGTGTCCCCCTCTTTGGGTTAACTAGATTTACGGGGATGAATAATATGGCCCCTTGTTCTCTCACCTCCTTCGGGGTGGGTTTCTCTTTGATCTGCCGTGGGGGCCTCGTTACGACTGATCCTCCTAGTTTCCCGGCTGCACAGCAGAGCATTCGGCACCTTGGATCTGGACCTCCAACTCTGTTAGAACTTCCTCGGCCTCCAGTCCTGTTTCGGGACGCTCTCTCTTGGCTTGCCCTCTACCCCTACTGGCCCGGGGCGCTGGAATCGGTTTGGTTGATGGGACCTGGGGGGTTTGTGCTCGAAGGGGGCATTGTGCGGCGAAATGTCCACTGCTACTGCATTGCAAACATATTCCTTCTCTCCATCTCGTCTTTCTGGCCCCCCTCATTGCGGTGGCGCCCCATCCTCTTCCCGGGGTTTGACGGGGATGGCGAGAACCCGTGGCCTGCTGTTGCTCAACCAGGCGGACTACCTGGGTGCGGTTTTCCACCTCACACGCCAGTTGAATCCAGCCTAGGAGCGTTGGAGGGTCATCCTGCATTAGCGCCTGGTCGAACAGTCTAGGGTTCATTCCATTCCAGAATAGTTCCACTTTCACCCCCTCCTCGTAATGCGGGCACTTCGCAGCTAATTGTCAGAATTTGGCTGCATACTCTGTCACCGACTGTGATCCTTGTCGAATGGTGCGGAGCTTGGTGCGGGCCCGCTTGCTTTCCAGCAGGTCTTCGTACTGTGCTCTCAGCGCTGCAATGAAGGCTTGTAAATTTCCTAGCTCCGGAGCCCCCATATTGTAGAGAGTCACATACCACTCTGCCGCTATCCCCTCCAAGCGGGCCGCTAAGTGGGCTACTCGGCTTTTCTCCGTAGGGAACAGGTGTCCCCACTGATTGAAGAATTGCAAGGCCTGCACTACAAAAAATCCCAGCTTACGTGGCTCTCTGTTAAACGTAGCTTCCAGCTTTATCCATCCTAGGGGCAGCTCCGCCCCCCCCCCATGGCTAGCGCTCCGAGGGGTTGGGCTGGTTGGCGAGGTGGCAGTTGTGGCACCGGGCCCCGATCCCGTGGCGGAGCGGGCTGGTGCGGTTGGAAGGGCGCTTCCGCTCTCGGCGCGGGTCTCTGCGGCAATCCCTGGGCCCCAGGTCGTGGCTGGGGCTGAGGTTGAGGTCTGAGTGGGGCTTGAGGCCGGGGCCCTGGGAGTCCTCGGAGGGCCGGTACCAGCGGCCCCACTCCCCCGGGTGGAAGTTGAGCCCTTGGCTGCTGCTGGCGATGCGCAGGAAGTCGAGGGGCTGGTTGCGCTGGGTGCAGTGGGGCGAGGGCCTGCTGGTGCAGCTGGTGCTACAGCTCCCGCCAGAATTATTGGTCCATCCAGCGCTGGAACTGCTGGGCCTGCGGGCAGAATTGCAGGGCTTGCCGGCCCGGCAGGAACTACTGGTGCGGGGGCAGCAGGAGCGACGAGGCCAGGCGGAGGGGGCAATGGAATGGGCGCCTGCAGGGCGGGTGGCGGGATGGGTACCAGCGGGGCCGGCAGGGCGAGGAGCGGGCGGGGAGCCGCTGGTGCCCCGGTGGTCACCGGACCAGCCGCATCGGCAGGGCCTTGAGGGCCCGTCGTCCCTGCGGCTTCTCCCTGTGTCGCGTTCACATCCCTAGGCCCCTGGACCATCAGACCTATGAGATCGGTGGCCTGCGCCAGGTCTTCACGCATCGCTTCCATTTGCGCCTCCAATGCCCGGTAGTGGGCTTCCTCCTGACCTCTCAGATCTTCTTCAGCATCCCATCCTGCTTGCTGGAGCAAACTCTCCTCCCAAGTTCGTTGCCCACACTCAGCCCACTCCACCTCTTCTTCTGTAAAGCTGGTGCCCGCAACCTGCGGGCCCATTGTAGCAAGAGTACCGGAGGCGGGTGGGCCAGGCATCTCCGAAGTGCCTGCGACCCAGCCTTTGATGATTCCCATCACAGCGAGCATTTCGTATTGCAGCACTTGGGCCTGATTTTGGAGAGCACTCCAACACTCCTCACCCACCGGGGCCCCTAAGTCACTGCCCCAGGTTCCGACCGAACCTACATCGGCATAGTCCCAGCTCATTAGCTCCGTTAGGGGTGCATTCCAATCCTGGAAACTACCCCCCTCTCCAGGCGGGGAACACTCCACCAAACAACCCGCAGCCTCATCCCAGCGGTATTGAGGAAGGGTGCTGATTCTCGCAGCTCCCGTGGTGAAAGTGGATGCCTCGCCAGTTTCCCAAACCGGAGTTTCATTTGTCCCCAGGTATTCCGACACTAGGGCTAGACTCGTGTCAATCATGGAGCGGGAAAACATGGTTCCACGATGTCTTTCCCTGCTGCCTCGGGGTCACGACCCCACTACTGAGGGTCAGTTAATGTTTTGCAGCCTTTGGGGCAGTAAGAAAGAAGAGACACTATTTTTAACAGTACATTGAAATAAATCAAGGTAGGTTTGGATTTGGTTGAAAAACCTTTTCAGCTCTGAAAGCTGACATTCTCAGCTTGTCAACATAGGTAACACAGGGTTGTATCCAACAAGTGTTCTTCCCTTGAATTTTTGTCAGCTGCCCAGTCCCACTGCTGATCCCCACATTGTGTGCTGTTCCTGGGGGCATAGTGGCCTGCAGTTGAAACAGGTAGGCAGGAGTGTTCTGTTTCATGAACAGAGCTCATGGATGGTTCTGTACAGCTTATAATATGATACTTGATGGAACTTTATTGTGGCCCAGTAGGACTACTCATGATTAAATGATTAATTTATGATTTACTTGCAAGGCTGTTTTGGGATCCAGATCAGCAGTTTTAATTTGATAGCAACCTGCTTATGCTAATAGTCCTAAAAACATTGATATAGGCACATTCTTAAGCATGTTTATTTAGTAAAAGCAGTGGAAGAGGGCAGTTGGCACCACCCATACCACCTCATCTTATGAAGGGAAATGCTTCTGCTCAAGTGATGGGCACTTTAGATTGAGTTGCCTGTATATAAATGTTCCATTGTGAGTTGCCTGTGCATAAGGGTTCTGTTTAATTCTTTCATACCAATTTAAGAATTACAGCCACTGTATTAAATTTGAACCTGGGTTCAAATATCATGCTATTTAATTTCATATCTAAATCATTAATTTTTCAATTCAGCTGCCCTCCATAAAAATGCATAATTAATCTAATAACTGTAAAAGAACTTATATAATAAGCACTTCTAGTATTAGACTGGGCACAAGCTTCAGTGCTCCCTGGAATGTAGTTGGCAGGCAACTGACATGCTAGCTAGTTCACGTCAAGCTTAGATTATTGTTTAAAATCTGAGTCTCCACCAGGAAATATTTTAACTCTGCGGTAATTAGCTTTGTAAGTTGCACAGTAAGAGCAAATATCAGCATTAAAATTAAAACATCAAAATCATACACATTATATGAACAGATCTGTGAATAATTTTTAAAACTAATAGGATTTATTTTGTTTGAAATCTATTAGTCGTAATGGCAACTTCATCTACACAAGAACTTTAATTTTACAAGTACCTTTAAGTTTATTTTGAGGAATAGGTGCCTGTTATGGTGAGGAATAGGTGCCCATCTGATAAATGGATGGAGGGATTCTATAGTCACACTTGCAGATATGCTTTACTGAATTGCCTGGGGATTTTAACTGCTGTTAAAAATCTTTGGCTCCCTGCTTTCTCTGCCAATACATGATAAATAAGGTTCTGCCTATCCATGTTTTTATAAATAATATTTTAGTTTAACTGTATCCTCCATAACATCTCTTCCTCCTCCGTTTTCCATCCTGTTACAACTTTTGAGCCTTGTCCCTATCCTAAAATTCAAAAGTGACTTGTCTGGATGGTTGTATACACATGAAGCTGCCATATACTGAATCAAACTATTGATTGAATCAAACTATTGGTATTCTCTGCTCAGTCTGGCAGGAGCTCTCATGTAAAGAGGTCTTTCATGTTACCTACTGCCTGACCCTTTTAACTAGAAATGTCAGAGACTGTGCGTGGGACATTCTGCATACCAAACAGATACTCTACTATTGAGCCATGGCTGCTCCTCTGTTTGCAGTCAAGAGGATCAAATGATTTCTTGGTACTCTGATATAACTGTATAGTTTTATGGATTGTGTAACCATGTTTGGCTGACTGAAAATTGTATATCAAACTGAAGGATCAACTGGTACATTACTTTGCAGATGTACGCTCTGCTGAGTCAGGGTACTATTTGAAATAAAGTTTGGAGAGAGTTCCTAATTCATTTATGAAATTGTCTTTCTTACTATAAACACGTTAAGCTCCTGCTCTGAAAGTCTGTCTTTGTATCTTTGCTCTTCTCATCTCTGCTGTCTTTCCTTTGCACAAGTTCAAATGCTGTTGCATTCTGTTCCATTGTTCCACTCTCCCTATACACCATACCTTCTGCCATGCTTTTTAAATGGCAGACCTCCACCCCCCAGCAAGCTCCTACCCTTTCCTAGAGATCCCTTGTCCAATAGCCTGTTCTTCCGTACGGGCTTCATGAAGTTCAGGTAAGTGCTTTAAGTGATATAACAGAAGAGGAGAGGAACTAGGCAAAGGGTCGTTTAAACTCAATTTTCAGTCAGCCAAACATGGTTACACTATCCATAAAACCATACAGTTACATCAGAGTACCAAGAAATCATTTGATCCTCTTGACTGCAAACAGAGGAGCAGCCATGGCTCAATAGTAGAGTATCTGCAACATACTGGCATGTATCAAACCACACAAGTTGTGGTGATGATGGCATTTCCATTTGTGGAAGAAGGGAAGGCAATTTCTGGTGTCTTCCCCCCCCCCCCATGTAGACCCCCACTTTGTCCCTTGTACTGTTTCTGAGGGTTCTCTAGACACAGAAACAAAATTTTGGGGGGTTCAGTAGGCTTCCAGCAAGAGGGGAAAGTGGGTCTATAGACGGTTTGGTGCCGCTCACTGCTCATTTGACCATTTGAATAAGGCTTACCTATTGAATGCAAATGTGTTATATGCTTTTGATATCATAATTTAAAGAATTATTATTTATTAAATGGGGAAATAACTGTTTAAAATGCTAAATGGGTTTTAAAATGTAATCCCAAAAGAGTATATTGCATCTAGCCTTGGAACTGAGTTTGGCAATTCACTATGCAGTGCAATCCGTACAGGAACCTCTGGGCAGGTGTCTGCCTTTCAATGAGACTAAAAATAGCATTCATTATCATAAGCATGAAGAACACACGCAGACACTAGCAGCATCATGACAATCTTGTGGGAGAACTTTAAAATGAACACAGTATTCTTCTTCCCAGTGCCAAATTAATCAAACTGATGCAAGCTATTTTAATGAAATCTACATTCTTACCTATCACATTCAAATTGCAATGAGGGCTTTCCATGTCACCGTTTCAGTGGTGTGGAAAGGGAAAAGACATGTTTAAATATCCTTTAATTCAGGTAAAGCTTAACTTCATCAGTTTTAGCTTCCCTGAAAGAATGAAATGCAAAATACAAATGTGGTACTACTGTTTTTAAGCAGGGCTGCTTGTCTAGGAAAGTACTACTCTGTATAGCTGAAGGTTATCTTTGAGATCATTGACGATACTTAGCATCAGTGGATGGGTGGAACACAGCTCCCCACCCTTGAGCTTTCTGGAGTGATTTAAGAAGGTAGAGGGATAGTATAGCAGCTGCAGGTGGGACTCTACAGCAAATTTTCAAAATGCATCTATTCAGAAAGTCTCTGATCATGACTGTTACCCTAAGGTTTTAATACTGTTATAGTTTTAAGTGATTTTATCACTATTATTATTTGTTTGTTGCTAGCCACTTTGAGTTTTTTTTCTGAACAGAAATATTTATTTAATTAATGTTTATTTAATAACTCTAATAGAACTGATCTGGTTTGTGTATCCTTCCATATAAATAAATACAAAATATTGGCTTAGGGGCAATGAACCCCAACCATGTGTATACTAAGTTTGAACTGGCAATGATTAACTCAGGAAGGAGGTTGCTCTTTGAAAATACTGGCTTGTTAAGTGACAGCAATTTTTTTTAAAAAAGGCAGATTCCATGCAGGGGATTATTAGAAAAGGAATTGAAAATAAAAATGGCAAGTTGTCATAGTGCCTTTATTATAAACCTATAGAGTGACCCCACTTGAATATGGTATATAGTTCTGGTCACTTTACCTTTAAAAAGAAAAAGGATATCATAAAGCTGGGAAAGATGGAGGAAACTATGACCAGGTAGTTGAAGCAACATCCCTATGAAGAAAAGAGTGTATTTGTGTGTGGGGGGGGGGTTGGGGGTTGGTGTTCTTTAGGAAAAAAGGTAGACATTAGTAAAACACTCTTGTACAGCCTGCCAAAAGTCTCCAAAATGTCCCTCCCCCACCCTGCAAAAGAGAAACAACTCTCACAGAGCTGACTTCCCTGGCACAAAACTTCCATCAACAAACTGTAACCACCAATGTGCCCGTGACATGTAGATGACTCTTAGCAGACACCCAACAACTGCTACCAACCATGTTGCTGAGATGGCAAAATGATGGAGCAGGAGCAATCCATCAACAAAATAACCTTTCCTCTTCTCTGAGGTGCCAGACATGCCAAGTTCTGCTGTGCTTCCTCCAGCAACCTCAACAGTTAAGCAGTGACAACCAGGAACTGGAGCAGGCAAATCCAGGGATCGTTTGGCAAATGCAGTGGGGATGGTAATGGTGGGAGAGCAGGTAGGGAAGAGCGGCACACAAAGGACCACCCCACACCTAAATACATGATTGTCTGCCCCTCAACACCACGCTTACATATAATGCATTTTGCAAGCAATTGTATCTGCCCTAGTAGCGCTACCTTCAAAAGTCTGTTATAGAATCATACAGTTGGAAGGGACCTCCAGGATCATCAAGTCCAACCTCCTGCACGCTACAGGAATTTCACAGCTACCCCTCCCACCATACCCTCAGTGACCCCTGCTCCATGCCCAAAAGATAGCAAAACCTCCAGGATACCTAGTCAAACTGGGTTGGAGAAAATTGCTTCCTGACACCAAAGTGGCAATCGTCATTACCCAAGGCATGTAAGAAGAGGCCACAAGAACTGAGTACTGATGTAACTCTTCCTGCTCTCCTCCTTATGATTGGCCTGGGTTCACAGAATCAGCATTGCTGTCAGATGGCCATCTGGTCTCTGCTTAAAAAGCTCCAAAGGACAGTCCACCACCTCCTGAGATAGTCAGGAACAACTGTCAGGAAGTTTTTCCTAATGTTTAGCTGAAAACTCTTGATTTAATTTCAACCCGTTGGTTCTGGTCTAACCATCTGGGGCAACGGAAAACAACTTTGCACCATCCTCTGTATGACAGCAAGTACTTAAAGATGGTTATCCGGTCATCCAGAGGCACTCATAAAAGGTAAGTATGAAAACCCTTGATGGATTCAAGAGCAGAAACAGCTTTTAAGGTTGGTTCTGCAAGTCTCTTCCCTCAGTGTGAGGAAACCCAGGTTTAGATCTTTACCTGGATGCTCAATGGAGCTCTACTCAATTTGGCGATAGGGTTTCATTTATGACAGGGCAGGTTAAGTACCCCCCTTTCCCCCAAGCAGATTCAAAATTTCTTTCTGTTGGAGACCCTAATGTTTCAAAAAATATTAACCCTGGCTCCCTCCAGATAAACACTATCCTTTTCTTTTAGTCTGAAATAAAGTTTCCTCATAATCACTGAGAAGGAAAGTCTGAGGTAAAATAAACAGCAAATAAAAAAAGCAGAGAAGTTATGCTCCTCCACTTACCTTTCAAGACTATTCTGGGATTAAAAGGGACAGAAAAATGACATACCTGAGACCCTTGATGTCTGTCTATGTCATTAGCAGTCATTCAGCTAACAAAGCAGGGACAGGGATGCTGGGAAGGAAGGCCAGGGCAAAGTGCTGAATGATGGACACCCCCCCCCCAAATATATCCATCGAATATGGTATTCAAAGAAGTACTTTAATTTTAAAAAATACAAACTGTTACAAGCAACACTGGAAAATACAGAAACTCTCATCTTCAAAAGTCACGCACACATAAACGCACAACACTGGCTAAAAATAAATAAATTCTTCTGAATACATTCTGTGTACTGTATCTCTTCACAAGTATTAAGTACATTTACTAACTACAAAACGTGTGCTGTAGTTCGGGAGGCAAAACTTACTAAAAAAAACAAATCCTTTAACACAAACTGCCATGTTTTGTTACGGTCCTGCACTAGTTCCTATCTCAAATTGTGCTTTTACATCTGAATACTTTAGATGCATGCAGGGCTAGGAGAAATATGTAAGAAGATGAGGGTCATCTCTGCCTCTTCATCTGCCCTCTTTCTTCTGTTTACATAGTGTCAAAAAGATACCCTTGCACACCTAAATTCCAAACTGTACCTTTCAAGCAGTGCTGCCAGACAGCCTAGTTTGAACTGTAGCAAAGAAGTAGCAGTGGGGACAAGGTCCACAATTCTTGCTACTTGTTTCAAATTCCACCCCCACCCCTGTGATGTATCTCTGTGCTGATCTGTTCATGGCTTCAGAATTGCAGAAATACCCATATTTTGCTAGTTGTCAATTCAAATTGGCTTAATAGGCTGAACTAATAGGTTATATGTTGGTTGTTGCTATCCACAATATGGTTTAGAGAAGGAAGGAAGGGGTTTTCCAGTGGTTAGAGTGAAGCACTATTTCACTAAATTAAAATTTCTTGTGTATCTCTTCATGTGGGTATTGGCTCCAGTAATTGCTGTCAGTAAACTGTTGCATTTTCTTCTTCTCCTTTTAATTACATTGTTTAGCAACTGGAGCAGGTTATTTCCACTGTTCTGCTAGTGGTAAACTTCAAGGGTTTTGTGCACTTGATTGCAAAATTATTTTTTTGACATACTAAACCAAGGTCCCTTTAAGTCCCATAGTGTACAAGACACTCCATTATATTATATTCAGTAGTGAAACTTGCTACAGGATTTCCCCCCTCATTTTTTAAAATACAAGCCGCTGATAAATATGTTAATAATACATGGTAAAAATACCTATGTGGCTATGGGTATTAGCCACACAATGTCATCATTAAATTACATTAATAATTAAAAGTATAAATCTTCAGTATAAAAGAAATGAGAGAGCTTGAAATGGTACTAGTTACATTTCTCTGCTAATACAGTGACCGCAAGATTTCAAACACAAATGTGTAGCAATAGAGCAGATGTAGCTAAAAATAGCATGCCTCCACCTCCCTCCACAGAGATGTTGAACTTGATTTTCTTCTGACGTGATCACAAGACCACTGCTGCAGTAGGGGCTTAATGCTATTTACGTCATTATTTTGCATAGGAGCATATCCCTGGGGATTTTTAAACAATGCAGCTGTTTTTGAAAGATGAAGTAGGAAACAAACACTTGCATCTGCTGTTGGGGGGGAAGGGGGAGAAAGTAGCAAGCAACTAACTGAATACAGTTAGGTTCATGATTCTGCATGAATGGACAATGGCTTTTTTCAACGGGAGAAAAAAATCATAAATACGGCTGCTACTTATTTTTATGAATGAGTTGCTTTCAAGCTAGTGTCTATTTCTCTAGATTATTTAAAACATAATTTCCCCACCAAGCTGCTAGTAAAACAATTGAACAATTTAGGGTACAAAATGGTTGCATTTGTTTTAGTTTGAAGTTCTGCCATTTTTAATTGATTTGTCTAGTTCCTCCTCATACCCTGTCCAAAAAAGGGAATTTTAATAATGAGAACACATTCTGTGTGTCA
Source organism: Eublepharis macularius (assembly GCF_028583425.1). Classification (NCBI taxonomy): domain Eukaryota; kingdom Metazoa; phylum Chordata; class Lepidosauria; order Squamata; family Eublepharidae; genus Eublepharis; species Eublepharis macularius. The sequence continues at coordinate 84,297,915 of NC_072791.1, read as the reverse complement.
TGTTACAGTGCCAAATAACCAGATTTCTTGCACTGAAATCCCCTGTATACAAAGCACCCATCATATGAAGGTTCTTCCAAATTATTCCATATGGTGAATGTAGCGAGCAGCTTCTGTGGCCTGGTTCACACAAAATGGTCACCATGTAGAGACCATCTGACATTGTATACATGTATTATCAGCAGCTACCTTTAGCAAGCTGTTAGGATGCAATAGTTTGCATACAGATTCTTTGTACTATTGGAAAAACATCCCTGGCAGATACATATACATCTTTTTGGCAGATACGTGCATAGTTACTGTGCATGAGCTGTTGTTTGCCTCATGGAGCAGCTCCTGTGAGATGCCGTTTCAGAGTGATCTTCAGTTAATGGATGCATTTTCAACACCTCAACAAATGGGTTTGCATTAATAGAGCATAAGCAAGAAGACAAGTTCCAGCAATAGGTGAAGGTAATGAGGAAGAAGTATGTGCAACTAAACTTGCATCTGTTGAAGTTTAGACTTCAAGCGGCTACACTGATCGAAATCAATATCCAAAACTTAAGTCATGTTAGGATAAAACAAAATGTATATGCTTAGTTTTAGTAGGGATGAAGACTAAGAGATTGAACGGAAGGCTGCACAAAAGAATTAGGCTTTTGTGGATGTTTTGAAAGAATAGAAGCAGTACCATACCTATGCTGGGGATTTCTAGGAATAAAGAAGGATAAAGGGAAATGAATGAAATAATTATCACTGTGATAAGGCAGGTGAATTATTTTGGTGGCAGTTGTTGGTGGCAAGATATGGCAGATCACCCTTTCTTTGCTGCCACTCACCATAAACCTCCCTTCACAAGTTTGAGGGTTTTCCACGCTGTAAGGGGCAGTCCCCACACGCCTCCTGTCTAACCTCTAATTTTCCTCATAGGGTTCTCTCTCTCCTTTCCCAGAGGCTCTACCAGACAGGTGGTCTGTTCCCACCATTTACTTTCCCTCACTCAGCTGCTGCCCAGATCTGTTGGGGAAAGGGAGCATTACATTCTCTTGTATAAGCTGCCACCTTTTAGATTAATTATATTGGCCCATTTGTCATGACCAGTGTCTGAGGCTTGTGTGTGTATTTAAATTACCCTCAGCCAACAATTTTAAGCCAGCCAATTTTGTTAAACAAAACAAAAATAAACTTTATTTACAAGAACGTAGTAGTGAATGACTTTACACTCACAAATATACTGGAGTCAAAGAGGAATGTTTCAATGTTAACAGTACAGGTTTGTAATCAGCCAGCAAATATGTCTGTTGCCTTGTTTCAGCAGCTCCCAAAGCCTTCTTCCTTTCTTTCATTCTCTCTCCAAAGGACTCTGTCACTAGCCTAGCATTCTGCCCTCTCTCATTGGTTGTTTCTCAGGCGTGGCGGAGCTGGGACCAGTCCTGTCTGTCACACTAGAGGACTGAAGCATAACAATGGAAAGCCAGAAATGAAGATGAACAGAATTTGGACTATTTAATAAACTCCCCAAGAGCTTATACAACAGTACATTTGTTAGTCTTTAGAAACAGAATTGTAAACCTTTGCTACAGCATACCAACATGGAAGGAACACATGAAATGCCATGTTTTTGCATCTCACTGAAAGAGTTAACTGCTGAGTGAAGAATATAAAGTTAAAGCTATTTTTTAAGTTGGTAATTTTGTATTTGGGACATAACTCTCTCCCCAGAAGTCTAAAAAGTTCTGTATGTACAGCTTCTTGCATGTTGTAGTAACAGAAATTTTCTGCAGTGCTTTGGGGTCAGTATGTGTACAGTGCTTTCATTTGCTCTTTTATTGCAATGGATATCAATAATGCCTTAGTTTTAACCTTAATTTTAAAAATAAAGTTGTTATATAGAAGGGGAAGGATAAACCAATGTGGCACAGCTGACCTATTATGCTTGAATATATGAAGTATATATTTTTTTATTTACTTTCCATTTCTATTCTGCCCTCCCTGACTAGCAAACTCAGGGCAGATTACAATCAGCAAAACAACACACTACAACTTACATTTTACAATTTTAAAACAACCATATAAAACAGTGCAATATAAATACTTAAAAAGGTACAAAAAAGCAGCGCAGGAATAGTCAGTTGATCAATCAGTCTGCCAACTGCTCCACCATATTAAAATTACTTGTGTGGTTGGTTAAAACAGTTTGATGGCAGATGCCTTTAGTAGGGAGGGTGTTCACCTCTATTTGGCTGGTAGGGTCCCAGCTCAGCCCCAGCCGTACACCTGGCAGAACAGCTCTGTCTTGCAGGCCTGGTGGAAGGGCCCTGGTCTTGTTGGACAGAGCGTTCCATCAGGTTGGAGTTAGGACCGAAAAGGCCCTGGCTCTCGTCGAGGCTAAGCGGGCCTCTCTGGGGCCAGGGACCACTAACAGTTGTTTGGCACCTGATCTAAGCATCCTAAAGTGGCACAAGTTGGCTAAAACACTTTTATGATAACATGTAACCCCACTGATGGTAGAAAATTCATATAAGCTGTAGACATCTGAGCCATTTTCTGATAGTGAGTGCATGCAATGATGGTATATTTGATAACATGAGACAAAATTTTCTGTGTTTATTGCTTTTTTCTCCTTTTGTTTCAGGTGAGAAGTTCAAAGTAGAAACAAAAACTATTGTTGCCGACTTTGAAGATCGAGAAGCTATTTATGATAAGATAAAAGAGGAATTGGAAGGTCTTGAGATTGGTATCCTAGGTTTGTATCTTGGTTTACTGAGTCTTTGCTGTTATGTTCTAGAAAAAAATGAAAAGGTAAAATTAAACATTTCTTAATGTCCTCTTGTTGAAATTAAGTTTGGTAGTTCATACTGCTGTCATTCAGAAATGAAAAAAATTGTTCTCTCTGGCTACAGTTGCTTAGAAAGATAATGTGGATCTCAGTCTACACTGTCTCTCAGCATTGTAGCCTAGGGTCTCTCTGGAATCTAAACAGAAAATTATTAAAACTTAATGATGAAGAGCTTGGGCATCAAATCAGTTTTTACATTGGAATCACCCACTGCAGAAATGCAGTTACTTGAGGATAAGACTAGTCAGGATTGCCCAGCTGGAAAAGCTCCAGAGGGTCAGACCAGAACCCATGAATTAAAATTAAACCAAAAACATTATGGGCTAAACATTAGGAAGAACTTCCTGATGGTTAGAGCGGTTAACCAGTGGAATAGGGTTCCTTGGGAGGTGGTAGGTTCTCCTTTGAAAGGTTTTAAGCAGAGGCTAGACAGCCATCTGTCAGCCATCTAGCTTCTGCTAGCCTCTGATTCTGTGAGCCAGTATGAGCTTAAGCAGGTTGTAGGAGTGAGGGCAGGAAGGGATGAGTCAGTGCTCGGCTGTTGTAGCCCTTTCTTATATGCCCAGCATAATGCCAGTTATTACTTTGGGGGCAGGAAAGAGTTGTCCGCTAGACCAGATTGGCCAGGGATCCTGGAGTTCTTTGCCTTTTTCTGGACATTGAGCAGGGGTCATTAGACGGTTATGGGTTAGCTGTGAATTTCCTGCATTGTACAGGGGGTTGGATTATATGATACATGGGGTCCCTTCCAGCTCTGTGATTCTAAACCTTGCCAGCTATCTTTCTATGCAATGGGAGGCTGTGCTAAGTTTCCATGGCAGTATTTGTATGCAATTTAGAGTTTTGGATATATAATTTCATTGAAAAATAAGCTTTGAAACAATTACTATTCAGTACAGTTATGAGCTGCCAATTGGTTGGGGGTGACAGGAGGGCAGATTTTGCAGATTTGAAAAGTGTGAAAACAGCTTTGTTACAGTGGTTAAATTGGCAAATCCCTATATAGTAAGTCTCTGAACAGCACAGGAGCAAGACAAAAAACCTTTCGAAAGCATGCAGTATTTGAAAATATAGAATACTTAATATGGTAAGACTGTCATTAATGAGATTTCTTCTGCAGTGCTCTTGCACTCTCTCCATTTTTGTCTTCTCCAGAAGTACTTCACACACTGCCTTCAAGGAGGTGGTACACTACATATTGGTTTATGCTGCCATCTAATGTCCCGGTGATGATTTGACTTGGGAATCTTGTAGATGCTTTCTCATCTTCCAGATTTCTCCATAGATACATTTTCCCACAAACATTGCAAATGAATAGAACCACAATGGATGCCTTGCTGAAGTTCATCATATGTAGCTAGAAGCTAGGAGTACTAGGTGCTAATAATGGAAGATCATGTGTTACCATCTAATATGAGATGAAACTGTTCTCTGTGAAATATAACAACTTTCTCTAATCACCTATGTATCTGTGGCCAGAACTATGTTTGATATCAGACTCCTCTAATCTATGGACCTGTTTATTTTCCTGTGGCTTCTCTCATGTGACTTAAAATAAAATATATTTTGTTTCAGTGAACAATGTGGGTGCTTCCTATTCATATCCTCAATACTTTCTTGAGATCCCAGACCTGGATAAAGTAAGTGTGCTCTTTTCTTTTTGTCCTGTCTTACAATTACATTAGACATGTAAATAATTAAACACACATTTTGATAAGTTAATGTAAATGTCACGGTTAAAACTCAAAGAGTTGGATAGAATTTGGTAACGAGAAACTGAGAAGTTCCTAGGCAGTCCCATAAACTAATTTGAATACCAAATCTAGGGTTTACAGTGACCCTGAAATCGTAATTCTTTTCAGGTGAACTTTTTCAAAGGTAGATCTACATATACCGTGGAATGTGTTAAACATACTAATTTAAATTCTTTTGTACATGTAATACCTAAATATACAAAATTTATGTGTTAAATATATTGTTGAAGGCTTTCACGGCCGGAGAACGATGGTTGTTGTGGATTTTCCGGGCTGTATAGCCGTGGTCTTGGCATTGTAGTTCCTGATGTTTCACCAGCAGCTGTGGCTGGCATCTTCAGAGGTGTAGCACCAAAAGACAGAGATCTCTCAGTGTCAGTTTATGTGTTAAAGTTTACATAAACTTAATCATTCTCAAACATAAGAGTTTAAACTCCAATCATTAGCAGAGTTACTCCAGTTTAAGACCACTGAAATTAGAGGGCTGAGACTTGAGTAACTCTGCTTAGGATTGCACTGAAAGTGTGTCTAATATTAAAGAAACCCTTTAACTTCAATCATTTATCAAATATTATGCATAAAAATAGGTAATACCATTTTTGTGATCAGTTTCTTTTAAAGGAAAGTTGAAAATTGATCAAATTCAAATATTAAGAAAGCAGTTCAGCTACTTCTAATTGCATGGTTCTGCAACATGTAGAATGGTTCATTCATTAGCAGTTGTTTTACTAATCTTGATTCTGTGCTGTGCATCCAATTTAAAATATGTAAATAATTTGAAATAAGTAAATAAGGTATGCAGTGTGTTACTTGAAAGTAATTGTCCTGAATACGAAACATAAGCTTTTCCTTGTCCAACTTTCTGTCTTGCTACATTGCAAAGTTGGGGACCGAGTCCTACCATTTTTGTTTTGTCAGTGCCCATGTGGTGATATAGCTCAGAGGCTTTTCTGTGATCCAAGATGTCATGCGTCATGGGAAGGTACCTTTATGCCCTAGGAAATTATGACTGGCACTGTAATAAAACTAGGAGCCAATACAGATTTCTTAATACAGGCAAAGCAATCTTGTTACATCAGGTTTCAGATAACCTAACCACATTCTGAACCAGTTGAACTGGTAGGATCCAACCCAAAGTTAATTACAGTGTGATTTTTACAGGCCTGGTTAACAAACCTGTGTACATTTTTTAAAAATTCTTTTCTAGGTATTAAATATTGGAGTAGTAGGCCTGTGTAATAGCTTGAAATATCTTATTTTGCCTTAGTTGTTAAATTTTAATTTTGTTACTACTTTTACCATCCACTTACTTCTGTGTCTGAACATTTAAAAATTTATAATGCATCTCAGTGCAGTTCTTGTTTTTCCAGAGCTTGTATTATATATTATATCCTATAGTCATGTTCGTTGTAGATAACTTGTTTTTCTTCTTTGTAGGCAATTGACAGATTGATTAACATTAATGTCTTATCAGTATGCAAGGTAAGTGCCATTTGGAAAGAATTCTATAAGATGAAATAGTCTTAGGCTACATTCACATATCACAAACAACTTGGAGTTTGTAAACTTGGTTAATTGTCGGGATTGCACATGCTCTTCTTCCTTTCCTTAAGTGACTGGCTGATACTGAAGATGTCAGTATTCTGTTTGACTTGAGTCTTTTGTGATGCCTCAGTGTGGGAGCCTTAATAAACTGAGGTTTGTTTCTTTTCTAGTAATCAACATTGTTAACAACGGCTAATTTTGACTTGTAGTTCAGTTAATGAGGAAGATAGAAACTTCAGTTTGTTAAGATGCCCACATTTAAACTCCTGACAGTTTGGTGTTAGATGTGGCTTGTCATGTGATCTAAAGGGAGGAAGGTTTGTTGTGCTAAAAAATTCCAAAAGGACCTGTTTGTGGTGATACTGGTATGCTGTTAAACAAAACTTAGGAGGGGAGATGAGGATTTTATTTGGCAAGACTCACTGAGAGTATGGTGAACACCAGTGGTTCTGCTCGTGTTGGGAGCATGCTGAACAAAATAGTCTTGCATGTAATTCAACACACTTGCCAGAAGTTGCCAATTCTAGAATAAGATGTGTGTCTATCCCAACATTTTTAGAACCACGTTCAACACGTGGAAATCTGTCATGTGCAGTACTCCTGTCTCTGCCTCTTTTCTTCACGCAGTACCTCATTCTCTGCAGACCCGATTCTTGGACGCAGATTAAAAAAATCATAAAATGAAAAGTTAAAGTAATTCTAAATTGTGAATTTAGAGCACAATCTGACACTTAATAGGCTGATTGTATACATTATCTGTTTGATAATTTAATCAGATTTCTAGAATTTAGTCTCTTCCATATTTCCTAAAATCTCAAAGCAGTACTGTTGATGTCCTTTGAACGAACAACGTCTGATGTCCGATAACTGTTTAAATTTCAGATTACTTAACAATTTACTTCTCTTTAAACTGGACTACAACTTACTGTCACAGAATTACAGAGTTGGAAGGGGCCATACAGACGTTCTAGCCCAACCTCCTGCCCAATGCAGGATGAGCCTAAAGCATCCTTGACAAATATTCATCCAGCCTCTTCTTGAAAACTGCCAGTGAAGCAGAGCTCACCACCTCCCTAGGCAGCTGATTCCACCTTTGAACTATTCTGACGGTGAAAAAGTCCAGCTGGTACCTTCCTGCATGTAATTTAAGCCCATTGCTTCGGGTCCTATCCTTTGCTGCCAACTGGAACAGCTCCTTGCCTTCCTCCAAATGACAGCCTTTCAGAAATTTAAAGAGAGCAATCACGTCCCCCCTCAATCTCCTCCAAACGAAACATTCTCGAAGCCCTCAGCCTTTCCTCGTAGGGCTCAGTCTCCAGACCCCTGATCATCCTCATCATTCTCTTCTGCACCCTCTCGATTTTGTCCACATCCTTTTTGAAGTGAGGCCTCCAGAACTGCACACAGTACTTCAGGTGCAGCCTGACCAGGGCAGTATAGAGAGGGACTATGACCTGCGATTTTGATGCAATGGCCCTTTTGATATAACCCAAGACTGAGTTTACCTTTTTTGCTACCACATCACACTGACTGCTCATATTTAGTTTACAGTCCACTCTTACCCCAAGATCTCTTTTGCATACACTACTACCCAGAAGTGTATCCCCCATTCAGTATTTGTGCTTCACATTTTTGTGGCCCAGATGTAATACTGTGCAGTTATCTATGTTGAATTGCATCCTGTTCACAACCACCCACTTCTCCAGAGTATTCAGGTCTTGTTGAATTTTAACTCTATCTTCTTGGGTGTTTGCCACTCCTCCCAATTTGGTATCATCAGCAAATTTAATGAGTAGCCCGTTTATTCCTTCATCCAGATCATTGATAAAAATATTGAAAAGTACCAGGCCCAAAACCAAGCCCTGCGGCACCTCACTGGACACCTCCCTCCAATCTGATGAAACGCCATTGACCACCACTCTTTGAGTGCGGTCCTCTAACCAGTTCCCTATCCACCAAACTGTCCTATAGTCCAGTCCACAGCCTTCCAGTTTACCCATTAGAATGTCATGGGGAACCTTATAAAAAGCTTTGTTGAAATCCAGGTAAATCATGTCGACAGAGTTCCCACTATCCAGTAAGCTCATCATTTTATCAAAGAAGGAAACCAGGTTGGTCTGACAAAATCTGTTGGGGACAAAACCATGTTGACTTCCCTGGATCACTAAGTGGTCCTTCAGATGTGTACAGATTGATCCCTTTAAAATCTGCTTTAATATCTTCCCAGCAACAGTAGTCAGACTGACTGGCCTGTAGTTTCCCGGGTCATCCTTCTTCCCTTTCTTAAAGATTTGGATAAGATTTGCTCTTCTCCAGTCTTGTGGCACATCCCCAGTCCTCCAGGAGTCTTGAAGTTGATGGACAGAGGCCCTGCAAGTTCTCTAGGAAGTTCTTTGAGCACTCTTGGGTGTACACCATCTGGCCCAGGGGATTTGTATTCATCCAGTGCAGCCAGGTGCCTCTCCACAACCTCTCTGTCAATGTCAACTAGCCAAAAAAAAGGGGGACCCACTTCCTCACACAATGGAACCAACCAACAATACAACGAAGAGTGCTACAATTGGGACACAATGTAAATATTATTGGATTCAACAAAAAACAGTGTGAAAAAGTCACAACACCCACAATCAAAAGGGTATAATGCAAAGTATATCAATAAATATCACTGTTTAAGGAAAAGTCATAAATACAATAGTGAAGACGTTAGGCAAACTCCATCTAGGGAGAGGAGCTATACAACAGCTTATCTGAGAGGAAAAGGGAAAAGTCCCATTAATTCTTCTGCAGGTGTAAAGGAATCATTGCGAAGCTCTGGGCTGCTGGTGAGTCAGCTCAATTTTTGTCGAAGATAACTGACGGAGGAAAATGCCACAAACACTGGAGGAGGGTGGAAGGCAAGGCTGATAGAGAGGCAACGAGCCAAGCCGGCCTTATCTCTCTTCACTCGTTTCAGATAATGTGATCTTTCATCAGGCCATAGTCTAATATTGCTCACAGTCAAAAGCCAAAAAATTCAGAGGTCCGTTTTTCCGTGGTGGTATTTCAGTTCAAGGGTCTGCTTTTTCTCTGTCCCCTGTCAGAGTTTCTCTTTCTACTCCCAATAGTGGTCCAATTGCCTCTTTTACCTTGCGTTTGCTTCTCACATATCTGTAGAAGTTTTTCTTATTGTAACGAGCCCCCCTGGCCAGACCCAGCTCATATTGAGCTTTGGCTTCTCTAATGGCTGATCTGCAGTACCTAGTAACCCTCATATATTCCTCTTTAGAGGTCTGTCCTTCTCTCCATTTCCTGAATATTTCCTTTTTCTCCCTTAGCTTATTCTGGAGCTCTCTGTTCATCCACATCGGTTTCTTGGAGCCCTTACCATGTTTCCATCTTGCTGGAATAGTGAGGTCTCTCTTTCTATGTAACAATCTACCACCAGGTCTAATCTGTTTTTCCTTAAAATAATAGTTTGCGGGATTACCGTAATTTTCACCCTTTATAATAAACTTCAGGAGATAATAGAAAACTTTAGAATACTTGCTGAACTCATAGCATGCTGTGGACAGAAGTCCAAAACTATTTTTTCCAGTTGCCCTCAGTATTACATGCATTATATTTAGTGTGAAGATGACTTACATAGTTGTATACATATGGAAAGTTTTAAAACCTGGTAGAGAGTTGTTAACTTCCAGATATTCAAAGAAAGGGATCCATTTCTCTAAAAAGTTAGTAGTGCTTGGGAAGTGCTCTGCTTGATATAATTTATCATATAATTCACTGTCTGTCTTCTGTGCAGCCCCACATGGGACTGCGCCTGCACAGGCCTGCCGACCGGATTTTTCTTTTCTAGCCAACGTCCACTAGGGGGCGCACGTACGCACCAATGCGCATGCGCGGCTTTTCCTGCCCGAGCGACATTGGGCGACGTCGCCCCCTTCCCCTCAGTTTCTTCTTTGCCGCCGAAGATCTAGCTGTCCGCTGTGAGAAGAAACGCCATTTTGAGAGAGAGATCTTTTATTCTTTCTGTCAAGTATGTCTGAGAAGTCGCTGTTTAAGCGCTGTTCGACCTGTTCGACGAAAATGACGAGAACGGATGGCCATTCCATTTGCCTCGAGTGCTTGGGTGAAGGACACATCGTTGAGAGATGTGAGCATTGTCAACAGTTCACGCCTAAGGCCAGGGCTGAGAGGGCGAACAGGTTGAATGCCTTGCTTTGGAGGAGGGCTATGCGGGCGTCGGGAGCCCCTGATACCCCTGGAGGACCACCGCCAGTTAGTGGGACGGCCGAAACCCCTTCGGTGGTCGGACAATCCGTTCATGGCTCCGCTTCCACCTCTCGCTCCCGCTCGCCAGATCGGATCCGACAAGCCCCGACTCCGACCTCGGATCCGAAAGACGCTCCGGGCTCCACTTCGGATTGCAAACATCAGACCCCGAAGTCGGATTCGACTCGGAAGCGGCGACACCGCTCCAAGTCCCCGACGAGGTCGGAACTGCCCTCCGGCTGCGAAGGTGCAGAGGACTTCATCGGATCTGAACATCCCAGCCGGATTGGCTCCTGACCCGTCGGATCCGACGCTGGAACCAACATCATCGGTTCCGAAGCATACAGAGCCGACTCGCCCCAGCCTCGTTCCGAAGCCTAGTGCCAGGTCGGAACCAAGGGCTTTGGATCCGTTGCCTACTCAGACACCGCCGGATCCGATGGACCGGCGTCGAAGCGCTGACCAGGGCTTAGCCTCCAAAGGCGAGAAGAAGGCTAAAAAGAAGTCGAAGCACAGATAATCGACTTCCGTCCAAACTGATGAGGTGGTCAGGGGGAAACCCACGACTCCTTCACCGCACCTGTCGTCTCCGTCATACCATTCCTCTGCTGATGACGGTGACCTGCCCGACGCTCCACCTTGTGTGGCCCATAAGTGGTCTGCTGGTGACTACACTGGTAGAGAAGATCTACCTTATGGCTTGCCTAGGGGTGGATATGAAGGGGAAGGTCTCACAGATCCTATTCTCCGTTCTTTGGCAGAGAGTATTGGGGTGACACTCGGAGTGAGTTCTCCCACTGTGGCTCTCCCGGGCATGTTTCGCCCTACCAACAGCCTGAGCCTTACCAAGGTCCAAGCCCTAGCCCTCCGTCTGACCCGTCACCTGATGACATCATTATTGGGACTGGTCGTATTTCACCTTCGGAAGACTACCGGCTCTATACTGAGCAGATGATCCGTATGGCCCGTTCTTTGGACATTGAGATCTCGGCTGTAGATCCGAAACCAAAGGATAAGATCCTGCAGTATGTCCAGTCTGGGAATCCTCCAACCATTGCCTTCCCGTTCACTGAAGGCTTGGTGGAAATCATTACCGCAATCTGTGACAAACCGGCTTCCGTTTACCCGACATATCGTAAGCTAGAAGCTCTGTATAAGATAAGAGATGACGTCTGTACGTATCTCTTTGCACATCCACTGCCTTCTTCCCTCATTACTGAGGAGATGCAGACCCGTCAATGCCAAGGGTCCTATGCTGTGCCCATCGACAAAGAGAGCAGGAAGCTCGATTCTTTGGGCAAGAAATTATATCCGTCTGCTGCCCTAACACTCAAGATCTCTAATTACTCGGCCATCATGGGTGCCTATCAAATTTTCCTCTGGAATCGCATGGCGGTCTTCATGGAAAAGCTTCCGGCAGACCAGAGAGTGTTGGCGAAGGTAGTGCTTGATGAGGCCCTACTATTGTCACGACAACAGATAAATGCTGGCCGCGACACGGTTGACACCTCTGTGAGAGCATTAGCATCATCCATCGTGCTCCACAGACACTCGTGGCTCCGCACAACTGCACTGCCTGTCGAGACACGAAACAAAGTGGAAAATCTGCCCTTTGAGGGTCAGTCGCTGTTTTAATCAAAAACGGATGAATACCTGTTGCAGAAACGTAAAGATCGGCTGACAGCCTGTTCCTACGGTATTCTCCCAACCAGGCTATTCACCGAGAATTGATTCCAGTATCGTTACTCGCAGGGCTATCATGGTCGACAGCAGAGATATCAACCGTATCCGCACTATGGGTCCTACAGGCAGTTCCAGCCGCCTGCGAGCTCTTTCCAGTGCCGGAGGCCTAGCTACCGCCCACGTCGTGGTCACCAAGCCCACGATGCCAAAGAGTCAGCAACTCAGCCTAAACAGTTCTGACTAGAATTTGAACAATCTGTCGTGTTCGGTAACAGGTTAGCTCAGTTTGCCTCAGCATGGGCAGAGATTACCACTGATAGTTGGGTGCTTAACATTGTTACAGTTGGTTATAAAATTCAGTTTGATGTTTACCCAGTGTTGTCTCTTCCTGATCACTCAGCACAATCCTCTTCTGAAAAGTTACAGGCTGAGGTTGTAGCGCTGCTGGAGAAGGGAGCCGTACATGAAGTACTCCCTCAGGACCCCCTCTTGGGTTTTTACTCTAGGATGTTCCTTGTAGACAAGAAGGATGGAGGTGTACGAGCCATCTTAGACCTGAGAGAATTGAATAAATTCGTTCTCGTTAAGCGGTTCAGAATGCTTACCTTAAATACAGTCCTCCAGTTAATGCCTGAAGACATGTGGTTCGCCGTCCTGGATCTCAGGGACGCATACTTCCACATTGCCATCCACCCTAGTCATAGGAAATACCTCAGGTTCCTTTGTAACAGTAAGGCCTACCATTATCAGGTACTCCCTTTTGGATTGTCAACAGCCCCCTGGGTTTTTTCTAAATGTATGGCTGTTGTAGTGGCATACTTGAGGGAACAAGGTTGTACCATCTATCCCTATCTTGACGATTGGCTTTTGGCAGCACCCTCTGCTGATGCACTCCTGACCCAAATTAATAAGGTGATGCTCACCTGCTCCAGGTTAGGACTTTTGGTTAACCTCAAAAAATCTAACCTTACCCCGTCCAGGAGAATACTGTTTATCGGTATGGAACTGGATGGCAATGTAAATAAAGGTTTTCTGCCCAGGGAACGTGCTCTAAAGATTGGCAGGATGGTGAATCTCTTTTCGAGATGTAGGTTCCAGTCGGTAACGGCTATCCAGAGACTGCTGGGCCTTATGGCCTCTTCTACGGCAGTTACCCCTATGGCCCGGTTGCACATGCGACCTCTCCAGCTGTGGTTCCTCTCTGTTCATGATTTTGAACACGAATCCCAGAACAAGCGGTACTCCATCCCTAGAGGGGTTCTCCGTACCTTACGATGGTGGCTTAATGAGTCTAACCTCTTTGGGGGTATTGCATTTGGGTCCATCCAAATTGAGATCACGATCTCAACTGATGCCTCCACAATAGGATGGGGAGCGCAGTGTGGTGCCCTTAGGGCACATGGGGTCTGGTCAGAGCAGGAAAGGGAAGATCACATTAACCTGCTAGAATTGAGAGTGGTCCATTATGCCCTTATCGCATTCGCAGACACGCTGCAGCAGAAGTCCGTTCAGGTACTCACGGACAATTGCACCACGATGTTCTACCTGAACAAGCAAGGGGGCACTACCTCCAAGGCTCTCTGCGACGAGGCCGTTTGGATTTGGGAATGGGCCATGGACAGAGGCGTGTTCATTCATGCGGTCCATATTCCTGGCACCACCAATGTTATCGCGGACAAACTGAGTCGTATGCGATCCGACAGCTACAAATGGACCATAGCAGACGGCTACCTGAACGCCATCTTTTTGGACTGGGGGTTCCCAGACATAGACCTCTTTGCATCGGAGGACAACAAGAAGGCCCCACGATTTTGCTCCAGGGGAGGTCTAGGTCACTACTCCCTCGGGGACACGTTCCAGATACGCTGGACAGGGCACCTGTTTTATGCCTTCCCTCCGTTCCCGCTGTTCTCTCGAGTCATCAGCAAAATTCAGAGGGATGAGCCTCACATTATTCTAGTGACACCCTTTTGGCCCAGACAAGCTTGGTTCCAACATGTCATGCAGCTTTCACAGGGGTCATATTATTGGTTCACCCTGAACCCGGACCTTCTGTCCGACAAAGGGGTTTGGTATCACGACCTACCCAAACTGAGCCTCACTGCTTGGAACATTCTGGGTCGGAAGGGATGTCTGACAGAGTAGCTGAGATTTTGCTGAATGCACGCAGGGACACTACTCGCAGGTCATACTCTGCTAAATGGAAGCGTTTTGAAGCCTGGGCTAATGACAAAGGGGTGAATGTTTGGGATTGCAATCTGTCACCTGTGTTTGAGTTCCTTCTGTCTCTAAAGGATGGGGGACTCTCTAATTCCTCTATTAAAGTTTATTTGGCAGCTATTTCAGCCTTCCACCCTAAGATAGATGGGAAAACGGTTTTCTCCCACAATTTGTCGAAGTCTTTTTTAAAGGGGTTGTATAACATGTTTCCACAAGTCAAGGAAATTGTTCCCCAATGGTCACTGCAAGTAGTATTGGCGGGGCTTATGAAATCGCCCTTCGAACCTCTGGCTACTTGTGAATTAAGATGGTTGTTCTGGAAAGTGGCTTTCTTGATCGCCATTACATCTGCCCGCGAGTTGGAGGCCCTAAGGTGGGATCCGCCCTTTTTGAAGGTCCATCAAAATAAAGTGGTTCTGAGACCTGACCTTCGTTTTAGACCCAAAGTCTCCACTCAGTTTCATACCTCACAAGACGTTGTCCTGACTATCTTTTTTCCTGACCCTTCCGATAACTCTGAAAGGGCCTTACGTTCCTTGGATGTGAGAAGAGCTATTTTATTTTACCTTCAACGTACTTCACAGTTTAGATGTGCCAAACAACTGTTTGTGTGCTATTATGGGCCCAGGAAGGGAAAAGCTGCTACAGCTCAATCAATTTCTCGCTGGGTTACTCAGACTGTTAGGGCTTGCTACTTGCATGCCAAGTTACCTTGCCTTTTGGAAGTAAAAGCTCATTCCACCAGAGCACAAGCTGCCTCTGCGGCCTTCCTTAGGGGCGTGCCCTTGCAAGACATCTGCAGGGCTGCAACGTGGTCGTCTTCTGACACGTTTGCTAAGCATTATGCACTAGATGTGTGGGAAAGGAAAGAGGCTGCTGTTGGTCAAGCAGTGCTTCAGTCTCTTTTTCAATGAGAACACATGCCCGCCTCCTGGGTAAGTGGCTTGTGAGTCTCCCATGTGGGGCTGCACAGAAGACGGACAGTGAAAACAGAGTTGCGCTTACTGTAACTACTGTTCATTGACGTCTTCTGTGCAGACACACAACCCTCCCTCCTACCCCGCTGTGTTCTCCCAGATAATGTGAAGGCATTCGGCGGCAAAGGAGAAACTGAGGGGAAGGGGGCGACGTCGCCCAATGTTGCTCGAGCGGGAAAAGCCGCGCATGCACATTGGTGCGTACGTGCGCCCCCTAGTGGACGTTGGCTAGAAAAGAAAAATCCGGTCGGCAGGCCTGCACAGGCGCAGTCCCATGTGTGTCTGCACAGAAGACGTCAATGAACAGTAGTTACGGTAAGCGCAACTGTGTTTTTTTCCGTGATAAAGTGGTCCCAAATTTTAGCATACCAATTGTTAATTGAGGGAGTGGATTGTGATTTCCAAAGCGTGGCTATCGCACTCTTTGCGGCTACCAATTGTGTGGCTATAAAATCTTTTCTTAGTGATGGAATTGGAATCTGAAATTTGTCCCATTGATCTAGAAAAAGAATTTCTGGTTCTAAGGGGATCTCATACCCCATTATTTGTTTGATTTCTTTCAGGACATCCTTCCAAAATTTTTTTATAGAGGGACATTCCCACCAGCAGTGTGCAAATGTACCCCCCTCCCTGCAGTTTTTCCAGCAGTTTGATGTGGTAAAAGATGAGATTTGGGACAGTTTCTTGGGTGTTATGTACCATCTATTTATTATTTTATAAGTCTGTAATTTGGTAACAATAGATTTTGATTTGTAAATGTTGGGTGACTATATATGTTTCCATCTTTTGTTGGACCTTTCACTTTGGCAGTCTGTATGCCATTGACCTTGGAATTTCCATGTTCTGTTTTTTTGATTAGATAGTAAAATATTGTATATTTTTGATAACAGACCTTTACTCTGATGCTTAGCTAAGTCTATAAGACATTCAAAGTCTGATTTTGGGGAGTCGAGAATTTTTTTCAAATTAATATGATCTGCAAGTTCTTGTAATTGGAGATATCTAAACCAGTGGATTTTGTGACTTATATAATTTCTATTTCAGATTTTCCTATTAGGTTGTTATGAGATGAGACATCTATTAACCTCATTAAATTAACCCCATTCCAAAACTTATTGAAGGCTTTATCTTGTCTCAGTTTGAACCATGGTTGATATGTAAAGGCAGAGTATCTGGATATTTTTGGCACTAGGTATTTCCTGTTCTGATCCCATATTTTCAGTAATGATGTTAAGTAGATGTCGTGCCGAATCGTTGCAGGGCATTCTTTTGAGCTATTCCAAATCACATTGCTAAAAGTGTATTGTTTTAGGAGTGGCTGTAATATTCTAGCGCAGATTGGAGGTTCTGGATCACGTAGGAGGTGTAGCAAGTTAACTAGTCTGGCTGCAGTATGGTAAAGATATAGATCTGGATAACTGATGCTTAAATTCTTAAAAGCTACTTCACATCCTCCCCTCCTACATACAACCTCATTCTTCAGAAGAGTTTGGTGATACTCCTGTTGGTTTTATTTATTTATTTACTATATTTCCACATTTCTCACTGATACTCAGTGCACATTATATAGTCAATGCAGCCAATAGGATGAGACATAAAGGAAGCCATATATTAAGACGAGGATTACCCAAATCTGAAACAAAACATACTGATTCACATAGTTACCTTCTCCCCCCCTGTATAGCTGCCTGTATATCACTAGGACTAGTGACCAGACTGCCACAATTACTGCTTCAATGTAACGTGTTCTTCCAGAGATTTTTTAAAGGTAAATTCTGCCTATAAAGCAGTAATTTAATATCTGAATGTGAATCACTGAACTGACGTGGTTCAGCTTACTTTCCACATTCAGTTGAAAAGCTGGTAAGTGGTTGTAAATTAAGTTTTTTTAAAATAGTTGTCGCATTTCGCTCTTTGACCAAGTCCCTCTTCTCACTTCCCTTGCTTTTATAGAAGCTTTCTTACAATATAGTTGAAGCAGTTAGTAGTTACACTTCTAATGTGTTAATTGCTTTATAAACTTGATCATCACTTTTTCTGTGATTTAGGTAATTTTTTAATTTCTATTTTAGATAACATGCTGAGTAGGATATCCATGGCTGCCCAATTTAATAATGGATTTGAATCTATTAGTGCAATCCTGTGATTTAGTGTGGTGTTAACTTTACATTGGTTTGCAAAGCAAGTCTTCCAAGTCCAGATTGTTGGTTACACTAGTCATGGGATGCAATTTTGACATGCAGAAACGATTGCAGCAGGTAGCATACAGGGAAACATGAAGATCATCCTTTTAATAAAGCAGATCACTTGACAAGAGCATACTAAACCTGGCCAGATAGTTGTGTAGGATACGGTCATATGCAAAATATACATAAAATGGCCACTGTTAACCTGCCATTGTAATTAGACATGGGCACGAACCAAAATGATTTGACGAACCAGCAGTTCGCGGTTTCGTGCCGACAATGATCCCGAGATCGCAAACTTCAACAAACATTTTCCGTTACCGAACAGGTTCGTGGGGCGCGGAACGGCCCCCGTGGCACTTAGAGAGCCCATATTCCTGGGGAGTCTTTTGCAGGCTCTCCTGCAGCCATCACCCAAGTTTGGACAAGATTACAAAAGGGATCTTGGAGTTACACCCTCTCCAATCCAAGGCCCCCAGGAAACTCCCACAAAAATCCAAGCTCAGTTATACTCTCAGTCTCTCTCCTCAAAGGCTAGCAAGTGGCAAGCAAGAGCTCTGTCCCACTCCACTGCTTGCTGAAAGTGAAACCCAGCCTGGGAGCCCGTGGCTATTTATAAGCACAGGTCCCATTGAGCAATGCAGGAGGTCTGTGTTTGGTCATCAGAGCTGCCTATCAGGGTTTGCAGGGATGAGATTGGAGCGCCCATGGCTACAGAACACTCCCTTCCCCCTCCCTCCCCTGGGTGTCTTCTCCCAACTTGTAACCGCTTTACAGCTCCAAGGTTGGAAGGAAGGCCTGCTGATCAAGGTAAGCTGGTAACAACAAAGTGGGCTTCCCCCGGATAGACTACAGTCAATAATTACAAGCAAAAAACCGGAGGGGAAACAATACAAAAAGACCGTACGGGACAGTTTATGAATACTATTATTTACGGTGAAAACCTGCTGACAATTACACACTCAGCTCTTATATCATGTATATTTCATATGCAAATTCTATACAATAATAACAATAACAATACAGAGTCCTCGGTTGGGGACTCTTGTTATTGTTATTATTGTATAGAATTTGCATATGAAATATACATGATGTAAGAGCTGAGTGTGTAATTGTCAGCAGGTTTTCACCGTAAATAATAGTATTCATAAACTGTCCCGTACGGTCTTTTTGTATTGTTTCCCCTCCGGTTTTTTGCTTGTAATTATTGATCAAGGTAAGCTGGGTTTCCATTCGGGTTTCCAGGGTGAAAGAAGGAGCGCAGACAGAGTTCAGGCATTCTCCCGGCTCTGTTGCCAGGGGAATTTATTGCTGGCGCCTGACTGACTGGCTTCCCGAACTGCAGCCGAACGCACCGAACCAGGCCTTCTCCTGAACGCTGGTTCCTTGGCCGTGGACAATCACGAACCGCCGGATCGCGATTGCCAATTTCGTTGGTTTTTGAAGTTCGTAAAGCGGTTCGTGCCCATCTCTAATTGTAATATCCACTGCTATAAGTCTTCCATTGTAATCTCTACAACCTTCCATTTTAATATCAGTTGTTTTAATTTATCCCAGTCCAGTAAAGCATTGCAGCTTGTTCATTCTACTTATGTAACTGAAGATTATTAAAAGAACAGAAGTACCATGCAACAATGATGTATTTGCATTCTTGATCCCTGCTAGATCAGACCAGTGGTCCATATAGTATCCTGTTTTATACAGTGACCAATCAGGACCAACAAACAAATCTAGGCCTTCCCCTAATGTTGCCTCTTAGTACTGGTATTCTGCTTCCAACCCTGGAGTTTTCCTTTAGTCCTCATTAGTAGCCATTGGTGGACCTATTTGTGCTAGTGGTCATCACTATGCCCACTGTCATTGAACTCCACACTTTAATTACTCATTAAGTGAGGAAGTACTTCCTTTTGTCTGTCCTGAATTTACTGCCCATCAGCTGAGTCCTAGTACTATAGGAGAGGAAGAAAAAGTTCTCTATCCAATGTCTTCCCCGTTATCCCTTGGTCCTCTCATTTTAGCATTCTGTGGAAGCGTAATTGGCTGTCTGGTTTGAAATTGCAACTCTTTAGAAGATAGGAAAACAATAAAAACAAATGCTTTAGAAACCAGAAGCCAGTTCCTTATTTTTTCAATACATCCTTTCAAGCACTGCCACCCAAACTAGTTCATGATAGTAAGCAAAGCTATTTAAAGATGAAAACACAATAATTGCATGACATATATAAGAACCTAATAGAAGACAATACGAAGTATTCCTCTTACCAGGCATTGAGTGATGATCACTGCATTTACCAGTAGCTTGAGTCTCTGAAAGGATATCATTGCTGCTTTTGACTCCTATGAGGTATCTACTATCTTCTTTTCCATCATAAAATTAGGGTCATTTTTTATGAAAGGAGTTTAGAGATTTTAAAATTCCAAATACTAGCAGCAAAGTACACTTCTTCCTTTGTGTGCTTCACCATAATATAATGTCGTAAGTGTCACTTGTATAACTGAAACAGTTACATACTAGTTTTCCTGTCTGGTTTTAGTGCCATTAATAGTATGACATAACACTTGCCTTGAAGTTGGCCTTTGTGCTGTGCAAAACAGCACAAACTCTGGTAACCATAAAGTTTGTTCTAGTATTATCAGTAGTACAAACCCCAGTGATGCGCTGTATTAAAATATAGAGGGTTGGATATATCTGTTTTCATCCTTCCCACTGCAGCCTGTTGTGGTCCCCGAAATGTGGCTCTTGAGGGTTGATGATCCCTTGGGAACAGCATGGGTTGAAATATAGAAGACTGAGGTAGAAGAGGAAAATTAGTTCCCTGCACCCTTTTCAGTACAGAAGTGCTCATCTCATGAGAATAGTCTTAGGATCCAGTCCAGAATACGCACCTAGAATTTGAGTCTGAAGACAGACTCTAATCATTTGCGTAGAACAGTTCTAATTTCCTGATACCTCGATTTATTTTACAAATTGAAGCCAGATTTTCTTCCTGTTTAAAAATGATGCTATTTGAAAGTGGCAGGAGTGGTGTGCTTCAAATTAAAGCATGGTGGTCTGTGATGATATAGCGCAATTCTGGTCCTCTATTTATTGATCTGTCTTGCAGTGAAAATAGTACCTTTAAAATCATAAATGCCAGATTTGCCATTCATCAGTAGTCACAGAGCTATCTTCTGTAGTGTGTTAAGTATTGATGGCATTGACTGGAACAAATCCATGCTTGTGCTCCTCCTGGGACTTGCAGTTTCCCCTCTTTGGCAGTAAGCATAGTGGAAGACTGAATCATGTACCTTGAATGCAAATACGAGAAAACACTTTAGTCTCTCATATTTCAGTTAGGTTTGCTAATCTAATATTGCTGCTTAAACAGAAAAGATGGTGGTTAATATTCTCCCTTGTTCTGTTAATGTTTGTACATTCAAAGAAAGAAAGAAAGAAAGAAAGAAAGAAAGAAAGAAAGAAAGAAAGAAAGAAAAAGAAAGAAAGAAAGAAAGAAAGAAAGAAAGAAAGAAAGAAAGAAAGAAACCTAGTTATAGTTAGCACTTGGTAGATTGTGTATTCTTTCTATGTAGATGAATTAATTTTCATTTGCTAAAATCATTGTCCAACCAAGTATTTATTTATAAATATTCATACTCCATTATATTTTATATTTACACCCCTAAAATTCAGTTTGCCACATAATACTCAGTAGAAAAAAGTGTTTATATATTTGGATGACTGTTTTATTCAGAAGACTCAATGATGGAATAGAATGAAAGGATAATCTAGCCTAATCTTAAAACAATAGTAGTTTACACACCTCTGAATATTCCTCACAAAACTTTACTTGTATTGCTGCCTTCATCTGAATCTTGTATAGCAGTGATGTCCAAAACAGGCTCCTTGCACTTCTGCCATAATGCAGAAAGTATCTGTCTAGATCGTTACTGCATTCAAGAAGGACTGTAGGATAAAGCTGTTACTCTGCCACAGACGTTACACCATAATGATGCTTGGGTGGCTGTGATAATGCTGTGGAAGAGCCTACTCTACTTCTCTGCACTGTTTCAAGTGCTGATGAGTTATCTAACTCATTACACATGTTTTGTGGCAGAGCTAAGTTATGTAGGAAGAAAAAAAATAAACTGCCTCCTCAAACCAAGGCCTTCAGTTCTAGACTACTTTGAGGTGAAGAGGGGTCAGCTTGCTTATGAGGAAGCAGAGAAAGGCTTCCCTCAATCTGGTGTCTACATCCTACTCAATCACCAGGATTATCTTTCTTACTTATTTTTTTCAGATGACACGATTGGTGCTGCCTCGCATGCTGGAAAGGTGAGTCACGCAAACACTATCCAGACAGTCATCATTATTTATAGGGGAGAATCCTTTCTTTGAAAAATTCATTACTATGACTAATCAGCCTGGCCTCCATGTTTTAACGACAGAGTAATGCCTTGTGAGTCATGGTTTTGGGTGTGTGAATCATCAGACGGTGGAAGCCTTTTCCACTTGATTCCCTTTTTTTATTTTCCCCTCTCCTTTCTCCACTGTTGTGGTGATTTTCTTTTAAAATGGAATTACAAAGCCCATCTGACTCATCGGTGTGAACTCAACAACCTGCTATTCTGCGGGGGTGGCTATGGTCCCTAGGATGTTCCTGGGAACAACCTTCTTAAAGCCATTTTTTAGAGTCACTGGAAGCAAAATGGATTCAGAGAATAAGTTCCAGTTATATGGCAGGTTAGAGGAAAGAGTAAAATCATATACAAAAGCAAGAGGCACATGATGTTGATACATAGCAACCATTCAGTGCCAGATACACACAACACATCCTGCATAAAATGCTGGTGAAACTAATGGCTCCTAGTGGTCCTGTTGCAGTTTTTCAGTCTTTTAACTGTTGCATGAGAGAGTCCCTATTGGCACATTGCATTCTAGCACTTTGCCCAGCTTTAAAGCTTGTTTCTGTCTTCAGCTCTTTTCAGTACTATAGCAGTCCACTTCTCTGTCTTGACACTTTGAAGTAATTGAAATGCCAATCTTGTTGGAGGTGATCCCTCTCGCCCACCAAGCTCATCTGTTCTTGCATTCTCATGGTAGAGTTCTTGCTCACCTTGGCTAGCAGAAGTCCTTTTCCTTTCACCTACTAACTTGCAGTAACCAGTTACAGAATATTTCAAACATATGAGCTTTTGAATATTTTCCAAATCTAGCAGTTGTGTAGATAGTGAAGTCCCTTTCCACGTGATCTTTGCTTGTATGCACATCTCATAGCTATGGTTTGTTTTCATTTTTTTCACTTGCTATGTATACTTCCTGGGTAGCATTCAGTAGAAGATTCTCCATGAATGAGAGTGGCATACCATCCTTTCTGGGTGACAAGAATGATCATAAAATTTTCAAAGAACTCTTACAGCATACAGATTAGCTTAAATGAGATGTGTCTCTCTGTGGGCCGCCAAAGAAGGTGCCCCCTAGACACTCCATTGTTTCCTATGGGAAAAAGTCAAAGCTGACTCCCAGGGCAGACACACACTGAGGCAAGGCTGCCATGGCCATGTCACACTACCAGATGCAAGCTGAGTTCATCCCAGAGAAAGCCCAACAGAAGTA
This sequence comes from Eublepharis macularius, assembly GCF_028583425.1. Taxonomy (NCBI): domain Eukaryota; kingdom Metazoa; phylum Chordata; class Lepidosauria; order Squamata; family Eublepharidae; genus Eublepharis; species Eublepharis macularius. Next base: position 84,274,885 of record NC_072791.1, on the reverse strand, counting down.
AACTGAAGAAAGGGAATGGAATCCCCCCCACCCAATGTGAAGCAAGGGAACCAGCATCACACCAAAGAATCACATCTATTCCACCTAAATCAAACTGAAGTGAAGGACACTATTGCAACTTAGCCTAACATCACCAAACTGAAGCAAGGGAATGCCTTATGCTTGTGGCTGTATACTGCTTGGTTCTGTTCTTTGATGTTCTACCACTGGCTGTTGTGAATGACACAGGTTCTGTTGGGCCAGTGCCCAGATAGACCAGTACCAAGTTTAAAGGAATAGTTTGTCTTTCCAGCCTGTACCCAATTTCTTTGTGCAATGGCTCATTAGAAAGGCAAAAGAATAAGCTACAATTCTCTAATGTACTTTCAGTAACTCTAATATACGTTAGGTGACTGTCGGGATTACGTAAAGTACCATATCCTATAAACCTTATAAAATGTGGAGGGAAATTGATTTTTCTTTGATTTATGACTTAGATTACAAAAACAATAATAGATAGAGGCATTATTAATATTAATTATTTGTAGGGGGATTTATTAGATTTCCAACAGTAGAGAGGAATTTTTACCATCTTGATACCAATATATACATTTTTGGCTCTTGGCCCAGCGACTGTATTAAGTATAATCGCACTATGGTTGCCTTGAGAAATAGGTCCAGTAGGAAAATGGTTGCCATGAGGGGGAAATTACAAAATGTTGGGAGGTTCCAAGCCAAGTATCTTCCTGTGATGAAAGTTGCTATTTCCAAATATACACTCCCTACAGACGCAGAGGGAGTTCTTCATGGGACTTGTGAAGCATTTGTTCCAGTAAGGTGAAAGATAGCTGGGGTTGGCTCTTTGCTTTAGAGAATAGGTGTTTGCGGAGAGAAGCAAGTGGGCACTAGGAAACCCATTTGTGGGCACCATGACACCTATATATGTCACGTTATGTAGTTACATGTTACCATGTCTTACCACAGCATCACTGAAAAGTATGCTACATGAGCAAAATCTCATACTGATTTCCTTTAGTTAAACATACTCTGGAGTATATAGAGTCCTATGTGTGTATATGGGTGGTTGTGCTGATTTTACTTTCTGGTGTCAGGTCTTATACCTCATGGATTTGGGGCTGGTTCCAGAGAATGCTGAAGTTACGGCATTTACCAGGTCTGCAACTGGTCCACTGTCCCAATAGTGCTACCATTTTCACTTTGCATGAAACATTTAGAAAATTTCAGACATAAAGAGAATTCATAGTATGCAAGTTTAGATGACCCTGTCCTATCCCCACCACCAGTAACATTGTTTGGAAGTTGAAATTGTAAACCACAATCAAACCATAGTTTGCAGTTAGATTTGTGAAAACCAATGTTGGTTTCACATGTAACAGACAGTGCTTTGCCCAAAAGGGAGGGGGATGAGAATACAAGTGTACAAAGAGATGGGAAGTGTGAGAACCAAAGGCTTGGATCTGAATGGTCAGCCAAACCATAATTTGCCTGTTACATGTGATATAAGCCAAAAACTCATCAATTGAAGTTTTATTGCCTTAAAGGACATTAAGAGCTCATAAACTGTTTATTAACACAACATTTTAGAAGTATGTGTTCCATTTTTTTCTGTTTCCAATATTCTCATTGACTGTTTTCCTTTCCTTTTTTAGGTCCAAGGGAGTAATAGTGAATATTTCCTCTTTTGCTGGGTATAACCCAGTTCCATTTGTTACCCTTTACTCAGCAACCAAGGTAAACATGTCCTTTTGATATATCATATGTTTAAGTATATGGAACTAGTTAAAAGGTGTGATTAAATCTCCTTTTTCCTGCAAGTTAGCTAAAAGCTTTTAATTTTAAATGACAAAAAATAAATATTTTTATATAAGAAAAGAAATTAGTGGTTTTACTGTGAATGGAAGAAATACTGCAACATGATTTTACCCATTTCAGCTATATAAACTTTCCATATTGGGCCCTATCTCTGACTTTAACGTGGTGTAACATATGTGACTACTGAAACATGAAAATAGATATTATTTGTTGGGTGTGGCAGTAAGCAGAAAATCTATTAATATTGCACCCCCTGCTTGCTTCATTCATGAAATTTGTTCTGCTTATGCAACACTGCCAATTCCCCCTTCTTGCTGCAGTCCACCCCCTCCCACCCCTTGACTATACTGGACAGTTCCCCAACCTCTGGCAGGGTCCTGGTGAGGGATAGTGAACATGGTAGAAATGTTTTCTGTGCACTTGTTTGACTTCCATGTTTTCTGAAAATGTATAAAACACATCTGTTAGAAAAAATTCCATCCTTGAAGTAGTTCCGTAGCAGTGAATATACTATGTTTTGGTTGTTGTGGGTTTTTCGGGCTGTATTGCCGTGGTCTTGGCATTGTAGTTCCTGACGTTTCGCCAGCAGCTGTGGCTGGCATCTTCAGAGGTGTAGATCTCCTCTGAAGATGCCAGCCACAGCTGCTGGCGAAACGTCAGGAACTACAATGCCAAGACCACGGCAATACAGCCCGAAAAACCCACAACAACCATCGTTCTCCGGCCGTGAAAGCCTTCGACAATACATCGATACTATGTTTTCACTGCAAAGTAATTTTCAGTTAAACAAAGACTGCTTGTGCCATACAGCAATATAAATTATTTCACCGGGACTGGAAAATATTGGAAACATTGGAAGTTTGAACAATGTGATAGTTACTAGGGAGCAGTTACTATAACTTGTAAGCACACTTAGCCAATCATCTTCTCACTTCAAGAATTTGAGGGGGTTGGAGTTCAGTCACTGGGAATATCCCAACAATGGTTTTGTTGATGTGAATATTGCATATGCAGCTAGACCATAATGCACTGTAATTATGGAACTCACAAGAAGTATAGTGCTTGGTTTGGGGGGGAAAGTATTGCCCACACCATTCAAGCATAGTTTTGCAGCTGTCAAGGGATAGTCATTTTTTAATGTTCATCATTGTTCTTCTGTGCAGTCCCTCATTGGGGACTGTGCATGTGCAGGCTAGTCAATCAGAGAAGTTTCTATCGGTTCCTTAAAGCTCTATTAGGGGCCACTTCTCCCGTTCATGTCGCAACCTGATTTCCTGCCTAAATGGTCAAGTGATATACAGGAGAAGCGACCTCCTTCTCTCAATTTTCTCTGAGCTGCCATGAGAAGAACTTGGCTCATGAGCTCTGGTTACTTTCTTTTAACTTAATGTGTTTTTCCTGGCTTTGAATTCATTTTTCAACTACGTCTTTAGCTTCATGTTAGTTATTTGGTCTTCTTCAGCTTGTTATGGTTTCGCTCTTTGGTGCATCTATGTCCTTCTGCCCAATGATCTCGGCTTGTCGAACTGTAAGGCTTAATGTCTCAAAAGGCCCTCTTCAAAAAATGTACCAAATGCAGTACAAAGATGACCCAAACTGACAAACATGAGCTCTGTTTACTGCGTTTGGGCACAGATCACGACATGGTGACATGTAAGTTCTGCCAAAAGTTTCCTCCCCAACACCAGGAATGAGAGGGCTCTCCGTTTGAAGACTGCTTTATGGTAGAGAGTACTAACAGGCTCCAAGATACTGGCAGTTAAGTCACGTACCATGCAAGGAATGCCAGTCCAGGGCCAGCTACATAGAGTCATCAAAGTCAGATCTGACGGGTAGGAAATCCTACTCTCCACGACTTATATTCGATCTGAGGCACGCCTTGGAATTGCCTGCTAAAAACCCAAAGAAGAGTGAGCATTCTGCAAAGTTCCATTCCAAATCATCTCATCAGAGTCGCTCTTCAGCTACACAGATAGAAAATGAGGCCATTATATTGGTCCCACCCAAAACTCCTTCTCCCCATTTAAATTCCCATGAACACTTGTTCTCAGATGGGGAATTGACACCCATGGCACCGTGTCCTACTCAGCACAACACACTAGTGATAGGGCTACATGAGACAGTTCTGTGCCCAGATCCAAGCACCATCACTGTGCAAGGTCCTTGTCTGCTTCATGTACCATCCCAACTTCAGATCCGAGAGAGTCGGGTCTGAGAAAAGCTGTTCCATAAGCTGGAGGGATATCAGTTCATGTCAGGCACTGCTGAATGTCAGGCACTGATGTAACATCGGATCTGAGTCAACAACAGCTACTCCTGCTGTTTACCTCCCCACCACCACCATTGTCAATGGCCTGAAGGCCCTGGGAAACATAGATCTCTACTGGATCCAGTAGATTCTACGTCTATGGGTAGATGATGGCTACCTGCACTGTCCCCTTCACAATTAAAGTTGCAGCAATACTCTCGAAGAGGATGAGACTATGATGACATGATCCAAGCCTGTATTTGAGACATCACCTGATGATATAGTGGGAACTAGACCTGGTTTGCCCTTATGAATGTTCTCCAAAAATCGTCCTGAGTGGCTAAGGTATTGGAGCTGGATGTGTCCTCATCTGATCATAAAACCAAAGACAAGATACTTAGCTGTCTATACAATGACTCAGCCTCAGTAGTGGTTTTTCCAATCTTGGAAGGGTTAGGAGACCTTATTAATGACATCTGGGAGAAACCAATAGCTATCTCAGCAATATCCTAAGATATAAAAGGCAAACCATGTTGCTGACGATTCACTTCCTCTCCCCAAGAATGCACGGACTGCTGGGCCTTCTTGCTGCCTCAGGACTTCTCCACCACTTTCTCCCTGTCCAGCTGATGCACAGGCCAAGGAGGCGATGGTGGAGTTCACCCACCTGCCCACCACTCAGCTGGGCAGGGAGAAAGCGGTCTCCCTCCCTGCGCGGCCTTCCTGCCTCCTCCGCTGGCTGCGGGTCTACGCTGTGCCTCTCTGCCATCTCTGCGGCCCTCAGAGGCCTGCTTGCAGAGTGGGCGGGCAGGTGCAGCACAGGGGGCTCCCTCTCCACGTGGCCTTCCTGCCACCTCTGGCAGCTGCAAGGCCTTGGCAGGGCCGTGCTGGTGTGGCCTTCCCCAAACTCCACTGCTAGAGCCTGTTGTATTTGTTTTTACAACGGGCTCTGTTGCCAGAGATACAATCATTTTTAGCCAACGGGGCCATTGAAAGAATTAATAATGCTGTTACACAATATGGGTTTTTCTCAAGGTTTTTCCTGGTTCTGCCATAAGATGGTGGACTCAGACCAAATTTAAATCTTAGGGATCTCAGGTTCTATCTCAGAGTGTCCAAATTTTGTATGATCACTCTTTCTGTTAGATGTTGATAGTTGGCTTGCTATCCTAGACCTCAAATATGCTTATTTTCATGCAGCAATCCATGAAGATCATTGGCAGTACTTCCAGTTTAAATACTGGGGTTCAGTGTTCCAATACACAGTCCTGCTTTTTGGCCTTTCTACAGCACCTGGAGTGTTTACAAATGTGTGGCACTGGTTGTAGCTCACTTGGGATCTCTGAGATGCTCTGTCTTCCCATACCTGGATAATTGGCTTTTTACAGCAGCATCCTCCAGAGAGCAATTGATCTGGCTTATTTTTCTTTAAAAAAGCATTTTTCAATCAGTTTGGTGCATCCAGAGGTTGCTAGACTTGCAGACTTATTGGCATCCACAACTGTGATTGTTTCGTGTGCCAGCTTGCACAAGCACACTCTGCAAAAATGATTTGTTCAAGTTTAAAGTTTGGTTATATTCTTCTAATCCCAGGTTTTTTATCCCGTGTACAGTCTCAAAATCACTCAAATGATGGGATGATAATTTGTTCAGATGAGTGCCTTTTAGTACTCATATTCCCCAAATAACTATTACTATGGATGCATCACTCCATGGATGGGGGGTGCACATTGCTGCAATATTGTGATACAGAATGAGTGGTCTGACATTGAAAAGACTTTACGTACTAATGTTCTAGAACTCAGAGCAATATGTTATGCCTTTGTATCTCTTACAGCTTTGCTCCAGGGCAAAAAAAGTGCAAGTGCAAACAGACAAAACTACAGCGATGTACTACCTCAATAGACATGGTGGCACTGTTATCACTGACTATTTTGCTGAGGCAGCTGCCATCTGGAATTCGGCGATTCACAATGATGTCTCTATTTATGCTATCCACATAGCTGGCTCAGACAACTTCAGAGCTGAAGTGTTAAGCAAAGTATTGAATTCCAACCACAAGTGGGCATTGAAGGATTTGTATGTACACCCTGCATTCCTGCAAAGGAGCATTCCTGATGTGGATCTGTTTGCAAAAGCGGCAGTACCAAGGCACAAATCCTTTGCTCCATGGCAAGGAGCAAGCCACAATCTATAGGAGATATCTTCTAAATGTGTGGACAGCCTATCTGTTTTATGCGTTCCCACCAATTGCATTGTTACCCAGAGTCATCTGCCAAATTGAGATGGACAACATAGATTGTATGCACGTAGCCCCTTTTTAGCCAAGGCAAATTTGCTTTCCAAAACTTCTCAAGCTATCCAAAGAGATGTGTATCTCTCTTCCCCAGGTTCCAGATACAATTCACAAGGGAGCAGTTCTTCATCAAAACCCTCATGTAATGCACCTAATGGTATTGCACATGCGTCCCTAACCATGATATTTTCTCAACAGGTCCAAAATGTTCTGTTGAGATCCATTCAGAAATTGTATGACTCTAAATGGAAATGTTTCACTACATGGGTTAAGGAAAGTGGGTTCACACCAGATAACTGCCCATTACCCATCATTTTTGAATGTTTGTATGACTTTAAATCACGTCTGGCTACCATGTCACTTAAAGTTCACTTGGCCATATCTGCTTTTCACATACATGTGGCGGGCAAGTCAGTTTTTTCCCATCACGTTTTGCCAGTTCTTTAAAGGAATGTTTAGTCTTTACCTTCCAATATCTCTAGTCATTCTGCAGTGGTCCCTGTCGTTGATGCTGTTCTGCCTATTGGTAGCACCATTTGAGCCACTGACCACATACATTTTAGAGGTACTTTCATTCAAAGTAGGTTTTCTAGTGGCAAATAAGTCAGCTAAAAGAGTCAGCAAGCTAGCAGCCCTCAGGCTGATTCACCATACGTTAAATTTCATGAGGGAAAGGTCATATTCTGACCCAGTTTATAATTCCTACCAAAGGTACTGTCCACTTCACAGGACATCATACTTCCCGTATGCTTTCTAAACCCACAGTCTAAGGCAGAAAGAATGTTACCCTCATCAGGTGTTAAGAGGGCACTCTTTTTATTTGCACAGAACAAGTTAATTTCATACAGATCCACATCTCTTTGTTTGTCACAGTGGCCCAAACAAGGGCAAACAAGTCTCTGCTCAGACTGTATCTAGGTGGATTGTGTCAACTATCCTGTTGGCATACCAGCAAAAAGCAGTCCAATGCCCTCTTCAACTGAGAGCACATTCTATAAGGTTTAAGGCATCGTCTTCAGCATTTCTTCATGGTGTTTCTCTCAGATATTTGTAAAGCAGCCACATGGTCCTCTGTGGACACTTTTGACAAACATTGTTGACGTTACTTCTAGACAAGATGCTGCAGTGGGTAGAGCAGTGTTACATTTTTTTAAAAAGACAATTGTTCTATGTTTGCACTAGGATGTTATAATTCTAGACAAGATGCTGCAGTAGATAGAACAGTGTTACATTCCCTGCTCACATTTTTTAAAAGAAAAGACAGTTCTATGTTTGCACGGGGACATTATGCATTATTTTACTTATGCATTGTTATGCAAATATTGACATAGTTTTATCAGTTTCTTACAGTTACTTGAAATTTCTTATTGCAGTGTTGTATGCACTTTAGTTCTTGTTGCATTCTGATTTAAAAAGTTTAAGATACTTTGGAAAGTTTCACCCAACCTCCTGTGTATGTAGTTTGGTAATCTCCCAATGTGGAACTGAACAGAAGAATGATGCTGAAAACAGGATTCTACTTACCTGTAACCATTGTTCGAGTTCTGTGCAGACAACATTCCCTCCCACCTGACCTGCTGTGAACACTCTGGTCTTAAGGGTCTAGTATGAGCTCACAGCATCTCAGGAGAACTAGTGTGTGTGTGTCGGGGGGTCACGTCTCTCATATATCACATGACTAGGAGGGAAAGCAGGTTGCTACATGATTAACAGAAGTGATTCCTAATGGAGTTTTATGGAAGCAATAGAAACTTTTGCGATTGGCCAGCTTGCGCATGCACAGTCTCCCATGTGACTGGAATGCCACATACTACCCAAGACTAGATCTACAGGATTAGGGATGCTTTAGAGTCTTAATAAATATGAAAACAATTATAAATTGTTGGTCTGATAATACATTCATAACACTATTTCCTTTGCAAATCTCTAGGCTTTTGTGGATTTCTTCTCTCGGGGTCTCAATGCAGAATACAAAAAACATGGTGTCATTGTGCAGGTGAGTAAATATTTTTCATCTCTGACTAACTCACCAAAAGTTATAGTGACAGTCAACTCATTTTGAAATGCAGCTACTCATCCAATGTCATTTGGCGGTGTGTGTGTGTGTGTGTGTTACTGTATTTAGATTTAAATCTTCTATTGTAAGCCACCTTGAACCACAAGTAAAGACTAGAGAAAATGTTTTTATAAATAAGAATAATTAAGAGACATAGATCCATTGAGGGGGAGTCCAGTTCAGCTTGTCATATTAACAGCTGGTGTAGTAGACTACTACACCTTTTATTATATCTCTGCAAGTCTCATAAGGCTGCTTGTAATTAAATGAGTATACACAACTAGACATGGGCATGAATCGAAATACAACTCAGATTTCGTGACGAATTGGGCACGTTTCGTGCTTCGCAAAAATGTGATTTGTGGAGCCATGTTTTTCACGTAATCCACGACTTTTTTGGCCGATTCGTAAGCTTTGTGGTTGATTCGTAACGCCAGACGGGCTGGTTCCAATCTATTGATTCCCTAGACAGCGGAGGCCAGGAAAGTCTGCAGACCTTTCGTTGCCCTGGAAACCCCAATCTTAGCTCTCAAAACCCTGATAGGCAGTTCTGTCTGCCAACTGGAGATCTCCCAGTTTGCCCTATGCAGCAAGGGGCAGGGGATTAGGCAACTGAAGAGATGACCTTTTGTAGCCATGGGAACACCAATTTCTTCCCTCCAAACCCTGATGGCTAGGTCTGTCTGCCAACCACCAGAGAGCTCCTGTTCTGCTCTACGTGAGCATTTCTTATTTAAGGCACAGCTCTCTCTGCCTCGTGGTTCAGTTCCAATATTACAGAAGGAGAGGGAGGAATTGTTGCTGGAATTGGGAGAGTGGATTTGAGAGCTTTGGGGAAGAGAGAGTAGAGTGGAGAGATTTTGGGAAGCATTTGGCTTTTTGGGAAGAGAGGGAGAGTGGATTTGGGAGATTGCGGGAAGGTCTTTTGGGTGAGGGTGCCTTTTCCCCTCCAAGTTCCAACCCAACTCCCCCATCCTTAGGCCTGTGCCTGGCTCTGGGGCCTAGCTTGACTGAGGCCTCTCTTATTTATTCTTTGCGTGTCTTTCTTTGGCATCTCTGGGTGAAGGGGGCCGTTGAAATGCCCCTGGTTCTGACTAATCACAAAACAAATCGTTTTGTGAAACAGGTCAATTTTGTGAAAATTTGTGGTTTGTGATTCGTGAAACATGTCAAAATACGAACCTCTTGTTTTGGTTTTTTTCCATTTCGTGCCCATGTCTATACCAACTTGTGTTACATAAATAACTGTAAAATGATGTCTTAAAAGGAATGCAGAAAACTACAGCGAGTGACTAATGTGACTTTATTGTGTCAAGTTCCACTTGTATAAATGTGGAAAACAATGTCAACTTTTCAAGCTTTTTATAGAGTTTACAACTTATAATTAGAGGCTTTCAACATCCATCCATTTTCATCAGGGCACTTTTTGAGGGTTTTTAAATTTATAAATTAACCAGTCATACTTATCTAGATACTTGAACAGTGCTTCAAGTAGGTAGAGACCCTTGCCTTGTGTGTGTATCCTAGTTTTGCTGTTTCCATTATTTGCAAAGGGACAATCCCATCTAATATTTTATATATAGTGACTGCTCTGCAATTCATTTTTTTTAATGTAAGTTAACAGAAAAACATAGCCTAGCTAAAGATAATGTTCAACACCTGCTTGTTGGCTTATCTTAGAAAGGATGAGTCTGTTGAGAAAGATGTCTTTCCCAGGGTACCTAAGGGCTTAGTTCATCTGAGGGTGCATAACAGCAAACCGAACTTGCAATAGCCCATGTTAGTGTCTGTGGCAGGGGGCTTGTGATGTAGGGTCTTTGGAACTCTTGTGCATATACAAAACAAGCAATGAGCTTTAACTAGCTTATATTCATCTTTGGACTGTGGCCCACACCTTACCTGGATATTGGTTCTTTTTCACTTAGGCAGGAAAGAGGGAGGCAAAAACATATTTAGCTCAGTTGTGTTCTTCAGTGGGTCATCCTTTGGTGCCACCCAGTGTTGCAGTTGAGCAATGCAACTTTAAAACAAACTGGTTTAGACAATGTCAGCACTGGCAATAAAAGGTAGGTCAGTGCTCATATCAAGTCATGTTTAATTTCATGGCTACCATTGTAATCTGCTTTTGCATATCATCTTGCATACTCAAACTAGGTAGTAACAAAACTGTTTTGTTTTTCCAGTAACTGGTTCAAAATAAGTGGTTAATTACAGCATTTGAAACGAACGCCCCAACGTGTTTAATACCTTTCCCATCACAATACCATTTTCAACAAGAATAAATTATGATCATGTAAAACAAAATCTGGAGTTATTTTACATATTTTGTATTCCTGTAGGCTTCTCTGTTCGAAGGATGAAGAAGCAACAGGCTGGGCAAAAATTGCATCTTTGAAGGGTGTGGGTTAAAAATGTTCATAAACTTAGTATTCTAATGTGTTCATTTTAGGTATACTTTGTAAGAGACCATTTATTTCCAGTCATAGTCCCAAAAAGTGGTCCAGAAGAATACCATGATTGATGGTATTGAAAGCCACCAAGAGCTTTTCTTAATAAGGCACTCTGATTCCTCTCTGGGAACAATTTATTTATTTATTGATAGGTCACCTTTCTCACTGAGACTCCAAGTGGCATGAAAAATCTCATTCTGTTTCCTTGTTTGGCTTTCTGATTGTAGTATATTGTTAAAATAGTTTTATTGACATTTCTTCAAAAATGGCTGGGGTCATGCTTTTAAAGTCTTTGGTAAAACAGTTAACTACATGTCAGCCTTCTCTTATGAAAGTCAATTTAACTTTTTAAATGTTATGAATTTATCATTTTGTTCCTATATCTCTTATTTCAGTGAGGTGCCTTTATATTGAACAGAGAGTTGGTCTATGAATTACTACCAAAAATTGTTCTGAGCAGTCAGGAATTCTTACTGAAGCTGCTAAGTAGCTATTAATAGATATTCCAGTTAGGTTTAAATTAAGGGCCTTAGAAACTCTTATGGAGTTCCCCTCATGGAGACTACTTACATGTCCTCCCTGCATTTGGTCAAAATAATTTTGTGTTTAAAATTTCTTGGGGAGCTGTTCGTTTTGCTGTTGTTTGTACTTGACACTTGTTGTGTTTTTAGTATTTTAATCTTTTAAAATGTTGTAACTTTGTAATATTGTAAACCCCCTGAGGCCTGATTAATAATTAAGAGGATATAAATTAAGTAATTAATTCCAACTGCTGAAAATATAAATTCCTGCTGTCTGGCAAGAAATCTGTGATATGTCAGTTATGGCTATTTAAGTGGATTTCTTGGGGAAAAATCTATATTTACAGACTTTGAACTCCCCAAATGATTTTTTTCTTTAAGGAACAGAGGGCATAAATAAATAAAGCTGTGTGTGTGTTTATAATTCAATATTTAGCACAACCTTTGTGATACCAAAGTTTGTCTTTTTTTTAAAAAAAATAAAGCTCTGTCTTTCCTTTTCAGAGTGTTCAACCATATCTTGTGATGACAAAAATGACTAAGCTTCGCAGACAGTCCTTCTTTGTAACTACTCCTGAAATATTCGTCAAGTATGCCCTCAATACAGTTGGTCTTGAGACCCAGACTTCTGGATGCCCAAGTCATTCTTTAGTGGTATGTGTTATATTCATACTTGATTGTACTTCTAATAGTAAAGCACCTGCCTGACCTCTGTCTGGATAATGGAAGCAGCACAGATATGTCCAGGCACAAAGAGGAAGGAGGTTTCAAGAAGAGTCTACCATCCATCCAAACAAGGGAAAAGAGGATTGCACAAGCATGATTTCCTCCTGCCATAGAATGCCAGGAGGAAAGTGGTTGGCTTGCTGCTTTCTTCTCTTCAGCCTTTAACTGGAAGGTAGAATAAATTGAGATCCCCAAACTTTCTCCAGAGGCAGGAAAAGCATCTCCCATCTCCCATGCGCGGCATTTCCCGCCAATGCGACATCCGGCAGCGGCGCCCCCTCACCCTCAGTTTCTTCTTTGCCGCCGACCGGTGAAGAGCTAGCTCGTCCGCTGCAAAAGAAGAAAGTGAAAGCGATTATTTTCTGCAGAGTGAGAGTGAATTTAACTCAGGCACGATGTCTGAGAAGGCTTTATTTAAAAGATGTGCTACTTGTTCCACCAAGATGACTAGAACTGATGGTCATTCGGTCTGTCTAGAATGCCTTGGAGAAACGCATAACGTTCCGAAATGCAAACATTGCCAGAAATTCACGCCTAAAGCCAGGGCTGAAAGGGCAGCAAGGCTACAGGCTATGTTGTGGAAGAGGGCGATGCGCGTGACCAATGGTTATGAGACCCCTTCAAAGCCCCCTTCTGTGAGCGGGAAGTCCTCCCGGAGCGCCTCCTCCACCGCCAGATCGGCTTCCCCAGGGCGCGGGCGAGAGGCTGCTTCTTCGTATCCGAGCGCAGTGGAAAAGTCAGCAGGCACACCTCGGATCCAACAGACTCCCAAGTCTCCCGCCACTCCAACTCCGAGGAGCACTTCGGATCCGACAACCTCCAAATCGGAACCGAAGAAGGCGGAACCGAGGCCATCGGATTCGAAGAGTTCAGAACCAGTCCGTTCCGGTCGGTCTTCGGGGGAGTCCACTTGATTGGATCCGAGAAACTCGGATCCGATGAAAGTAGCATCGGATCCGGGGTCTTCCGACCCAAAGGCACGTAAGCGGTCTGGAGGCGTCGAGCAGACGGAACCACCTCAGGCCAAGAAGAAATCTAAGCAGAAGCACTCTGTTTCTGTCCAGACAGACCTGGATTGGGATAGACCCAAGACACCTTCTCCTCGGATCCAATCTCCTTCTTATCAGCCGTCCTTCGACGAAGGAGAGCTCCGTGAGGTCCCTTGGGCTGGGTCTCCCTCTTGGGTGGAGCGCCACCATTTTCCCGAAGAGGGATTGCCTCACCTTTACCATCGTTCTTCTGGCAGGTTCGGTTCCGAATTTCTTCGCCCACACCAGGCCTACTCGACTACGTCAGCTCAGGAGGATTGGGAGTTTCCATTTAGCGAATATTCCCGTTATGGTTCTCCTCGACGTGAACACGTCTACCATCGGTCGGAGGCGGAGCGCGATCAGAGCCCAAGTCCCCCTTCGGATCCGTCACCCGACGAGATCATCATTGGTTCGGGCAGGATTTCACCAACAGAGGATTTCCGCCTATATGCGGAACAGATGATGAGAATGGCACGTTCCTTGGAGCTGGAGGTGTCGGTAGTGAACCCCAAGCCTAAGGACAAGATCCTACATCATATCTATTTGGGCAATCCGGCCTCTATTGCTTTCCCGATCATAGAGGGCCTAGAGGAAGTTATTACTTCTCTGTGTGAGAAACTTGCTTCCATTCACCCTACTTCACACTGGTTAGAAGCCCCTATAAGACCCGAGATGATGTGTGCATCTACCTCTTTTCCCATCCTCCTCCATCTTCACTGGTTGCTGAGGAGATGCAATCCCAGCAGAGGCAGGGCTCCCAGGCGGTCCCTGCGGATAAAGAGAGCAGAAAGTTAGACTCACTTGGGAAGAAGATCTACTCTTCTGCTGCCTTAACGGTGAAGATTGCTAACTATTTCTCCATTATGGGTGCCTACCAGATATTCCTCTGGAACCGGATCGCTCGACAAGCTTCCTGAAGACCCGAGGGTGCTTGCTAAGGTAATCATGGATGAGGCACTGTGTTTATCTAAACAGCAGATCAGTGCTGGTTGCAACACTTTGGAAACATCAGCCAGAGCCCTGGCCTCTTCTGTGGTTCTGTGATGGCAAGCTTGGCTCCGGACGACTGCACTGCCTCCTGAAACTCGGAGCAGGGTCGAAGATATGCCCTTCGAAGGGAAGACCCTATTCTCCAGCAAGACAGATGAATATCTGTTGCAGAAGCGTAAAGACCACCTGACAGCACGTTCATATGGCATCCTCCACGCGAGACCACCTCAGTACAACCGCCCTCCATACCGTTCTTCTTACTATTATTGTGGCAGGAACCAGAGATACCAGCCGTATCCTCCTCCTGGCTCTTTCAGACAGCCCCAACACCAGTCAGGCTCTTTCCAGCAGCGGTAATCCAACTACCGTCCACGACAAAATCGTCGGAGCCTAGTTAACAAGGAACCTGCTAATCAACCTAAGCAGTTCTGACTAACCGAGGATCAAGCTGTCGTCTTTGGTGACAGACTTGCTGAGTTTAGTTTATCCTGGGTTGATATTCAAGCTGACAGTTGGGTTGTTAACGTTATAAAGTTTGGTTATAAAATTGAGTTTGAAGTTTATCCAGAATTGTCTCTCCCTGATTTCATGCTCGATACCCCTTCCCAAAAGCTACATGCTGCTGTTTTGGCATTACAGCAGAAAGGGGCAATTACGGAGGTCCCACAAGGAGAGCCCTTTCGGGGGTTCTACTCCAGAATGTTTGTGGTTGACAAAAAGGATGGGGGAGTACGTCCTATTTTAGACCTTAGAGGTCTGAACAAGTCCGTGAGGCTCAAAAGGTTCAGGATGCTTACCCTTCACATGGTCCTTCAGTTGATGCCCAAGAACGCGTGGTTTGCCGTCCTAGACCTCAAGGACGCGTACTTACATATTTCTATACCCCCGGACCGTAGGAAGTTTCTGAGGTTAATTAGTAATGGGAAAATTTTCCAATACCAGGTCTTACCCTTTGGGCTATCTACTGCGCCCAGGGTTTTTACTAAATGCATGGCTCCGGTGGTAGCGTTCCTTAGTAGGCAAGGGTGCTCCATTTACCCTTATTTGGACGACTGGCTTTTAGCAGCCCCATCCTCAGACCTGCTCTGTGAGCACGTGGGACTTGTGGTACGTACTTGCTCACATTTGGGGCTCTTACTAAATTTTCAGAAGTCAACCCTGGTTCCTTCTCAAAGGGCCAGATTCATTGGCATGATTTTAGATGGGGTATTGAACAAAGGATTTTTGCCTCACGAGCGCGCTTAACGTATTAGGCGCATGGCAGCCCTTTTTTCTAGATGTCGTTTCCAATCAGCGTCTGCAATTCAGACTTTATTGGGCCTGATGGCCTCGGCCACAGCTGTGACCCCGATGGCTAGGCTGCACATGCGACCACTTCAATTGTGGTTTCTCTCAGTCCATGATTTTCAGGCAGCCTGTCAGAATAGGAAGTACTCTATCCCTAGGAAGGTGATTCATTCTCTTTATTGATGGCTCTCTGAGGGTAATCTCTTTAAAGGGGTTGCCTTTGGGTCAGTTCAGTGTCAGGCTACCATATCTACTGATGCTAGTACCATTGGTTGGGGTGCTCAGTGTGGCCCCCTTAGAGCACATGGGACGTGGACTGACCAGGATAGGGATCTCCATATTAACATGTTGGAACTGTTGGCCATTTGCTTTGCCCTTATCGCATTCGCAGATACTCTACGACACAGGACAGTACAAATTCTTACAGACAATTACACGGCCATGTTTTACTTGAACAAACAGGGAGGCACCACCTCTTGGGCCCATTGCGAGGAAGCAATGCGGATTTGGGAATGGGCCATAGACAGGGACATCTCCTTGCAGGTGGTTCACATTCCCAGAACCTCGAATGTGATCGCAGACATGCTGAGCCGTATGACTTCTGACAACCATGAGTGGACAATCACGGACTCCCAGTTGAATGGGTTATTCCGGGAGTGGGGTTTTCCCAAGGTGGATCTGTTTGCTTAAGAAAGCAACAAGAAGGCCCCACAGTTCTGCTCCAGGGAAGGTTTAGGGCAGCATTCACTGGGGGACGCTTTTCAGATCACTTGGACAGGGCGTCTCTTTTATGCATTTCCCCCATTTCCCCTGATCTCCAGAGCAATAAGCAAGATCCATCGGGACGGGACGCATGTGATTCTAGTGACTCCTTTTTGGCCATGTCAGCCGTGGTTTCATCTCGTGATGCAGCTTTCTCAGGGGTTATCTTATCAGTTCGATCAGGTCCCGGATCTCCTTTCCTACAAAGGAGTTCTGTATCACAATTTACCCAAACTGAGGCTGACAGTGTGGCTTATTCAGGGCCACCAGGGTTGTCCGACAGAGTAGCGGAAATTCTGGTTAATGGAAGACGGGATAGCACCCACAAGTCCTACGCGGCTAAGTGGAGGCGTTTTGAGACTTGGGCCTCTGATAAGGGGTTGGATGTTTGGAACTTCCAACTAGGTGCCATTTTTGATTTCCTGTTGAGCCTTAAAGATCAGGGTCTGTCGAATTCTTCAGTTAAGGTTTACCTAGCGGCCATTTCTGCATTTCATTCAAAGATTGATGGCAGAACGGTCTTCTCCCATAGTTTATCTAAGTCTTTTATCAAGGGGTTACAGAATATGTTTCCCCTGGTTAGAGAGATTGTTCCTCAGTGGTCCCTTAAGTTGGTGCTGGCTGCACTGATGAAGGCCCCCTTTGAGGCTTTAGCCTCCTGTGGTTTGAAGTTTTTATCCTTTAAGGTTTCTTTCTTAGTGGCTATTACGTCGGCCCGCAGAGTTAGTGAATTAGCGGCCCTTAGGCACAACCCTCCTTCCATTAAGGTTCACCCTAACAAGGTGGTCCTCAGGCCAGACCTTATGTTTCGTCCAAAAGTCTCTACTCAGTTCCACGCTTCCCAGGACATTGTCCTGCCTGTATTCTTTCCCTCTCCAACAGATAATGCTGAACGGGCCCTGCACTCGCTTGATGTGCGTAGGGTGATATTTTTCTATCTTCAGAGAACTAGTCAGTTTAGGAAGGTTAATCAATTATTTGTTTGTTATGCTGGCCCTCGTATGGGGAAGGCGGCCACAATCTATATCTAGGTGGGTTAAGATGGCTAAGAAAAAGGAGAAGGGGAGAAATTACTTCCTCAAAAGCACTACTTAACAAAGACAAAGGAAGTATGCCAATATGTACAAATACAACTATATTACTTATACAGCACTAATGGCTACTCAATACATCAACAGTCAGTCCAGTACACATGTATAAAGAGAGAAGAAAGTCCCAATACAATATCCAGAATAAGCCTCCCAGGCTTTGCTCACGACGCCAGACGATGACGGTGCCAGCCAATACCAGGGTGAGCTGGATGGTGGCATCCAAGATTGCTGAAGGGAAAGGTGGCGACGAGCTACACCGGTTTTATTCCTTTCTGCTCGTTTCAGAGGGGGTCCTTCGTCAGGCCACCAATATCAATTAGTCAGGCAAATTCGTGTCAGTAGTCATATACAAAACAATTTTTGTCAATTTCCATGTAAGGGTGACCCTCACCCTCACCCTTACATGGAAATTGACAAAAATTGTTTTGTATATGACTACTGACACGAATTTGCCTGACTAATTGATATTGGTGGCCTGACGAAGGACCCCCTCTGAAACGAGCAGAAAGGAATAAAACCGGTGTAGCTCGTCGCCACCTTTCCCTTCAGCAATCTTGGATGCCACCATCCAGCTCACCCTGGTATTGGCTGGCACCGTCATCGTCTGGCGTCGTGAGCAAAGCCTGGGAGGCTTATTCTGGATATTGTATTGGGACTTTCTTCTCTCTTTATACATGTGTACTGGACTGACTGTTGATGTATTGAGTAGCCATTAGTGCTGTATAAGTAATATAGTTGTATTTGTACATATTGGCATACTTCCTTTGTCTTTGTTAAGTAGGGTTAAGATGGCTGTCAAAACCTGCTATATGCAGACTAACGTAGATTGCCCTCTAGAGATTCGAGCCCATTCGACCAGGGCACAGGCTTCTTCTGCGGCCTTCTTGAGAGGGATTCCTATCCGAGACATCTGCAGGGCGGCTACTTGGTCTTCCTCTGAGACGTTCACCAAGCACTACACCCTGGATATGTTGGAGCGCAAAGAGGCTGCTGTGGGTCACGCTGTACTTCAGTCACTTTTTCAGTGAGGAAGCATACCCACCTCCAAGGTAAGCGGCTTGTGAGTCTCCCATGTGGGACTGCACAGAAGACGGACAATGAAAACAGAGTTTCGCTTACCGTAACTGCTGTTCATTGACGTCTTCTGTGCAGGCACACAAACCCTCCCTCCTGCCCCACTATGTTTTCCTCCTGGAGTTTTTTCTGGGTAGTCGGCAGCACAGGAGAAGCTGAGGGTGAGGGCGCCGCCGCCAGATGTCGCATTGGCGGGAAATGCCGTGCATGCGCAGTCAGTGGACGAGCGCCCCCTAGTGGACATTTAGCTAGAGAAAAGAATTCCAGTCGGCAGGCCTGTGCATGCGCAGTCCCATGTGTGCCTGCACAGAAGACGTCAATGAACAGCAATTATGGTAAGCGAAACTCTGTTTTCTTAATTTTGTTAGGATAAAAATTGCACCACTAGGCTGATTTATGGAATTTAAAAGTATAAATGCTTTAACTTCAAATAAAATCATAAATATACCCAATACTAGAAACACAGCTGAAAACTACCATGTCATATTCTACCTAAGCGCATCTTAGTTTTTGCTATCTGAAGTAGGAAAAAATAAAAGCTGAAAATAGAAACCACATGTTCTGTAATAAAAAGGTTTATTTGAATGTAGAAATAGTCAGTGCAATCACAGTATATCAGCAGGTGTGGATACTGAATGAAACAATGATGAAAACACTGACTTCTTCTATAGTGTTCTCATCATATACACAGTGTCGTGGACAACAGTCATTATTAAACAATAAACGTATTTGAAAATGTTGTATTGGTATGTACAAATTATTGCAGTCATTTCTTACATAAATGTTCATACTTAAGAATAGGATGCCTTTTTGGCCAAAGTGCAAAAAAAAAATTAGCTAGCTCTACTTGTGAAGACACTGCTAACAAACAAAATGCAGTGGGGGAAGTGAAAGGGTGTACTTGGTCAAAGATGGTTGGAACAAGTGAAGCCCCAGAGGCATTGCTAGCATCTCAGGAATTTGCCTTGGCCTTAGCTGGGGGCTGTGCAGTCTGGGAGGTGACCATAGGCATAAGCCATGCCTATTGTATTCTCTTAGGTTACCGGCCTCAGCAGTGCTGCCAGTGTTTTGGTTGTATCGGGTGAAGATATGGCCCTCTTAGGAAAGAAAAGCATGACTTTTAAGCTTCTTTGAAAGTGGTGTGGGGATTTTTTAAAACTTGGTTTTATTTAAAGATGTTCTTATGTTCAGTAACTGGATAACAAGTGTTTTCCCTCCTGTGTCTCCTAGGCCTGGTATAGCAGAACTATACCCAAGTGGTATCGCACAAAGCTCTTGGTTGACATGTGCTTGAAAGCAAGAGCCCATAATTTGAAGAAACTAAAGGAGAACTGAGCTTCATCATCTTGACAAGATCCACATTCAAGCACCAAATACTTTGTCATATCTTACATTCTTTGAACAGTGTGATCTTTTTTTAAGAATCAGAGACCAACATGAGGCAAGAGAAAGCTGAGTGAAAGGAAGAGGGAAAAGGCCAGACTCAACCTGTAAACTTTTTTTTTTGCCCCTTTGTTTTAAAATGTACTTTGTTAGATAAAACCTGAGATAATGTGCTAACTTTATTTTAATGCACTTACACTGGCAAACTTTGTCAATGTGAGAATTTTGTTGAAAGCAGTACTTGGTCACCATACACTGTTTATAGTTGTCAGAATGAAATATACATTGTTTTCAGAAATAAGAATCTATTAATATTTTTACCTAATCCTTACGAGAAATTGCACTTTGGTAATTATTTGTGAATTTGGACTAGTCCTGTTTCATATCATATGGTGGCTGCAAGATCTTTGCCTTGTCAGTGTTGAGCCCAACCTGTGATGGATGTCTTCAGATGTCCCACACCCATGTGGATGTCTCCTTTGGGCAATTTGGAGGTGAGAAAGAAGGAAAACCGTCATTTTACAGTGCAATCCTATGCAGTTACTCCAGTCTAAGCCCACTGAAATTAATGGGATCAGACTGGAGTAACTGTTTAGGCTTGCACCAATCTACCTTTATTGAAATAGGGTTGAGTAAATATAAGGGAAGGATGCTTTTATTTCAATTACCTTGTGGTATAATATGAACTGCAAAAACCTAATACAATATTCTTTGTACATGCAGCCACAGCCCAACTCATCTTCAGAGAACATAGGATTGTAAATGTGACAGTTGCAATATATGTAATTCGAGGGAAAAGTCTTAATGTAATAGCTATGTAGATCTAATATACTGGCAAAACTACTGTTATTAAATCTAATCATTTTAATAAAATGATCCATACGGGTTATACCAAAGGGTTGGAGAGAGATGATACAGCCTGCAGTAACATATTACCACTCTATGCTTGGTAATTGCCCTATAAATTATTGTCTATACCAGAAATGTGATTGAAGTTAAATTCTGGAGATTTGTGTTACAGGCATAATGAAAAGTATTTGTGAGGAAAAAACATATTTTTGCCTGTCTTTAAGTGCAAAATTAAGAATATCTTTGTTTCATCTGTTCAGACTAGATGTTTGAGTGTAAATAAAATGAAAATCTGATGGTTTAGATCTTTCCCTGCATCCCCCCTGCTGCTGGAGGAAAGGGAAGACTCTGCTAGCTTCTTCCACAAGCTTTTCCTTGGGGATCAAACCCTATTAGTTTAAATACTTATTTGCAGGAAATAACTTCTATTACCATATTCCGTACCAAATGAAATTGGTGTTAAAAGCAAAAAACAAAACAAAAATCCTTGGGCAATGTTATCAATTGAGGCTTATGGTAGCATAATATTAGTAAACTTTGAGTGAGTATAAGAGTATAGAAAGCAGAAGTTTCCCACTCCCCAACTACTGCACTAAATTTTGGTCTTTCTTGAAATACATTGCCTTTTCAAGTTGTATGTGCACAGAAAAATCAATCTTACCATTTGAGCACATTTGTTAATACTACAAAAGCATCTTGATTTCTTTTGTTGCCCTTGGCGGAATAATGGAAGGCTCCAATTTGAGAGTTAAAGTGTGTTTAAATGTTACTGTACATAGAAGATAAATGAAAACCGATGTGATGGTGCTGATCAGGTATGGGAAATGAGTGTTTTCCAGGAAATATGCTTTTGAGCTTTTGGTATTTGAAAGGGCAGATTTTGGCCACAATAGTTACACTACAACTATTTTGAAGTGGTGGAAAGGGGCTTTGAAATAACTGGCATGCATATGCTTACAGAGTGCTTTTTCTAACCCTTTACTGTAAAACTGAAATTTAAAATAAACAGTTCTCTGAATGTTTAATGGCTTCCTCATTATTGCAAACCTTTTGCACGATTGACCCATATTATATCTATAGTGGAAATTGTCTTTGGAACTCGAGTTTTCTCAGACATAAAACAAAAACTTCAACAAGTTGTGCTTTAGTTTAACATGAGCTACTTAAAAGAAATGCACCTTTTTGTTTTTGTTCCTGTTCCTCATCCATGTGAGACTTTGAGTATCTAGCATGTCTAATGAACTGGCCTCAGTTGCACAAGGAGCATGTAAAAGTTAGACTGATATAAAGTCAACGCAGATTTCTAATTCTCAATTTACATCAAGTTTTGGTGAATGGTAAAATATTTTTTAATTATCTTCGCTAGCACTTAAAAGCAGAGAAAGATTATTTTATTTTTATTTGTTGGATTTATATTCTGCCCTCCCTGCCAGCAGGCTCAGGGTGGGTCACAACATCATAAAACCAAAGTTTAAATACAATAAATAAATAACAGTTAAAATCATAAAACAATAATATCAACAGACTCATTGGACAGTGGAGCAGAACAAAGTCTTACAGGATTTTGTTACCAAGAAACTACATTCTACATATATAGGCATCCCCCCACATATGTGATACTTAGGTTTCAGAATCTTAAGCCTATGTATACATGAATGCGTGTTGAAGTTATATTTTACTCCTCCTAAAGGAAAAGGCACCTTAGTCCAAATAGATTGTTTTTTTATTGGCTAAAGAAGTGGGGGAGGGCAGAGAGGCAGTTCCAATGGCACTCACTTATTACTGGTAATCCCTTAGTTTCAGTAAGAATTAGGGCACCCAAACTATGTCTCCCATGTCTAGACCAGAAGAATTCATGTAGGGAAAGGAAGAATATTTTGTAAATGGACATAAGTTAGCTAAATATTCCTAACTCTAAACATTAAACACAAAATTTAACAATAAAGATGGGTGTACACCAGGGAAAAAGTTTAACAGTGTCTCTCTTCTCTCCAGCACATAGGCAGGGAAAAGAGGGTTCAGCTTTCTGCTCCTAAAGCTGATGATTGGAAAAAGATTTATTTTTGTTCATTTAGCAGAAGGAGAACTTACTTTCCCCTTCATCAGCACATTCAGTGTCCCTCACCCAAATGCAAGTTGGCACCAGCATGCCTATCCTCTGCTATAGAGGGTATTTTATTTATTATTTTATTTATTTTTTCAATTTATATACCGCCCATCCCCAGGGGCTCTGGGCGGTGAACAGTTAAAATCAATAAAAACAAAAACTAAAATCAATACACAAATAAACAAATTAACAAGGTGCAGTGGTGGGGAGAACCTTCCCCACCCCAAAGGTGGGAGGCCGACATGGCATCGCCCCCTTCAATCACCAAACGCCTGGCGGAACAGCTCTGTCTTACAGGCCCGGCGGAACGATAATATGTCCCGCTGGGCCCGGGTTTCCATTGACAGAGCGTTCCACCAGGCTGGGGCCAGGACTGAAAAGGCCCTGGCCCTGGTTGAAGCGAGGCGGGCTTCCTTAGGGCCGGGGACCACAAGTAAATATTTATTCGCTGATCGAAGCGATCTCTGGGGAACGTACAGGGAGAGGCGGTCCCGAAGATATGCCGGTCCCAACCCACTCAGGGCTTTAAAGGTAAGAACCAACACTTTGAACCTGATTCGGAATTCAACCGGAAGCCAGTGCAGCTGGCGCAGGACAGGTGTGATGTGTGACTGGTAAGGTATACCAGTCAGGACCCGTGCCGCCGCATTCTGTTATCTGTTAACAGAGATTCATCTTCGTTCTTCTGTGCCTCCACACATGGGGACTGCGCAGGCGCAGGCCAGCCGCCGGAGAATTTTCTAGAGCTTCCATGGCTCCGAAGGGGCCGTTTGTCGCGCGCCTCAGCGACCGTTTTCCCGCCCAAACGGTCACGTGATCCTTCAGCGACCAACGGCCCCTTCCCTCAGTTCTCTTCTTGCCGCCGCTTGGAGAGAACGTGAGCTTCGTTGCTCTGTGCTTTTGTGCTTCGTGCTTTATTCTGACTGATTGCTTGGCTTTTGACTTCGGACTTCGTGACCTCGACTATTCTTCGGATCTCGTTTTGGACTTTGTTGTGGACTCGGTAATTTGACTCGGACTGTTTTGACCTTCCTTTCGCGTGCCCCTGAAGATGGCCTCTAAGGCTCTCTTCAAGCATTGCCTGCAATGCCACACAAAAATGGCCAAGACCGATGGCCATGAACTGTGCCTGTTCTGTTTGGGGGAGACCCATAATGTGACGGCCTGTAAGATTTGCCAGGGCTTCACCAGCAAGGCCCGGCAGGAGCGCAAGGCCCGACTAAACTCCTCCCTGTGGCAGAAGGTCATGTCCGGAGGTGCTCCATTGCCCTCCTCCAAGGCCGGCCCAAGCCCCTCTGCCGAACGGCATTCGAGAGCTGGCTCAGTGGCCTCCGCGAGGTCGGGGTCGAAACCACGTCCCCCGAGTGCCTCGGCGTCGAGAGCGGCCTCCCCAGCACAGGGTCCGGCGCGGCCGCCCCGCAGCGCGTCATCCACCAGGTCGGATCCGAGACCGACATCGGAACCGAGGATCCTGGTGCCGAGTCCCCGGTCGGAACCGACGACCGGTTCGATCCCTATAAAATCTAAGAGGTCGAAACCGAGGTCCCCTTCGAAGGCGAGGAGCGCGTCGGTTCCGAGGTCTTCTTCGGAACCGGCAAAGAAGAAGAAGAAGACCAAGCATCACCGGTCGCCGCGTCCCGCTCCTCAAGAGAAGGTCATCGTGCTTCCTCACACGCCTTCCCCTCATCTGGGCTCCCCGGAGCCAGAAGACATCTCCGTGCCGGTGCCGGATCCGATGGCCTTCGAGACGGTGCCCGCGGAATTCTCGTCGGGGCCGGAGCCGAGCCCGCGCCGTCGGAGCCGACCATCGCTTCCCCTTCGGTCGCCGAGGCTGGAACCGAGCCCGTCTCCTCGTCGGAGCCGTCCGTCGCCTGTCCGTCCGTCTCCACCTCCGGTCGGTCGTGAGCGGCATGGTTCCGGGGACAGTGTCCGATCGGTCCGGTCCACTGCGTCCCGGCATCGACAGGCTTCCTACCTCCCCTCGCCATACCGTTGCCAGTGGGAAGGGGCACCTGCAGGCTTCTCCGTGTCGGAACCGAGGCCTTCGACATCGAGGTCGGCGTGGGCTCCCCCTCCGCTCCAGGTTCCGGAATCCCAGCTCGGTTCCGATGAGGAGGATGTGGAGAGCTTTGGCGGCTACCAGTCGGAGTCCTGGTCCGAACCATCGCCAGCTGAGGAGCTAGTGCCATCTGCGGACTCCCCATTCGAGGACCTCCGCATCTACGCCGACCAGATGGCAAGAATGGCCAAGGCTCTCGAGATGGACATCTCTTCAGCAGCCCCGAAGACCAAGGACAAGCTCCTCAAACGTATTTACGGGGATAATCCGGCGTACGTTGGGTTTCCAATGCTCGAGGGTATTGAGGAAATCGTGGAGAAGGTATGGCAGGTGCCCTGTGATCAGCCTCCAACATCCAAGAGGATTGAGCAGCTCTACAAGATCAAGCAGGGTACCTGGCCGGCACTGGTGAAACACCCTCCACCTTCCTCCTTGGTCACGGAGGAATTCAACCCCCGACGGTCGGGTCACTCCTCGGTGCCTGCCGATAAAGAGGGCAAGAAGCTGGATGCCATGGGCAGGCGCCAGTACATCGTCGCTTCGCTGGGTCTGAGGATTGCCAACTACCAGACCATCATGGCAGGGTACCAGCTGTACCTCTGGGAGAAGTTGGCATCCTATACCCGGGACCTTCCACCGGAGCAGAAGGCCGTGGTGTCCCTGCTGCAGACAGAGGCTGTGAGGCTGTCTAAGCAGCAGATGAACGCTGGGAGCCACGCTGCTGACACTGCTGCTCGGGGGATGGCTTCGGCGGTGGTCCTCAGGCGCCACTCCTGGTTGCGGTCTACGGCCCTGTCCCAGGAGGTGCGTTCCAGGGTGGAGAGCATGCCCTTTGAAGGGGACTCGCTGTTCTCCAAATCGACCGACGAGACCCTGAAAAAGAAAAAAGAGGACAGGCAGACGGCGCGGTCCTTGGGTCTGGCTCCAGCGGACAAGCCCTCCTCCAGGCCACGGTACGCTCCCCGGTCCGGCCCTTACCACTACCAGGGCAGATACCAACATCAGCGGCCGGGCTACCAACCGTATCCTGCCTACCAGCAGCGGCCATACCCTCCCGCACAACAGCAGAGGAGGCGTCGGCCCTTCAAGCCTCGCCCGTCACAACAACCGGCCCAGCAGAAAGATCAGCAGGGCGCCGGGAGGCAGTACTGACGGGTCACGCCAGCCGTATCCCCGAACTTTTCGGACAGACTTAGTCCACTCCTCTCTGAGTGGGAGTCAATAACATCTGACTCATGGGTCTTAACTATTGTTGAACTGGGATACGGGCTGGAGTTTGTTGAGCTGCCCAGATGCAGTTCACCCCTGACAGCTGTCAATAACACTATGGCCGAGCTGGATGCGGAAATCGTGTCGCTCTTGGCCAAGGGTGCTGTGGAAGAATTGCCCTATGAGGACTCTGTAAAGGGTTTCTTCTCTAGGTTCTTCCTGGTCCCTAAGAAGGATGGGGGCTTACGTCCCATTTTAGATCTGAGGGGCCTTAATGCCTTCCTCAAGGTGACCAAATTCAAAATGGTTACGTTGGCGGCTGTGATCGCCTTGCTGAAACAGGGAGATTGGTTTGCGGTTCTTGACTTAAAAGACGCATACTTTCACGTGGGCATACGGAAGGAGCACAGGAAGTACCTGAGCTTTGTTTACCGGCAAAGGGTTTTCCGGTATAAGGTGCTCCCCTTTGGCCTGTCCACTGCCCCACGAGTGTTCACTAAATGTGTGGCCCCTGTGGTTTCCTTCCTACGGGAAGACGGCTGTACCATCTTTCCGTACCTTGATGACTGGCTCATCGTGGCTGAATCGGAATCTAGGCTGGTGCAGGACATTGGCTTGGTACTTAGCACTTGCCAACGCCTGGGGCTCCTGGTGAACTTGGAGAAGTCCAAGCTGGTGCCCAACTGCAAGGTGTCCTACATTGGTGCGCTGTTAGACTCTGTGGAGGGTAAGGCCCTGCTCCCCTTGGAGAGGGCTCGGTCCCTAAGGGGTCTAGTGTCCATGTTTAAAAGGAACCGATTCCAGTCTGTGCGCTCTGTCCAGTGCTTACTAGGGCATATGGCAGCGGCCACCTCTGTGGTGCCTTTCGCTAGGCTGCGTATGCGCCCTCTCCAGAACTGGTTTGTGCGGAGGTACGATGCTCTGCTGCACCCTCCGTCCCTCAAATTCTCTATCCCGAGGGTCATCCTCTCCTCCTTGGACTGGTGGCTGTCTGATGACAACTTGTTTAGAGGGACCCCTTTTGGGTATCAACACCATGACATCACGGTTACCACTGATGCCTCTCTGTTGGGATGGGGGGCTTACTGTGGTGATGTGTCTGTGCAAGATGTCTGGTCTGACAGGGAAAAGACCCTCCATATCAATGTGCTTGAACTAAGGGCCATTCGTTTTGCACTTGTGTCTCTTACAGCACTGCTGAGAAATCGTCAGGTCTTGGTGCAGACGGACAACACGACTGCCATGTACTACGTGAATCAGCAGGGGGGCACAGTGTCCATGGCCCTGTGCCGGGAAGCCACACTCACTTGGCAGTGGGCTATCAAGAACGGCGTGTCGCTCCGTGCTATACACGTGGCTGGGTCAGACAATGCCCGGGCAGATGCCCTCAGCAGGGCCCCTTTACTAGACCACGAGTGGGAACTGAACGGAGAGTGCGTTGGGCCGATCTTCCGGATGTGGGGACATCCGGTGATAGACGTGTTCGCCACTGCGGCGACCACCAAGGCCCACACGTTCTGTTCCAGGGCAGGGAGCGACCCCCTCTCTATTGGGGATGCCTTCCAGTTTACGTGGACGCAGGGCTTGCACTACATGTTTCCTCCGTTCCCCTTGATTCCCAGGGTCCTGTGCAAGATAGAGGAGGACGGGACGGACTGCATCCTAGTGGCCCCCTTCTGGCCACGACAGGTTTGGTTCCCGAAGCTCCTGCGGATGTCCCAACGGACATATGTGAGTCTGCCCCCTCGGCAAGACCTTCTCTTAAACGGGAGCCTAGTCCACCACGATCCCAGGAAGCTGCACCTAACGGCTTGGCGGATCGTTCCTCCCCGATAGGCTTTACTGACGAGGTGCAGAGGGTCCTCCTGAATGCTCGTCGGCCATCCACTAGGCGCGCTTATGCGGCCAAGTGGCGCAGGTTTGAGCTCTGGGCACTTGCAAGAGGAGTGGTGCCCGAAAGCAGTCCCTTGGGGGTTGTGTTCGAGTATTTGTGCCACTTGCGTGGCCTGGGTTTGAAGGTGTCCTCCCTCAAGGTCCACCTGGCAGCGATATCAGCTGCTCACGCCCGAGTTGAGGGTGCTACGGTGTTTTCTCACCCACACTCCCGCCAGTTCCTTAAGGGCATGTACAATCTTTACCCACCTGTGTCGGCGCCAGTGCCTCAGTGGTCGCTGTCCTTGGTGCTCTCACGTCTCATGTTGCCTCCATTTGAACCTATGGCTACATGCCCCTTGGATATGCTGTCCTACAAGGTAGCATTCTTGGTGGCCGTCACATCGGCCAGAAGGGTCAGTGAGCTGTCTGCACTGCGGTCTGACCCTCCCTTTCTTGTGTTTCATCCCAACAAGGTGGTCCTGCGTCCCTGCCTCGGGTTCCTGCCCAAGGTGGTGTCCGCCTTCCACCTCTCGCAGGATATCTCACTGCCTGCATTCTTTCCTCAACCTTCCTCTAAGGGGGAAAAGGCCCTTCATTCCCTAGACTTGAAGAGGGCCCTAGCCTATTACCTGGATAGGACAAAGGAATTCCGCTCCTGTCCTCACCTGTTTGTATGTTTTGGGGCCAAGGACAAGGGTAACAGGGCTTCCTCACAGACCCTGTCTAGGTGGATTGTGACGGCCATTAGCAAGGCCTATTCCCTGGCAGGGGTGGCTTGCCCGCTTCATGTCAGAGCCCACTCCACGCGGTCCCAAGCATCCTCTTCGGCACTCCTCAGGGGGGTGCCCCTGGTTAACATTTGTAAAGCGGCCACATGGTCCTCTGCAGACACCTTTGTCAGGCATTACGCCGTTGATGTCAATGCGGAGCAGGATGTATCTGTGGCCAAGGCTGTCTTACGCTCCCTTTTTTCCTGAGGGAATTTAGGAATGACTTTCTTGGCGTACCTGCTGGGTACCCTTGAGTGAAAGTGTGTATATATGTACCTGGGGGTGTGTATATATGTAAATATTGAGTATTTATGTGTCCTTACACAGTATTTTTACATAGATGTATATATGCATATCTATTTATTGTTGTTCTTGTTTGTTCAATAAAATTGTGTTGGACTTCACCCCCGCCTTCCTTATTGTGTGAAGCTTGGTACACTCCCATGTGTGGAGGCACAGAAGAACGAAGATGAAAACAGGGTTAACATACCTGTAACTTATGTTCATCGAGTTCTTCTGTGCTGACACACAACCCTCCCTCCTACCCCGCTGTGAACTCCAATGCACGATAATGTGTTGGCTGTAACGGAAATTGGTGTTTTTAAGGTGTTATGGCTGAAGTGTGTTGGTCAAGCGGCGGCAAGGGAGAACTGAGGGAAGGGGCCGTTGGTCGCTGAAGGATCACGTGACCTTTTGGGCGGGAAAACGGTCGCTGAGGCGCGCGACAAACGGCCCCTTCGGAGCCATGGAAGCTCTAGAAAATTCTCCGGCGGCTGGCCTGCGCCTGCGCAGTCCCCATGTGTGTCAGCACAGAAGAACTCGATGAACATAAGTTACAGGTATGTTAACCCTGTTTTAGTGTGCATGTCACACTCAATACCAGAACTGTTTAGACGGGTATCAATTTGACATGCACACCCTTTTGCTATATAGCTAGGACCATTTCTGTTTTGATTTCCCCCACCCCAGAATTCCTGGGACATACTTGGCATATATGTAAAATGTACACAAATTCAGAGCAGCTAAGAATTGGGAGAGGGGAGAGAAACAATTGGGAAATCTCCCTTGTAATGAAAAGACAGTTCAAGAATTTTCTACTCTGCTTTCAGAGGAGTTAGCCGTGTTAGTCTGTAGTAGCAAAATCAAATAGAGTCCAGTAGACTAACCAACTTTATTGTAGCATAAGCTTTCACTTAACCACTATGCTACAATAAGGTAAAACTCAGACTGACAGAATCCGAACAAGACAGAAATTATTAAGTTATCAATATATCTAATTTTCTATCTGGATCCATCTGTGGATACTTAAATTTGGAGAATGGGGCCATGGACATACAACACAGATCTTTCTGCAAAGCTGACAGAAGCCCAAGGTTTACAGAAAAACCTGAAATCTGAAACTAAAACATACATGGGGTGAGGTGTTTAAAAACCTTCAAAATGATTTTTAAAAAGAGTGCCTGCGATGCTCTCAGTGGCCATTGCAGGGGGCAGGCCTTTTTCAAGGACTGTTTGGCCTTTTAAGGGAGGACTCATTGTGGCCAGGCCTGGTAGCAACTGGCCAGTCAACTTGTTTTAACTTGAATGACTTGCTCAAGCCTGGCTGCTAGCTATAATTCAACAGCAGCCATCCCACAATGGTCAGTGTGGTGCAGTGCGTAGTTTCAGATTAGGATCTCGGATGTCCAGGTTCAAATCCTCACTCTGCTGTGGATGCTCAGTGGTTGACCTTGGACAAGTCACACACACTCAACCTAACTTACTCAAAGGGTGGTTGTTGTGAGGAAAAGATGGAGGAGGTGAGAATGATGTAATCTGCTTTTAGTTCCCATTGTGGAGAAAGACAGGATATGAATGGCATATTAAGTAATAGGTGAGAGAAAAGGACGCAGGAGAAGGGGATATGGGGGCTTCCAGGAGGAAATAGTGTGCGGAAGGGAATACAGGGGTGCCCCACAGTCCTTGAGGATTCCCCACCATGCAGCTGGGTCCAGCCAGGTGGCCAGGCTGCCAGGTTGTACCCAGCTCAGCCTGGCAGCTGAAACTGCAGATTTCCAGGATAGTGGCTGCCAGGGAAAGGGAATCATGGAAAGTAGACAATGGGGTCAGAGTAAAGGTAGGTTGGCTGATGGGCTGGGAAGGTGAGAACGAAGCAGGAAAAGGGGAGAGGCTATGTGGGTTTGCAGGGAAGGGAAAGAGAAAATAGTGGGGGAGGAGAAAATGAGATGCCCACCACAAGTTCTTGTATTTGCCAATCTCCTTACCATCACAGAGAAGTTTAAATATAAAGGAGGAGATGTGTTTCCTATGCTCACGTGTTCAAGTGTATGTGTTAGTCCCTGGCAGTTAGATCCCCAAGTTCTCCACAATTAACACACAGGTGTTCCAGTTGAAGTAATTTTTTAGAGATCCATTCAGTTCAAAGTGCTCAGACAGTGGAATTGGCAGAAGTGATGTATGTGGGGCTAGCAATGTTAGTTATAGAGAATATTCCCACTTTGGGAGAGGACCATTAATGGGGGGGGGGTTGGAGTGAGACATTGTTTTAGAGTAGACAGTGAGAAAGATGAACTTATCTTTGGTTCTCAAGAAGGATACATTTTGAGCCAGTTTCAGCTGGCAGTCAAGGACACTGGCTCAGCAGAGCGAGAAAGAGAAAGTAAACATTTGCGAGATAACCTACTGGCATTGCAGCAATAAAGAACTTCCCATACCCTCAGAGACCAGAGACAGAGCCCATATACATTCATGGCAGATATGCAGGAGGCATACATGACTTACTGCCCTCACCAAGAAAGTCCTCCTGTCTTCACAAAGGACCTGGCTTATTTGGATAAGCCTTATGAAATTTACGTATCGGTTTTGGGAGCATTTACATCTGAGGCTTTTACCCACTCCCTTTGTTCCTCATCAAAGTGCTCCCGGTGAATTAAGTAAAACAATTCTCCCCATTTTAACTTAGAGTCCAGAGTGTCTTTCACTTCGTAGTGCAGTTGTCCATCCACTATGCGCAGGGGAGGAGTTCCTTGATCTGGATGCCATTTGTCAGGAGGGGGCGCTTTATTCAGGAGGCTGAAATGGAATACGGGGTGGACATTTTTTAAGTTCTTGGGTAGATTCACCTCTACAGTGACTTCATTTATTATCTTTTTTACCTCAAAGGGTCCCAGAAATTTCCATCCCAGTTTTAGTGGAAACATATACGTAGTCCCATTTGTAGTTTCCATGAAGCTGATCATTTTTTATCAGCCTGTCTTTTGCAATCCTTTTTGGCTTTTTCCAAAGTCTTTTTAATTATTTCCCATTGAGTTTTTAATGTAGACCACTACTCTCTTAGTTCCCCTGGTGCGTCGCTGCCTGGGGTCTTTACAAAGGGCATTACTTTGCCTTCATAACCATGTGCTACCATAAAGGGGGAGGCTCCTGTGGAGCTGTGTACCGTGTTGTTATAACAATATTTGGCAAAACTCAGAAAATCAGTCCAATTATCTTGCTGGTAATTAATGTAGCATCTTAAAAATTGTTCTAATACTTTATTAACCCTTTTGGTTTGCCTATCGGTCTCGGGATAATGGGTGGAGCTAAGCGCTTGTTCAATTCCAGCCAGTTTCAATAGCTCCCGCCAAAAGTTGGCAACAAACTAGACTCCGCGATCTGATATCACCTTGTCTGGAAACAAGTGTAGCCTGATTATATCTTGCATGAAAAGAGTGGCTAATTTCTTGGCGGTTGGGATTTTATACCACGGAATGAAATGAGCTTGCTTAGAAAATAAATCAACCACCACCAGAAATACAGTCTTCCCTTTGGAAAGGGGGAAGGTCAGTTACAAAGTCCATTGAGATCACCAACCATGGCCGGGAGCGGGTTCAGGGGGTTTCTGGTGATTCCCGCCCCCTGGTTTTCCCCATCAAGCACACTTGGCTAGTGGATATGTATTGAGAGATGTCTTTTCTCATGTTTGGCCACCAAAATTGTCTTTGTACCAAATGCAATGTCTTTAAATAACCAACGTGGCCGGCCAGTTTAGAATCGTGACAGTGCTTCAGCATCTCCCCCCTCAAACTAGCTGGGATGTATAGTTTGCTGTGATGGTACCATCCGCCTCCCTCTCCCTTTTCCAGTTCATCCTTAGGCAAGACTTCCCCCCTCCTTTTCTGCTTCCTTTTTCGCTTTCTCCTCCCAGTCCATGACTGGAGACTTACATTTCACTGGCTTTGCCTGGCTGCGGGTGGTTACTGCCCCCCCCCAACTGGGTTTGTGAAAACATTGTGTCTACTATTTCTTCTCTCTGGCTCTCATGTTGGTGCATGCACGAAAGGGCAACTGCCAGGAAGTTAGATTTGCCAGGGAGGTGCTTCAGCGTGATGTTAAATTTAGAAAACAACTCCACCCACTTGAGGTGCTTGGTGCCTAATTTTTGAGGGGTGCATAATGCTTCTAAATTTTTATGATCAGTCCAAATTTCAACTGGCACCTTCACCCCCTCCAGCCAATGTCTCCAAGTACATACAGTCAGTTTGACTGCTGAAGCTTTTGTCCCACAGTGACCGGTGCCATTCGGCTTCAGAGAATTTTTTTTGATACATAGGCACAGGGGTGCAGCTTCCCCTCCTCATCGGCTTGTAAGATAACTCCTCCCATGGCCATGTCACTAGCGTCTACCTGTACAACAAACTTCCAATTTTCATCGAGGTGACGCATGACTGGCTCTGAAATGAATAAAGTCTTTAGATGCTAAAAAGCCTCTTGGCACTCTTTAGTCCAATTTAATTTGGCACTGGGCTTCACCCCTTATAGTCCTTTACCCTTGGTTTTCAACAAGTAAGGAAATTTGAGCAAAGTTTTTAATGAATGGTCTATAGAAGTTGGCAAACCCCAGGAACGATTGCAATTGTCTCCTGACTGCTTGAATTTTTGCGGCGTCCATTTTTAGCCCTTGCTGTGATATTCTGTATCCCAGGAAATCCAATTCTTCTTTATGGAATTCACATTTAGATAATTTCACCAGCAGGTGATTGTCCCAGAGAGTCTTTAGTACCTGACGTACTAGTTTTACAAGGGACTCATAATCTTGCGAATAAATCAACACATCATCAAGATAAACAACCACGTCCTTATACAAATGTTTGTGTAGTACTTCATTAATTAGATTCATAAACACCCCCGGAGCCCCTTGTAATCCGAAAGGCATGACTCTGTATTCAAATTGACCCAAAGGGATGTTAAAAGCTGTTTTCCATTCATCCTCCTCTTTTATTCTCACTTGGAAGTATGCGTCTCATAAATCCAGTTTCGAAAAAATGTTTCCTTGAGATACCACTCCCAACAAGTCTCTAATCAGGGGGATGGGGTAAGCGCTGGACATTGACACAGCATTAATCCCCCTATAATCAGTACACAGACTTAACCCTCCCATCCTTCTTTTTGTGGAACAGTACTGGTGCTGCATGAGGGGAGCTAGCCGGGCAGACGAATCCTCTGGCCAACGAATGTACGCAATTCCTCGCACTCCCCTGGGCTCATTGAGTAAAGTTTTCCTTTTGGCAGTTTTTGGGCCGGGATTAGCTCTATGGCAGAGAAAGTAAACATTTGTGAGATAACCTACTGGCATTGCAGAAATAAAGAACTTCCCATACCCTCAGAGACCAGAGGCAGAGCCCATGGCAGATATGCAGGAGGCATACATGACAGTATGTCTTTTTAGCGTATCAAGTGTATGCTATATTCAAGATAAAACATCTTTTTCTGAAATTGGAATCACTTGAGTCTTTGTCATCCTGAACAAAGCCCCAAGTCACTTGGCTCACGCACATGAAGGTAAAAGAGAGCTTGCACAGTTATGAAACTCTCTAGCCAGTGAGATTTCCAAGTTTTTGTTCCTTCTTCTCATGCAGGCTGGGAGAAGGTCCTGATACTTGTACAGACTGCAGTTCTATTTGTGTCCTAGGGTGACAGCAGAGAACAAGAAAAAAGGGGGTGGAGTGGAAGAAATAAACTCCCTTCTAAGGGCTTAAGACTAGTGTCAGCATTGTGACTCCCTCATTCACCATGGTAAAAACAAAGCCTAGAAGGGTTGTTACCACTACCACCCCACCTCCCATAGAATAATATCAGACTTTCCCTTTGGGGCTGGATAAGTCCTAAGCCTTTGCAGTCTAGCACTGGTTGTTGAGCAAGATGTTCATACAGCCTAAAGGGTTATTTCACTTCTCTCTCCAAGCTACTGCAAGAACTGAGGGAAGGGGAATTAGGGTTATTAATACATTCCCTGAACCTAATTTCACCTTTTCCTGGGTATTATATACTGCTTGAGGCTCTGCTCCCTCCTTGCAGTTTAAAATCCTGGCCATGAGGAATAAGGATGAGAGAAAATGTTTCTCCAATCTTACTTTCTCCAGGGCTCTTTCAGTTTCAAAGTGTTCAGGGTCCCTAAAAGCTTTGGAGGGTGTGCAGTTCTTCCAAAGGCTGTTATCACCCCACCCCCCTTCAGTATTCTATAAAACAAGTGGTCTTTGAACTGAGTAATTCTCAAGGTTAGAAAAGTCAAAGTATGTAACATTAGTGTCAGATAACTGAGACATGCCACAGAAAGAAGGGAAGCCAGAACTATGATTTCCCTGTAGTTTGGACTAGAACCATGGGTCGCTACCTAAGAAAGCCAGCAATAGGAAACAAGCTGAGTGTCAAGTGGTATACCACAGTGAGAAACTACGGTAGGTTGGGCTGTATTTTGAGGAGGGTAATTAATGACTCTCCTCAAAACGCTGGCTGTCCAAGCTCATCCTCTGTGCTGAAGAAATGGTGGCTGTGGGAAGGGCGGGAGTTTTGTAGTATGTAGCTGCATGCTTCCAGCATGCATCTCTGAATGCTTTCACCTGTATTCCCAAAAAAACATAGGACAGGAATTTGCCCTTACTGACAATTTGATACCTGAAGGCCCATTGGATATAATAGGAGACACGAATGCCAGTCCCACAGTAGTTTTTTCTGGCCAAGGGACCATCAGTCCACACTGGAGGCTGTCACTGCAGGTCTAGAACAGGTTTCTCAAAATCCATTTTGCATTTTCTTTGTATCTTTGAGAGCTGTAATATATTTCAATGGAACCCATGCAAGTCAATTGGCATCCTTGGCTCCCATTAGATATTGGGATGCACTATGGAGAAAATCTGGATATAAGTACATTCCCGCGTACATACGTAGAAACAAACTCACCTGAATACGGAGGGACTTAACTCCGAGTACCGATTCATAGAATCCACCCCCGGGCCTGTAACGGCACCGAAATCATTCATTTTCGTTTGCATCGGACCTCTGAAGGCGGCCAGCAACAACTGCTGCGAGTCTAAACTACTAAAGCCAATCATTTAAAAGTATAGTGAAAGTTTCCAGTTTAAGAGGATGAACGTCGTCCCCGGGAGAAGCCAACGAGTTCTACTTCTGTCGGGAAGCCGGGGACCGCGACGCTGCCGCCGGGAGCAGGTAAAGTTCGTTGCGCGCGGCAGCCTATCTTGGAACGCCTGGGCGGGGGCGGTACCAGGAGGCCGGGCGGAGCCTCAGGTTGCGCGCGCAGGCAGCAGAGGTCGGCTGTGAAGTGGGGTCGCTGCTTGGTGCGGGTGAGCCTGACGGTGGCGGAGGGGCTCGGGCTGCAGCGGGGGCCGATGTGGCGACGGCGGCCTTGTTGGGCTGTGCGGAGGCTCCCGCGCGAGTGTCCCTTCTTTATTCGGTCTTGGGGAACGGGAGAGTCTTGGCCACACACACACCCTTGTCCTTGCCTAATGAAGATCCACCTACTTATCCGCCCCATTCGTTTGTTTATTTTGCAGTCCGTGTCTATTCTGCTGCGAGTCCCAGGCGTGCACGGGACTGCAGACTTGCTCTTTCGACTGCTTTCTCCCTTGCTGGGCTGCAGTTGCATGTGTGGCGAGGGGGGACTTCGGGTTGCCAACTCAGAGCTGGGAAATTCCAGGCGAGTTGGGGGGCGGAGCCTGGGGAGGACGAGGTTTAGGGAGAGGAGTAACCTCAGTGGGGGATAGTGCCACGGAGCCGCCGCCTGAAGGTTGGCAACGCTGTGGGGTGTTGCACTGATAGCTAGCTCTCTGAAGCTGCCAGTACTTTAATGTGTTTGTGTTGCTTAACCCCGTGACTCTTAATGGTGGCCTTATGTCCGGGGGTGGGGGGGAGGCAGGATTTGCGGTGGCTTTTTGCCATCAGTGGAGTGCTTGCCCAAAATCCCAAATTTCTCTGTGAAGTCTTTAAAAATTGGCACACAGTAAATAGGAATAGGAATCGAACCCAACATTAAGCAGTGTCAATGCTGCTTGCTGAAGTGGTGAACAGAATCATAACAAGTACACCAGTAAAAAAACCAGGGTGATTTTGCTTATATAGATGTATTTATGATCATATAAGCACATAATGTACAGATCTCAGGCCTGTTTATGTATTTAGTTTTCTGAGTAAGGAAATGTATGTTTGGGATCTGTAGTGTAGTGTATGCATATAAATAAAGTTGTATTTGTTTTTTATGTAGAAAAAAATAGTCACCTGGCCTGAAGTGCTGTTTTTATGCCCTATTTTTTTATTGGTGTGCTTGTTATGAGCTCGATTGCCACCTCAGACCCTCCCATGGCTGCCTCCTGGTGGAATCCTTCAAGCTGACTGTAGCAGGGTGCCTCTGCTTCAGGGGCAGCTGTATCATTATGTAGTGGTTTCCCCAGGAAGTCGCAGAGTGGCCCCATGTTGCCTGCCTTCTGTAAGAAATGTAAGGCTGTTCTTTTTAAGCGAGCAGTTTGCAGTGAACCTCGTAAAGATAGTGTGGTTTTTGAATGAAAGTTTTATACCTGTGTTTTTCTTCACATTTTAATTGTTTGGTAGAAGGGAAAACTTGGCACACAGGTAAGCTTCCACAGTCAGTAGGAAAATATGGAATATAAATATTTTATTAATTAGGAGGTGCGTTGAAAATAATGTGTATTGGGAAGAGTGGTGGATTAAAGGTTAAGAGCATCTAGCTTTAAGTACTTTACTCTTGTGTTTGAAACAGGAAAAAACATTAAATCTGTTACAAAGCCTGGAAGATACTGTGAAGAATCATGGAAGATAAAAGACAAAGAGCTAGAGTACAGGGTGGCTGGGCTGGTCCTGTTCATACAAGAATACCCTCTCGGGCAGGCA
Source organism: Eublepharis macularius (assembly GCF_028583425.1). NCBI lineage: Eukaryota > Metazoa > Chordata > Lepidosauria > Squamata > Eublepharidae > Eublepharis > Eublepharis macularius. The sequence goes on along the minus strand of NC_072791.1, from coordinate 84,237,109 downwards.
AGATCCTATTTGCTTTTTTTATTTTAATGGATAGAAATGAACTGATGATGTGTATTTTATTAAAGCACTTTCAAATGTCCAAACAATATGTTGCCTTGTAATCTTCATAGAGTAAGGCCATTGTTAGCTTCATATTGCACATGAAGGGTTGAATTAAAAAGATGTGTCTTAAATCTGTTTTTTTTTAAACTGCTGTTAAAAATGTACGCTTAGTAAATTCTTTCTATGTGATCTTACTTCTGTTAATCTAAGCAAAAATTCTTGATAATAATTACTTTGTGCATCCATTTTCTGTGTCTGTTGGTGAACACTTGGCACCCTCACAGAAGTACAGTTATTTTGGGATAAGAAGAAGCCATTGCAAATAAACTGGTTATAGTGTGTGTGTGTGTGTGTGTGTGTGTGTGTACACAGTTTATATATATATGTTTATAAAGACAGAATAGCCTATACTGAATTGACACACCAGTATATTTTTTCATATCTTAATTCTCTCAAGCATATATGTTCCATTTCTAGCTAATTTCTATTTACTTTTTGTCTTAGCTTCTGGGGTTTCCAGTACCAGTAATGCTATTTCAAGTACTGCACAGTCCCAGGCGAGAAGAGAGAAGCAGATTCCATCTGAAAGGCAGTTTGTTTTTAAAGCACCGGAAGAGGTAAATACCAAATGGGATGTATCATTTTATTAAAAAAAAATGTATTTATTTCTTGCTTCATTCATGTTCTTAAAAAGTGTCCCTCAGTCAGTCAAGTTTATTATCAGCACCATGTATAGGGGATATAATAGCTTTACTTCCCCCCCCCTTGCTTTTTACTGGTTAAGAGCGATGGAACTCTAATCTGGAGAAATGGGTTGGTTTCCCCACTCCTCCACTTGAAGCCAGCTGACCTTGGGTGACCTTGGGTCAGTCACAGCTTCTAGGAGCTCTCTCAGCCCCACCCACCTCACAGGATGATTGTTGTGGGGATAATAATAACATACTTTGTAAACCGCTCTGAGTGGGTGTTAAGTTGTCCTGAAGGGCGGTATATAAATTGAATGTTGTGGTGGTAGTGGTGGTTATTATCAACATCATTATCATGAAAATCAGCTGTATTATTTATTATCAAGGTAACTAGCTGTTTTGCAAAATATGTAGTTTCTGTTGGTGTGTTTCTATTACTGCCATCCAGTCAATACAGTTTTCTGGTCAACTGGTCCAAACTCAATCCTGGATGGCAGTTGGGCCTCTGATACGATTCTAGGTAGGTTAGCGGGGCGCATAATGGTGCTTTGCCACCACATGAACCTGCCCTGTATTGAAACAAACAATTGGCTCCTCTAGGCCAGTATTGACCGCTCTGAACAGCAGTGGTGCTCCCGAGTCTTAAGCAGAGTTCTTTCCCACCACTACTTCACAGTTTTTTAAACTAGAGAAGCAGATGCTGCACTACTGAGCCAGATGCAAGGCCGGGGTTCACAGGCCGTTTTTCTGAAGCAACTTTTCTGGCTGCATTTGTGAAAATGTAGGTGCTCTTCCTGATCAGTCCTCAAGCCAGCCCTTTTTCTCCAAGACACCTTTGTGTTCCTGCCATACAATTGACTTGTTTGTTGTTTTGCGGCTTAGGTGGTGCGAAAAGTCCCAGAGCCCATAATCATTGAGTGAGTATGACTCCAATGCCTCTTGTGCTGAATCTGGTTTTTCTCTCATGGGGAGATGCAGAATGTTAGTTCTTCTCCCACATACACATCCTAGTGGCAATGGAAACAGCCCTAATGAACAGCAGTCTTTGTGCCTCTTGCTGTGTGTTCTCCCGTATCCCCACAGTTAACTCAGTAAATTTTCTTTGATAGCCCTTATGCATGTTTGAATCACGAGTATGCTATACTACTATTATAGTATCATGAATGTAGCTATACCTGTGCTCTCATAGTGATAGCCGCATGCTGGCTTTTTCCCACCTTGTCTGCAGGAAAGAGGGGCAGCATGAGATCAGCACGTTGCCATCAGGCATATCTCGGTAAGCAGATAAGACACCTCTGTAACCATTTGATTGTTACAAAAAATGCCATAGGTTTGGATCCTAGACAAAACCTCTGCTGGTAGAAGGAATTTTGGTTGGTGGAGAGGGAATTACTTTCTGCTCCTTGTTGCCTGTAGCTTCAAATATCCCGCCCCGCCCCGCCCTCCGGCGCGTACTACTTCTGAGCTGTAGGAGACTCTCAGGAACAGCATAAGGAGGGGGTTGGGACTTGCTGAGGGGGGGGGGGAGAATTGCCAAATATTGCCACCACTCCTCTTCCACCTGGAAGTTTTTGATGTATGCCAAACTATAGGATTTTGCCCCAGTGCCTGAATCAACTGAGTATTGCTTGATGCCACAAAAGGAGTTTCTCAATATTCATGAATTTGGACAGAATTTACATTGGAGAAAAAGAATTAACATTTGAAATTGAATAGCGTTTTAACAGAAACAGTTGGAAAATTTCTGTATCATGTGTTCATGTGATAATCAGTATTTCATTTATCTTTTATTTACTTTTTTACAGACTGCCTTTCTCCTCAGTACATAACTTTGTGTCCCTGAGCTTTCATCCAAACTATGTTCATAAGTCAGGCAATTGCTAGGTACTGCCCATGTTTGTAGTCTTCCTCACCAACAGATGTGTTTTGTGTCTTCCTCTTAGCTAAATATATGCTCCTGAAAATGTTTTTGGTGTTACATAATTGCAAAATGTTCCTGCAAAACTTAGTAAGCAATTTCAGTCAAAGGAATTCCTCAGGACTTCTTTACAATTATTATTAAATAAGAAACAAGTTGGGACCCTGCAAAGAGTTTTGGGGAAGATAAATAACAATTAGGAAATCTCCAAGATTCTCTGAACTCTCAGGGGCTTGTGGAGGGTAACCTCCCTCCCTCCACTGGCCCTCAGTTGTTTGCAATGTTCCATTCTTTCTGGAACACATTTAGTCCTCATCGAGCCTTTTTAAAGGCCTTTTTGCCCTTTTAGTTAGCCTACAAAGTCATATTTCTCTACATACCTAGGGAATTCTCCAAGTATGGAGCTATTCCTGTTACCCAAATAGGAGGTCTCCTTAATTAGTTGGGGGAATTAGCTTTAAAGGAAGCAAGTGAGAGGGGGTAACTGGAATTCTCCTATGTTTATGGGGATTATTCACTTACTCTTAAATAAATCAGGCAGACATTCAACAGGAAAGATTTTTTTAATTAAAGAAACAAAAGGCAAACACAGAAAATCATAAGCAGCATGCATACAAGGCTAACTGGGAAACTCAGGGATGAAATGGAAGAAAGCAGTTTCAGGGAGGGCGATAATTGCCACACTTAAAGAGCAGAGGTCTACGGAGGCAGCAAAATGACCCAAACATGTTTGGGTGTGTGTGTATGGGTCCCAGAACACATGCACACAGCACATGGCTGAGGAGCCCAATTATAAGGCAAGAAATCCCTGGAGCAAGCTTGAGGTCTTGCTGCCCAAAACAATAACTTAACGGTTATTGAAGAGGCTTGAAGTAACTATCTGGGATAGACTATAGGTGAAAATATTGCTTGATGACCTACTAGGTTTGCTGAATAGCTCTGATTAGGATAGGTGGGTGAGGGGGAAGTATAGCAGGGCATTGATGGGATTAGACAAGGATTTTCTTAGGAAACCTCATTATCTCTGTCTCTCTGGGGCATGGAGGGGCAGTCAGTCAGCTGCCTGTGACTCATGGTCTGGTAGTTTTCCAGGCTCCTGCCCAGTTGGCATACACTATGCCTTAGCCAGACAGTGCCTTGGATTTATGGCCTATGAGGAAGAGGTTTATGATATTCTATCCATAAACTGTCCTCTCAGCATGAAGAGGGAGTCTGGCTGCTAACATTCCTGCTGTGGCTGGCACAGTTTTTCATTTTGCATCAGCCATACAGGAACCATTTTACTGTTGATGTTTTGAGAACTATCTTTTGAATATAGCAGGAAATGCTAAAATAAGTTCTAAACAGATGCTTCAGTGATCCAGTAATTCTTTGCATCTAATCCAGTTAGTTCCTTGCAGATAGAAGGATCTTCTGGCCCTAAACAGTTTTTAAGAATATAAGCAGAGCCCTGCTAGATCAGACCAGTAGTCCATCTAGTACTGCATTCTGTTTCACACAGTGGCCAACCAGTTGCCCTAGAGGACCAACAGACCTGGCACGGAGACCCAGGCCTTCCCCTGACGTTGCCTCCTGGCACTGTTATTCAAAGGTTTTGTTACAGTATAGTATTTCTACTGCGGGGGGAGCATAACTTTTTAAAATAGACATGTTGAAACGAAAGAATCTCTTTGTCTACTTTAAAGCAAAGCTCTACCCACTAAACCGTAGAACTATAATTAAGAGAGCTGTTCTCCCCTATAGCTTATCTTGTACTGGATAACAGCCTTCTCACTGGGAGGGGTCAGATGTTTATTTTTATTCTAGGTGTAAAGTAAAAACCTTGTTTCCAACTAATAATCACTCAATGTTGTCTTTATGACTTTTACTTAAAATCAGTCTTGAAACATTCAAACATACACAGATCACAGATATGCATATTATACTACCACATGCAGAAGGTAACAGAAGCAGATAAGTATACATGTCATAATCCCTTTCCCTATATGTCTTAGATCTAAAAGATAAAATGGAATTTTAAGAACCTCATCCAAGTACTTTCTGAAAGATTAGATAGTCTCATGCTACTGAGAGATTCAGGGATCTTTGGGTATGGCTATCTAATATAAGTTCAATGGCATGATCATACCAAAATCCATCAATTTGTCACTTCTGATGGCCTGAGATGAGCTTCTTTCTGAACTTAAGCAAACCTTTCTCGTGGAATACATGTAACAAACTTTATACTTGTTCAGAATAAGCTGCTGAGATCAGTCTGGGCATCCTTTCAACTATTGTAACTTTTCTTATTCAAAGATATACAGAAAGAACTGAGCAGAGAAAAACATCTCTTGTAAATATGAAAATGAAGCAATTGTCAGGTTTGCTTCTGTTTTGTTAAACCAATATTTTATTGTCAGACAAAGGTTTGTGACAGTTTACTGCTTCTGAATGTGGAGATTCCTTTTACTTGCCATGGCTAGTAGCCAATGGTAAACCTATCCTCCTTGGTATCTTTCTGTTAAATACCCAACCACTTATTTCAGGCTTCTAATGAGGGAGATCTCTGTAGTTTCCTTAGCCTCCCTAGGCTGTTCACTGGTATTCAAGTTCTACAAAGTCTTCTTGTTTCTGCCATAATGCTACCTGTTTCGTTTGAAAAATCAGGGTGGGTAGTTTGTGCTTTTGTATTTTACTGATAAGATTTGCACTAATGAGCAAAGATGTTGGGTCAGTTGTGCATAGGATGTTTTATTTGTGTGCTGTTTAGTAAACACCAAATAATTGATCTATAGTATTGCAGGTAAATGATAACAACCTTTAAAAAGGACCTATAGCAGTCTTAGCTGATCTCTGTCTGTGGAAGGTACATATGAGCAAAAAGATCTCATATTCCACAAAACTGTTGAATTGACTTAGAATGAAAATCATGCATCAGAAATGGTAGAAGTACATTTATGAAACAGAAATGCAGGTGTTTGTGAGTGTGCTGATAAAGCAAATGCTCTCTTAAAAATGGAGGATCTTATCATGCCCCTATATGATCTGTTTCCCCCCCCTGTGCTAGAGTTCGTTTGATCCCTGGCTTCATTGATTCAAAAGAAGCTGACTGGATATTTGAGCAGCTCCTCCAAGAGGTTCACTGGACGCAGAGAACACACAGCAAACAAGGTTACTATACAGTCATTCTCATTTAATTGTGCCCACTGATTTTACCATTGCCATCCCATTTGTACTTGGACACTGACAATGACTTTTAAAAAGTCAGAAGTCACCTTCTTTTTTTAGGATCCCCAGGTTTCCACCTCCATCATTTAGGGAGTAAGAAAAGAGATGTCTGGATGAAGACCCCAGCAATTGACTTTGGTGCACTGACCTTACCTAGAGCAGTATCACAGTGCTGATAACTTAGGGAAGGAGTACCAGGAATCAGTTTAGATACACCTTCTCAGTTCTTGGCCAGGTCAGCACTGCCACAGGGTGTCCGGGGTCTGGGTCCCAGCCCCCAGACTTGGTAGGAGGGAACAGCAGGTCAGCCGGGCTGATGGGCAAACAGAGGGGGCAGCCAGCAGACAGCAGGTCAACTGGTCAGCCAGCTGACAGCAGGTCAACTGGTCAGCCAGCTGACAGCAGGTCAATCGGTCTGACTGGCAGGCAGAGGGGGCAGCTGGGGGACAGCAGGTCAACCCCTCCCACAGGCAAATGGAACCAGAACCTGCCGGTGCCAGGGGCAAGGGGCAAAAGCCCAGGGCCTCAGGAGGCAGGGGGAGACAGAGAGAGGCCAGCGAGTCCCACTCCCCTAGGGAGGGAAAGGGGGCTAGGCAAGGCGGAAGGGGGCAAGGGCAGAGGGATTGGAAGCTCAGCAGTCACCCACCCAAAGACCTTACCTGAGGAGGAGAAGCAGCAGCAGCCCCAACAACCCAAAGCCACGCCCCAGCTAGAAAATAGTAGCCTGGCCCAGGAGTTGCCAAAAGCCAAGCCACTCCAGGTGGGGCTATTGGAGGCGCTCTGCAGGAAGCCCTGGGCAACCAGCCAAGGAGCCACAGCTGGACCCACCTTCAGCCATCAGCTCAGCCAGGGAGGCTGGGCTGCTAGCCAGGGGACTGCAGCTGGACATGCCTTCAGCAATCAGCCAAGGCAGGGAGGCTGGGCAGCCAGAGAACAAGGCACAGCTGGTGCTGGTCAGTGGGGCCAGATCAGCTACCCCAGCTGCAACTGCTTGGTGCAGCCAAAGGCCAGGCTGGAAGAGGGGTGGGGCAGTAGGAGGAAGCCCTATAAAAGCTGGCTGGGAAGAGCCCTTTGGTGGTGGGTGTGAGTGAGGAGTGATGATGTGGAGTGAGAGCAGTAAGATGCAAGGGTGGAGGCTTGGAGGAGAGTCCTGGAAGGAGAAGATGAAGGAGGGCGCAGAGGGTAAGCAGGCCAGGTTGAGCAGGCCAGCGAGTGGACTGAGAGGGAGTCTGGGTGAGGTATACCGCCCCTCCTTCCACAGAGCAGGGTCCTGCAGATTCCCTGGCCCCCCTGTGACGTCAGGAGCAGACTGCCCAGTGCCACGCCCAGCGGCAGTGGCGGCAAGCCCTGACACAGGGATTTAAAAAACAACAACAAATGGTTGCACAGGGATGCGAGAATGTTTTGGCAGTTCAAGTTCAGTTTCATAGAACTAAAACAAAAAGCAAATTCACGTGACAGGCTTTCCCTAAAGCAAAACTTTGTCTCCTAGAAATAAATGGGCATGAGCATGCTGTTCTAGTTTTGTCCACATGAGGGCAGTTGTACTATTTCTCACTTTCTGCATTGCATCCAAATTTACAAGACCACCTAGAAATCTTCTTGATGTCATCATACAACTTTTGAATCCTAAATAATGCGTTGAAAGTGTGATTTGTTGAGCTTTGGTATGGAGAAAGTAGGAAAAGAAAGTACATAAGGAACCCTGCAGTGGGTTTCCCCAGTTCAATGATGCATACTATGCCCTGTTTTTCTTTAGATTTATCTTATGAGGAACCCAGACTCACAGCATGGTATGGTGAACTTCCATACACTTACTCTCGACTGACGTTGAAGCCAAACCCTAATGTATGTATGTATCTGTAAGTACTTGCTGTTACTGAAACTAGTATTGGTTTATTCTTTAGCCCTTTTTAGGAGATGCCACAAGTGTGGCTACGTATTTCAACAGTGGTGTTGGGCCATTGAAAGCAGGTGTATGTCTCATATGCAGTTGATCTCAATGATTCACCTGGTCCATGTTTTATAACTATTGTGTTCCTCATTCATCTTCACTGCAAAATTCTGGCCCTCAGTAATAGAATTGTAAGCATAGCCTAACCATCTCTTATAATAATTACTGTGGCTGGTAGGAATTTCGAGAAATGCTGAGAATAATTAATGTGGTTATAACCTAGTGAATTTTTGATAATAATAATGATGACTGAACTGTGATGAATCCTCAGTTACATAATAATGTTTGCAGCCTTCCAGTATTCTTTTTATACTTAGCTCATCTAGGGGGTTGTTGCAGTAAAGGAAAAAAAAAAAAGAAAATGTTGCCGTGATCAATTACTGAGTAGTTCTGGGTGGGAGTGAAGAGCAACGTTTGCACTTCCTGCAATCAAATGATTTTCCTTATGCGTATACTAGAGATGGGCACAAACTGGGAAGATTCCGAACCATGCGGTTCATGGTTCGTTGCATTTCACGAACTTGCCCCAGTTTGCGAATCTTTTCGTTCAGTTTCTGAAAGCATCACTTCTGGGTCAGCAGAAGGTCTGCAGAGAGCCCCCCCCCCACATTGCTTAGGAAACTGATTGATTGGCACCAGGCTGTCTGCAGTGACGAACTGAAATATGAACCGGGCTAAAATTCATCACGGTTCGTGAGAAGTGAGTTCCCACGAACCTGCCTGGTTTGTGACGAACTTCAGTTTGTATTTCGGTTTGTGCCCGCCTCTAGCGTGTACCTGTAGATCACCTAGATCACCTATCTTCCTATCTCCTAATAGGAACATCTGTAAGCTAAGCATTTGAATGAGTTCCAAACCAGTTGAACTGTGAAGACTGCACCCAGCGTAACCCTGGAAGTTGTAGTTTTTAGATAGCTCTAGCAGTTCTTTACTGGAGATCTCTAATTTCTTTTCAGAGCTACAATTTATAGAGACCACTGTTGAGCTTTGAAATTAGTTTATGTTTTGTAATGCAGGCACAAATATGCAGTTTAATTTTTCTTTTAAAATTTAGACCTGCAGCTTTCTCTCTTTCACTGGCTCCAAGTAGTTGAGACCCAGTGTGTCATGGCAGTAAGAGTGCAGGGCTGGGTGAATCCACACTGTTCCTTGTTGTCTCAGACCAGTTTCTCTCACTCTGACTCTCCGGGTTGTTGACACAAGTTCCCTTGCTGAAGGGGAAAACCATGTATGTTAAATAAAAATGTGATTGATAGGTGTTGTGTAAGCATAATAAAATATCAAGGCTAGAAAAAGCTATCAGTATAATGACATCTATTAAAAGTTATGAAATTGTGAATCAGGCTCAATCTCTTGGTGCTGCCTCCTGCTCTGCTACTCTTGTGTGGACCCACTTAGCTGCCATAGCTATGAATTCCATGCTCAGCAGAGAACTGTCTGACTCAGTTTGGACGTAACATCAACCCAGAGCTTGACATGATGGCAGAACATGAGCTTTTTACCCAGCCCCGCAATTCATGTGTGAATGTACGTTCATGCACGTGTGTGGGAGAGATTTAGTATCAGTCCAGCAAGAAACAAAACTGGTGAAATGCATAGGAGTAGCAAACTAGATAGTGTTTTCTACCAAACTAGACAGTGTATGAAGAGAGCCCTTCGGATTTTCTGCAGCCCTGACCTTAGCTATGCAGCTGTGTTTACCTTCTCCCTGCCAGTTTTGACCACATTATGATGGAGTGGCAGTTACGAGGAAGGGAGATAATTGCATGGCCTTGAGAGATGAAAAATTCAGGCATCCTTTAACCAGCATGGGAGTTTATGCTTGAAATTTGATACAAGCTAGTAGACTTGGGTTGGTGCCTCGTAAGTAGGTCATACTCCAAGGTAGGTCATGGCAGTAGCACTTCCTTCATTTATCAGATGCAAGTGTTTTCAGGGGTAGTCTTTTAAAATATGGGGAAAAGAAAAAAAATATGGGGAAAAGAGGCGAAAGATGAGCACATACAGTACAGAATTGAATAATGGGTGGTCCTGAGTTGTGTGTGGAGACTGTTGGTGGGTTCACCAGCAAATGTGAATAGGGAAAGTTCTGAGCCAATTTTTGAGCTATTATTTTAGTACTAGCAACAAACCCCGTTGTGGGGAAAAAATACAACGGGCTCTAGAAAAGGGAAGGCAGGCAGGCAGGCATTCGCTCATCCTCCATCACTGTTTCCAGCTGGTGAAGGAGAGGGGTGGGTATTTTCATCTGCTCCATGCCTGATCTTGGCCATGTGAAGGGCTTTGCTACCTGCTCCATGCCTGCTCCATGCTGGGTAAAAGGGGGGGGGTTGCCTCCCGTTCTGCACCTGACTGTGGCTGGGTAAAGGGGGGCAGGTATTACTGCCTGCTCCAAGCCTGATACCAGCTGGGTGCAGGAGGGTAAGTATTGCCACCTGCTCCCCGCTGGGTGAAGGGAGGAACAGGCATTGCCTCCTGCTCCATGCCTGATCCTGACAGGTGAAGGTGGGTGGCAGGCTTTACTACCTTCTCTGCTCCTGATCTCAGCTGGGTGAAGGGGCTGCAGGCATTGCCACCTGCTCTACTCCTGATTGCGACAGGTTGAAGGGGGGGAGCCATTGCTGCATGCTTGGCTCCTGACTCTGGCAGGGTGAAGACAGGGTAGGCATTGCTGCCTTCTCAGTGGCTTAATCCAGTAGGTTGAAGAGGGCGGGCATTGCCACTTGCTCCTCTCCTTATCCCGGCTGGGTGAAGAAGGGCATTGCCTCCTGCTCTGTGCCTGATCCCAGCCAGGTGAATGCGTGAGGTGGGCATTGTCACCTGCTCTGCTCCTTATCCCGGCTGGGTGAAGGGATGAAGGGCATTGCGTCCTGCTCTGTGCCTGACCCCAGCCAGGTGATGGTGGGGGGTGGGCATTGCCACCTGCTCCACCACTAATACCAACTGGGTTAAGGGAGGGGAGGGCATTGCCACCTGCTCCACTCCTGATCCCATTCGGGTAAAGGAGGGTGGGCATTGTCAAGTGCTCCACTCTTAATACCAGCTGGGTTAAGGTCAGAATTGGCATTGCCACCGGCTCTGCTCCTAATAACAGCTGTGTTAAGGTGGGAGGGGAAATTCCACCTACTCTGCTCCTAATACCAGCTGGGTTAAGGCGGGGTGAGGGCATTGCCTCCTGTTCCGCTCCTAATACCAGCTGGGTTAAGGTGGGGGGCGGGCATTGCCACCCACTCCACTTCTGATCCCAGCCAGGTGAAGGAGGGTAGGTATTACCATCTGATCTGCTTCTGATCCCACCCGGGTGAAGGGGGGGTATTGTCACCTGCTCTGCTCCTGATCCCAGCTGGGTTAAGGCAGGCAGTGGGCATTGCCACCTGCCCTGCTCCTAATACCAGTTGGGTTAAGGGGGGTGGGCATTGCCATCTTCCCTGCTCCTAATACCAGCTGGATTAAGGCAGGGGGAGGGCATTGCCACCTACTCCACTCCTAATACCATCTGGATTAAGGTGGGGGGATGGGCATTGCTACCTGCTCTGCCACTAATGCCAGCTTGGTTAAGGCAGGGGAGGGCGTTGCCACCTTCTCCATTCCTAGTACCAGCTGGGTTAAGGCAGGGGGAAGGCATTGCCACCTTCTCCGCTCCTGATCCCAGCTGGGTTAATGCGGCAGGTGGGCATCGCCATTTGCTCCGTTCCTAATACCAGTTGTGTTAAGATGGGGGGGGGTATTGCCACCTGCTCCACTCCTAATACCTGCTATGTTAAGGCAATGGGTGGGCAAAGCCACTTGCTCTGCTTCGGATCCCAGCTGGGTGAAGGGGGGTGGGCATTGCCCTCTGTTCTGCTCCTAATGCCAGCTGGATTAAGGCAGAGGGAGGGCATTGCCACCTGCTCCACTCCTCATACCAGCTGGGTTAAGGGGGGCATTGTCACCTGCTCCGCTCCTAATTCCAGCCGGGTTAAGGCAGGCAGTGGGCATTGCCACCTGCACTGCTCCTAATACCAGCTGGATTAAGGCAGGGGGACGGCATTGCCACCTACTCCACTCCTAATACCAGCTGGGTTAAGGTGGGGAGATGGGCATTGCCACCTGCTCTGTCACAAATACCAGCTCAGTTGAGGCAGGGGAGGGCATTGCCACCTTCTCCGCTCCTGATCCCAGCTGGGTTAAGGCAGCAGGTGGGTATTGCCATTTGCTCCGTTCCTAATACCAGTTGTGTTAAGATGTGGGGGAGCATTGCCATCTGCTCCGCTCCTATTACCAGCTGGGTTAAGGCGGGGGGTGAGCATTGCCACCTTCTCTTAATACCAGGTGAGTTAAGGCGGGGGGCAGGCATTGCCAACTGCTCCATTACTGATCCCAACTGGTTCAAGGAGGGCAGGATTGCCACCTACTCCCCTCCTAATACCAACTGGGTTAAGGTGGGGGGAGTTGGCATTGCCACCTGCTCTGCTCCTAATACCAGCTGGGTGAAGGTAGGGGGTGGGCATTGCCGCCTGCTCCACTCCTAATATCAGCTGGTTGAAGGCAGGAGGTGGGCATTGCCACCTTCTCCCATCGTGCTCCCATGGCACGTTTTCTGGAGGGACATGGTGCCTTACCTAGGCTTCCCTCCATGGCAGCGCCCTCTGGTGGTGCACCAGGATATAAAGTGAGTTGTCTGAAATACGCTTACTCAATTATATAGTAAGATTCATTGTTGATGGCTAAAACCTTGCAGGGTGCTGTTGTCTCCTGTTCTGTATTTGACTTCCTAAAACTGTCTCCCTTTTGATGCATTGCACTTTTTCTGTCATGTTCATGTCCTTTCCTATGTATGCTGATTTAGACTCCTTTCTGCTACCCCAGAGCAGAATTGGGAAATGCATGATCCAAAGCCTTGTTGAAGGTGAGCAAGTCTAATCAGTGTCTTTGGGAACTCTGAGTACACTACCTTGATGGAAGACATGCAGAGTATCAATGTAAATAACAATAATTATGTTGTCTTGCTTTTAGTGGCACTCACTGCTGATCATGCTGAAGGATCGCATTGAAGAGATTACTAAACGCACATTCAATTCTCTGCTCTGCAATCTGTATCGAAATGAAAAGGACAGCGTGGACTGGCACAGTGATGATGAGCCCGCTCTGGGAAGGAACCCTGTCATTGCTTCACTCAGCTTTGGTGCCACTCGGATGTTTGAGATGAGAAAGAAACCCTTACCCGTGAGTGTGTGCCCTTCAGTTTGATGATCTGTGTTTGTCAGTCAAGCATTAAAGCCCCTTCTGCTCATCTAAAACCTAGGTGGTGAGTGGTGGCAGCTCTTAACCAATGCATAGGTGTCACTTTCTGGGGATTTTTGAAACTGTTCCTGGGTCTGTTAGAGATATGTGGAGAATGTTGAACCAGTGTGGTGTAATCACATCTGCTGGAGAGTCCTGTTGTGATTTTCAGGGGTAGGGATAGAATGATTGAACAAGTAACCAATAACAAACTGACGAGGTTTGAGACATCAAGCAGTTTATTGGCCCTGAAAATTGCTTATAGTCAGTCACACTTGGATGCTGTTATATCAAGTGTGATAGGGTGTCCAAAGTTGCTGTTTATCCTGTTCCAATTGGATCACTTTCTGTTGGTATATCTTTCTGTTGGTATATATAGGAAATGGTCTCCTGATATTTTGGCTGCTTAACCTTTGAGAATTGATTGATCTATCCTTTGTTAACTAAGGAAACTATGCCCTTTGTTCTGAAACTGGCTGATGGGGCTGGGAGACTGCTTTGTAATAATTTCATTGCTCCTTTTGTGTGTGTCTCCAGAGAGTAGCATTACTACTCTCTTAACTTCTGTATGTAGCAACATAGTGGGATTGTAAGAGAGTTCATGGTCCGTTGACATCAATAAACTTACTGGTTGGGAGCATCTCATTTTCCCCCAGTATCCCCCCCTCCTCCACTATTTTCTCTTTCCCTTCCCTGGCAATTCTCATAAACTCTCCCCTTTTCCTGCTTCCTTCACTTCTTCCCACTCACCAGCCAACCCCATCTTCAGCTTTCCCTCTTTCCCCACAAAAAATCTAGCCCAGTTGTGTGGTGGGGTTGGGCATGCCGTGGCTGCTGAAGAGTCCTCCTCTATCAGGGAACATGGCGGGGGAGGGAAACAAGACTCTGTCTCACTACATTTTTGCTTTACTTTTCTTGTCTTATAAAAACTTGGCTGATTGTGAGGGCTTCTTCTAGGGTAACTGGGCTTGTTAACTGCTTTATTGCCACAATGCAATATTCTGTGCAGTTTTTAACGCTTTGTTTCTGTTGGACAGCACTTTTAAGTATATATTAATAGATGTTTTATCAGTGTATCGAATAGTAAAATGTCTGCCCCTCCTGCTAATTATGAAAGCAGAAAAACTGGACAACCAACAGACATGGTTTGGGTCTCTATATACTCGAGAGACTCCCAGGTATGCAGATATTACTCTAAAGAAAAAACTGACCTGATGAAGACTAAATATGTTCCAGAAGGGATGAAATACTGACAGCAGCCGTCAATTCTTGAGCAATTCTACTCATGTCTGTGGGTTTCTTTTATTTTTATTTATGTTATGTATGGTCAGCCTTTCTCATTGAGAATCAAGGCAGATTACACAGTGTAATTCAATGCATTCAATAGGATGGGATGTCAGTAAGCAATGTAATAGGACTAGGATTGCAGAGATCTGAAGCCAAGTAGAAATCTGAGACAAAACCTGTCATATTTGGGAATAAATTATTGTTGTGAGTTAATATGGTTAGAATTAGGCTAAAAGGCTTTAGTTACTTCAGAAGATGGTTCCACACTGGTGCTTATTTTCAGGTAAATATACTTAGGACTACAGTCTTTGCAAATTATGAGCTTGGCGTACTTACACATTTTGTTTTTACTCCTTTTGTAAACATCTTATTTGATCTGGTTTTTTTTCCTTCACCATATCATCCTTGTGGTCTTTGAAATGGAGGGCACGGTTTTTGCCTAAATTTCGGTAGTTCTACAACAAAGGCTTGTTTACATCCCAGCTTACCAATTCTTAAGCGTTCAACTGGCAAGGAGAAAATGAGAAGGGTTTAGTGCTTGCATAAAAGGGCTTGATGGATTTTTTGCCTGTCATGGTTTCTTAATGTTCTGATGATAGGACAAAATTTCCTTGTAGGCAAGCTTGCCCCATTTCTTTAGTCTGCTAGCCCTAAGGCTACTGACCAGTGGATCTGCTGTATGCAAAATACTCATTTTGCTTTTGGGGCTGATCTTGGCTGATAATGTCTCCTTATTGGAAAAGTACTGGAATGATATGAATCATAAAAACTTCTTAGAATGGCTTCCTCACAGGTTTTGAAACAGAAAATAGAAAGAAGACACATTTTAAACACACTGTGATGTTTTGTGAAATAGCATGAAAGATAGTTTGCAGATGCATTATTTAAAAAAATTCTAGAGCACCCACCAACCCAGACATTGTAATTTGGCTCTTTGTATGTTCAAAATAAACAGTAGTTAGCATTTCATTTCAGTTGCCTGTCATATTCCACCTTAAGATACGCATTTTCATATATGTTCTACAGAGTGCTTATCCAAGCTAACCCCTTCTCAAAAACAAATGATTCTTAGTTACTTTTTTCTGCCTGTCACACCAAGCCCAGGTTGGATGGCTTCCCCTGAACATTCCCACTGCTTTTGCTATGCGCCCTGCCCTTCATACCAGTTGGGATTAATTTCATCCCCATATGAATGCATAATATGCTACATTGAATTAGTCTGTTATCATTTGGAGTTAATCAGGTGAAAGCTTGGAAAATTTCGTCAACACTCATTTTTGTTTCGGAAACAGGGGAAGGAAGGACAGCATATGCAAAGATTGGGTCTTTCTGTGAATCCGAGGTCACCTTTAAATGAGTTCTTCCTCTTAAAATCCTGAACTGATGGTTAGGTGTGTTATGTGCATTGTACCATACATATGCTCAGCAAAAATCTAAACATTGTGATGCTTTGACAACCCTGCAATTTCCCATTTCCTGATGCCAGGGGCTTTACAAAGTGGGATTTTCAAGAGTGTCTGATGGAAATTATACCCTTGCTAAATGAGTCATCAGAGATGTGCGTTTCATATTTTTAATGCTGTGTTCATTCTATTTTTCTTTACGGGAAGCTAAAGGTTGATATTAAGCCACTCAGGAGCTGATTTCTTGTTCTCTTGTATTAGAGCTGGAAGCAGTTGTGAGGGGAAGGGGGTGCCCAGAGGTCTGAAATATGATCTGGAGATAGGACGGAGAAATCAAATTGATATGGTGAATTCAAATTGATACTGTGAATTCAAATTGATACTGTGACCAATTTGCTTTTGAACATGTCTGATTCTATCCTTAGTCTGACGGACTCCACCTTAATTACAGAGGCGTTAAATGAGGCTCAGCTTGCTGTGTTCATGGGGATATTTTCAGTTAGTATAGTCTGAGCATGTGAACTTGGAAATATGAGGCCTGTTTCCTGTCTGCTGGATCCATTTCCACCCCGGCTAGTAAAATTTGTCAGAGGAAAATATGTTACAGTAGATGTTACAAATTATTAACACCTCATTGAAACAACAGTTCAGGTTCATTTCCTCTGATTTTAGAAGAGGGAGTAGTGAAACAGCTTTTGAAACAAACCATATTTTGAAGTAGCAAGTCTAAACATCTGTTGGCCAGCGTCTCACCTGCCTGTATTAGACAAATTTTTGAATGGTATGGCAAGAGATTATATCCTCTTCAGTCTGGGCTTCACCATCAGTGTGGTACAGAACTGCCAGATAGTCTACCAGTAAAGCCGTGAGGTGAGTGCATCCCTTTTGGTTCTCTTGAATCTCTTGGCAGTGTCGCCATCAACCTCAATATCCTTCTGGACTGCCTGACTGGGATGGGCCGTGGAAGCACTGTTTTATATTGGTTCTGGTACTTCCTTGACACTAAGTTCAGAAGGTGCTGGAGAACTTCTGCTGTGCCTCTTTGCCACTGACCTGTGCAGATCCCCGTGGTTCCATCTTGTTTGCCATGCTAACAGGAAACCACTGGCAGAAATCATCAAGAGATTTGGAGTGAAATACCATTAGCATGCTGGTGATATCCAGTTCTGTCCTTTCTGTCTGATTCCAGGAAGCTGATGCCAGCTCTGAACCACTGTTTGAGCCACTCAAATGAGGGTGCGCAAATAATCTTGACAAGTTAGAAGTGCTATGGCTCAGAAGTAAAACCAATACAAGAATAAATATACTTGTTTACCCTCTCAGGCTCCTAATATACTCCTGCAGTCGCAAGAGGAAATTCAATCTTTGTTAGCTAAATGGGCCCTCCAAAAAGTGTTGGGGTCTGACAACCCTTTTAGGTTTTTCTCTCACTTCTTCCTGAAAAAGAAGAAGGATGGAAGAAAAAGGCCTATTTTATATTTAAAGACCCTGAATCACAAAATTCAGGATAGTCATGCTCCCTTGGGTCATAAATATGGTCTCCCAGGATGCCTGGTTTGTGGTCCTTGATTTACAGGACACTTTCTTTTTTCCATACACCAGGACCATCGTAAGTACCTCCAGTTTGTTTCTCACAGTGTGGTGTTCCTGTATACTGCCTTACCATTTGCTTTGGCTACAGCACCACAAGTTTTCACGTGTTGCAGTAGTGGTTGCTCACCTTAGGCAGTTGGGCTGCTCTGTTTACCCCTATCTTGATGACTGGTTAATCACTGCTCTGTCTCCAGAGATTTTAAGGGAGCATATAACCCTTATATTGTCCACGTGTGAGACTCTTGGGTTGGTGGAAAATGCAAAGAAGTCTAACTTGACTGCTACCTATACCATACAATTTGTGGAGGCAGTCTTAGATTCTAGAGCCAATAGAGCTTTTTTCACCTAATGATAGGATAAGCTGGCTGGAAACTTTGGTGCAGCGTTTTTTTAGAAAATAGATTTCAGTCTGTACAATCTGTTCAAGTTCTGTTAGGTCTCATGGCCTCCACCATGGCAGTAGTTCCCTTTACTCATCTAAAATGAGAATTTTGCAACTTTGGTTTCTTAGACATTTTGACCCTAACTGCCAGTTCCCCTAAGGCTGGTATTGCGCTCCTTGTTACGGTAGTTGGAACAGAGTAATATGTCAAGAGGAGTTGCCTTTGATATACCCTGTCATGAAGTGACCTTACTACGGACGCTTCCTTGGAAGGGTGGGGTGCTCATCGTGATACTGTTTCTTTCAATGATATTTGGTCAGAAGATGAGAAGGCATGCCATATTAATTTACTTGAGTTTCTGGCAGTTTATTATGCACTTAACTCTCTTGCAGATATGGTATCCCAAAAAAGAATTCTGGTCTTGGCAGACAATACAACAGCTGTATTTATATAAACAGGCAAGGTGGTACAGCTTTTAAGATGGTCTGTGCAAAGGCTATCCATCTGTGGGGGGGGGGGCAATAGCTCATGGTACTACTCTGTAGGGCCTGCATGTTGCAGGATCCCACAATTCCAGGGCAGACTGGCTGAGTAGGTTGGGCAGCTCTCACCACGAATGGGTTATTGCAGACTAATATGTCCATCAAATTTTTTGGCAAGGGGTTTTCCTGGAAGTCAGCCTTTTTGCCATGCAGGACAATACAAAAGCCCCCTGCTTCTGCTTGGGGGGGGAGTGGCGGGGATTCCCTAGGAGATGCCTTTCAGATTCAGTAGACGGGAATGTTGGTCTATGCCTTCCTGCCCATCCCATTGATACATAGAGTGGTATGTAAAATCCAGACAGACCACCAGATGCATCCTCATAGTTCCATTCTGGCCATGGCAGTCCTGGTTCCACACTCTCAAGTGCTTGGCCAAGGGGAATTATATTCACTTATCATTGGCACCAGACTTGCTTCATTTCAGTCAGACGTTGCATCACGATCTAGGCAGGCTACACCTGACAGCATGGTTCCTCAAACACATGGATTGCAATTTTCTGAGGAAGTGGCAAATGTCTTACTAAATGCTCGCAGATCTTATACCCTTAAGTGGAACAGGTTTGTGCTTTGGGCTGATGCTAAAAGAATAGTCCCAACAGAATAGCCAGTTTGGTGTAGTGGTTAAGAGCGCAGAACTCTAATCTGGAGAGCCGGGTTTGATTCCCCACTTCTCCACTTGAAGCCAGCTGGGTGACCTTGGGCTAGTCACAGCTCTCTGGAGCTCTCAGCCTCACCTACATCACAGGGTGTTTTGTGGGGATAATAATGACATACTTTGTAAACTGCTCTGAGTGGACATTAAGTTGTCTTGAAGGGCAGTATATAAATCGAATGTTGTTATTATTATTATCTGTTCTTTATCTAATTTCTTTGACTATTTAATATCTCTACAAACCTCAGGTTTGGCTTCTTCATCTGTTAAGATCAACTTAGATGCCATTTCTGCTTTCTATGCTGATATAGATGGGAAAACGATGTTTTCACACTATTTATCAACGTTGTTTTTGAAGGGACTGTATAAATTGTACCCACCAAGGGCTTCTGTGGTACCGCAATGGTGCTTCTCTCTGGTCTTAGCCAGACTGATGTTAAAACCATTTGAGTCACTGGCAACATACCCGTAACCTCTCCTTCTAAGTTGGCCTTCTTACTAGCTATTACATTGGCTAGGAGAGTTAGTGAATTCCAATCATTAGGAGTGGATTCCCCCCTTCCTACAGGTGTATCCTAACAAAGTGGTGATGCGTACTAGTTTGCAGTTTTTACCCAAGGTGGTATCCAGATTTCATGTGTCTCAGAGCATAACCCTCCCGGTGTTTTTCCCCTCAACCTGACAACTTCTCAAGAACATGCACTACACACAGTGGATGTGAGGAGAGCTGTTTTATTTTATATGGATGGAACTTAATCCTTTTGGAATAACGCTGCATTTTTTGTTTGCCATTTTGGCCCCAATAAAGGCAAAGCTGCGTCATCTCAGACAATATCTAGATGGATAGACCTTGCTATTAAAATGTGTTATAAGCCTGCTGAAGTCCTAAATAAGACATCAGATTTTTCAGGTATATGAAGAAGGGAGCTCTGACTCTTGAAAGCTTATACTGTGAAAATCTTGATGTTTAAGGTGCCACTGGACTCAAATTCTTTTTTTTTTTAAATTATTAGGTGAGAATATTAATACATACAACTTTCAAATAACATCTCAATATCATTTTCCCCCACCCTTTCCCTCCCCGCCTTTTTCAGGACTTCCAACAGCTTTCCAACCCTATATCTTAATCTATTCCTAATCTATCCCCTTTTTCTATAACTCATTATATCATGTTTACATTCTGCTTTGTTAAGCTAAGCTCTATCTGTTAGCTTCAGATCTATTATTATTAACTTAAAATCTGTTATCTATTACTATCTGTTAACTTCAGATATATTTAAATTTAAGCTAACAATTAAATAAAATATCTACTTTATTAATTTTACCAATATCTATTAACTCCAAATCCACTTAAATTTAAGCTAACAATTAGCTAATACTTCACTCCATATGGTAAAGATTCCATCTCTTCCAATAAAAAGAAACCCATTCTAATAATTTTCGAATTGCCATAGTTCCCCTTTCACGTCCCACTTCTTTTCTAAATATGTTTTCAGTCTTCCCCAATCAGTAAAGAATTCTGCCAGATTCTGATCTCTCAGCTTTCTTGTCATTTTATCCATTTCTGCTATGTACAGCAATTTATATATCCAGTCTTCAATAGTTGGTATTTCTTGCACCTTCCATTTCTGCGCATATAAAAGTCTTGCTGCCGTCATCATGTAGAATAGTAATGTTCTGTATTGCATAGGAACATCTTCCATACTTAAATTCAGTAGCAATAGCTCTGGGTTCTTCTTTATTTGGGTCTGCAAAATCTCATTTATTACTTCTAAAATATCTCCCCAGTATTGTCTAGCTACATCACATGTCCACCACATATGATACAATGATCCTTCATGCTTTTTACATTTCCAGCATTTATCTGACATATTTGCATTTCCAAGCGCAATTTTCTTAGGCGTTAAATACCATCTATAAATCATCTTACAGACATTCTCTTTAATACTGGTACAAGTTGAAATCTTCAATGTAGTTTCCCATAAATATTCCCATGACTCCATTGTTATTTCTTTGTGACAGTTATTTGCCCACCTCACCATCTGTACTTTGACTGTCTCATCCTCTGTATACCACTTCAAAAGTATTTTATAAATTTTAGATATCTTCTTTTTACTTTCCTGTAGTATAGTCTCTTCCAACTCTTTTCCATTTGATTCCTCCTTTTGAACAATCCGAGTTGTAAAGGTCTCTAATCTGTCTATATTGGAACCATCCATAACAGGAGGATAACTCTTCCTCCGTTTTGATTCTTAGCGTTTTTTGTTCCATAATCAATATCTCTTTATATGGTAAACATTGTTCTTCATTATAAATAGCTCTCGGATCGATCACTTCAAACGGTACCACCCAAGAGGGGATACCTTCACCCAGATATTTTTTATATTTTTTCCAGACCGTGAAGAGGCTCCTTCTAATATAATGGTGCAAAAACATAGAGTCAGCTTTTATTTTATCCTGCCACAAATAGGCATGCCATCCAAACAACTTCTTATAACCTTCCAGCATTAAGAGTTTGCGGTCTTTCAGTGACATCCACTCTTTTAGCCAAACCAAACATATTGCTTCATGATATAATCTAAGATTCGGCAACTGCAGTCCACCTCTTTCTTTAGCGTCACACAGAACTTTCATTTTTACTTGAGGTTTCTTGCCTGCCCACACAAAGTCAGAGATCTTCCTCTGCCATTTTTCAAATTGTTTGGTATCTCTAATAATTGGAATTGTTTGTAATAGGAACGTAATCCGTGGTAACACATTCATCTTAACTGCCGCTATTCTTCCCAGCCATGACAGATTTAATTTATTCCATTTAATCAAGTCTCTATCAATCTGTTGCCATAGCTTTTCATAGTTGTTCTTAAATAAATCAATATTTTTCGCAGTTATCTCGATTCCAAGATATTTAACTTTATGTGTTACTTCACAATCAATAAGTTCCATTAACTCTTGTTGCTTTTGTTTAGTCATATTCTTGCATAATATCTTTGATTTCTTCTTATTAACATAAAATCCAGCCAGATCTCTGAACTCTTTTATCTTATCAAGCAACTTCGGCATGTTTTGTATTGGATCTTCCACTATAACCATCACATCATCCGCAAAAGCTCTAACCTTGTAGGTAAATTCTTTAATCTTTATGCCTCTTACAGTATCATCTTCTCGTATTTGAATCAATAGCAGTTCCAAAATCAAAATGAACAACAATGGAGATAATGGGCACCCCTGTCTTGTGCCCTTTCTTATTTCCAATTTTTTTGTTAAATCGTCATTTACTACAATTGCCGCACATTGGTCTCTGTATATTGCTTTTACTGCTTGAATAAAATCTTTTCCCATTTGCAGCCTCTCCAGCCACTGGACTCAAATTCTGTCATGCTTTTTGGTTCATCTCTCATATAGAGTCAGTTTAAGCAATGTTTGTCCTTGAGTTCTGTCTAGCAGTTGCAGAAACTGTTTTAGAATTGAGCACGCCACCGTTGCATATTGTAAATGGTTTGCATTACTTTTGCGTGGGGCTTCTTCTGATTCATGGGAAGGGCAGCTTCACACACAGCTGCTTTTGTACATAGTTATTGCTATTGTGTAAGCAAAAGTGTGTATTCAGTTGAACTTCTTTTGTTAAAGGTTAAAGCCTCCTTTGACTAAATGTTAGTCCTAGCATTACTCTGACCTGACAAAATAGCTAATGTTCTGCATCTTCTTCCTTTGCCTCCATGTATATGTATATGTATATGTATATGTATATTCCTTTTGTGTGAGCAAGAACAGCTTTTGAATTGATTTGCAACATGAGATGGATACAGAGTTCTTTAATAGCGTGAAAGATGCTAGAATTGTGTTCCAGGGTGTTAAGATCCATTTAACACTGTCAAAGGCAGATTTAGATTCAGGTCCAGTAGCATGACCAACTAGATTTCCAGGGTATAAGCTTTCGATAGTCAAAGCTCCCGACAAAGGGGAGCTGCTGGACCCAAATCTTGCTCTTCTGCTACAGATGGACATGGCTACCCACCTGAAACTATCTAAAGGGAAATCTACAACACTTTTATTCACAAGTGTCAATCAACAGTTAACAAATTGTGCTGAATTTCAGATTGACATGACTTTTTCTAACAGAGTGGCCAGTTGTAGTAGACTAGTCTAAAGAAAGTCTTAGCATAGTTTATCCTTTAGAAATGTGGACAGGGCAGGCCTGCTGCTCACAGACATTCAGGGGGAATAGAGTTCTATAGAAGGATGGTGGGCCTAGCTTCTAAACAGTCTGCTATGGTAAGAGATGCACCTGATACTGCCAAGCTGCAAAAAAATTTAAGAACCTAATATTTAGAGTGTACGTTTTAGTTGAGCACTGTATTCATGGACTAAGGGGAGGGAGAGACAATTACCCCCTCCCAATTTTTATCTTTTAAAACAGAAGCTTCATCTTCAAATCCCTCTACTGTTTAGGGATTTGGCACAAAAATTGTTTAAAGGGAAAAAATTGAAAATGGTACATAATCTGGTTGGAGGCAGATGGCATACTGTGCACTATATACAATGGCAGTTGTCTACTAGTGTGTGCCAGCTGACTCAAATGTTGTTTTTCCTGGAGCTTTCTTGTCTTTGGCAATCATTGAAATGCTACCCAGGGTTCAGATGGTGACGTTTCCTCCCCATCCAGAATGGTATTTGGGGAGAGATTGGGAGTAGAGGTGAAAGGAGCTCAACCCATATTTATTGTGTTTCTCTCAATGAACAGCTGAGGGCTCTTGACTCTGCCCATTTTCCCAGTGCCCTCATTGCCAGAGTAAGTGAATGAACAGAAGCATGAGTAAGTGAATGAACCAGTGCCCTGATTGCCAGAGTAAGTGAATGAACAGGGATGAAGAATGTGAGCCTGAAACCTGCTTTTCATTGTAGGAGAAGTTGCATTAGAACATCCTTGAGCAGAAAACCCTGCCCTTCTGTGAGAAACTAGGAGGAGTTTAGAACCATTGGCTTACTGAATGTATGCCTTTTTGAAATTATCAATGCTTGATTGAATGATGCTTTCTTTTAAACAATATACAATGTTAGTGTTTCTTAGCTGATCTTCATGTGAAGGAATGTTAAGTTGAAGGCATAAACACGTGGGGGAGAGTGGCTGGCTGTGATTGTGTCTGCTTGAAGTCAAGCTACAGCAAGAAGATATTCCACTTTTCACAGCGATTGCAAGCTACGAAAGCAGAAGATATTTTTCTAGTTTGTGGGGAATTTAAAGAGACAATCTGCATGATTACCTTCCCTGCTTCAGCCCTTCTAGAGTGGTTTCTTAGCTATTATGTTAGGTAGCCTCCAGCCAAGATACTGAAGACACCCCTGGATCAGGCCTACCAACTCTCCAGAATCAGCCTACCACAACCTTCTGATAAGGGAAAAAGAAGTTTTTACCAGGCTGTCCCAAACAGAAGGCCATTTCCCCAGAAAACTGTGGAACCACCCACCTGGATCGGGCTGGGTAGAGGGGGGCAGGGCCTGCTGAGACACAAAGGAGTATAAAACCCAGCAAAGGGCAGGGGGAGGGAGCAGAATCTCCTTTACCACTTGTCAGTATTTTTCTACTCTAAAGCCAGCCTAGGTATGTATGGAGGCGAACATGTGTATTTGTGTGAATTAGTGGATTAAAATGAGGGCCTTTTGAATTTCCTTGCTGTGAGCTTAATAACCATTACTGCCTGGCTTTCTCTGTCTCTCTTCCTTACCTCTAGGGGAAAGTCCTGCTAGGTCAGAGTAGATTTGGATGGAGGTCTGGTCACCCTTTCAGCTCATTTTCAGTAGGCCTGGGCTCATTTTTGTTGTAATGGTTTTGCCTGTTACAATAATATTTTTGTTCCTTTTAAGCAAGTTATCTGGTATTTCTACTCCATAGCTTTACTGATACGCTACTGATACGCTTCTACCTTGCTGATGACAGATTGTTGACTTAGAGCTGCTTGGTGCAATAGCAGGTTTATGATAAGTATTCTATAATACAAGAGTGTCACATATAGTTTAAGTCTTAGTTTCTGAAAGTCTTGTGTGCCATATAGATCTTGAGTATGGGGCCTCAGTTCTGAGTTGTGCAAAAATTTACTGATTCTGTCAAAGATGTCTTGCTGCAGAAGCCCTGTATCTTCTTGAGGAATTGGTTTACTGCAGTTAACCTGCTCACTTTAAAATCTCTGCAGTAAGCTGTGAAGCTGAACTATAATAGCTAGTTGGCAGACGGCTGCTTTGCCTGTAACCAAGGAAACTGAAAGCTTAGGAGGTGGTGTGTGTATTAGATAATAAGGCAATGCTTGTGATGCTCTGGAGATGCTGATGACAAACATTGTCAAGACACGCAACATCTGGATAACTTTGTGCTTCAAATGAGGAAGTGAGAACACTACACTATTGTAGAGAACACTAAAGTTCCTCAGTTCTTAACAAATCCACACCTGTACTTAGTTGTAGACTCCTTCCTACTTAAATAACAAGGCCAGCACTTACTGCTAGGATCTGAAAAAATGGTACAGAGAAAGAATCTATTTTGTGTACCAGCTGAGTTTTCCTCTGCTTCTTGTCATACATTTTCCTCCAATGCCTATCTATCTTGCTCCCTTTCTCACTCAGGTAGGATCTCATGAAGTGAGGTAAACTCAAGCCTAATACAGACTGTGTAGATAGTACAAGTGTTCAGTTTCAGAGAGTGGCTTCTTAGTTGCTGGATTCTGTCCAAAATAAGTTAGTAGACCTATTTTCCTTTTAAAGCCTTTTGTGGAGCATGTAATTGACAACTCATTTGCAGCATCTCATTCTCTACTTGAGAATCTGTATCTTGTGTCAAACTGCTTCCTGAAACAGTAACTGTGTTTACTCTTCTGAAGGGAATTAATACAAATCCTGACATGAGAGAAAGTTGGCAAATTTGTATACTTAAAAAAATGTACTTTTGTCTGCTGTGTTCCAAGATTTGGTAGAGATCCTGGTTGCCTATAGCCACTGGGCCTAAAAACAGCACTACTGCCAGCTTCCTTTCCTTCTGGCTGTTTATCTGTGTGTAATGTCCCTCCCTTTTGACTTCTTTGGGCAGCTGTGATCTAGTTCAGAGAACCCTAGGGCTACTTGGAAGCTTGTTGGGGGTTCCTCAGTGAGAATATGCATGATGGATGGCAGAATTCCCAGGTTCCAGCAAGACATTACAAGAGACACAAAGCCTTTACTAATGCTAATGCTATGTCTCAGTTTTACAGTGACACATGGAAAGAGAAGGGAAGATACTTAGTAATCAAAGTTACATGAAATAATTAAACTATAGAACAGAAGTCTGCAATCCTCTGTTTTAACATTTAGCAATTTATACCCTGAAAGACCGTTTCCCCAGCATTACATATTTTTCACTGTGCTTTTCAGTCACAGAGTGAATGTTGGACATCTTCTAGGGTTTCCACTGTTTATGGTACGTGATGCGGTGGTGTAAGAGACTTAATCAGTGGCCTGTGTGCCCCCTTTTGTAAAGAATGTTCTTTGACTTTGGTAGTGTCCAGCCTTGTGAAACATGAGTAGATAACTGATGTTTGGGTTATCTGTTTTTTTGTCTGGAATCCAAGTTTCTTATTACAACTTCTTAATAGAGCCAAGGCCAAGGTTGTATGTGGATGCTAGGAATGCCACAATAGGACTCCGGAGAAAAACTGTATTTGGAGTTTTTTTTTTAAAACAAAGACAATAATTTAAACACAGCTACCCAGGTTCCACATTGTGATTGTCAGAACAAACATTCATGACTGAATAGTAGTTTTTCCAGCGGCAATGTTTAAAAAATAAAACCAAGATGAATGGCCCCTTGTTTCTGGTGGTCTGTGTTCTCTCAGAAGGGCTTTATGTGATACTGCAATGTGTCTCAGAATCCTCTACAGTGGTCAGTATATTGTGGGAGACAAAGTAAAAAAGAAAACAGTTCTTTGAAGTACAAAGTGT
Source organism: Eublepharis macularius (assembly GCF_028583425.1). Taxonomy (NCBI): domain Eukaryota; kingdom Metazoa; phylum Chordata; class Lepidosauria; order Squamata; family Eublepharidae; genus Eublepharis; species Eublepharis macularius. The sequence continues at coordinate 84,210,218 of NC_072791.1, read as the reverse complement.
GAAGAATGGTAGTAGAAGACTTTCAGAGCTGAAGGGAGAAACTCACCTGTCACATTAAAACAGTTTATTTAGGATGTTTCTTATGAATGACTCATTTCAAGCTGGTAACTGTGCTTTATTTAATATATAAATGTTAAAAAAGAGAAACAGTTTTAAGGTTAATAGAGTTATTTCAAATCAAATTATGTATATTGTATGGGTGTATTATTAATTATATATCATGTTTTCCTTTATTTGTGCCTTTCTTTCACAATCATCCTTTTACCTGTATCCTTGAGCTGGTTGCATATAATATTTGGTAGGTTAGCGCCAGTAAAATAACTACCTTTATTTTGAAGGATATGTATGGTCTTTGAAATCTTGCACTACAGGGTTCTTGCACTACAAATAACACTACCTTTATTTTGAAGGATATGTATGGTCTTTGAAATCTTTCACAGGGTTCTTGCACTACGTTTTCCGAAATTTTCCCTGTTAAGGACCTCACATTTGCATTCTGTGTGTCTTGTTAAGGTGGGTTTTGTGAAGTGTGAAGATGTAAATCAGTTTGTTGCGCAGCCCCCCGAACTGGGATTTCAGAATACTGTTTAATGATATGTTGCTATTATTGATCATTCTTTACCATGGAAGCTTGTTTCTGGGTGAGGAACTGGCTACCCAGTACAGTTTCTTTGCACAGTTGCCTAACTTTTGGGTCTGATCTAACACTTGCTGATGTACGGTAAATTCGCTTTAGGTCACATTTGGGATGGAAAATTTTCTCCAAAATTTTACTCTATTTTTTGTGGAAAAAATCTCGTATCTAGAGCTTTGTTGTTCCATAAAATGAATGGATGCTGTTGGCAATACAGTACTGAGCAAATTTGATGCTTTGAAAGTTAATGTTCTCAAGAGATTATTCCTGGGAATTGAGTGAGATAATACATCTGTGTTTTATTGACTTAACTGGGGTGGGGTGGGGGAGAGAGAAGAAACCATAAATACATACAAACCAAATTAAAAATCAAGTTATGAATCTGCCTGATTGGTGATTACAATATCCCAATCTGATACGGAACAAATGTGTGATGCCATAGAAAATTAACGTTATGCAGAGGTAACCCAGTGACAGCCAAGGAACAGAGTTAAATTCTCTTGAAACAGATGAGTGGACAACAACATCCTCAACATGTCATGTGCAATTTGTTGGGTCACTAAAATAATTATAGTCTTCAGTGCCTTTGTTTTGTTTAAATGTAAAAAACAGTGTAAGGGAAATACATACGTCCTTGATACTTGGACAAGTATTGTTCCTCAGGGGCTTCTACTTTGCTCTCTTCCAGCATTTCTCTTTGTTCTTCTCTAACGTGTCCTTTCTTCTTCCCAATCCTGATTTTTTTTCAACCATCATGAACTGAAGTTGAAATGTTTTCAAAGATTCTCTTAGCCTCAAACTTGTACAGCACAAGATTCAGTAATAGTGAGTCTAAAGTGTGCCATCGACTGTAAGCAATGAACACCATTTCTTTTCTGTGATTAGAAGCTGAAACATCTCTGCTGCCTATTTCACACGTGTTCTGGACAAAGAGACGTTCCCAATATGTAGGGGCTTGCAACTGGAGAAATATTTATTTTCCTGATGTTTGCATTCATTTTGTGTTTGTGTCATTTGAACGAACATGATTCACTTTCTTATGCATTCCTCCTTCATTCCAGGTAAATCTTTCAGTAATTCAAAAGCAGTCTAAATCTTGAGAGAGGCCCTACAGAAACAATTTTACAGCCTTTCCCCTAGCCTTCCACTTAAATAATGCTAATGAACTTCTCTGTTCTTGAAATAGAAGCAGCCTTCTCAAACCAGTGTGTTTTAAGGTTTTTTTTTTTTACTTTCAGCTTTTTGACAGGTGTGCATTGAATGAAATATGCTGACTGAGATTTTCTTTAATGCTAGTTTTCTAATTATTTAGCCCATAATTTCTGTGACCTGTTTGATACTTTCTTGCACCTTCCTGAACCTGTAGAGCTATGTCATCCATTGCGTTCTGCATTTTCTTGTATTTATGTCTCATACGAGTATTCTAGGAACATATTAAGTTACTTTATGCTGTCAAACTGTTGGTCCTTTAAGTTTTCATGCAGGTTATCTTTCACAGATCCTATTTAAGTCTTGGTAATGAAATGCTAAGGATTAAACACAGGATGTAAGGGCCATCGTTCAGCAACAGACCAGGCTAAATTTTTGGCATCTTTAGCTGAAGAATCTTTGATTGCCAGACTGCTGAGGGCTTGGAGAGTCATTGCCAGAGCATACAGTATTAAATGAGATGGATCAGTGGTTTGCTTCACATGTTTAAAAATGGAACAACTCTCCCCTAGTTGGAAGAGCATCAGAATCTAAAATGGAATTCAGAGAAATTCAGCTGCAGTAACATCTGTAAATTTCCTTTGCGAATAAAGAAAGTCTGCACAAGAGTAACGAAAGCACAGTCCTTCTGTAATGAGTGAGCTTCTCTATACTTCATTTGAGAGCATTGCCATCTAATTCCTACATTGCCTAGAGAGCACATGCCATGCTTCAAACACATAAGAACATAAGAGAAGCCATGTTGGATCAGGCCAATAGCCCATCCAGTCCAACACTCTGTGTTACACAGTGGCCAAAAAAAGTGTCATCAGGAGGTCTGCCAGTGGGGAAGGAACACTAGAAGCCCTCCACTGATTGCCCCCACACACACCAAGAATACAGAGCATCACTGCCCTAGACAGAGTTCCATCTATACCTTGTGGCTAATAGCCACTGATGGACCTCTGCTTCATATATTTATCCAATCCCCTCTTGAAGCTGCCACCACCTGTGCTTGAAGCTGCCACCACCTCCCGTGGTAGTGAATTCCATGTGGTAATCGCTCTTTGAGTGAAAAAGTATTTCCTTTTATCGGTTCTAACCCAACTACTCAGCAATTTCATTGAGTGCCCATGAGTTCTTGTATTGTGAGAAAGGGAGAAAAATATTTCTTTCTCTACCTTCTCAATCCCATGCATAATCTTATAAACCTCTATCATGTCACCCCTCAGTCATCGTTTCTCCACGCTAAAGAGCCCCAAGCGCTTCAACATTTCTTTATAGGGGAAGTGTTTCATCCCTTTAATCATTCTAGTTGCCCTTTTCTGCACTTTTTCCAGTGCTATAATATCATTTTTGACCAGAATTGTACACAGTATTCCAAATGAGGCCATACCATTGATTTATACAGGGTCATTACGATACTAGCTGATTTGTTTTCAATTCCCTTCCTAATAATCCCCGGCATAGTGTTGGCCTTTCTTATTGCCGTCGCACGCTGTATCGACATTTTCAGTGAGTTATCTACCACGACTTCAAGATCTCTCTCTTGGTCAGTCTCTGCCAGTTTGGACCCTATCATTGTGTATTTGGGATTTTTCGCCCCAATGTCATTACTTTGCACTTGGCCACATTGAACCTCATTTGCCACGCTGATGCCCACTCACCGAGCCTCGACAGATCCCTTTGTAGTGCCTCACAATCCTCCCACACAAGTGCAACTCTGGGATCAATATGCATGGGTACCAGTTTGGCTTAAGCCTTTTGGATAATAAGGATTTATCAAGATCCTAAAAACAGGTTTTCTTCTTATCAGTGTGTCCTCATTCATCCAGATGAAGTAGTTTAAGCAGAGTGGGAGATTTCTGTGCATGGGAAGTTTACAACATTTTCCTTCCTTTTGAAAAGGAATAGGTGAAGGTTCCACACAGGCAAGCAGTCAGTCTTAAAGCAGAGCCAGTTAAAAGGTGAAACAATGACTAGAGCATGGAAAAGAGTCAAGTGTTTATGGTGGGATGGCATACTGTCATCCAGTTAATGCCAATAACACTCATGCAAATGTGCATTGTGCCACAGTTGCAAGAGTTGCTAGATGGGATAAGAGTTGTACTTGTGCTTAAACAATAACTGTTTTGCGGAGGTTCAAACTACGTATGACACTAAAAATCCAGATTGGTGTTGTAGCCATGGACTGACAATGATCAGGGATGCGAAAGGAGGTGAGGTCATTCTTTCTGTCAATGTTATTCTTGTTATAAAATGTTCTTCATACAGTTTCTCCAGGTCCTGGAAGGGGAAAAAAGACAGGACTCTGTATTAAGCTTGACTTTTTCCTATTGAGGCTTAAAGAAGCCAGCAGAGCCATTTCTAATGAGGGAGCTGGCGGGGGGGGGGGGGGGTTAAAAACCTAGAATTGTAGAATTCCATTGTCCTGTTTGGCCCTCAAAAAACACATTAAATCTGCAAACTTAAGTGCTCCTTAGAGCTGACCCAAGCCCACCCCATTCCCATCTAATGCAATAAGCATTACTGCAAGAAAGTTCTTAAGCCTCTTGTATAACAAACCTGCCAGTTACATTCATGCCACTCTCCTGACTGTACTGTTTCCTTTCAGGAAGAGAATGAAGACTACACTTATGTGCAAAGAGTGCGTGTGCCACTGGATCATGGGACTTTGTTAATGATGGAAGGAGCTACTCAAGAAGACTGGCAGGTAAGACTGCCCAGACACAGGTAATGCAAATAGTGCAGACTACCTTTTGCCCCTGTGCTCTTCAGCAGCGCTACATTTTATCTCCCCCCCACGTCCAAATTTCTGTAAACAAACCCATTGGGCAGCTTATGATTGCCAGGGTTTAATAAGCAATTAACATTGAGTAGTGAGTGAGGGGGGAGTTGCTTGCTGTGCAGTTGAGCTTCCATAGCCATGATGCTTCTCCTGCTTAGCTCTCAGCACAAATATTTAATTTAAGCTTTACAATATCCTTTCTAGTAAACCAGCAAGGAGGACGCAGAGGCCATGTATCCCTTCATTACAGTATTGCTACTTGATGATCTGAAACAAGCAGTAAAGAATACTGAATGAAATCAGGAGAAATAATTTAAGTAGTGGGTTTTTTAAAAAATTGATAAGCATGTTAAGCCTTTTGGCTTTGTCTTAGGCATAAACTGTGAACACTGCAAGAGATTCATTCCAAAAATGCAAGCAAAAATCCTGATGTTTGTCTTGTTTACATACATCATGAACTGTTTCTGTTTTGGTTCTTTGAATGTCTCAGCATCGTGTACCCAAGGACTATCACTCCAGGGGAGCTCGGATAAATTTGACATTTAGGACAATGTATCCAGACCCAGAAGCAATGTGAACTTGAATGAAGGCATCTGTGGTACTGTTGACTTTATGCTGATCCACAAGGTGAATGCTGGTTTGGGAGAGGCATCCCTGATGGATTCAGAGTTCTACTGCCTAACATCAAAAGGCAAGAAGAAAAGGGCTGATGTAATGAGAACCTGTGATGATTGCAAGCTCCCAGTGATGTGTGGGTACCTTTTTTCCCAAGATGGTTTGCAAAGATGTGATGCTCAATGGCAATCAGTTTTGTTTTATTGAAAAGAAACAAGTTGCTTTCTCTTGTCAAGCACTAATCCCAGTATGACAAGTTTGAATCAAAGATCTGAGTTTGCTATATGTGAATGGTACTTTTAAATAGATGTTCCCCTGGGACAGTTGAGAGTCTGTGTCTTGGCAAAGCAGTGATCCTGTTATTTTTTGTTTATACTGTGCTAAATAAAACAACACTTGTCTTACATATATGAATAAGAGTCTTAATTTCACTCTGTAGGCAACTTCAGAGTTCAGCTTTTAGTGGTAATAGCCCATATAAATCCCAACTCCAAACCCAAATGGGGAGAACCATGTGGAAGTCACAAGCATTGGCAGCCAAGATGCCATGCATGATATCACACAATAGATTAGTAATAGACTTCAGAAACCATATCCCCCATCTTCATGCTTTATTCACTGGATAAGGATTCACAAGGATGATCAGGGGTCTGGAGACTGAGCCCTACGAGGAAAGGCTGAGGGCCTTGGGAATGTTTAGTTTGGAGAAGAGGAGATTGAGGGGGGACATGATTGCTGTCTTTAAATATTTGAAAGGCTGTCATTTGGAAGGGGGGGGCAAGAAGCCGTTCCAGTTGGCAGCAGAGGGTAGGACCTGAAGCAATGGGCTTAAATTACATGCAGAAAGGTACCGGCTGGATATTAGGAAAAACTTTTTCACAGTCAGATAAATTCAAAGGAGGAATCAGCTGCCTAGGGAGGAGCTCCCCTTCACTGGCAGTTTTCAAGAAGAGGCTGGATGAATATTGGTCAGGGATGCTTTAGGCTCATCCTACATTGGGCAGGGGGTTGGAATAGAAGGTCTGTATGGCCCCTTCCAACTTTGTGATAACTGTTAGTACATTCTTGAACAACTTTGACAATTTTGGGGAAACAATTTCAAATCTATTCTGGGGGACATACTGGATGAAAAGCATTAGCCATACACCCTCACCCTGAGTATCTTGAATAGGATTCCAAATTCCATATCTTTCCCGTTATGGGGGGGGGGGGGGGGTGTTCCAAAAGGAACACATGAGCTGTCTTTGAATGAGTCAGACCACTGGCCTGTCTAATTTAGAAATCTTCACTCTAACCTTGCAGTGATTCTCCAAGACAAGTCTTTCCTTATACTTTTACCTGCTGTCTTTTTAGAGGAGATACCAGAGACTGAACTTTTTGCATTCAACTTTTTGCTGCCTTTTGTCTGGGAAGACTTTACCATTTGGGTTGGGCTTTTCTACCTGCCCCCACTCCTGGACTGCTGGTGCCTTTAAAGTGAGAGACTAGCAATGTGAAACTGCTGCCTTTTGCCTGGGAAGACTATTTCATAGTTAACTGTTGATGTATTTCTATAGCATTTTAGATTGGTATGATTATACGAGTTCCTATTTGTTAGCTGCCTTGAATGCTGTTTGTAACAGAAAGGTGGGGTATTAAATAAATAGATAAATACAAAGCTTTCTGCATACAAAGCATGGGCTGGCTTTGGCCATTCACTTAAAGTGACAGGGTCTAGGCACAATTCAAACTTGCAGCCCTGGACGTAATTATCACAATGGAATCACTGGAATGGCCCTTTGATCCTAATAGCAGTATTCCAGCATTTCCTGAGAGTAAGGTGCAGCATTACTCCTATAAAGCCCTACTGTTATCTCTCCCCTTCCTGGCAAGGTGCTGTTTGCCATGCGGTCAGGTAAATCACATCGCTTTGAGGTCCTCCATGATCTCACATTGGATCATCCGGCAAGTTATTCTTCTGTGTTTGCCGCAGAAACAGTAGGTGTTGATAAACTTTTCTCTGTCCAAGATCCTACAGAGCCACTGCCAATTAGTAGGTAATAGATGGAGTGCTCTGTCTTCATGTAAGCTATCTTCATATATTCTGGGCATATATATCATAGATTCTTAAATTGCGGGTCATCCACTTGCCCTGATGTGTACATTTTTCATGGCAGCAATGGGAAACATGCTACTTCAGCACATGAAAATCACTACTCACTCATCTGATAAAAGGATGGTTGCCATCAGAAGTCCCAGAAATAGGCTTTTAGTATGGGAAAACTAAATTCCAAACATTGGGAGACACTGCCAAAGCATCTTGTCCATTGAGGGATTGTGGTGGTTACAAACAAGAAAGCTTTCTGGTCCTTCTATGAAGCCTATGAGTCAATTCTCCATTTGGGCCTGAATTTAATGACCTTGGGCCGCTTCAAATGACTTTCTCAGTGTAGCTAGTTGAGGAGGGAATGTTCTGCTAATGTCAGCATGCTTTGAAAAAACAGAAGTACAGATGGTTAGAAATTCTGCTAATTAACTGAGAGCTGACAAACTCGGCATGAACCCTGCCAATGCAGGTCAGTTTTCAGAAAATATTTATCAACATCCCTTTTGCCCCTCTCCACCACATTGTAGATGGAAATTGCTCCCTGCTGAGAACACAGTGAAATAACTAATCTGCTGCTATGTGGAAGTTTTCGCTTTTAGCTGTTACTATAAAGAATAAATGCTCAAGCCATTGAAGGCTCAGCACAACTGAATGGAAATTATTTCTCTCCCTGTGTCATAGGAGTAATACAGTGCTAGCTTGATGCCTGTTTAGAGGGACTGACCAACTTTGAAAAGGCTTTTGGAACGATACATATTTGTGGGAAAGAATTGGTTCAGCTGGTGTGACGTGATCCACAAGTGGCTGAGCTGCACTCTGACATTTTCTTTAACGTTGTTTGAAAAATAGAAGGTGTGTGTGGGGGGGGGGAACTAAACGTGGATCCTGCCTTTCAAGGGTACTGTGCAATTTGAAAATCATCCATATATAGCCTCTTTTTTTCTTTTTACAAAGTGGCTTTGAAGGAAATTTTGCACTGTTATAAAATCTCAGGATTCTGATGAAACCATTGGAAGTCAGTGATGAGATCTGTTATTTGCTGTCCAGCGTTGATGGGTGGCCGGAAGGGGAAGGAAGCAGCAGCGACAAAAAACCACAGATGCAGCAACTGGAGTTAAAAGAAGGCCACAACTTTATTGATTACAGTAGTAGGAGCATTGGCACGCATAAGGATCGGATCCCACATTGGCTGACCCGCCTGTCAGCCGATGACCTCCAGCCCCCACAGACGCCCGCTGTGGAGGGGAAAACCAAGGGATGGCAGTTAGCGGGGTACAATTCGGTGTACACCCCTTAGTATCCCCCTGCCACCTGGGAGTGAGTCCTTACCAGCAGCCCCCCGAGCTGGACCTGCCCCCTCGGCTCACTCCCTAGGTTCCTTATGGGAATCCCCTAAAATGTGGGTAGACGTGGCACGCAGGCCCCATCTCCCCCCAGAGGGATTGGATTGCAATGCAACACCGCCAAAAGAGCCTCAAAGTGGCTCCCGACAAAGCTCCTAATACTGCAACCAACCCAAGAAGCCGTCCCGAATATCCTGCAGCCATAAGTCCTGCCCCCACCTGGATAAGTGCACACCGTCAGGGCAAAACAGCGCCTCCATCCTAAGGGAGATATCTGGGTGCATAATCAAAAAGCCCCCTGCCACTCAGATATAGTGCCCCATGGCCCTGGCAAGTCTCTGCCTTATTCTGTCCACTTTTTCCATACACCGTGCCCAGCACCAACTGCACCTCTGTAGTAAGTCCGATCACAAGAAATAAGTTTGTGGAAAGAGTCCCATCAGATGATCCAGGTCCGCAGTCATTGCGCGCTTCAGCTCTGGCCCTTCTCGCTTGCCCAAGTCGTTCTCCCCAAGTTGGATGACCAGCGCGTTCAGAGGACTTTGATGATGGGCGTGGTTAAGCACAGTCGGCACCAGCAACTCCCATAGCATGCCCCAAATGCCAATCCAGGTGATTCTGATGCTGTCTTCCAAGCCAAGATGTCTGCCTCAGCCTGATGAGGCCACGTACGCCCCAGCCCAGTGCACAATGCTATGCCCACAGATCCAGACTTGCTTACGGCGACCTGCTAGAGGGTGAACAGTAGAAATGAACCATTCGTGAACAGTGCTGTGCAATGATCGAGCATAGGAGAGGTAAACCACAGACCTCCAACGCCCGATGGCCTGGATCTGGGGAGCCTCTAAGCCCCACTCTGCGGCCAAAGCAGCCACCCCAATCCTGAAAGAATAAGTCCCAAAGTCCTCTGGGTTAAGGCCAGCAGCAGACAGGCACGACCGCAGCATCACCATGAATTGAAAGTGTGAGACAAGGGAAGTGTCAGCATGGAGGAAGAGGGGACTCCGATGATGGGGGCACACCACCAGATATTCCCTAGTGGCTTTAACTGGGCAAATGGAGGCATTGGAGGATGGGTGGAGGAACACATTAACTCCCTGTCCCAGCTGATCTTTTTTGGAGTGGTGGATCTTGACACGCAATCCTTGTGGCAAAAGAGTGACATAACTCCTTTGCAAGGCTCGACCAGAGGCGTCGGCACAGGACACGACAACTAGCTCCCCCACATGGAGGCCCCCAAATAATGCCAGGGAGAAGGCTGCGTGGAAGAGATGGCCCTTGAATTCCGAGTCGCAGACGCTGAGAGCTGGGCCCATGATATCCTGTGTAGTATAGACAGTGTGATAGGCCGCCAACTTTCCAGAGGGGGCGGGGAGCCAGGCACTTCCAACCCTCGATAGCCTGTTTTTCAGCAAAACAGTCGCATGGGTCTGGAAAGCCCAGGGCCTTGCTGAAAAAGGAAATAGTGGCCAGATCCCTCCACATAGTTCTAGGGGCCCGCCCCAAGTCCTGTAAATGTGCCAGATAGTGCAAAACCAATTCCTGTGAAGCAGGCCAAGTGGGTGCCCCCCCCCAACCTTGACAGTGAAGGCCCAGAAGCGCTCTGCTGCCGCTGAGTAAGCCCAGAGGGTCGATGAAGCAACCGAGCTAAGTACTCCCTGCATCACTGATTGCTGCCAACTAGCCACAGGTCCTCGGGAAAGTCCTCTGGGTCACGATGAGCCACTGGAGCCAGGCTGAAGAACCTCCCCATCTGGAATCGAGACAAGGCATCCGCAATGCCATTATCCACACCTGCTGTGTGACGGGCTGAAAACGTAATGTTAGCAGAGAGGCAAGACAGGACAAAACGGTATACCAAACGCATGAACTCAGAGCGAGAGGACTGCCTGTTGATAACCCGAACCACAGCCTGGTTATCACATCAGAAAGTGACCTGCTTGTCCCACAGGTGATCCCTCCGTATGACTACGGCAACTAGGATAGGGAATTGCTCGAGAAAGGTGAGGTCCTTGGGGATGCCCTCCCCTGCCAAGGAAGGGGGCCAATGTTGGGCGCACCAGCGCCCCTTGAAATAAACCCGAAAACCAAGACTGCCAGAGGCGTCGGAGTGGACCTGAAGGTCTGATCCCAGATTACAAGTGCCCTGGCATAGGGAAATCCCATTGAAATCTGCAAGGAAGTTAAGCCACACACTGAGGTCTTCCTTAATGCCTTTCATGATGCGGATATGGTGGTGGGGAGAAGGAACCCCTTTGGTGGCATGAGCCAGCCGCACACAAAAGGCCTGCCCTGGGGAGACCACCTTACAGGCAAAATTAAGGTGTCCAATGATGGACTGTAATTCCCTGAAAGTGCATTTGTTGTGAGATAAGGCAGAGGAGAGCATGGTCTGCAGACGGGCCAATTTATTAGCCGGTAAGTGGGACAGCCCAGTCACAGAGTTCAGTTCTATGCCCAAATATACCAAACGGGTGGAGGGGTCCTCCGTCTTCTCTTGTGCCAATGGCACCTCCAAGTCGCTGGCTAGGCCTTGGAAAATGCAGAGCTGGTCAACACGCGCTGACCCCCCCAGGGGGCCCTGATGTGAAAAAATCATCCAGATAATGCGTGATGTGTGGGGCCCCCATGTGTTCCTTTGTTGCCCATTCAAAAAAGGTGCTGAAAGTTTCGAAAGCTGCACAGGCAACAGAACAACCCATGGGCATAGCCTTGTCCACATACCACCCACCCTGAAACTTGAACCCCAGCAGGCAGAAATCCAGGGGGTGGATGGGCAGTAACCAAAAGGCTGATTGCACGTCACACTTTGCCATAAAGGCGCCCTGGCCGCAGGACCAAACCAACCTGACTGCATAATCAAAAGAGGCATATTTTACTAAGCAAAGCTCTAGTGGGATGGCTTCATTAATGGACGCGCCCTACAGGTAGTAAAGATGATGGATAAGGTGGTATTCCCCAGGGGCTTTCTTTGGGACCACCCCCAAAGGTGAGACCTTCAGGTTGGACAGAGGAGGGGAGCTAAATGGGCCCGCTGTGCGCCCAGAGGCTATCTCCTTGGCTAGCTTGGCAGCCACTACCTCAGGCAAATCCCTGGCTGATTTCAAGTTGCCTGACATGGTGGGAACCTGGGGGCCGGTGAATGGAATGTGGAAACCCGATGAAAAACCCTCAGACAGGTAATGGGCTGCCCGCCTATTTGGGTACCAAAGGAGGAGAGAGAGCAGGGACTTAAGTTTAATTGGAGTGGGGGCCAAACCCGTGATCCCTAGCACCGAGCTACTTATTGGCTGTGGAGGACTGTGCAGCACTAGAGCCCGATCCTCCCTCTTTACGGGAGCTGCCGCTGGAGGACCGGTCTGAACAAAAGGGCAGAGAGGCAGGATTACCACAAGGGAACGATGGGTGAGGGTGGGGGCCGAAGCATGTGGTTGTATTTACACCTGGGCCGCTGACACCTCCCCTGGTTATATTCCCAACAGAGGCCCCTGTCCCTGCAGCTAGACCCTGCCCCCCTGGGGACCCAACAGTTCTGCCCCTGATGTGGGGCCCCACCAGCCACAGCCGTGGCTTCTGGCTGATGAGGTCCCACCTGGTCCTTGGGTTATGGGAAGCCCTCTTACAGAAGGCCTCACAATATTCTATGGCTGCCACCTCCCCCGCCAGGGCCCTAGCCCTGAGAACATTTCCCTGATGATTGGTCAAGTGCCAGCCCCATTTGGGATAAGCCACCTGCACAATCCCCATGTAGACCATGTATCTCTCTAGCCAGTTGCTAAAAGAACATTCCACCACTTCCCTCCTGGCCCCTTTCCTATCCCGCTTAGAGGAGGGAGCGCTACAGCCATCCTCAGCCTCAGGCCTGATAAGAGCAAAGACATCTACATAGTTGCCATCTAGAATACGCTCCCTAACCTTCTGAGAAAGGTGAATGCCAGGAGGGTCCTCATCATCCGTGAAGGATGAAATGATGGGAGGAAGCTCAGAGGACTGACCGAACCTCCCGTGGGTCCCCCCTCCTTCTGCTCATCCCATCCTGTGTCTCAAGGCCCAAGAAGGGAGGCCGGGCACTTGGACAGCCACCCCCCCCCAGTAATCGTCCCCCGGGGCTGCCTCCTCCTCTGAAGAGGATATACCTGAGGATCCTTCGCTGTCTGACTCAGTCCTGCGCCAGTGTGACCGCCGTGCCTTCTTGCATGCATTCTTCCTTCTTTTTGCCCGCTGCCGCTGCTCAGGGCTGGTGGAGGCCATATCGCTTGAAAGGGCTGCACCCTCTTCCCCTCGGCCCTTGGCTGCTCTGCTGTGCCTGGCTGTGTTTGTTCTCCCTACCCTGGGGACCTCGACAGGCTCCCAGGCAACCTGAGCCACCCCGGGCCCAGAGTTCCCATCTGCTCAACTTTAAAAGTAAGCAGTTCTAGGGCCTTGCTGACGCCTTGCAGGATCTTGTGATCTTCCTTACTGGAGCCACCACGGGGCCTCCTGGCTAGGCCAGCCGGCCCTTGCTGCCCTCCAGCTGCTTGTTGGACCCTGGTGGCCCCGGCCAAAACCCCGGATCCCACGCCATTTGAGCGGCCTGCCAAGGCTGAGGCAGGCAGGGACCAAGAAGCTGAGCCCCTGCCTCCCTTTACCTTACTAGCCCCACCAGGGCTGGAGCTGCCACTGCACGAGTCCCTGGGGGACAAGAAGCAACCCTGGTTGGCCCAGCCCACTTCCTAGCCCAGCCAGCCAGGTTGCTAGCCGGCTGAGACCTGGTCGAGGGCTTGGCCACTGCCTTCTTGCTGCCCACCACTAGAGTCATGTGGGCAGACCCTCATGAGGCCTGAATATGGCCACCACTGCCTCCACCTTCCACTCTTTGCCGCCGGCTTCCACAGTCCTCATCCCACTGCTGCTCCCAGGAACCAGCGACTGCTGCGCTCCACAAATGAAGCCCTGGCCCGTCACCCGTGCCGCGTGCTGCAGCTGTTAAGTGATTTTGCTCAATTGATTTCAGCTCTGCAGGAGCACCGCTCAAACGACTGCCAACTTTGCCTGCCGGAACGCAACTGAAGCAGGGAGCGGGGCTGCCCGACTTAAATAGCAGCCCGCCAGACCAGAGGGAAGACCAGGCTCCTCAGGTCCGGCCTGCACCCCCGTCCCCTGTGCCCAACTGTCCCCCAGGCAGAGCTGATTGGCCAGCCGGGGAATTCGAATTTCATTGGGTGCGGGCAGCCCAGAGCTGCCTGGGAGATAATGGTGATAACAGCAGCAAAATTATTATATGAGCAAAAGTGGATAGATTTGGCAACACCTACAGTAGAGAAATGGCTGGTGAAGATGAAGCTAGCAGAGATGGATAAACATACTTCTTTGATCAGAGAAAAGGCAATATCTACATTTGTTGCTGACTAGAAACTGCTTATAGACTTTTTGCGTGAAATAGATAGAAATGAATTAATAATTTATGGTTTGGATGATTGAGGGGATTAGGCAATAGTAAAAAGAGCTTTGCAATTATAGAGTAAGAGATGATTTTGTAATTATACATGCATTTGTCATGGAGAAAATTGGAAGTTGCTTCTTTATATTATATTTCTTTTAATTTGTGCTTTATTTATCAAAGACTTTGCCTGACCTCCTTCCCATGGAGCTTGGGATAGCCATACATGGTATCTCCCAGCAACTGGGGCTGAGAAATGGTGGCCTGCCTCAGGTTATCCGGTGAGCTTTCATGGTTGAGTTTGGGTTTGGAACTGACTCCTAATACAATGCTCTAGCCACTTATACATCGTTTCACATGCCATCTCTGTGCTTCCTGCCCCACTGCTTTTCTAACAGAGGGCCTAACTACATCGCCTTTAACCCTGTCCTCCAAAGGTCTGTTACAATGACTGTCAATCAGACACGTTCTGCAAATTCAATGGTTGGCATTCAGTTCCCAGACACTTGGCCCAATTTGGATCAGGATCATGACATACAAGAGAGGGATTATGTCTTTCTCCTGAGGTATTTTCCCAAAGAATGCTTTTTGCCTCATCAGTCCATGTATATTTTCAAGAGGTGGAGTAGTGGATCCACAGGACCTTGTCTGGTTGGGAAGAGAGCACAGGCGCTGAAGGCTTAAACTCCTTTTTGTATGCTGCACTCCATATCTGAATCTGACCCATGTCTGCCCTGAACTGAGTTCTAAGCAATGTGTGGCTGATCGCAAGTCTTCATGGTGAACTTGGGGAAGACACAGGGCAAATGTAGCCTATAGTTTGGTTCCGAATATTCTAGATGTGTGTTGTGGTGTAGGAAAAGTAGGTGGGGGAGAGATTACAGGAGGAAAAAGAGTAAGCAAGTATGGAGCACACGAGCATGCCATTTCTTCACTGCAAATTGTGCCCTCATCTACTACCATAGCTGTTCAGAGCAATCTAATGCCAGATGTCTAGTTGAGACCTTTCTCATTGTTACAAACTGGAAAGAAATTTGTTTTCTTCTGTGTCAATACCTAATCATTGGATCAGTGTTTCTTAAACATAAAATGTGGTGTTTTTTTAAATCAAATGTGAACTTTCGCCCCAGGCACTGTAGTGAAGTTGCAAACTTGCAATTCAAACAGAAAGGAAATAAGTACAAAATAAGATCATTTTCTGAAATTTGTGTAAGAATGTTTATATACCATATATCCTGAAGAAGATCTCCATAACAGTTTACACTAGATTTAGGACATTAAAATGTGCCCCAGTATGATAAAAATGAGAATCAGGCAAAATACAATCTGTTCAGTTTCCAAAAAGAGAGAGAGAAAAAACAATACAAATCTTAATGAACTTGCATAGTATCAACTTTTAAGTCCAACGTACTATTTAAACATTAACATCTACAACAATGCTTTGGTACCAAAGACTCTCTTGTTAAAGGAGTGTTAGTAAAGGTGGAGCTGGTTAGACTTCTTGAAGGGGTATTCTAGAGTTGCAATGCTGCTATCAAAAGTCCAGTCTCTCACAGCCACTTTCCATACACCATAAAAGCTAAGAAGGATTTAAGATGATGATGTCCATACCTGAACAAGTTGTTACAAGAAAGTGATTCTAGAAATTCTGTGGTCCACAAATGGCTTTCAAAGTAACAACCAGCATTGGGGAGCCTAGAAGCTAACTAGCAACCACTGTATATTAAACAACATGAGAAAGATGTGCCCCTACCAGCAATCTAGTTTTTGTGTTCTGGTATCTCCCATTATTTGGTTTCCCAACCAGCTTCCACCTGATTTCTGGGAATTATGCCAAATTTCTCACAGTAGTATCTTGGCACTAGAAGCCAAGACAATATAACAATTTACTACAACTGAATGTAGCCACCCTCTCACAATGGAGTCACCTCCCACGACACCACAATAGACCATACAGAAACTAAGGTCTTCCAGCTGTTTCTCTTGTTGAGCGCAGTTGTCCCAAGTGGCAGGCTGCTATCTTACAACAAAGTAACACTGTGTCTGCTCAGACCTTATCATACTGCTGACTTTATTCATATAAAAAGAAATGGGTACCAGTTTAATTAGTTTGGTTGAACTCCAGAGATTTGTGTTCATGTGATGTATTCTAGGGCAGAATGTTGCTATTTTCCTTGTACTTCTGAGTGGTTGAGCAAAGATGTCTGCAGTTTTCAGGGACTGCATGTGATGAAGCCCTGTTCTCAAGCCGGCAACAACAGGCCTGTATTGATATTTCCTTCTTAGCAAAGAACAGCATTGTAAAGAACATGTTTGGCAAGCAAGAGACAATATGTTTTCAGCAACAGTAAGAATCACCAGGTGAGGTGATTTTTAGAGGTAGCAGATGCATCAATCCAGCATTTTTCTCCGTCCAGACCTCCAGAGCATGCCTCTGTAGAAGTAGCATATTTTATAAATAAATAAGTAATGTCATATACACCTCTTATCTTCCTTCTTAAAGCTTTTCTGTACTGAAATCTGTTCACTTGAAATTACTCATACATTTTTCTCAAACTGCCAAGATGGCACCATTCCATCAATTTGTGTCACCCTGTCTCTCAAAGAACAGCCTGAATGATCCATTTGGCCAAGTAGTCTGATTCTCATTGGCTGTTTTCATTATCAAACATACCTAGCCAAGAAGAGGTTAAGAAACTGTGACATGAAGTGAAGTACATACAGGCTGGCCCAGGGCAGCAGATTTTCCCTGAGGGATGGTGGATGACAGATGATGATGGGTGCTTATGCAGCCCAAAATACTACTGCTGTCACCATTTGCTTAACTAAAAACATTTATCGCCTACTTTGCCTTTTCTGGTCATAAACATTTTCAGCTTGGAAATAGAAGCTGGCTTATTGGTGTTTATCCCCCTTTTAAATGCCTGTTTCCATAGCAACCCATTTCATTTGCTTGAGCTGTTGCTGTTGGCACACCCTCTCAAGACCAAACCTCTCTGGTGAATGTGTTTATGTCCCGGGTTTCCTTACCTAATCTGGGGCTGCTTTGCTGTCTTTCTTGTCCCTTTAGCAAGGACTTGGCCACTCAGGCTTAATCCTCCTGCTGCTTACTCTGACAACTATAAAACTTCTAGAAAGGTATAAAACTCTTACCTATTTACTGTGGCACTTTTAAGAAATGTGCTAATTTGCCTCCATTTCTTTGGCTATATCCCAGGGTTCTATGGGTCTCCAGGCAGACTCCCATCCTAGAGCACACATGCATAGTTTCACTGGTAGTGTAACATCCTGTTTCAGAGCAGTTACTGGATTGTGGTGTTTTCTTACTGTTTTGGTTTAGACTGCATTCAAAGAATTGGCTGTGAAATTCAGCTATATACACCCTACTTACTAATGCTTGTTTGCTCTCTACATTACAATAACCACAATTCTTTTGTCACGTATCTAGGCCTAGCAAACCTAGGCCCTCTACACTCCTTTCCTTGCCTGTCCACCTCATTCCTGCCAATAAAGGCCTCCTCTCTCTTGGTCTTATGTATAGTTTTGCCTCTGACTCTTGCTTTCCAAACTCCTGCCCACTGTTGTTTTACTTGTAACCATTCTATCTCTTGACCAGCCTCTCTACCTCTCCCCCCACCCCAAGCACACAGTCCTTCTTCCCTTGAGAGTGATCCTGAGAGCACCCTCTACAATTAAGCTCTCTTTGCGTCAGTTCTATCTACTTTGATCTTTTTCTCAAGCCTCATTCTCTCCTATCAGGTTTTTATTTCTTGGGTCATTGTTTTATATTGCCTGTTCTGCTCACTTTCTTCAGCCTTCTTGCTACTGGGCTAACTATTCTTTAGGCTCCTGCTTCCCAGCATTTCTTCCCATCCTCAGCCATCCTTTATGTGAAGTTCTCCCATCCAAGCTGACAACCTTCTGTTTCCTTACATATTGGGCTGCACAGTTTTAGTTTCTTCAGCAAATGAATATTGAGGGTTGTATTGTCGAAGGCTTTCACGGCCGGAGAACGATGGTTGTTGGGGGTTTTCCGGGCTGTATTGCCGTGGTCTTGGCATTGTAGTTCCTGACGTTTCGCCAGCAGCTGTGGCTGGCATCTTCAGAGGTGTAGCACCAAAAGACAGAGATCTCTCAGTGTCACAGTGTGGAAAAGATGTAGGTCATTTGTATCTACTCAGGAGGGGTGGGGTTGAGCTGAGTCATTCTGTAAGAGTTTCCCAGGGTGTGGAATGCTAATGGCGGGAGGCTTCACTCTTACAGTGAAGCCTCCCGCCATTAGCATTCCACACCCTGGGAAACTCTTACAGAATGACTCAGCTCAACCCCACCCCTCCTGAGTAGATACAAATGACCTACATCTTTTCCACACTGTGACACTGAGAGATCTCTGTCTTTTGGTGCTACACCTCTGAAGATGCCAGCCACAGCTGCTGGCGAAACGTCAGGAACTACAATGCCAAGACCACGGCAATACAGCCCGGAAAACCCACAACAACCATCAATATTGAGGGTTGTCACACTAGCGCAGCCAACCTGTAGGGTGAATCTTACCTCTGCTGTATCACTCCAATGAGCAAAGTTTGCAGCCATCCCTCAACAGAAGAGCCATTTAAGTTAGTGAAAGGCTCCTTGGAGGAAGGCTGAAACTATGCCAAAGACAGTGGCTTTGTGTATTCATATTTTTATAGTGGTGTAAAAGGGTGGATGTCAGCCAGGGCAGTTTTTTTAGCCCTGTGTGATGAACTGCATCTGCCTAAATTCCCTCCTTTCTTGCATGTGGTCTCTCTAGTTTGACAAATGGCCCAAGCATAAATAATCAGGATCAGATTTCTTGTTTGTTTTCCTGTGCTTTTACTTACCATATAATATAGCCTGGATTACATGCACAAGCTGTGCGGGTGTGAGGCTCCTCCCTCACTGGCGCCCCTGCCTAATGGCCTGCCATCCTGCTAGCTTTCCAGGCAGGTGTTCTCCAGCCTTAGATGGGCAGGGAAGGGGGTTGCACCACCTTGTTCCTTCTGCCTTAGGAGTAACAGCCAGCTGTCTCTTTCAGCAAATCCTCCTTGGCTTTCACCAGAACCTGAATTTAAAGGCTTCCCCTTGCCCCACCTCCCTGGCTTTGCTCCCAATCTCCATCCAGTCTTCCTGAGTGGCCCTGCTCTCAGCCTATCTGATAGGAGGGCTGGATAGACTCTGCAGTCTCCTGGCCCCACCCATTCCATCCCAGCCTATGGTGGGGCATTTGGTCTGCTCTCTGCCTGGCTCACCCCTGCTGCTTCTGAACCCTCCCCAGTGGCTCCCTTGGCAGCTTGGGGCCTGTACCTGCCTGTGCTGATGGCAATCTCCTGTAGGCCTGGATGAGGTGGAGCTGTCTGGGCAACTACAGGAGAAGGATGAGTCTGCTGAGTGGCTTCAGGCTGTTCCCCAGAGCATCAGCTGTGGCTGGCCTAAGGGTGAGGGAGGCCTGGGGGCTTATAGAGGCTCCTGCAGCTGAAGTACTGCCAGAGGCCACGCTGCAGGGCCTGAAGATGGTGCCTGCTGCTGCAGGTCTTGTGTGAGGGAGGGTGGACAGAAGGACGGCGTTGCCGGACAGTGGGAAATAGGATGGGCTTGCATTGGGTAGAAGGTTGGACTACCCGGACTCTTGGTCCTTTCCATCTCATTCTATGAATTCTTAAAAGTCTGCAAAGGGTCTGGGCCTGATGATAGTCATGGGCAGTGGGAAGTGTTTAAGTTAGAGAAAGGATTCTCTAATGTTACCCCTTAACAAATGCTTGCTAATGTTGAAACTTTCCAAGGCTGAAAGGTATGTGCCTGCACAATGGTTAATTAGTTGATTTTAATGTGTGGTTCATCTGTGGCAGTATAATGAAAATGAGGTAATCTGTGTATGCATTTTGGGAATCTGAATTTGTGGTAATACATTATCCAAATTTGCAGCATGAATGTGCTCTGAAGTAATGAAAATGGGCTTTTGTGAATTCAGAGTTCTAAAGAGTAATTGAGAAAAGCGAAAGAAGAGTCAGCCTTCATCCCGTAGCCAGCCCTGCTCGCCCGGCACAGTGGCAGCAATATAAGGCTACAGCTGGAAAAAAATAAAAGGGTGAATCCCCTTTGAAAGTAGCTGAAGATGTACATAAGCAAAAACAATAACAATGTAGTATAAGAAATGGACATGGTATGTTGCCTTCAAGTATAGTTTCAGTTTGCCACTCTCACTTTGTCACATGACTGTGACCAGTGCTTTTTTAAAAAGGTGCCAGTACTTGTATATAAGGTTGCACTGGTTTCCACCAGTTTCCCCATCAGGACTTGAGAGAACCTCCCAAAAAGGTGTCAGAATTCAGTGCTGGTGAGTCCCACCACAAAAAACAAAACAAACAAAAAAACCCTGACTGACTTAACCAGCTACTAGACATTAAATCCCAAAATTGTGTATGTTGGTATCTCTTTACATCACACTTTTTTTCTAGCTCACTGTGTCTCAGGGCCAAGCTACACATGACGAATGACACTTGAACAGCAAGTGGATTGAGTGGAGGGCAAGTGAACAGGGAGAAATACACTTGCTGTTCAAGTGTCATTCGTCATGTGTAGCTTGGCCCTCAGTGTGAAATCTTAGCCTTGAGCATTGGAGGAGGGAGGGAAACAATCTAGCAAACTCCAGTAATATCATAAGCCTCTGAAGTCTGTCTGAAAAGTGGCAATTTCCTCAATATAAGTGGGGGGGGGGGGGGGAGAAACCCTCTCTCTTTCTCATAACTCATGGTTCTAAAAGATAAAATTGTTCTAGATCACAGTAGCATACAATAGTGTCTCCTCCAGGAGGAAAAATCTGAAATGACTATTTTAAAAGCAATTTTTGTGACTTGGTTTCTGTTTATATAGTAACTATAGTCCTATCAACTCACATTGAATAGCATCTCTCTCACATATGCTGTTTTAAGTAAAATGTTCTATGCCTCGACTATGATAACCTAATGCCAGCCAATGTAACCTTTTATATACAGGTCTGTTCCACATAATTCTGTGGAATATATGTTGCAAGGTCTGATATTCAGTCATTATGGGGTTAACGTATTTACTCACTGTGCTATTGTCTTGGTTTGACCTGGAAGAGAATCTGGCACAGAGCCAATAGCCTGGAAGCCCAGGGAAACTAAGATGTGTTTGTAAACTGTTATTGGTCAATAGGTCAGGTGATTTTCTTTCAGGGTCAAGAAGACAGAGCAAGAATCCCCATTGCTTTTATCTCTTTGTTTGTACTCGTGGTCAGTAAAGATGTAGCTTGTAGGTTTTATTGTTTAGTAGTAATCCTGTGTATCTTTTTCCTTTAGAAGTAAATATTTTTTAAAAGCAAACTGACGTTTTGACTCTATTGATTCAAGATCCATTGCACCTCTGATTTTAAACTATTTTTAACCCTTTCCCCCCAACAAACAGGACTATCAGTGACTATTTCCCTAGTTTAGCTCTCATCTCAATGGTGTCCTCAAAAATGGTTTTATATCCAGTGGAGTAGATCCTACGACTCCACTGAGTAAAGTTTGAAGGCTTCCTCCAGCCTAAGGAGGCTTCCTCCCAAGTGAGTGGCTCCTCCTCCAATGGAGGAACCCACCAAGTATCCTTCATCCGACAAGTGGCTTTTCCTCCAATATAAGAGCCACTTAGGTTGGAGGAAAGTTCCTTAGGCTGCAGGAAGGCTCTTTTAAGATGACTGGATCCACCCCACTGTTGTTCTAAGGATGAAATGAGTTTTCTGTCCCTGACACCAGGTGACCTACCATCCATTAATAGAGGTCTCCTGGAGGGTGCAAACCACACAGATGCACTGTACCGCCTCTCCTGCAGTATGGAAACAAGATGTTGTTGGCATTTTGCTGACTGCTTATATTAGCATGCAGAACCACGAAGCTTTCTCCATCAATTTATTTCTTCTAGACAATGCTTCACCTATTGAATTCTACCTTTTGTGCAGCTGTTCAAGGCATGGATACTCTGCCAGTAAAAATAGGGTGGATGCCTAGGCAGCAGATGATCCCAAGAAGCAGGTGATGAATCCTCCTTCTAACTGCCTGATTCCTTCCAGGAAAGGCAATCACACTTTGAAAACAGGTGTTAAGCTGGGGTTGACTAATGGTTAGAGATGACTATGGTGGACTTGGGTTGGGTGATCTTGGTAAAGCGACAGCCTCTCTGTTCTCTGTTAGCAAAATGACCTGTCCTGCAGTGCTGTTGTGAAAATGAAAAATTATTAACTGTAAATTTTCTTCACATACTAGAAGTGCAATTGACATGATTAATGATTATACTAAACTTCTATCCACATAGAATTCTGTTTTTATTGTATTGTGCTCTTTGTGCATAGTAGCAAAACCCAAAAATGTATAGAGAGAACAATTTTCAGAACGTCAACACACACACCCTTGTGTGACGTTTGGTGTTTTCCGGCAGGAAAACTATAGTAGAAGTGGGCAGCCAGCATTACATAACCAACTTGCAGTGTACCAGCATATGAGCAGAGGAGGGGGAGGCAACATGTGTGAGTAGGGAGGCTGACAAGCTGTGTGTGTGATTCATTTCACCAAGGATCGCATTTTCCTAACACTGACAAGGCTGGAGTGCCTGCACTGGTACATTGGAGCTTGCCTGCTTTCATGGGTGTGAAACAATAGCCCAATGAAAGGAACAGGACAAATCTTATTTTGTATGATACAGGCAGGGGCAAGCTGTCCCCTCTGTCCTGTAGTTGTGTTTTGCAGATTCATGTTGAAAGTACGCAGGCTTGATTCCATCTCGATCCATTATTGGAGCCATTTGCACTAGTTAAGCTGAGCACAAGTTGTTCTTCATCCCCTTCTCTCATATCTCTAGCCAGCTCCTGGCTCTGCCAATGCAGAGATAAGAGTGCCTGTTTGATCCGAAGAAATGCCTGTTTGATGCCTTCGATGTCTGTAAAAAAGAGCCGCTTTGGAGCTGGGGGAGCAATGGGCTTTCTGGCATTTCTTTCAGTTTATTTTTCTTCCTTGTTTGCTAGCATTGGCTTTGCAGTAAACTTTCTCTCTAGGGAAGTGATCAGTTTAACTATGCTATTCTCATTTGGTCCCAGAGTAACCCTTCTAAAGGAGGGCTTTGTTTCTACAACACTTTTAAGGGATAATGGTCAACTGTGGCCCTTGGAAGTTGCTCCCCCACAGTACCTAACATCTCAAATCACCTTCACGTATTAAGCTAAAGTCATGTTGTGCCATAATGTTTTTTTTCAGTCTTGATGTTTGCTTTTCATCAGGGTGGATTTGATTTAAATCAAACTGATTTAAATCACGATTTAAACACGATTTAAATCACTAGTCATTAAGGCTTGATTTAAATCATAGTTTTCTACATAAAGACTAATTCTTGCTGGTATAACTTTAATATGCAAGTAGATGCCTGCCTTACCGATAGGTAAAGGAACTTCATTAAAGTATTCCCAAACTGGGTCTCTTTTACGGCTTGCTGCCATTATAGGTTTTTTCCTCCAAGGAAAGAATGTGATAAACCTCAGGTCATACACACAAAAGATCCAAAGACTTGTGCAGTATTGTGCTCAAAAAGTTTCACTTTCATTTTGTACTGCTTGCCCCTCTTTCCTCACACTTAGTTTCTTCTTGTGCAGATCTATTCCACTCCAAACAATCAGAAAAATATTGTTTCTATTCACTGAACTTCTTGAAACTTAGCACTGGAGGGGTTGATTCTGTCTTCATAGGTTTGTAGAACAATAGGATTAAGGTCTTTTTCTCAGCTCTGTTCATGTTATAACATTTTTGCTGTGAAGAAGAGGCATGTGATCTCTGCTGAGCTGACACAAATTCAGTTTTGAGAACTGCAAAACCAAGCATCTGTGATAATATCTTGTAGGCAGAGAAACTGCCCAATAATCTTACAAAAACCTCTGGAAGAGCATGACATTGTGAATGGATTAATGGAATTTATTTACCAAAAAAATTAAACATATACAGCCTTATTCTACATAATTAAAAACTAATCTTTATTTCATGATGGAATAACCTTTGGATGGTAATATATTTTCCTCAAAAAGCATTTTATTTAAAAAAATCCGATTTATATCAAAAAAAATCCGATTTAAATAAAAAAAAATCCGATTTTTTTGATTTTTTTAAAAAAATCATTGATTTTTATCCACCCTGCTTTTCATCTAGCTTTCCTGCTGTTTTGCTTCTTTTATTGGTTTTATTGCCTATGGCTTCTTTTATCATATATGATTCTTTAATTTTGATTGCCTTGTAAGCTGCTTTCGCACTTTTTCTTGGAAACGTGCCATACCTCTAAGCTGGGGGCCATCCTCAAACAACAACATCCCCGAACAACAACAACCTGGTTGAGAGGGAATGGGAATCTGACTTCCCCGTACCAACTCCAACATGATCTACTACACCCACCTTACTACAAGCCAAGTCCATACATAGCCAAATGATCTATAGACAGTCTAATGTGGGGAGATAACTCCTTCCTTGCCCCAAATACAGCAGGCATATGAGGTATCCACTCATTGCCACTGGCAACATTTGAATCAGATCTGACAATGGGAAAAACTGCTCCCATTTGCTTGAGCAGTCCAAAGTCAGAGTCTAAACAAACACATGATTGCTCTTTTTGGAAAGTCACACGTTGTAATTTTTCCATTTCAGAGAAGAGAAATCTTTGCTGTTTCTTTGCTTGCATGGATAGACTAGTTGCATGAATAGAGTGGTGTTTTGTTGTATTTGCTAAAATTGATTGCCACTGTATGGCTGAAACCTAGTCCTAGTGAGATA